>NC_052046.1:34923330-35523573 GCF_015832195.1 Motacilla alba alba | reverse complement strand
TGGGCCTCCTAAAGCCCAGCAACGCACACCCCTGCTCAGAGAAAGCGAGAAAGCTTCACACACACCTGAACTCGGGGGCGCGGCGCGCTCTCTCCGTGCTCTCCTGCCGCTCCGCCTTTCCTGCCTGGGCCGAGGAGTCCTGACTGGCAAGAACCTCTCCTAGCGGGACCTGGAAGGAATGGGCCGGGGAAAAAGCAGCAACAAGCCATTAGGAGCAGGGACGTTGGCTCCTGAGAGCTGGCAGAAGCAGCAAGCAGAGACACGGCTCAGCTGAAGGCAAAAGCTGTTGTGTGGGGCTGTTCATGTGCTATTTATGTGGTGATTATGTCCCAAGTAAGCCTTGAGTTGCTCTGGAAGTGTCTGAGTAGAAGCAGGGAGCATTTCCCTGCTGAGCTCTGGTCAGCTGGCTTCCCCTCAGGATTGCGGGCCTTAGAGAGCAGCCAATAGGAACTGCATCGCAGCCCTTCCCAGACAGACCTCGTCTCTGCCATGCAGAGCCGCTCAGGAGTCTTCTGCACTGACTTGGGCCATGTCAAAGTGAAGGGGGCAGTCAAAGCAGTGACTGTAGCTACCTAGAACGGGTGTGGAGAGGGGTAGGTCCCTGCAGGCATCAGTGGCTCCTCCGCACCCCACGAGGCTGGGAACTGCGCCTTGGGACCTCTCTCTCTGCTGACAGCAGGGAGCCTGCACAGATTCTGTGCACAAAGGGGCTGACTTTGGCACCAGTAGCACTAAAGGACATGGTGCTACCGCTTATGAGACACCAAGGGAAGCTCACCGTCCCCGTGAGAATGCCAGGAAAACGGTGCCTGCATGTGAAAGTTCAGATGCCATTTGCCATGGGTCAATGGCTGGGCTGAAGAGCTAGGTCATGGCAGGACTCCAGCCCACAGCATCTTCAGCCACCAAGGGCAAGTGCTGCCTGCTGGGAAACTTGCAGCCCTGCACTGCACCAAAGCTTTGCAGTGAACCAAGCTAAGCCGCCACTGGTGGGTGCGGGGCCCTCAGGCCCTGGACTGACGACACGTGGAGGTTCCTTGTCCTTTGGCTCCCCTTTAGCCTCTGGAGGAAGAGAGCCAGCCAGAGGAGGTTCTGCCTCTGCTGCGGTGCTCTGCAGGCAGGGCAGCAGCGGTGAGGGACAGGGGAGTGTCGTGTCATTTGGAACCTGAATTCTCCTGAGATGTGTCGCCAGCGGTCCCAAGCAGAAGTGGTGAATTTGGATAAAAGTGGAATGCTCAGTCATTAAAACTCAAGTCAAGCGGGCTAATGAGAGTAATGTTTAGACAGGATTGCACATGCTTCTGAAGGAGCTATTTCAGCCTGGCTACAATCAGCATGCGGCCTCCTGTCTGCAAAGCTTGACTTTCATGAGTTATAACCTCGCCAGTGGAATAGGAGGAAACTGCTGGAACCCTTCTGGTAGTGTTCATGCAGACGCTGACATGGACTTTCTTTTGGCCGGCCAGGCTGGCACTCTACGGCAACAGGCCAAGCCCACAGCTTTCTCCACAATCCTCAGACACCAGGAATGTCCAGGGTGCCCGTCCACTCACCGAAGCGTGCGCTTGACCCCTTATACCTCTGAGGCGACCTGCCGGGGGCAAGGGAAAATGAACCAGGCGCTGTTAGAAAACTCTTTGTGCTGAGGAATCCCACAGAACAAGTCCACCCAAGCAGAGAGCCTTTTCCTTTCACAACATCCCTCCAGGAGCAGCCCTTCTTTAGCACAGCAAGCAGGACTGCAGGCCAATACCCTAGGCTGTATCTACCTTTTGCTCGACTTTGCCACTAAGAACCAAGAAGCTTGGGACTGAAGATGCAACTTGTTCCTTAGCAGTCAGGGCCTACACGGGAGCTCATTGTCCAGCCTACAGCTAGAGCAGCTTTTCCCCCCTCTCTTTCCTGGACTTGCTTTTTCTTTTTGTAACTTGCATGCAGCATGTCCCACATGGTTGCTGTAAGCAATTCCCCACAGAAGCTTCCACCAAACCCCTCTTAGCGCTTGCAGTTCTCTTGGGACACAGCACAGGCCCACGTCCGGGCTTCAGGAGCACACCCAAAGAGCTCGGCAGTTTGCCCTTCAGCGCAGAGCCAATGGCTCTTGTAGCACACAGAGGGGCTCCAGTTAGACAGGCACATCCTTTAAGGACGGAATGCAGAACCAAGATGCTTTTGCTCAGTTCTGGAGAGAACTGCACAGTTTTTAGGAGGACGCCTGCAAAGCTCTCCCAGTCTGCATTTTGGAGGTTCCTAGACCCAGCTGGGCAAGAGACACCCCCTTTTAGCTGAAGCTGTTGCCAGGAACTTGACCAAGCCTATGGCATCTTTATGCCATTTTTGTTCTAACGTGCTGCCCCAAGGGAAAAAAAAACTTCAACTTACCAGCCAAACGACGAAAAGCTTTCCGAGAAGCCGCCAATGAAAAGGCGCTGCTGAATGCTCTACGGACTCGCTCCATCGTTTGAGCGGTGCTGCTCGAGTCCGTAGGCCGGGAAACAAAAATGGAACAAACCCCCACTTGCACAAGTCCCAAGACCGTGCAAGGAGAAAGGGGAAAACCAGGAGACTTGCACAAGTCCACGGACCGTGCAAGAAAATAGCAAAACAAAAGGACACCCGCTGTAATCTGAGAACAGCTCAGTCGAGGTGATCCTCCTGCATCGAGCGCGCCAAGAGCTGCTCTGGGCGCTGAGGCCTTGCGGGCACCAGGAAAACCTCCTGCTGACAAGGCTGTGAGGTGGCAGCCCTCTGCTGACATCACAATAGCAGCCGCTCTGGGTTGCTCTGTGAATTCATGCATAGCAACCAATGCTTCTCTACAGCTAAGGCAAAAGAAAAGCCCGGCAAGCCGGAAAGCTCTCTTCTGCCCCAAAGCAGCACAAACCCCCCTTGCAGTCCATAACCCACAGCTGATAGGATCCAAGAGTAACACAAAGCAGGCACCAAGCCCATCCACCCTGTACGCCAAGCTGAACACTGAGGAAGAGCCAGCATGGGAGGAAACCAAAGGCACAAGGTGCCTTTCTGCCCAGCAGCGCTTCCAAAACCAAAACCAAGAACACCTGCTGAAATTCTGTGGATGAAATTGTGCTTTGCTAATATCCTGGAGAGTTCCCTCCATTGGAATGCCTGTCATTCCCGCCCAGTTGCTGTATGGCTATCATCAAGCAGCAAACTGTAGGGCTGGTTGAAGGAAGAATGACACCTAAGGGAGGAGAAAAAGCCAAGTAACCAAGCTGCTGCACACACAGCACGCTGCTGCTGCACAATGAGGGCACCTCAAAGAAGCCTTTGGGGCCTGTGCCTCGATTGTGGCAGGTTCCCTGGATTATGCATCTGGCAGTCACAGGGATCTGACTCTAATGGACAGCCAGCAAGAAGGAAAAGAACTTTAAATCCCAGCGTGAGGCAAAGTAGAAGCTGGTGGGGGAGGAAACCAGTGCGGCAAAATGGGCAAGTCCCACCTCAAAGGGAGTTCTGAGGCACAGACCAAATAGCTCAGCTGGTGGGCACACCTTAGGAAGGCAGGCTGAGGAAAACAGAGCAACCACAAGGCTTCCAAAGTTCACAAGCTTCCTTGCCCCCTCCTCTCCTCTGCCCCTGAAGCCAGTTTTTTTTCTCTTTCCTCAAAATACTTTCTTGGGCACTAACAGCAAGTGCCTGGAAAAACCACCTGTGATTTTCTTTCTCAGTTAAAAACTGAAAAGGATGGAGAAAGTTTTTGCCAACAGCAAGTATGCTGTTGGCCTGCTTTTGCAGCCACGCTAGCATTTTGGAAGGGCTCTACGCAAGTCCAGGTGTTTCCCAGTCCCAGGACCACCACTGGCATGAGCCCAGCAAGTGTAGTGGGGCGAGCAGCTGGTCAGATGCCACATGTGACATCTGGGAGGCTGCATATTGTCCTGATGCAAATTCCCTCTGTGTGTCCTGACTGAAAGTCAGGGCAATTCCAAAGAAACGTTTGATTAGATGATCTTTGGATCTACAGACAGCCCATTTGCGCCTTACTGGTGTCATAATCTCAAAGCTTTAAAATGTTGCTGAGTGACCCCAATTTCCTCTAGGCTAGAGATCAGGGAATAGTTTCCCATGTGCCCTGCTTCCAAAAGAGTGCCCAGAGCCATGCATACCATTTTCTGCCCACCATTGACAAAACACTGCTGTTTCTTTAAAGGAAAGCAACAGAAAGCTCTAGCCGCCTGCTGCCATGCCAAGAGCTTCCAACCAGGCTCCTGCCAGGCGCTTTCCTCTCTGCTCTCCTGTACTGCCAGCAGATGTGCCCACCTTCTTCGTTCCACTTGCAGAGCCTCGTACCTAGTAGCCATGGCCACCTGGCAGATGGGAGCAGTCCCAGAGGAGACGTGCCGGCTACACCGAGCAGGAACCAAAAGCATCTATGTGCACAGCTGAAAGCCTGTTACCTCCACAGGATCTTTTGGCTGTGTCACGATCCGCTCATACGAGAGGGGAGTCGTGATGGTTCATTTTACTCATCTCAGAGTGCAAAACACAACACAGTGGGGATTTCAGTATTAATCAAAACAAATGCCCCTTTATTGAACGACCACAGCAAATGCGATAGAGGGATTAAGGGAGAGGGAAAAGATAGAGAAAGGGGGAGAGAGAGAGGGATATAGCTAGCAAACGTAGAAAGACAAAGTCCTCGTAGTCCAGCCGATGGAGTTTGCCTAGTCACGTTGGGCAGATCGCAAAGGTTCGGGTTAACTCAAGGTTCTATTATAGCCCGTTGCTGGCGGGGGCGGAAGCAGATCTTGAAGTAAGTCTTTTGAAATTGCTGAGGGGGAAAAAGATGCAAGAAAGAATAGATGGAACAGGTAGTCCATGTTCTCAGCAGTTAGTGAGGGCCATTGTCTTCTTGGCCCAGTGGCCACACTTGCAGGCAAATATCTGGCTTTGGTCAGGTCGGCTGCCCCACACACCATCCCCGTGTTAGGGGTTTCAGTCTCAGTCCTTGGGAGGGGGGAGCTTCTCCGTATAGGGGTGTCATGTCTCAGTCCTTGAGAGAGAGGCTTCTTCCATCTCAGTCTGTCCGTCAGGGTGGTTGAAAAGCAGATGAGGGGCCTTCTTTGGACCACCCGAGGTTAGCCCTGGAAAAGTCCCACCCGGCCAAGAGGTGGGAAAATTTCTGGGCTACTGTCGCAAAGCAGGTGCAAGCACATGGGGCCCTGGCAGGCCCTGCTAGAAGCAGTCACTGTAGACACAGCTGCGAACAATCGCTTGGCAGGCCAGAACTCTGCTCAGGGGCCTCAGGATTTTTGCCGCTCATCCGCCACCGGCAGGCCAGAATTCCGATCAGGCTTCTCAGGGTCCCGATGTCTGTCCTTGAGACGGTCCTGAGGCAAATGAGGGGAACTTCAGACCGTCTCTCACAGGCTGCCCTGCTCTCCACTGGGTGTAGGCTGGAAATGCAATTGCACTCTCCTCCTCATCCAGAAGTCCACAGCTGGGCAGAAACTGGCCAATGGGCAGCATTCCACAGGCAGTGTAGGTTGGAGCTGATAAAGGAAGGAGAGCGTTCCCAATTCCAAGCCACACCAGGACGCCCTTTGGAGGCACTTTCCATCTTTAAGAAAGAATGGCCAATTCCGAGGGGAATGTAGAGCCTTGTTGCCTGGCTGACAAGGAAGGGAAACTTCCATCAGGCTTAAGGGGGTATGGGACTTTTATTGTGAGTCCAGCTCCATGCTGCCAGTGCCGAAAGTAATCCTGAAGCGGTCCTGGTCATCCCTTCCACTTCCTCGACTGCTTTGCTGCATGTTTCCTTTGTTTTCATTTGAAAAGCCCTTAGAGTGGGGATTTAGAGTGCGGGAGCCCATGTGATCTGGAGAAGGAATAATAGAAGTACAAACAGTCATAGAAACAACACCAGCATTACATCCGCCCCACAGCCAATCAATTTCTCTGAAGTATTTTGTCTCCAATGACTGGCGACAAGTCAGGAGTCTAAAGGGAATGCCTCCCGCCACCCCCCACCTGAGAAGCGCACATCAGTAGTGACTTTGTGGCTTCCAGCAATGCTGTCCTAAGCAGAAATTCAGAAGGAGCATCAGCAGGCAGGAGAAAAGGAGAGGCCACCTTCCTTTCCTGCTCTGATGGCTGCCTGTTTCCTGGCCTTTCTCCTCAGGATTTCTGCCTGCCTGCTCTCAGAGGCTCTGTTCTCAAAGTGCTGAAGTGGTCCTTGTCATCTGCTTTGCTTCCTGCATTACCTTGCTGCAGGGATGACAGCAATCAGGCTGTCAGAAGAGGCTTAAGAGAGGCTCCGCTGACTGGAGAAATGGATGCTGCCCAGAGGGAAAAAGAAACAAAACCAATCGAATTAAAAGAGAGAAAGGAAAAAGGAACGCTTATTTTCCTAGCTGAGC
Organism: Motacilla alba alba; assembly: GCF_015832195.1. Classification (NCBI taxonomy): domain Eukaryota; kingdom Metazoa; phylum Chordata; class Aves; order Passeriformes; family Motacillidae; genus Motacilla; species Motacilla alba. Next base: position 35,517,190 of record NC_052046.1, on the reverse strand, counting down.
TCCTAAGAGAGTCAAGCTGGATTCCTCTAGCGCCCAGAGCTACACAGACACGGCACGGAGGGCACCATCAGCACATCTGCCTTCATGTCCAGGATGCTGCTGTCACGGGCCACCAGGGCCCAGAACTGCACCAGTCCATTCCTCAAGGTTTCGTCACTTGCTGGGATTTTTAGTCCTGATATCACTGTGGGATTGCAGCCTGCTGTCCAAAGGATTTGTTCCTCTCAGGAAAGTCAGCGGCCTTAGTCAAGATCCTCTTTTCTACAGACACGGGCTATTTGAGCGTCCAAGAGAGATGTGGGGCGTAAGGCGTTCCTCAAGAGACTGCCAAGAGCTCAGAAAAAGATTGATGCCACGTGTTGTTCTCAGGAGCGCTGGACATGCAGGCTTTCAGCAGCAAGCCAGGAGCAAGGACACAAGCAGCAGGGTGCAGATGTGCTCAGCTCTGGCTTGCAGGAAGAGCAGTGCCAAGGAAGCGGCCCGGTCACCAGCTCCTTGTCTGCCGCAAGAGCTGGCAGCAAAGCCACAGCGGTTCTCATCTACTTGACCGGGCCAGGCAGCACACGGGGCTGGCACAAATCCTGCGCAGCTGTCCCCGTTTGGCTGGCAGAAACCTCTAAGAGCGGGCCAGGAGGGACAAGCTGGCTGCCCTCGGATGCTCACAGTGAGCTCCCCCACAGGCCCCGCCTTCCCAGAGACCAATCTAAAACGGCTTGGCAGGGATTGCTTTCATTGTGTTCCTGCAGCCCCCGTCGCCAGCATTGCAATACTGCAGTTCCTTTGCTACCAGGTAATCCTGAATACACCAGCCAAGAGCAAAAGAGGGCCACAGAAATGACCAGAAGGCGGGAGCTCTCCTCTGAGGAGCAGCTGTGAGAGTTGTGCTTGCTTTTGTTTGTTGTGCTCTGGAGAAGAGCAAGCCCCAAGGAGACCTTTCCATAGTTGTAGGGGCTTCTAAGAAGGATGGGGACATATCTCTTAGCAGGGCCAATTGCAAGAGGACAAGGGGCCACGGTTTTAAGCTAAAAGACACTTGACTCAGATTGGCTCTAAGGAAGAAACTGGTTACGAGGAAAGTGCTGGAACACTGGCACAGGCTGCCTAGAGAGCTGGGGAGAGCCCCAAGCCCGGCAACCTTCAAGGTCCGTTTGGATGGGACTCTGAGCAACCTGATCTGCTTGAAGATGTCCTTGCCAGGGGCCGTGGCTTTAGAGTAGATGAGCTTCACTTGTCCCTTCTAACCTCAAGCAGTCTTGGGTCCCACCTGGTTTTCATTTGAAAAGCACCCCGAGCGGAGTTTACGATGGGGGGGGCCCGTCTGATTCCCTGGAGTTTGGCCGAGGAGCAAACCCTGACAGGGAACGGCTGTTTGGCCTGCAGCCGCTTTGCCTTGTACCTGCAGAAGTTCCTTGGCAGAGCCTCGCCTGTCCACATCCATCTGCAGGCAGCAGCCCAGAAATGCACACAGGCCAGGGGGTAGCCTGAGCTTGTGCAGATTTGGTACCCCTTGCTTGCCTATCAGGTAGTTAGCCTGAAGCAAAAGGAAACATGAGACTCTCTGTGATTCTTCCACATCCTTCAGCGCTCAGCTAGACCCCATCTTTTAAGCTCCAGTCTACAGTGGCAATTTCTTGCCTCAGCAGATGGTTAGAGATGAGCCTTGTCTCCCAAAGGAACAAAGGTCCCAGAGCAGCCCCAGCTATTGCAAGCTGCAGCAGGTCTTGCCTTGACAGCTGATGGGAGCCCCAGGGACGTTTTTAGAAGTGGGCCTTGGTGGAAGCACTTCAGGCTGTGGGAAGGGGATTTTGTCCAACGGACAGGGACCAGCAGGACACGGCTATCTGAGCGTAATCGCACCTTACCCTCTCACTGGTTTCCCGAATATAAGGAGCCTCTCCTTTGGCCATTTCTATTCCCACGATGCCAAGGGACCAGGTGTCCACTTTGGGGCCGTATGGCTCTCTTCTCACGACCTCGGGTGCCATCCAGCAAGTGGTGCCGACCCTCGACCTCCGTTTACTCTGCCCAGGGCTGAGCAGAGCGCAGAGGCCAAAATCAGCTGAGGAGAAAAACAAGCACTGCTTCAAGCAGGAAACCAAGGAAAAGGGTTCCTCACTCTCAGTCTCAGAATGCATTGCTGAATCGAGCTGGAAAAGCAGCGGGGCTCTCCTTCCTCAGGGCTGCAGCCAAGGACATGAGCAATTGTCCACTTAAGAGCCCGCCCATGATTCCCACCCTGGCTTTTCCTCATTCCCCTGGACGTTTACACTGTAACTCCCTCCCTTTGGAAGGAACACACACAAACCAAAGTTACTCTTGCTACCTTGTTGCTCTCCAGAGCACTCAGCACCTCGCAGCTGCGCCCTGGCCTGGCAGAGTGCTCCCTGCCCTCTCAGCAGCGCCACTGCTGGGCACCCGGCAGCCACTCCAAAGCAGCCCCACAGCGCCTCCCCGGAGGCTGCGCCTGACTGGGAATACCCACCCAACTTGACGGAGCCATCCCGGCCCAGAAGGATGTTGTCACTTTTGATGTCTCTGTGGATCACCTGGTTGGCATGAAGGAAAGCCAGGCCTTGCAGGCACTGCCAGAGCAAAAAGAAACGGGAGGCCAACAGTTAGCCTGACCCGATTTCATCGCACGCAAAAGGAGCCTGCTCCTCAAGATTCACAGATCTCAAAGGAGCAGCGAGTGCTGGCAAGAGGGACAGCTTGCTGCTGCAACACTATAGGAGAGCAGGATCTTTCCAAAGGAGGCATATTAGCTCTTGAGGGGGAAGGAAACGTGTCAGTCGTTGCTGGAGCCTGTCCCCTGCAAAGCCAGTCAGAATGACCGCTGCTGCAGCGGATGCGCTCTCCCCGTCCGGGGGACAAACAAGGGGTTGCTGAAAGAGAAGAAGTCCCTGCCTTGGGTACCAAGGGGATCACTGTCGGGCGGGAGACTGGAGGACAAGGGTTATCCGTCTGCCTCGACAGCAGATCTGGAAGTAACTCATTTGTCAGCTTTCAGCAGCAAGCACCATGGTGGGTGCCGTGGCATCCTTTGAGGTGGAGACCTCTGACAGATGAGTGTCTCTTTGGCTTTGCCGCTGGTGTAAAACTCGCACACCAGCACCTTGGCGCTTACAGGCAAAGAAGGCAATGCAGAAAGGTTCTGGGCAAAGGCTTGGAGAGGCAAAAGGCAGAAGAGAAAACAAAAATGAAAAAGAGACAGGGAGTTCAACAACGGTAGATAAGAGTAAAGAACCGACTACAGTAAGGGCAGGGACTCTGGCAGGCAGTTCAGTCCAGATGCTCTTTCTTCTCTGAAGCGTAAGAGCAACACAGAAAGAAAGCTCTGAACATGCAATCACTCACTTAGCAGCGCTTTCGAAGGACGAGCCCGTCCAAACCATCCCGAGCACAAGCAGGACCCCTTACCTCCCGACACACTGTTGCTATGTGTCCTACAGCCATCCTTCTCATGCTGAGCACATCAGCTAAGGAGCCTCCATCCATGTATTCCAACACCAGCAGGACAGCCTCATTGACCAGGTAGCTGCAAGATGAAAGCAACAGTTTGGAGCTGAATGTGCACAGCTCAGTTGCCCTACGGAAGAAAAGGCTACAGCTGAGTTTTGTTTCCAGGTCACTGGTAAATGAAGACAGAATCAAATGAAGACGCAGTGCAGCTAGGCTATCCAGTGCCTGCCATCTGTGCCGCCTAAACGAGGAAGGCACATGCGCGGAAAAGGAGACGCCTCGGGTGGCAAGCAGGGGAAAAAGGCAGTTTTGTCAGGGCAAAGACAAATCTGGAAGCGGACACATCCCGCAGCGGCAGCTGCTTCAGCATCTTCCTGCACAAATTGCACCATTAACTCCAGCAGCATGGAGACACAGCTTTCAGAGCTTTCACTCAGGGCAGGCGGGTGTGCAGCACTGCCAACACCCTTTGGAAAACCTTGCAGAAAGGACAGTCACAAGCAGGAAAAACAATTTCAAACCTGGCAAATGGTGTGGCTCCTAGCCTAGTCTTTTGGCATGCAAGGCAATGGAAAAGAGTGGGAACAGCGCAAGGGAAAGCATCTCTGGGATGCTTTCTCAGCACTTCTCCTCCGACACTTGGAAAAAACCACAGCCCAAACCAGCAAAACACCATGCAGCCAGTGAACATACAGGCTGCTGGCTTAGTAAGAGAGCCAGGTTTCTAGGATCAATCTTCAAGCTGTTTATGCCAGGAACCATTCATGGAGACAAAATGCAATCTCCTCCCATGCCTCGTACGGCAGTGGTTGGATGTGAATGGAAAGATCCATTTTCTGCCAAGAGTTTTTCAATCTTGGCCTTGCAAGTATGGAAACCAACATGCCCGGGAAATTACCAGAACTACTTACCTTTCAAAGTAGGTGACGATATTGGGGCTCCCATTTTCACGCATGACCAGGATTTCATTTAACACTTCCTCGAAGCCCTGGTGCTGGAGATTAAGTTGCTTTACAGCCACCTAGGATGATGTTGAAAGCCGTTAGCAGCAGACATCACAAGAGCCTCTTTCTCCCTGCACTCACGGGCCGGGATGCCTTGTCACCTCGGTCAAAAGGCACTCTAAATCATCAACCCCAAAGCGCTAACAGCACTCTCTGCAGCCACAGACTTCTCCAATCGACTTGCTTTAGCACCACTAGTATCATTTACACGTGTTTTGCCAGCCAAAAGTAATGTTGCTCCTGTGAAGACAAATGGAAACCACTGGAAATACGTTAGCATTTCTAGGGGCTTTGACCAGCGTTTCGGAGACGGCTGCCATTTTGATTGTGCGCCAAAGTAAACACACGCATAGATGACGGGGAAAATGCTGTCCAGAAAAGGATTCCAAAGCGACTCAAAGTGAAGTTACAATCCTAGCACCTCCTAACTTCTTCAGTTTGGGTTTTGCAGCTCTGAAGAACAATCTTGAACACGGTTTAGACTTGCAATTATTTAATGAGTTTACAAAGGAATAACCCTTTCTGTGGCACGCTACGGATGCGCCCAGGTTATAAGCACAGGGCTTAGGGCTTTTGGACGCCTCCTAGACCTCCCTCCAAGTGCAGTTGCTGAGCTCAGCACTGCAGGTGGATAAGGAACTGCCTTATCTCATTCCTTACTATTAAGGAAGGTGGAATGTATTTGCTGAGAGCCAAAAACCAGAATTCAGGACTCTGAACTTTGAGCTCCAAAAAGCAGCAGGACTCTCCAAGATACCTCCATGTCTGCTCAGCATAGATAGCATCTCTCTAGTGCAATGTCACTGACACGGGATCAACACAAGGTTGTACACACATTTAAGGCTCTTCATCAACTTCTTCTCATTGATCTGTGCCTCTGTGTGTGTGTTTGTGTGCCTGTGTGTGAGTATGTGAACTAGGTTCCGTAGGACTGAAAGGCAAAACTGTGCTCCACACAAGATGTCTCCTTCTTTAGGTCTTGCATTATATTTTCCAACCGTCCCACGTGATGGAAAGCAATGGGAAATCCTATCTGTGTCTGAACCTGGGCTTAAGAGGCATTGGGCCGCAATGACGGCTCTTGCCATCACCTAATCTCTGCATATTTATCCAGAAGGTGCAAGCTAGCGTGTCCTTCTCTGAAAGACACCACTGCCTTCCTTGCATTCATTCAGGTTGGTTGGAAGGACAAAGTCTGTCCAAAGTGCATTTTGCAGCCTGCCTCTAGACAGGCTGCTTCTGCGGGACAGCCTTTGCAGCAAGGACGGGCGCCCTGAAGCTCTGGCCACAGATGCCATCACAAGGGAAAGCACTCAAGAGCTGCAAAATCTGCACGGGCACTTACCGCTTGTCCTGTGGCAGCGTCGAAGGCCTTATAAACAGTTCCAAAACCCCTAGAAACGGAGCAGTGGCAAGAACAGAGACGTTGTTCAGTGCTGAGAAGCAAAAGGCAGCCCAGGCAGGAGCTCTCTGCTGCCTGCAGTGCCTCTGAAACACCAGGCCTTGTCTACTCTTCAGCCAATGGCACAGCAGCCCAGCAGCCCTCTGCCATGCAGAGTGTCCAAGAGAAAAGCTGGGTCCAACAGGAAGAAAAAGGGCTGCTACAAATCTCAAAGGTACACACTAGATGATGCATGCGGGGCTTTTCTTTGCCTTTTCCTTCTGGTGTCTGTGCCTGCGGCGTGCCTTTCCAGGCAATGAAACGCACAGTGCTGCTGGGCCTTCTCACCGCTCTCTTTTGATCCTCCCTGCCAAACTCAGGCAGCGCCGCTCAGCCTTTCCTATTTTCCTGACTCCTGAATGCTGTTTCCAGCAAAATAGCACTAAGAAATGCTACTGAGAGCTGTGTTCTGACAGCTAGCAGGTGGGAAACTGCTCTCTCAGGTTTTTCTTCCTTCATGAGTGGCGCCATATTCCTTGGAGTCATACAAAGCCATGTCTCCTGGGAAACTGGTGCCACACCTCTGAGGGACAGGAGGGCTTCCAGGTCCTGCTCCTTGAGGCAGCCAAGACATTGTCAGCATCCAGTTCTCTTTGACGATGCCTTGTACTGCCTCAGCGCTGAGACAGGGACAAGCTGGAGCCAGGGTCTGAAGATGCCTGCAGCTTGCCTGACTTCCCACGTGATATTGCACCACCAAAATTCCTGGCCCACGGTTCTGTAGAAGCAAGCGTGGCTGCACTCACCCACTGCCAATACGTTTCCATCCGATGTACTTCTTTTCCGGATCTCCCACACTCACCACACGCCCTGAAAGAAATAGAACGCAAGAAGCAAACTTCAAAACAGAGATCCTGACTTCCAGGAGATCTGAAGCCCAGCTCCGCTCTCTGGGGCTCGGAGCAATTTTTTCGTCTCTTGGCTAACAAGAGAACATCAACAAGAACAACAGCAGCAGCAGCCCCAGCAAGACAGGCAGCTCTGCAGCACACCTGGCCTGCACGGAGTCTGATTCTCCCACACTCCTTTGAAGGGTTGCCTTGCGGAGAAACTAAGCCCATGGAAGAACCATCAGAGCAGACGGAGCCCAGAAAAGAACAGGCACCAAGGCAAGTGGTTGCCATCTACAAACGGGAAGGAGGGCTGAAAAAATCAGGACCCTTCATTTGCTTGCAAAGAAACACTCTCTTGTGAGATTTCATACTTCCAGAGATTAAATGCACCCTGGGATCTGGGATGAATTTTTATCAACATCTCCTTTTGCAGAAGAGAAGAATACTGCAAAGTGAATTCCAGGAGAGGAGGGGATTTCAGCAGTTTGCCTAAAGAATGCCTTGACATTTTCAGAGAACAGCAGCTCATGCTACATCCAAGAACAATGGCTGTAAGAACTAGAACCCTTTTTATTTATGAGCAGGCTAAGTTCTGAAGACCGTTTTGCCCGTTGCCCATGTAGTGAAGAACTACAAGTCCTTGTCTTCAGCCTGGGCTGCAGCAGTCATTAGCACTGGACTCGGCCCCTTGAACACCACCCACGTGCCCCATCTTTGCAAAGGGCACAGCCCAGACGGGTAACAAGGACAGCGCCGCTCCTCAGGCGCTGCCGTGACACAGCCAGCTGCACAAATGAGATGCTGATCCTTTCACGAGTCCAGGCGAAGCTGCAGCAACGGGGCGGCAGCTGAAACCTCACAGCTAAGGAAGGCTGCAGCCTCTGCAGTCACACCAGCTGTCGGTGGCAGGGCAGCTATGACAAAAAGCTTGGCAAAGCCCACGAATGGCCACTGAGAGCCACTGTGAAGAAGCCAGAGCCAGAGCCAGCTTGGCCACAAGCTGTTGACTCTGGAATCCTCTGATTCCTTCCCCCTCAGGGAAATCCCCGGAGCCCTCCCTTGAAGGGAGGGAGGCGTACGATACAGTTCCCCCCATCAGGGAGGCTTACGATAGAGTTCCCCTCACCTGGGAGGAGAGCAAACCCTTCTTCAGGGACTCTTGCATAACAGTGGTCCATGCCAGTTCCTTTGCCCGCACCTCCCAACTTGCCCTGGTTTCTCCTTTCCCTGTTTCCTCATTGGTTGTGGTACCCCTGGTGGGCGGCCCCTTCATCCCTGAGAGCCAGTTCCCTTTGCCCTGCCCCTTGGTACCGCCCCTGTGCCCGCCCCTACTTCAACCTTGTGCAGAGGCCCTGGTGGCTCTTGTTTTGTCTCGGGTTCCCCCTTGGCGTGCTCAAATAAGCCTCGCTGGAACTGACCTGATCAAAGGCCTCTCTGCCTCTCTGCACTGAGCTTGCCGTGGTGAGTGGTGTGTGTGTGTGGACTTGACTGCCCTCCGGAATGCTTAGCCAAGTGGCTTTTCCACAGGAGATGCTTCTTGGGAGATAGGTAGCAGCAAGCACGGTCTAAACCCCGCTGCTGCTGCAGTTGACCCCGCTGAAGACAGAACATGATTGTCTTTGAAGTCAGACCCACGGAGGAGTCGATCATTCCACCTTTTGCCCCAATAGCTGATGGCAGACACTGAGTAAACGGGGCTCTGTTCTGTAGCTGACCGGTTCTTCTCTGACAGCACTGAGCTGGCAGCTATTACTAGTTGTAAGAAGCAACTGGGTTGTACTGCAGAGTCACTAAGGCCTTGGTGTGCTTTCCTAGAGTGAAGGAATCTGTGCAGGGATTGAGGCCAATGCAAGAATATTTACCAGCTGGGCGTTAGGCGTGACAAAGTGCCTGGTACCGGAGGAGCATGCAGCAGAGGGGCTGCAGGCTTCCTCCTGAGCATTGCCCGCAGGGCAGCTTTATCTGAGCATGCCACATAGATGTGTCTCTTTGATGGCTCTTCCTAAGCATACAAGTAAAATATCAAAGAGGGATTGTAACAAAAGTGTCCTGGTTTTCTTCTTTTGGGGCACGTTGAACACAACTCTTCCTCTCTGATTCCTCGGGATTGTTCTAAGAATAGAACTTTCTAACTTGTAGAGCGTCCTGAAAAGACCTCTTCCTCTCTTATTTCTGCAGTCACCTGCTGTTCTTTTCCAGGAGGTCAGGCTAGCCAAAAGGTAAAATTCTTATCAGACCAAACCCTAGAAGGAATAGTGGAAGTACTAACAGTGATAAAAACAACACCAGCATTAATCCAGCCGCACAGCCAATCAGTTTCTCGGAAGTATTTTGTCTCCAATGACTGGTGACAAGTCAGGAGTCTCAAGGGAATCTAGGAAGGCAAGTGTTCTGGTCCCTTTGGCCAGGCTAACACACACCCCTTCACTGAGTCATTGGCTAGGTCGCAGCCTACTGCTGCTCGGGACACAATGGCCGCTCTTGTCTTTGCTGCACAGGGAAGCTCAGGCAAAGCCCAGCCACTGGCAGCTTTTGCCTCAAAGGCAAAAGGAACGCCCCAAAGTGCTCCCTGGCTGCCCCCGAGCACAGCACTGGCTTCTGCAGCGAGTGCAAAAGGTCTTTGTGACACCCGAGGGAGGAGGAACATGTGCTACAGCTCATGCTGAGGCACACACACTATCCTACACTGCTGGATGGCACAAGAAATCCCCAGGACGTACTCAGCAGCTTCAGGAACTGCTTCTCCCTTTCCTGGCTTGAGCGGGGCCAACTGCTCACGCTCGGCTTTTCAGGCTGCGGAGAGGAGGCTTCTTCTTCGGATGCTGCTGCAGCGGCACCTTTGGCGGCAGATCCTGCGTCCATCTGGGACAAGAAATTGGTTTGTGTCAGAAAGGTGCCTGGCAGAGAGACCCCAGACAGAGCATTTGAAAGGCAAGCCCTTAGGAGCAGCACTGCTGTTGGGCTGCAAGCTGAGCTGTCAACTCTTGGTCCTCAAGTCAAAGCCAAAGAGCAATCAGAGACTAGAGCTTGTCACAGCCAGCCGTAGTAGAGGCTGTGAAAGGGAAAGAACAGCTTGACATTTTGCCCCGTTCTGAGGACTGCATTCACCATGGGCAGGGTCAGCTTGCTCAGAACCTGTGTGGGTCACCATGCTCAAAGCCCGCAAATAGCAAAGCGAGCTCTAAGAGGCCGGCAGAAATACATTCAGAGGCTTGCTGGCCCAGCGGCCAAAGCACTAGCCTGGCTGCCCGGGGCAGCAGCTGAGATTCAGCAGCCCAGGAAGTGTCCTTCTGACCAGCTGCCATGGAGACCAGAGAGCGTGGCGGTCAGAGACATTGCCCCCATCCCCCTGCTGCTCTGCAGGGCCCAGGCAACAAGGGCAGAGACCACTTGTTGCATGACTGCGGTGAGAGCCTCCTGCTCTTTCCCTCACCTGCTTTTGTGCAGCCGGCCTGTACTGCAGCAGGACCTTGTGCATCCTTTCCATTTCTTCTTGGTGCCTCTTCTCCATTGCCTTCATCTTCCTCTGAGCTTCCTGCAGCTCTGCCTGCAGCTTGTCCTTGATATTCCGTCAAGAGAAAGCTTACTGGCACCTGCCATCACGCTCAGCTTTCCTCTTTTCCAGTCTCAAAAGCACTTCTATTCAGCCACTTCCCTCTGCTTCTCTAGCCAGCTCTAACCCTTCCATCCTAGCTCTTCTTCCTGGTGCTCAGCGCTGCAGCCTGCGGGGCTCTGTGCTTCCAGTGCCTGCGGTAGTCCTTGCCTGCCCTTGCCTGAGATCTCTCCAGTTTGTGCGCCCCTCACGGCCCTTCCTTCTGCTAGCTGGCGAGTCAGGCTCACCTGCCCGTTCTCCCGCTCCTCCTTCAGCTCCCGCCTCAGCTGCTCCCTTTGGTTTAGCTCACTCTGCAGCCGGCACACCCTGTCTAAGAGAGCAGCCTTCTGACGCTGCTCTTCCTGCAGGAGCTGCACACAAATGAAGAGAGGACGGCTTTAAACTTCCCACACACCACTTGCGTGGCAGCCACGATGGACGTGCTCAGGCTTTCCAAAAGCATTTTGTTCTCATTGTCGTATTTACGAAGGGCCGGCTTAGAGACAATCCCACCCAGACAGACAGTGTCCAGAGAAGCAGTGCCCATAAGGAGACCAGAGGAGTCCAAAAGAGCACACAAACTCTCTTGCCACACTCTGTGCCTCTTGACTGGCTCTGCTTGGTATCTTTTCTTGTTCAGCTTGCATGATGGCAATTTCCTGCTTCATCTCAAGCAGCCTTTTCTCCTGCTCCCTCTGTACCTCTGCCAGGAAGTTTGCCCATTCCTCCAGCTGCTCCCGCGCCTCCAAGTGCTGTTGTGCCAGTTGTCTCTCCTGATGAGGGCAAGAGACACTTCCAGATGAAGTCCCAGCAATGCTCCCCAAAGAAAAAAATGGAAGCTTCATGCCTCCAACAGCCCTGCCTCCCCCCGCCCGAAAAGTGCACATTAGTAGCGACTTTGTGCCCTCCAGCAATGCTGTTGCGACTCCGAGTGTCAGCAGGTGGAAGGAAGGGATGCCACCTTCCTTCCCTGCTCTGATGGCTACCTGCTCTCTGGGCCCTCTCTCCTCAGGATTTCTGCCTGTTCTCAGAGGCTCTGTTCTCAAAGTCCCCCTGCCCTTTGATCAAGGAAGAGCTGCAGATGGACTGCAGGACCAGGCCAGCACATCGATGACCCAGTCCCAAGGCAGGCCAGCGGCTGAAATACCTTGAAGCCCCCTGCTGCCTGGCTCAGCAAGGTGGAGCCCAGAGCAGATGCTTGCGGCCATGTCACATACTCAGGCTGCTCTTCTGCTAAGCCAGCCCTCCAAACGTGGCTGAAATCTTCCGGTGCCTATTGTTTCTTACCAGTTTTTGCACGAGCTTCCTTTCTTCCACTTTCTGAGCAGATTGCCAGAGCCTCAGAGCCTTCCCGCACTGCTCTTCTGCCCAGCGGAGCTGTTGAGCCAGGTCTTCACATTGCTGCTGGCTGAGGGATCTCAGAGCTAGCAGCTCACGACGAAGGCCCCTCACATCCTCTGCAAACATGGCACAGGGCAACGGTCAGAGACTACACAAGCAGGGGAATCCGCTGACCTTAAGCCCTTTCCGTTTCAGGCAAGGAGGGATCTGCCCTCAGCTGCTTCCCTCCTCAGAAGCCCTGCGGACAGAGCCGGCTCGGCAGCAACTGCACTAGGCAGGGCCGTCACCAGAAGCAAAGCGCACGAGGCTCTCACCGAGTATCGCCTCCTTGGCCTGCGTGGCTGTGCGCACTTGGGCTTCCGCACGGCTCCTGGCCATCTCCAGCTCCGTTATGTGCTGCTGAGCCTCCAGCAGGCTGCTTTGCAGGCTCTCCTTCTCTGACCTACAGGTTGTGAAGATGAAGAGCAATTGTTCCTGGCACACAGGGGCAGTTTCTCCAGTACGATGGGCCTTTAGATCCCTACACCGTACTGTGGCAAGTGGCCTGCATGGAAAGTCAGATACAGCAGGACTATTTTACCACTTGACATGGCAAAGCAGGCCCCTCCAGGTGACTGGGCAGCCTTTCCTCATGACCTAGCCCAGCCGAGTTTGATCTCAGCAGCCAAAGCTGAAATTGCTCTTGCCTGACCTATCACACACGGCTGTTGTGCCCGCCAAGTATCTGCAAAGGAGCAAAAGCCCAGCCCCTCTGCTCCAAGCCCTGAGCTCATCAGCGCTTGCAAGTCTCTCTGCAGGGGGACAGAACAGTGCTCTCCTGGCTGACTCGTCAATGTTTCATGCCATTCATAGTGTACGTTTCGGTACTTTCTTTGCCAGGCACTCTCTAAGTAAAAGGGACTAAGGGAATTCAGCAAACGATATAGCCAAACCTCCGGCTTGCAGCAGCACGGGTAGGAAACCAGAAGGAGGTTTTTATCGGAAGAAGAACTATCTCAGGGTAGGGACCATTTCCTGCCATTTAAATGACTGGAATTTGATGAACAAGACCACTTGCTACCTTTCTGCTTAGTTAACGCTTGGCTATGTCTTGGCACTCTTGAAAAAGGAAGAAGGAGCAGCCAGATGGGGCCTTGGCAGGTTACAGAGGTGGGTGGACAAGTGGGCAAGAGTCAGGGCTCAGCAAGAATGCCTAGACACTGTCAACAAGTCACAAGAGCTTTCCCTTCTGCTGCTGCAATTTCTAAGCAGATCTAGGTCCTGCAGCATACTTGACAAGAGGGTCTCAAGATGTTCAGCATGAGCCTCCAGCTTCACCTGAAGCATCAGCGCACTCCTCACAACATTGACATGTAAGAGCCTTGAATTCCGAAAGGCCCATGTCAGACTACTTGGCAAGGAAAGATTGATGGTCAGATGCACCCAAGGAGAAAGCAAAAGCAGAGGGAAACTTGCGGTTTCAGCAAACATCTGCACGGTTTCCCTGGTGCTCAACTCAGTGCCAAGTTGGCTTGCTTTGCACTTGTCACGGGAATGTGCAAGGGGTCCCAAGCAGGCGCCCAAAAAGAGCTTGGAGAGCTTGAGCTGGCAGAAAAATAACATTCAGGTCACAGTATCCTTTTCTTTTTGCTCGCGGCTCTCTTGGCTTCTCTGTCCGAGAAACATCCGGAGAGCACACAGCAGGCAGTAAAGCCTGACATCATGCCCACCACCTTTGTAATTACAGCCCTTCGGTAACGTCCCGCCCAGGGTCTGCTGCCTGCCTTTACCTGGCCTCTGCCAGCTGCTCTGACAGGCCTCGTAGGTCCCGCTCCGTGGCTGCCAGTCGGGCTTCCAGGGCAGCGTTCTCTTGCGCCAGCACCGCCTTCTCTCTGCACACCTGGGACAGTGTGTGCCCTTGGCGAGAGAACTCCTGCAGCAGCTTCTCCAGACCCCTGCGGGCTGGCCGCTGCGGGTGGCACACCTGCAAGTGGCGGAGGAGGGGGGCACCATTTTTCAAGTGGAACAACACTAACCAACAACCACAACGCGGTCTGGGTCTTAGCTTGCTGCCAGAAGCAGCATTCGGGGGGGTCTTGCTAGGACAGATCCCTCTCCCACAGGGGCTGCCTAGGAACAAGGTGAGCGTACCTTTGGCACTGCCAGAGGAACCGCTTCCTTTAGCAGATCCCTCTGAGGCTGCGATTCCTCTGGTGTCTGCGCCGCCACCTCAGACGCCCGCTCTAGTGAGGAGTGGCGCTTGCTCTCAAATGCAGCCAACTCCTTCCACCTACGACAAGCAGACAGACAAACAAGCCTTTAGTTGCAACAGGGGCTCCTTGCAAAACCAAGACTACATACCATGTGCCACATAAGGCAGTCTCAGGGGCTTGCAACAGCCCTCTGCTTCCACCTGAAGAGGATGCTGCAAGTCCCTCCCTGGACCAGCATCTTTCTTTGTCATTTGTGCAGGTGGAAGAGTCACCAGTGAGAAAGTCCAACAAGCTTCCAGAAGCCACAGAACATTTGCAGAAAGCTCAGCCACTCTCAGCGTCACAGCTTCCTGCCTGCTAGGTCTTACGCTCCTTTCTGATTACAGTGGACACCGGACTTGCGAAAGTTTTACTTTGGCTGAGACACGCTTGGGAAGTCCAGATGAGTACTCCCACCATTCCTCTCACTTTCACTAGTGAGACAAGGAAAGAGCCTGCAAGCTATAGCTTGGCAAGGAGGTGGGTACGATTTTCCAAACCAATTCTCCAAGGATGGTTTAGGCTGGCAGAGGCCTCAGGAAGCCTCTAGCCCAGTCTTCAGTTCCAAGCACTTGGGATCAGCATCTGGACAGGCTGCTCAAGGCTCGAGCCACCTGGGGCTTCTGAATTTCCAGGGGTGGAATCTACACAAGCTCCCTGAGGCGCTTGTTCAGCTGCATGACTGCCTTTGCAAGCTCAATGCTATGCTGTCCTTAAGCCCAGCCTGAACCTCCCTTGCTTTTACTCTGGTCTAGCTTGCAATGCTTTTTGTCAAGGTTGAAGAAGTGAGTCCCAGGAGGCAGCCATGCTCTAGGTGGGTCGGCAGCAAGAGCTGCTCTGGGCTGCCTTCCCCTGTCTGTGCTGAGCAAGTCAAACAATGAGAAAGGCAAATTTGTTCCTTGACACTGGGCCTCCTAAAGCCCCGCAACGCACACCCCTGCTCAGAGAAAGCGAGAAAGCTTCACACACACCTGAACTCGGGGGCGCGGCGCGCTCTCTCCGTGCTCTCCTGCCGCTCCGCCTTTCCTGCCTGGGCCGAGGAGTCCTGACTGGCAAGAACCTCTCCTAGCGGGACCTGGAAGGAATGGGCCGGGGAAAAAGCAGCAACAAGCAATTAGGAGCAGGGAAGTTGGCTCCTGAGAGCTGGCAGAAGCAGCAAGCAGAGACACGGCTCAGCTGAAGGCAAAAGCTGTTGTGTGGGGCTGTTCATGTGCTATTTATGTGGTGATTATGTCCCAAGTAAGCCTCGAGTTGCTCTGGAAGTGTCTGAGTAGAAGCAGGGAGCATTTCCCTGCTGAGCTCTGGTCAAATGGCTTCCCCTCAGGATTGCGGGCCTTAGAGAGCAGCCAATAGGAACTGCATCGCAGCCCTTCCCAGACAGACCTCGTCTCTGCCATGCAGAGCCGCTCAGGAGTCTTCTGCACTGACTTGGGCCATGTCAAAGTGAAGGGGGCAGTCAAAGCAGTGACTGTAGCTACCTAGAACGGGTGTGGAGAGGGGTAGGTCCCTGCAGGCATCAGTGGCTCCTCCGCACCCCACGAGGCTGGGAACTGCGCCTTGGGACCTCTTTCTCTGCTGACAGCAGGGAGCCTGCACAGATTCTGTGCACAAAGGGGCTGACTTTGGCACCAGTAGCACTAAAGGACATGGTGCTACCGCTTATGAGACACCAAGGGAAGCTCACCGTCCCCGTGAGAATGCCAGGAAAACGGTGCCTGCATGTGAAAGTTCAGATGCCATTTGCCTTGGGTCAATGGCTGGGCTGAAGAGCTAGGTCATGGCAGGACTCCAGCCCACAGCATCTTCAGCCACCAAGGGCAAGTGCTGCCTGCTGGGAAACTTGCAGCCCTGCACTGCACCAAAGCTTTGCAGTGAACCAAGCAAAGCCGCCACTGGTGGGTGCGGGGCCCTCAGGCCCTGGACTGACGACACGTGGAGGTTCCTTGTCCTTTGGCTCCCCTTTAGCCTCTGGAGGAAGAGAGCCAGCCAGAGGAGGTTCTGCTGCTGCTGTGGTGCTCTGCAGGCAGGCAGCAGCATGAGGGACAGGGAGTGACGTGTCATTTGGAACCTGAATTCTCCTGAGATGTGTCGCCAGCTGTCCTAAGCAGAAGTGGTGAATTTGGATAAAAGTGGGATGCTCAGTCATTAAAACTCAAGTCAAGCGGGCTAATGAGAGTAATGTTTAGACAGGATTGCACATGCTTCTGAAGGAGCTATTTCAGCCTGGCTACAATCAGCATGCGGCCTCCTGTCTGCAAAGCTTGACTTTCATGAGTTATAACCTCGCCAGTGGAATAGGAGGAAACTGCTGGAACCCTTCTGGTAGTGTTCATGCAGACGCTGACATGGACTTTCTTTTGGCCGGCCAGGCTGGCACTCTACGGCAACAGGCCAAGCCCACAGCTTTCTCCACAATCCTCAGACACCAGGAATGTCCAGGGTGCCCGTCCCACTCACCGAAGCGTGCGCTTGACCCCTTCCACCTCTGAGGCGACCTGCCGGGGGCAAGGGAAAATGAACCAGGCGCTGTTAGAAAACTCTTTGTGCTGAGGAATCCCACAGAACAAGTCCACCCAAGCAGAGAGCCTTTTCCTTTCACAACATCCCTCCAGGAGCAGCCCTTCTTTAGCACAGCAAGCAGGACTGCAGGCCAATACCCTAGGCTGTATCTACCTTTTGCTCGGCTTTGCCACTAAGAACCAAGAAGCTTGGGACTGAAGATGCAACTTGTTCCTTAGCAGTCAGGGCCTACACGGGAGCTCATTGTCCAGCCTAGAGCTAGAGCAGCTTTTCCCCCCTCTCTTTCCTGGACTTGCTTTTTCTTTTTGTAACTTGCATGCAGCATGTCCCACATGGCTGCTGTAAGCAATTCCCCACAGAAGCTTCCACCAAACCCCTCTTAGCGCTTGCAGTTCTCTTGGGACACAGCACAGGCCCACGACCGGGCTTCAGGAGCACACCCAAAGAGCTCGGCAGTTTGCCCTTCAGCGCAGAGCCAATGGCTCTTGTAGCACACAGAGGGGCTCCAGTTAGACAGGCACATCCTTTAAGGACGGAATGCAGAACCAAGATGCTTTTGCTCAGTTCTGGAGAGAACTGCACAGTTTTTAGGAGGACGCCTGCAAAGCTCTCCCAGTCTGCATTTTGGAGGTTCCTAGACCCAGCTGGGCAAGAGACACCCCCTTTTAGCTGAAGCTGTTGCCAGGAACTTGACCAAGCCTATGGCATCTTTATGCCATTTTTGTTCTAACGTGCTGCCCCAAGGGAAAAAAAAACTTCAACTTACCAGCCAAACGACGAAAAGCTTTCCGAGAAGCCGCCAATGAAAAGGCGCTGCTGAATGCTCTACGGACTCGCTCCATCGTTTGAGCGGTGCTGCTCGAGTCCGTAGGCCGGGAAACAAAAATGGAACAAACCCCCACTTGCACAAGTCCCAAGACCGTGCAAGGAGAATGGGGAAAACCAGGAGACTTGCACAAGTCCACGGACCGTGCAAGAAAATAGCAAAACAAAAGGACACCCGCTGTAATCTGAGAACAGCTCAGTCGAGGTGATCCTCCTGCATCGAGCGTGCCAAGAGCTGCTCTGGGCGCTGAGGCAGGTATTGATGGCAGTCGCCCCCCTACTGCATTTGCAACTTACGGGGTAGTCAGGATGTTTTTGGCCAGCTCTGAGTCACCCTCCTGAGTGGCTTCCCTCTGTGTCTGGGCCCAGCACTGCTCAGACTCAGGATCTGAGCAGTTGCTGTTCTTATCCTCCGAAGAGGATGAAGAGCGCTTGATGATTGTGCAGGCCTTTTTTTTTGGGGACTGGAATCTCCCTGCTGGTTGGTGGCAGTGGAGGCCAATATTGCCTCCTTCCGGTCGCCATCATTAGATCTTCCCGACCCGGTGTTGTGGGACCTGGAAGTGGAGGGACTACTGGGGGAGGAGCTCAGAGGGGAAGGGATAGGGATGGGGTCTGCAACGGGGACCAATGCTACTGTTAATTGTTCCTATGATGTTGCTGAATGCTTATTGTTCTTATTGTCGATGGATTGCTCATTGCTAATGGTGCTTGAAGAATGGTCATCTATGGTAGGCATTGCAACTCAGTAACATTACATCTACTATGAACTTTGGAGTCACCACCACTCCAAAGACACTGGTCAGATCATTGCAGTGGCGTGGCAGGAGCTGCTGAAGTCACCACCTTCCTGAGAGCATCCTCTCTGAGAAAGGGATAGCTCAGTGTGCTCCAGATGCTTGCACCACACGTTGTTATCTGAGAGTCGACAAAGAAGCACAGCAGGGGCTCTTTGTCTGGTATTCCAATGGCCTTTATTATCAGCACACTGAAGGGGACCAGAGAAAAAGAGCGAAGAACAAAGAAGGGTCCAGGGTTATATATGCGACAAGGGAGGCAGAGCATCAGGTCTGAGGGCCAATGGGTAAAGAGAATAGGGGTGGTACAGAGGCGGGGTTATAGGGTAGCAATCAACTGGGATTCAGGGCAGGTGCTGTGAGGAATGGGGACCAATAGGGAAGGCAGGAGCAAGGAACATTCTAGAACTGAGGAGGGGGAAAGGGATGACAAGGGATAACTTGGGTTCTTACCGTACAACAGCAAAGAACTGTGGGAGAGCAACTCTTTGTGTCACCCTAACTTAAAGGGGTGTTTCTTTCCAAGGCGTCCCTGCCTCAGCATTCTCCTCTGTGTCTTGGGATGCAACAGATCATGATTGTGATTCTGGGGTAGAGCGTGGCAGAGGCACCCACTATCCACACTCTTGGCATTGTCACCAGTGTCGATGCCTTGCTGAAGTAAAGGTCTTCTGGGTTGTGCTTGTACTGTCCTTTTATTGCATACAAACAAGATGACTTAGATGCGGTGTGTTTGGTTTCCCTCTCTCTTTGGATTGTAGGATGAGAGGCCTGGGAGGTTGCAGTCTGACCCACCGGGACAAACATGAGAACCCTAGAGGATGAAGACATAGGGGCTTGAGAAAGGATCAGACACCAAATGTAGGTAAAGAGCATTGGTGGAGACATCCTCAAAGCAACACATGCCCATAGTTCTGACTTCTGCTGTAAGAACATGATCTCTCCATCAACAAACATATGTTCATGGCAACCACCCACTGTGATATGGTCACTGACGGTTGGATGGCACATGCCATGGACCCCTGTGTGACCCACTGTGATGTAGGCACTGCCAAGTGGATGTCATGTGTCATGGGCCCCTTTGTGACCCACCACCATATGGGCACTTTGTGACCCGTCTCTGGCATCAAAGTATGCACCCACGTAACCTCAGTGGACACAAGAGGACAAGAAGGAACAGAGTGGAGCTGCAAGGAGGCCCTGCACAGCTACCTCATGTCTTGCTGACCCCTGTCTTCTTTCCTGGGACATGTCCCATCCCTGTGGCTGAAGCCCTCAAAGTCCAAGCTCCAGCAGGATCGAACGGAGAGAACCCCCAGTGGAGAGAACCCCAAGCATGCTCAGATTGACCTCGGTGAACGGGAGGGAAGGGAAGGAGGGGGAGGAGGATGAGGATGATGATAAAAGCCCTGGGGCTGCTCCAGCACAGCAGCCTGAAGAAGTGGAGGGAGTCCAGCTGCTGCAGGCATGTAAGTGGCTGAGCTGGGGCCATCCCGTGCACTATGGACATCCCCAGGGAATAAGGGGAAATGGGAATGGAGCTGATTCCCCCAGTAGCCCTGCTGCATCCACTGGGCACCCACAGCCCCAGGCTGCAGCTGGAGAGACAGGGATTGGTGTCCCCACAAGCTGTTGTCTGAGAGCTGGCCCTTGCTGGGGAGTGCAGGGCTCAGTTGTGTTCTCCAGCCTCTCCTGCAGTCCCTCAGCTCTGACTGTGCTTGCTTTTTGCCAAATCCAGTTGAGAAACTGTCAGAAAAGAAGAAACACAGCCATCACCACTTCCACAGACATGCACAGGTACTTGCAGACTTCCCTGCCTGGGCTAGACCTGCTGTTGCAGCTCATGCAAGCACTGCTGCAGAGTACCAGATTTGACATCCCTCTTTTTCCCACCATAACCTATTTTTGAACATCCATAAGCTTACTGATCCTGAAGACAATACCACCATGGCCTCTGAGGACATGCCAAATGCTGACTCCCAAAAAACAGAGGACTCTGCCATGCTGGATGTGATCATGGGAAGCGGCACCTCCAAACTGAAGAAAGTAAGTCGTCTATGGCAAGGATGTGGCCAACAAGAAAATGCATACATTCTCAAGCGGGGTCTGCTGGGCATCCAACATACTTTTAGGCCAGCACAGTGTGCGAGAAAAAGAACCAATACTTGGGGCTAAGCTTGGGGAAATGGCTCACCTCTAGTGGCACTCCAATTCCCTGCCACGTCTCCTCCAGGTGCCGACCATTGTGAGGGACATTTACCAAAGGCTTGCATTCGTCACGGATGAATCTATTGACTACAGTCTGGATGAAACCCTGCAGGAGATGACTCTGGCAGAACCACATGATGTGGTGGTGACCCTCCTGCGGTGTGCTCCATCATGTGACAGGTACGAGGCACCGGCCTGGAGGGCTCAGGATTCATCAGCCTGAGAGCCCACCAACATGCAGGCACTGCCCCACATGTGGTGGAAGAAAGAGGAAGATTTTCAGGCCCCTCTGATGCCATTGTTTCCCAGTCATGGCATGTTGGCCTGAGACCCTGCTGCCGTGCTCCTTCCCTGTCCTTCAAGGCATCACCACTTGGCTGTCTGCTACTCACAGTAGCAGTGTGGCTTGGTGCTGCTGGAGAGGGGCAGAAGGCAGAGGCAGAGCTGCTGACCAGCTGGGTACCCTGCAGCTGGCCAGGCCACAGTGTTGTGGCCAAAACCCCACTGACACAATGGTCTGGGCCTGCAGAATTGCTGTGACCATGTGGAGGGCAGTTGTCTCCTCACGCAGAACTGCGGAGAAGGTGCTGCCAGAGCTCCTCTGTGTGCTGGAGGACTGGCCGCTGCACAGCACATCCACCTCTGATAAGGACGACTCAGATGTCTTTTCTCTGGCTGTGAGTTTCTAGGCTAGACCCAAGCACATCCTCAAGGGCTGCCTCTCTGGCACCTCTCCATGCTTTTTCCCCCATCCATCACTGCACTCCCGTGCCTCACATGGTGAAACCTGGTTCATGGCAGGTGCAGAGGCAGCCAGGGCAGATGCTGCTCCCCCTGCATCTGCCCTGGCACAGTGCAATGCCTGAGCGTCATCCTCCCATGGCTGGGCTCTGCCACAGAGATGTCTTGGTGCTGAGCGTGGGCTGTGACTGTTTTGGTGTTTGCAGGCAACCAGAGCACTGTGGGAGATCATTCACCTGCCTGAGTGCCCGAAGATGTTGATTCTGTATTTTCCCCAACTCTTTGTGGCCCTCCTCTTCCAAGTTTTCTCCAGCACAGGGCAGATGCCAGTGAAAGTCAATGCCTTCTGGAAGCGATGCCAGCAAAAGCACTTCCTGCCCAAGAACCCCAACAGGTGCTCCATTTTAGTCATCCCATCTCCACAGTGTCCTTGGAGCTGGGGCCAGGATTCCTGGCATGACCTGGGCTTTGCTCTGCACACAGATTTGCATTGATGACCATGAAAGCACTGCTCTGTGAGCTTCACTATAATGATGTGGTGTCTGAAGTTGAACGTGAGTGTGGCTGGGACACGCTCCTCAACACTGAAACCCACCACCATACAGTGGGTCTTCTGGCCAGGTGAGAGCCTCATTCTCCCCGTTCTGACTGTTATTTCTCCACAGTGTCTATATAATCCCTGTGATCATAGGTGAGAGGGACTAGTCACTGAGGGATGGTGCAGCAGAGGGACAATTCTTGAAGGGCTGGGTGCACTGGAGAAGCCACAACCCAAAGTGCCAACATCTCTTTCCGTGAGGAGTGCCAGCGTCTCTGTGCCGATGGCCCAGAGCAGGAGCTCTGTCTGCAGGCACCCTCGCTGAGGACAGCCTGCTGGGAACAGGGAGGCTGCAGTGAGGGCCACTGACAGCCTGGGGGACAGGACTGCCCTGTGGGCAGAAGGGGTAGTTTTTGAGCCTCTTCATTCCTGAAATGAGCCTGCTGGTGTTCGGCTCCACCCTCCTCCTTGCAAGAGGTAGTGGTGAAAGAAAAGGCCTCTGTGAGTCAGTCCCAGGAGAGGTTTGCCTGCCCTGCTCAGAGTCGATGATGTCCTTTTTCCCCTGCCAGAGCAATGCTCAGGATCTCAGAGTCTTTGTGTTACCGGATTGCACGCTACCTGTTCAGGCTGCTTCGCAGGGAGGAGGCACGCTGGGAGGTGGCTGCCATGGCCTTCCTTGTTGAGGTGAGCCTGATGGCAAGCACTGCCTTGCCAAGCTGTGTCCCACCACTCTGCCCTCTTGGAGATGCAGCTGCAGGGGAGTCCAGTCAGTGAAGGAGGGGCAGTGGTGGGCTCTGCTCTGTGTCCTTTGTCCCTTGCTGCTGGGGTGACACCTAGGGTTTGTGCTACTCTAGTGATAGCTCCTCCTCTTCCATCATGCCTTCTCAAGGCCAAGATATTGGAGGCTGCCAAGAGCTGATGGACAGAGGGGAGCAAGTGAGCAACCTGTGCAGGGCAGTGGAAGCGCAGGGGTGCTCTGCAGCCTCTACTACCTTTGGGCTCTGCTCCCATATGATCTTGCATATGCCCTTCCTGCTGTCCATACCTAGCCCTGTGCAGTGTTAGGGTTCTATCAGCTGTGCATCCCTGTCACTTATTTGTGTTTCAGATTCTGCCTTGCCTTAGCATAAAGCAATGGGATGAACGTATCC
This sequence comes from Motacilla alba alba, assembly GCF_015832195.1. Taxonomy (NCBI): domain Eukaryota; kingdom Metazoa; phylum Chordata; class Aves; order Passeriformes; family Motacillidae; genus Motacilla; species Motacilla alba. Next base: position 35,494,509 of record NC_052046.1, on the reverse strand, counting down.
TACAGCTTTTCCCAATCTACCTGTGGAGGGAGTGCAGAGTGATGCGTCTCCTGGTGCTCAGATGCCTAATGGCACTCTGCAAGAGACCCTCGATGGTAAGAAACAGGCAGCCAGTGTGGGTCGGAGTAACACAGTAGCTTGCACTTGGATGGGCTTCAGAAGATGGGCAGCTTCTTCCAGCTCTCCTGACTTGCCATTCATCTACCAGACTCCATCAGAACAGGCCTTTGGCTTCTGGGCTCTGAGGCAGCAGCATGGGATTGAACTGCTGGAGTGGTTTTGGCAATGCAGCCTTTCATGGCTTCACATTATTGCATTGTGTTCCACACAGGCCAACACAATGTGGGCCCTGACAGACAGCCTCACAGAGGTGCTGAAGGATGAAGACAGGGAAGTGAGGAGGATGACTCTCTCTGTGCTAAGTGAGATGCTCCTGAACAGAGATGAGCCAATTGCCAGTTCCCTCGCTCTGCAGCTGGTTGAGGCACTCCGGCCACTCATTGAGAATGTAAGGCTCTGTGCCCCGCACCACAGGTGCTGGGTGCTGCCAGGAAACTGTTCCCTTGTGGATTTTCAGTTCCATGCCCAGGTGGGCCTGGAGCAGTCAGTTCTGAAATTCTTGCTGTCTTCCTTTTCACTAGGATATGAGCTGTGTGCAGCTGCTCTCCATTCGCGTCTTTCAAGCGGTGATGAAGTTGGTAGAGAAAGAGGGGCAAAAGCCCCTAGAGAGAATTGTACGCCAGAGCCTGTTCCCACTGTTCTGCCATTTGCATGACAAGAACCAGTTTGTGGCAGAGGTTAGAACTTCTTAAATGCTGGTGTCCAGTTTGGGTGTGACTTGGCTGCCTCGTGTGCTGATGCCTGGTGTAGCCAATGGCCACTGCATCCTCCCCCTCTTAGCTACAGAGCGGCAGTTCTGGGATACTTCTTTTCTGCTGTCCTGGCAGTACTAGGTGCCTGGGGTGGGGGCTGACCCATCACTCTGCCCAGGCTCCTGAATTTGTTCTCTCAGCTGCTGCATCCTCCCACTACGGGCCAGAAAAGGCCCTGTGCCTTGCCCATGTGAAGATACACAGGTTCTGCAGTCTCAGCAGTGGTTAAATCTCCTGGTATCTACTGCTCTATAGGCCTCCTGGGAAACTCTGCTTCAAGTTAACACATTCCTGCAAGAAAGGAAGTTTGAGGATCTGTTGGAAATGAAATGGAGAGGGGAAAAGGGCCTGGTAAGGATGAACTCAAAGCCCCAGACAGCCTGTCAATGCTTTTTAAGTTCAGCACCGTGTATTGCAAAGGAAAAGATGTCTTGGGTAGGCTGGGGAAATAGCTCACCTCTAGTGGCACTCCAATTCCCTGCCATGTCTCCTCCAGGTGCCGACCATTGTGAGGGACATTTACCAATGGCTTGCATACGTCACGGATGTATCTGCTGAGCACAGACTAGATAAGACGCTGCAGGAGATGACCCTTGCAGAGCCACATGATGTGGTGGTGACCCTCCTGCGGTGTGCTCCATCATGTGACAGGTACGAGGTACCGGCCTGGAGGGCTCAGGATTCATCAGCCTGAGAGCCCACCAACATGCAGGCACTGCCCCACATGTGGTGGAAGAAAGAGGAAGATTTTCAGGCCCCTCTGATGCCATTGTTTCCCAGTCATGGCATGTTGGCCTGAGACCCTGCTGCCGTGCTCCTTCCCTGTCCTTCAAGGCATCACCACTTGGCTGTCTGCTACTCACAGTAGCAGTGTGGCTTGGTGCTGCTGGAGAGGGGCAGAAGGCAGAGGCAGAGCTGCTGAACAGCTGGGGACCCTGCAGCTGGCCAGGCCACAGTGTTGTGGCCAAAACCCCACTGACACAATGGTCTGGGCCTGCAGAATTCTTGTGACCATGTGGAGGGCAGTTGTCTCCTCACGCAGAACTGCGGAGAAGGTGCTGCCAGAGCTCCTCTGTGTGCTGGAGGACTGGCCGCTGCACAGCACATCCACCTCTGATAAGGACGACTCAGATGTCTTTTCTCTGGCTGTGAGTTTCTAGGCTAGACCCAAGCACATCCTCAAGGGCTGCCTCTCTGGCACCTCTCCATGCTTTTTCCCCCATCCATCACTGCACTCCCGTGCCTCACATGGTGAAACCTGGTTCATGGCAGGTGCAGAGGGAGCCAGGGCAGATGCTGCTCCCCCTGCATCTGCCCTGGCACAGTGCAATGCCTGAGCGTCATCCTCCCATGGCTGGGCTCTGCCACAGAGATGTCTTGGTGCTGAGCGTGGTCTATGACTGTTTTGGTTTTTGCAGGCAACCAGAGCACTGTGGGAGATCATTCACCTGCCCGAGTGCCCAAATATGTTGACTCTGTATTTTCCCCACCTCTTTGTGGCCCTCCTCTTCCAAGTTTTCTCCAGCACAGGGCAGATGCCAGTGAAAGTCAATGCCTTCTGGAAGCAATGCCAGCACAAGCACTGCTTGCCCAAGAACCCCAACAGGTGCTCCATTTTAGTCATCCCATCTCCATAGTGTCCTTGGAGCTGGGGCCAGGATTCCTGGCATGACCTGGGCTTTGCTCTGCACACAGATTTGCATTGATGACCATGAAAGCACTGCTCTGTGAGCTTCACTATAATGATGTGGTGTCTGAAGTTGAACGTGAGTGTGGCTGGGACACGCTCCTCAACACTGAAACCCACCACCATACAGTGGGTCTTCTGGCCAGGTGAGAGCCTCATTCTCCCCGTTCTGACTGTTATTTCTCCACAGTGTCTATATAATCCCTGTGATCATAGGTGAGAGGGACTAGTCACTGAGGGATGGTGCAGCAGAGGGACAATTCTTGAAGGGCTGGGTGCACTGGAGAAGCCACAACCCAAAGTGCCAACATCTCTTTCCGTGAGGAGTGCCAGCGTCTCTGTGCCGATGGCCCAGAGCAGGAGCTCTGTCTGCAGGCACCCTCGCTGAGGACAGCCTGCTGGGAACAGGGAGGCTGCAGTGAGGGCCACTGACAGCCTGGGGGACAGGACTGCCCTGTGGGCAGAAGGGGTAGTTTTTGAGCCTCTTCATTCCTGAAATGAGCCTGCTGGTGTTCGGCTCCACCCTCCTCCTTGCAAGAGGTAGTGGTGAAAGAAAAGGCCTCTGTGAGTCAGTCCCAGGAGAGGTTTGCCTGCCCTGCTCAGAGTCGATGATGTCCTTTTTCCCCTGCCAGAGCAATGCTCAGGATCTCAGAGTCTTTGTGTTACCGGATTGCACGCTACCTGTTCAGGCTGCTTCGCAGAGAGGAGGCACGCTGGGAGGTGGCTGCCATGGCCTTCCTTGTTGAGGTGAGCCTGATGGCAAGCACTGCCTTGCCAAGCTGTGTCCCACCACTTTGCCCTCTTGGAGATGCAGCTGCAGGGGAGTCCAGTCAGTGAAGGAGGGGCAGTGGTGGGCTCTGCTCTGTGGCCTTTGTCCCTCACTGCTGGGGTGACACTTACAACACTCACTGCTATGTGTGTTTCAGGTCCTGCCTTGCCTTAAGCTAGAGAACTGGGACAAACGCATCCTACAACTTGTCCAAATCTACCTGTTCAAGGAGGGTAGAGTGATGCGTCTCCTGGTGCTCAGATGCCTTCTATTACTCTGCAAGAGACCGTCTGTGGTGAGAAGCAGGCTGCCCAGCTGAAGCTGTGCAGGCAGTGTGGGTCGGAGTAACACAGTAGTTTGCACTTGGATGGGCCTCAGAAGATGGGCAGCTTCTTCCAGCTCTCCTGACTCCCTATTTGCCTGGCCAAAGCCTTTGGCTTCTAGGCTCTGAGGCAGCAGCATGGGATTGAACTGCTGGAGTGGTTTTGGCAATGCAGCCTTTCATGGCTTCACAACATTGCATTGTGTTCCACACAGGCTGAAAGCGTGCAAAACCTGAGTGAAGGCCTCACAGAGGCACTGAAGGATGAAGACAGGGAAGTGGTGTGGTTGACCCTCTCTGTGCTCAGTGAGATGCTCCTGAACAGAGATGAGCCAGTTGCCAGTTCCCTCGCTCTGCAGCTGGCTGAGGCACTCCGGCCACTCTTTGACAACGTAAAGCTCTGTGCCCACCTCTTTTCCCCTGCCCCCTCACCTCCCCTCACCGCCAGATATGCTGCCAGGAAACTGTTCCCTTGTGGATTTTCAGTTCCCTGCCCAGATAGGCCTGGAGCAGGCAGTGCTGAGGTTGTTGCTCTCCTCACTAGGATGACAGCCATGTGCAGCTGCTTTCCATTCACCTCTTTCAAGCGGTGATGGAGTTGGTGAGGGAAGAAGGAGAATGGCCCCTGCAGGACTGTGTGCGCCAGAGCCTGCTCCCGCTCTTCTACCACATGTATGATGAGAACCAGTTTGTGGCAGAGGTGAGGACACTGAGCTACTAGTATCCCCTGTGAGCGGGTTCAGCTGCCTTCTGCTCTAATGCCTCAAAGACCGCAGCACTCCGGCCTCCTTCTGGCCTTTGGCTGGGCCTATGCCCTGGGATGCTGTGCCATCTCCCAGTCTCTGCTGCTCTGCAGGCCTCTTGGGAAACCCTGATTCAAGCCACGATATTCCTGAAGAAGTGGAATCTTGTGCAGCTCCTGGAGACAGAAGAGCTGTGGAGGTTTGGCGAGTGCCTGGTAAGGGTGGCCTCAAAGCCCCAGACTGTGTCTGAACAAGCCCTCTGGCCTCAGTACCCACTGTGAGGGGCTGGTAGATGTGGCCTCTGCCTACTGCTGCACTCTCATGACCAACAGCCTGCTCCCCACACACTAATCCCATCTGGCATGTGGCCCAGCAGGCGCTTCTCCAGGCTCCTGTGCTTCCCTGAGCCAGGCTGCCAAGAGAGCCCAAGCCCACCTGTGCTTTGGCATGAAGACAGCACTGAGGGTCCCTGTGGAGTAACCAGCTCTCTGCTCCCTCCAACCCAGCTGTTGGCTGGCCATCAGGAGTGTCCATGTAGGGATGCCAGTCCTGGATGCAGGGGCTGCCCGTCCAGGGGGAAGAGAAAATGCCAACCCTTCCCTCTGTCCCCTTGTGCTCTCTTCAGCTGCAAGAGGACAGAGACAGAGCAGATGAGTACCTGCGCCAGTCCGTGACGTACCTGCAGAGCCCACAGAAGTCCATGCGAGAGGCAGCCATCAGGCTCACTGGTGAGCCAAAACCCTCAGGGTCCCTCACTGCCCTGCTGTAGCTTGGCCCCAGCCCCAGCAGCAGCACTCAGCCCAGTGACTGTGGTATTCTGACTATGCCTTAGGACTCCCTGCCACCCTCTGCCACCCTTGCCCTTGTCATTTATACATGGCTCAGCCCTGTCAAGGGAAGGAGAACATGTGGCCAGGCTGGCAGCACTGGTGTTGGGGAGCTGTACCACTAGGGTGATGACAAGCTTGATGTCCCTAGTGCTCAGCAGCTGCCACTTGAGCAGGCAGCAGGAATTGCTCCAGGTCACCTGTGAGGATCAATGTGAGCAGTGGGATGTCAGAAGGGACAGGTGTGAATGCATGAAAGATCCTTGGCAGGGCTCTGCTCTGTCTGCAAGGGGGTGGTGGGCAGAACAGACAGAGATTTAACAGACACATGAGGTATTCATGGCAAGCACCTTACTTGGGCTTATCCTCTTACTTCCAGTTGCCTTCTGGACATGGGAAGACCTGGGATTGGGTGGGATGGGACAGAGTGGGGCTGCCATAACTAGAGAGATTCCTGGGGTCCCCAAAGGTCTGGGCTCTGACCTTGTGACCTTGGTGAACAGTGCTCCATCCAGCTGGTGGCCAGTCACCAGTGATGTCCCTCAGGGGTCTGTGCTGGGACCAGTTCTGTTCAATATCTTTATCGATGACATGGATGAGGGTATTGAGTAAATTTGCGAAGGACACTAAGCTGGGAGTGTGTGTCGATCTGTTGGGAGGTAGGAGGGCTCTGCAGAGAGACTTGCAATGGTTGAATGGATGGGCAAAGTCCAATAGGACGAAGTTTAATTAAGTCCAAGTGGCAAGTCCTGCCTTTTGGCCACAATAACCCCCTGCAGCGTTACAGGCTGGGGACGGTGTGGCTGGACAAAGCCCAGGCGGAAAAGGACCTGGGGGTACTGGTTGACAGCTGGCTGGACAGGAGCCAGCAGTGAGCCCTGGTGGCCAAGAAGGCCAATGGCATCCTGGCCTGTATCAGGAATAGTGTGGCCAGCAGGAGCAGGGAGGTCATCCTTCCCCTCTAGTCAGCACTGGTGAGGCTGCACCTTGAGTGCTGTGTCCAGTTCTGGGCCCCTCAGTTTGGGAAGGATGTTGAGACACTTGAGCACATCCAGAGGAGAGCAACAAGGCTGGTCAGGGGCTTGGAACACAAGCCCTGTGAGGAAAGGCTGAGGGAGCTGGGTTTGTTTAGCCTGGAGAAAAGGAGACTCAGGGATGACCTTACCACTCTCTACAGCTTCCTGAAAGGTGGCTGTAGTCAGGTGGGGGTTGGTCTCTTTCACCAGGCAGCACTGACAGAACCAGAGGATACAGTCTCAAGCTGCATCAAGGGAAATATAGGTTGGATATTAGGAAAAAGTTTTTCACAGAAAGAGTGATGAAGTACTGGAATGGCCTGCCCGGGGAGGTGGTGGAGTCACCATCCTTGGATGTGTTAAAAAAAAAAGACTGGATGTGGCACTCGATGCCATGGTTTAGTTGAGCTGTTAGGGCATGGGTTGGACTTGATGATCTTGAAGGTCTCTTCCAACCCAGTCATTCTGTGAATTGTCTCTGTTCCTCTCTGTTCCAGCCCGTCAAGGCATGACAAATAACTTTAGCCTCTCCATCCGTAACCTCGTAACTCAAATCCGGCACTTTCTAAGGACTGGAGAGAGAAATCCTCGCTCCAGATTCAGGCTGCTGCAAAACCAGCTCCGAGAGGCATGGAGGAGGCGAGATTCTCTCTTGGAAAATGGCTGGTCTTCTCGCTGGTACAATGTTGGGTCACAAAGCTGGAAGTCCCCGCACTACTAATCCCAAGAACTCTCAGGGCCATCTGAATAGAAATATTCAGCGGCTTCTGGCCTCTCCCAACCCATAGGACAGCTTTCCTCTTAGGGAAACTTTTGGGATCACTTTTCCTCACCCTTTTTAAGGAAACTATTAAAATGCAAAATTCCTGCCAGTCAGAGCCCAACGTGCAGCTGGCACTGCAGCTGCACACTGAGCTATGTGCATTGACTAGATATCTTAACACTTATCTTAACACACATGTTTGCATTGAGCATACCTGCTAATATACTAAAAGGGAAACAAAACCATTTCAATGCATTTACCCACTGCTCTTACACACAGCATTGTAACAAGTAACAAACTTAACAGTATGAAGGCTAACAAGAATGTCACAGGTCAAAAATATTTATTGATATGAAACCACAAAGGATCCTGAAAAGTCAGTTCCTGATCAAGAGACTGATCCTTCTCTACTTGTTAACATACTGAGTCAAGCATTCGTCACCATCTAACAGGCCTTAACTGGGATGTAAGTTCACACAGAGAATATTCGGAATTGGAAGGGACCTACAATGATCATTGAGGCTGACTCTTTAAATAAATGATTCATATGGGGATTGTGTGTGAATACATGAATGTGTATGTGACCTTGGTGTTGTTAGCAAGCTGATTGATTGTATTTGATAAGGACAGTAAAACAGAACAGGATAGCCTTGGAGGAATCAAAATAGGATGTAACTTAATCAAACAGAAGCCCTGAGAGAGACGCAGGATGCCAGCTAAGCTCTGCAAGGCTGACAAAGCAGGAGTTATAAACAATATTATGCTTACTCAAAAGTGGGGGTCAAGGAGCAGCCACCTAAGAAAGGACACCAGGTGTTGAAGACCATGGAAGATAAGCCCCAAAGAACCATATAAGGACTTCCAATAAGGGGTGTGACAATGTAAAATAAAGTAAAACCTACACATCAACTAAGTGGGAAGAGCTAATGATTATGTAAATCAGTGTGTATGATAAAACCTCTGTTTACGCAACACTCCGGGCAATTAATTAGAGGAAGGGTCCTCTGAGTGATCAGCATGCTTCAATAAAGAATGCCTGCTTTCTAATACTCAAAACTCTTGTAGAAAGTTTCTGTCTGGAAAATTTTGGTATCATATTTGCTATAAAATGAGCACTGATTTCTTTAAGCAGGCTTCTGTTATTCCTCCTGAATAAGTATTTTTTGTTGGAATAAAAAGCTTCTGCCCAGCCTGACAGCTGGTCTACTACCACCCAGGCACAGGTGGCATGTCTGCAGGGTCTCTTTGCATTCCCTGAGAATGGAAATCTGTCCATGGTCACCCTCCTAACTGTGAGCTCAGTCTGCTACCTGAAAACTCACGTCAAGTCGGGCAGCCATTTGTGATTCTCTTTTGTGGTGGCATAAATTCCTGGAGCTAAATTCCTGTGGTGGCTATTGCTGGCCATATTTTTTGTACTTGAATAAATATTGCCTGCTTCCCTCTATAGGTTTTATCATTAAACCATCTAGCCAGAGTGACTAAATATTCTTTGTCAGAACTGATATTCTGCTTTACTTGAAATGTGTATCACTTGCTCACATTGGTGATGGTTTTTCTCCATCATTAGGTACTGCTATTAGATTTTTGGATTAAAGGTGTTAAGATGCGACATCTATGTGTCTGTTGTGGTGTTAGAACTTTGGGTTCCTCCTGCTGCTGCCACTGAGTTAATACTGGCTGGTGCTCCTGCTGCAACTGTATGTAGCTGCAATTCATCTCTTGTGAGGTCCTAATTTCTGCATACCTCTCCACCAGCTATTCTCTTAAGTTCCCAGCTGTCTCAGTCAAAGACTTAGTCAATTCCCCTAACCTAGGAATTTGTGGATGTCAGATGCCACAGCTCTGAGAAAACCTCAAGCCTACTTTTTGTGATCAGACGTGGGAGCTTAATTATGGCCTTTGTTATCGTTTATTGTCCCTTCCCCAAAATACAGTCTAAATACTTCAATTTCCTTTTGACACAGCTGAAACATGGATGGAGATGCACTCTGTTCCCTTTCTGCTAGGGCAACACAGTCTAGAATAGCAACCATTCTTTCTCGTCACAATTTTCTTATGAAAAGTTATTTCCATGACCCGTGCAACAAGCGCTGATTCCAGTAATTTTGCATCTTAATTGCAGTGCAATGTAAATGCTGAAGTCTCTGCAGATTCAAGGGACCTAACATACCTCCTAAAGGTAAAAACACTTTCTCGTTCACCTTTTTTGTTTGGTTTTTTTTTTTTTTTTAAACAGCAGCTTTTCCTTTTGTTTTTCATCAAAGGGGCAATACAAAACACTAGGCAACAGAGACAGTTTCTTGCTCAGGCAGTACTCTTTGCATATTATCCTCCTGTGAGAAAATGGAACGGAATCCCCCACGTGAATAGATATACCATTATTTTGAATACTAAAAAGATTTCCTGCTCCTGTAACCGCACCGGTAAAACAGGCCACTGAGAATGCCCTTTGTTTATGAATAGCAAATCTTATCAGACAACTGCAACAGTTCTCCATATTCTGGAAGAAGTCTTACTAATATTATTTGCATGTTTACCATCCTCATACTTAAAATAAATGTACATGTAGGAAAATGTGGGTTTATAACTATTTTTTGACATAGATACAGAACTACCACCATTATTACAATTAGTAGTGATGCACATAGAAAAAATAAAGCAGCACTTCAGCATAACTTCTGAAGAACCTCCTTTTGGCACGGTATTTCAAAGTTACACCACAACAATGAAATAGTCACAAACATGGCTTGAAGATGATTGTACCTCTACATCAGATCTTTATGGGTCCCCCTCTTGGAAGAGACTGTGTGCACACTGCAATGTAGAGTGCCTAACTCTTTCAGTGTGTGTGCTTTCCAGAGATGTGGTCCCTCTGTGCACCAATTGCCTATTTGTTAGGTGCAAAATAAAACTCTTGAAGTGTTTTCAAGGAACACACTAAAACATGGCTGCTTGCACATGATACAGCGCAGGTTTTTAAATAGCTTCCTACTTAATCTTTTTAAATGCTTAAACAACTCTCCTACCTATCTTTTCTTCCTATACCAAGCTTAGTTAGTCCCTCAAATCATCCGTCAAAGTTCACAGAGCAATGCTAGGATATGGACAGTTCAACTTGGAGACCTGCTGTGGATATGGGTATAGTGTGACATGGACTTTCCCTTCCCCTGGATGGCCACAGGCTGTTGAGCATTCACTGGGCGCTGACAGAACTCTCCCTGCAGCTCCTGATGGCTTCTCTGGGATGGGTTACATCAGCATACAGGGTGCCTTGCAACACCCGTCTGTGCCACTCTGGATTTGGGCATCTGAGTTCTTCTCCCCGCTCCAGTTGGTGAAGAGCATCAGAGACCACAAACCTGTTCTGAACAGCTGTTCACTAATCTGTTCCGAACAGCTTTTGCCTGTTGTTTAGGACTGACTGACCCCAGTTCAACAGCTGACCCTAAACCTCAATCCCCCTGCAGGCCTTTTGAGGGACGCCAGCCCCTGCATGCCTTACTAGGGACTCCAAACCCCCTGCATGATTTACAGGGGACTGCAGCTCCCACATGCCTTAGGAGAGACCTCAATCTCCCCCGCACACCTTACAGGTGACCTCAGTCCCCTGTGCAACTTGGGAGAGACCCTAAGAACCCCTTTAGGTGTGCCTTTTGCTGATCAGGCTGGGCACCCATATTCTATGCACTAATTAACTTCACCAACCATGTACATAATGCTGCAAGAAGGAAAAGTCTGAAATAATTAGAGAAACATATTAAAAATAATTTGAGAGCCTTGTAGTTTATGCTGAATATACTTGGGGAATTTTAGCATTCATCTTTTGTATTCTCCCTGCTTCAAAGATCTCGGGTGAACTCATGCAGTTCCCCATGAACTCCACAGCAGCTGGATGTCTGAATAAGGGAGGCTATGAAGGTGGTAGCCTAGGGTTCCATTTGGATTGCCAAACTGTTGAGAAAACTTCCCTGCCTGACTATATCACGACCCATTTGGTTGGGCATGTGGTGTTCGCTGTAAATTCTTTGCTCCCTTCAACAAAGACACCAGTCCACATGTTTCATCTTTTAGACTTTTATCCTTTTACTATACAGTCCTAAAATCCAGCAACTAGCCTTTCCAGTACTTCTACATAATTGCATTAATGTTGGCTAACAAGGTCTCAACTTCTACAACTAACAACCTGCCAGTCCTCACCACAGACTTTGGTACAGACCAAGGGGTAGAATATGTTAGCCATACTTTGCCAAGACATAACAAGAAAGGAGAGAAATAAAGACGGAAAAGAGAGAAAGAGAATCTCGATGACTCCGTAAAACATTCAAAACAACAAGGCTGAGGACTGCGATATGATCACCTACACGTAACGTCATTCAATGAAATCGCATGATACCTGAGAGGTATCAGCGCTGCTTCTTCACTCATGGCCGACTGTGACGCTATTGCGCAACACCGATTCCACGACACACTCCTCCAGACTCTGCCGGGCACAGAAGCACCCCAGGCGCTTCCTTCCGTGCGCAGGCCGGCTCCGCCTCCCGCAGCCGCCGCGCCGGTGCGATCTCCGCCCGCTGCCGCCCGGCGCTGTGCGCACGTCACGGCGCCGCGCCCGCCCGGCCCCGCTGCTGCGTCGGGGGCAGCGCCTGTGGTCCCCGCTCTTTGCCGGAGCCCCGCTCTTTGCCGGAGCCATGTCGCGGCCCAGGAACATCCCGCCGCGGCAGCACGGCGCGGGCACAGCGGGCTCGGGCGCTCCCGCCGCGCCGGGCCGCGGCCGATGCGGCAAAGGTCTGAGGGATATCCGTGTGGACGAGGAGGTGGAGATCGCGGTGAATCTCGCTCTGGAGCGGTTCCGCTATGGCGAGGACACGGGTGCGTGGGGGAGCCGCGCGGAGCGGGGCGGGCGGGCAGCCGGGCCCGCGGGCTCTCCCGGGCAGGAACATCTCGGGCGGCCGCGCTGCCCCGGGGCGGCCGAGCCCCGCACGGGTGCCCGGGGACAGCGCTGCCAGCGTCCCGCTGTGCACGGGAAGCCTGGTGGGTTTGGGGACTAATAAACTCGCGGGCGCCGAGGTCATACGTCGGGGATACTGCCCGTTGAGTTTTTGTGCTCACGTTTTTATTTTTAAAATTCTCTTTCCAGAAATGGAGTTTCCGTCTTCTTTCACTAGAACCGAAAGAGCGTTTGTTCACCGGCTTTGTCATTCTCTTGGACTTATATCGAAGAGTAAGGGGTAAGTTTGACTCTTACTTTTATGTATTATTTTCTCTTTCTGGTGCAAATGTATGGGATTTCGTTATCAGTGTTAAAACTCTCTGTGTTTGTAACTTGTCCTGCAGTGTCATGGGGAATGGTACTAGACAGGAAACTTTAAAAAGGAAATATAAAAATAAGTGTCTCTGTGCTTTGCTTGATGTCTGAGTGAAAAAACACATGACGTACTAGTTTGTAATGCAGTTTTGAGGACTTCATGTGCATAAGAAAGCCTTCTCATAAAGATCTTTCCTGGTTTTTTTCCCTGCGCTAATGTGTTTTTAAAGGTTTTGCATAGAATCTCCTGCGTTGACAGGTACAACTTGGAGTAGCATGTTCAAAAGAGTGCTCTGTTGGGAAGCATAGTAGAGAGTTCAAGTGTTGTTAGCGGGCAGAGGGAGGCCACGGTTCACCTCTACTCAGCGCTGCTTAGGCTACAGCAAGAGTGTTGCGTCTGTCCAGGGCTGGGATCATCAGGAGGACAAAGACCTAGAGGTGAGAGGAGAATTCAGTGAAGGACCAACAACCTGATGAAGGGGATAGAGCATCTCCTCTATGCAGAAAGGGCCAGAGTGGTAGGACTTTTCAGCCTGCAGAAGACAAGGCTCAGGGAGGTCTCAAGAGTGTATGTAAGTACTTGAAATGTGGATGTAAAGAGGACATAGTAATTTTTACCAGGGGCTGCTGGAGGTGGCTGTGCCTCTCCTCACAGAAGCTGCCCTTGCCAGCACCTGCATACCTACACCAGTCTTCCACTCTTGCCAGGGACAGGTCACTGGGCTCTTAGTGTGACCTTCTGTTCTTACCCTGAGAAGTTGTTTTGGAAGTGTTGATGTGGCAGTTGTGGCCCAGGCACAAGTTAGTTCAGTTTCACATCCATTTACAACAATTCTTTGCATTTTGATGTCAAGAGTTCAGTCTGAGAAGTGGATCAGTGTTATGGTTAAGTGTTTTGGCTCTATTTCTGCATAATAAATCTTTGATAATGAACATCCTGAGATCTGATACGTTTTTCTGGATTTTGTTAAGGCTCGGAATGCCACTAGCAGGGAGCTTTTTTGTCTATTCTGCCTATTTGTTAATTTTTAACTTCAGAATCTTTCAAGTTAGTCTGAAAGTCAATTTGCTATCATAACTCTTAGTATTGATTGATAAAATGATTGGTAGAGCTGGCTGTATTTTGGGAGACAAATGCAGTGATAACCGGTGCAAAGTCGTTCGAGGTCTGCGGTGTCTGTTCTGCACAACCTCGCATGAATAAAAGCAGCTTTTGATGGTGATTATTGTGAATGTTGCATTATGCTCCTTAGGACATTATTTGGAGGATTCTTGTTATGACATTATATTTGAAAATAAGCTGGAAATCATCTTGAAAGAATTATTATAAAAGATCATTACATGGACGTAGCTAGTTTGCTTATTCCTGAAATGCCTTTTTTCCTTTCTCCCAGAAAAGGAGCAAATCGATACCTAACTGTCAGAAAAAAGGATGGATCAGAACTAAAACGTGCAGTAATGACTTGTGCCTTAACTCCTGGTACAAAACATGCTGTTTGTACTTTAATTCGAAATTTTCCTGTCACAAATAAAGAACGAACAGAACTTCTGCCAAAGACAGAACAAGGAAATGCATACGCTGTTGAATCTGGTATGTTCAGTGTATCTTGTGATATGAACTTGTCAGTCAACACTATCCTGTTATTACTGAAAAAACAACCCACAACCCAACTCCAAAACAAATCCCTCTGCTTTCTGTCTCTTCTTCTGTGCTGACACTCTTCTTTCTAAACCCACCTAATAATTTTCTTGTCTTGTAGTTGTTAATGTAGGGTCTTTTAAAACCCGTGTCATAAGACGCTCAGGCAGTCATGTCACTCACATTGCAATGTCTCCCCTGTATCAAGTTAATTTTGATTCTTGGAGACAATTTCAGCCAGATTTTTTTTTTTTAAATACAGTTGTGAAATGTGGATTCCTGCAAGTTCCATGGGGTAAGATTAGAGAGATAGGTGTTCTCACCTGTCTTCATCACTCAGTGTAAGAATACCCTTAAGAGAAAATAGGGCTGCCTGTTGTGGCTGTAGGAATTCGTGTTGTTGATTAAATAAAGAATTCATATTTTGTTTTGTCATCTAAATTAGATTCAGTCTGTAAGAGCTGCTAAGTAAACTCGGGCTATTATGTAAACTTTGTGATTTCTAGAGTGTATGAAGTCCTCTGGAAGACAAACTTCTGGTAGAAGATGGGTATTTTAATTAATGCTTTTAACATGGTTGTTGCCTTAAAGTTGTGTTGTGTTTCTGTGTACAAAGCTGGGTGTAGTGAAGGAAGAACATAGCAGCGTGCCTTGTTTAAATGGATATTTCTGATTCATTGTGTTAATTCTTTAAGTGCTCCCTGTGCTAGTTTTCTTTCTCAGTTTTTTCACTTGTTTAATAGGGTTGTTTAGTGAACAGAGGGAAATTATAATAAAAGTACCAAAAAGCAATTTCTTAGGGATGTAGGGTATAAATTAATGAATAGTGTAAAATTTATCTTTCTTTACATCTCCAGAATGGTCTTTGGCTCTTTTAATGTGTTAGTCTGTGTCTGCCTTGGCAAAACAGTGTTTGGAATTTGAGACGTGAATCTGTTAATTGCATTAAGTAATTGCATTATGCCTATATAATTGCATTAAAATTTCATTGACAGCGAGCTTCTCATTCTTCTGGAAAATAAGTCTTAAGGAATTACAGAGTAGCATTTAACATACTGACATTGAAGTAGCCTCCTCAGAAGACTGCAGGTTTTTTAGCTACTTAAGCATTGCTTTCTGATACATCACACTGCTGTGTGGCTCCAGGGCTCTCAATACATCATGTTTCAATTAGTACCTGTTAAGACAAATCTTATGGACTAGGCTATGAGGTTATGTAAGACTGACTGAAAGGAGTCTTAAAAGACTAAAAGTAAGGATGTGAAAGAAGCCATCTTAATCACAGTAAACTTGTCTTTTTGTTGAAAAACGCACTTGTCAGTTTGGAATAGCTGAAGTGTTTAACTATCTGGTGGATTTATGCAGGCAAGCTCTTGAGATGGGAATGTGTAAACAGATACAAATGCCAAGGCTTTTTTTTCTCAGATTTAGTTTCTATTTATCTTTAAGCTTTTCATGCCTTTTTTTTTTAACTTAAGCAACGTACTGTGATAATTCAGTTTAAAATTTCTATGAAAGTAAAAAATCCTTTAACTGTTTATTTTAAGCACCTTAACAAGATGTGTTACCGTTAAAATGACTTTTAAATGTGTCATGGGTTTCTCACTTTATCAACAGGGATGCTAATAAAATCAGAAGTCTTCATTTTTAAGTACAATTTTAAAGTGTTTTAGTGACCTTCCTTTATAATTTATTGACTTCTTTTCACAGAAAACAAAGAAATGAAGACAAGTGGACGACTTAGTGATGGTATCCCCCAGGTTCCTGTGAGGAGAGGGGAATCAGAGCTTGATTCCTTCAGGCACTCACTACCAGTTTTTGAAAAACAGGAAGAAATTGTTAAAATAATAAAGGACCATAAAGTTGTTTTGATTGTAGGAGAGACTGGATCAGGAAAAACTACTCAGGTACGTTTTAGTGAAATAAAAAACCTAAGAGTATTTATACCAAGCTGATGCCAAATCTGCAATATTTCTGTAATAAGGAATTTTTTTATTCTAGTTCTAAGGATTTTGTTTTCCTGTGTGGTTCAAGGTCTAGTGTTCCAGTTAACGTTTTTGCTTTTGCAGTACTAAATCAGCAGATACATATTTAAAGCATAAAATATTCTGCACAATTATCTGATGGATATCAGTTATTCTTTAAAATAATTGTAGAATATTGAAGGGAAAGTAGCTACAGTTTTGTATACCCTTTTCCTTCCAAAGCTAGTTTCTAGTGTCTGGAGTATTATTGTGTTACAATGAGAGATGGTCTACAGGGTTTTTTACATAGATTTACCTGAAGTGGGGGAGAGAAGCTTCAGCTTTTGGTTGGTTGGTGGGTTTTTGTTGTTGTTGTTGTTATTGTTGTTGTGTTTTGTTTGAAAGAGATGAAACTTAATAGACGAAATTGATTTTTGTGGCCTTTTTTGCCACTTCAGGTACATTTGCAATGCTAATCCTATTGTGAGTAATTTTGCAAGGTGTATGATACTGAGGTGTGGTTAAATGGTTTCATTGTGATAAAAAAGTTATGAGTCTATTAAACTAAAAAGTACATTTAAACCACTTCTTTGCAGATCCCCCAGTTTATTCTTGATGACTGTCACAAAAATGGAACTCCCTGCCGTATATTTTGCACTCAGCCAAGACGTTTGGCAGCACTTGCTGTGGCTGAAAGAGTGGCAGCAGAAAGAGGAGAAAAGATTGGCCAGACAGTTGGTTATCAGATCCGATTAGAAAGCAGGTACTGATGACATTTTTTTAAAGTCAGTTGATCTGGTATTGGTGTTTTATGTCTTGGTTATTTAAACTACAGTGTATTTGGGTTGCAGCCCAGTAAAATATCACTGTGTAGGATAAGTAGGATGTGTTATTTTGGGTAATGAATAAGAGTTGAAAAGGATGGTTTTTGTCCTGTATTATGCAGTTTCATGCAGTGAGCTGTTCTATAGAACTGAACTGCAAGTGCTTTCTCTTGATTTCTTCTAGGGAGTACGTGTGTGGATATCCTTGTCCTCTCTACTTTTAACATTGATAAATCCAAAAGTTCTGCAAGATTTGAAAATAGCTAGGAAGACCAGCATGCTGTGACAAAAGCTATGTGGGAACGGTTTATAGGGCACAGAAGAGGGAAAACAAAATTGTAAAGTGAGCAATGATGCTGCGGTTTAACCATCTCCTTTGGGTTAAATTTACTCTGTTTCATCTTTTGTGTTTAAAGCAAAAGCAAAAATTCTAGATGACCTGAGGAATTTGCTCCTAAAACACGGCAGGGATGGATGAAAGTCTGAAGATTGTGTGTGGTTTCTAAAATCTTTGACTTGTGTAAATAGTGGGATTTTCAGGAATGGGAAGCAGCTGGGATACAAATGAGAGGAAGATGGCAAAAGGTATGGCTGGTTATGTTGCTTATATGGATGAAGATAGGACATTTCTAATGAAAATGAATGCACTTGAACAGCAAAGCCAAGTGAAGAATTTTGTTATGCATACCGAAGGTCACAAAGCTAGAAGAAGAGCATTAGAAGATTAGAAGAGCAAGTAAAGATGAATTGCAAGTAAGGTGGATGATTATTGTGTGGAAGAATTATGCTGAATGAAGAAAAACAAAGTATAGGTCAGATGGAAGAATTACTGGAAGCAGTGCAGAAGAATCAAAGAGTTCACTTGAGAAAGAGCAGAGGGGAGAGATGGCACTGTTTCTGTCTTGCCAAAAAGTGTTGGATGGAAGTGTTTGCAGTAACACAGAAATCTGTTTTTTTTATATTTTAGTGTCTATTAGACAGTAGGGGTGATTCATAGAAGGCTGATGAAAAAGAGAGATCAGAAAAGTAAAGCACTTCCATCTGGTATGTGTTCTGTGAATTCAACATATAAGAGTATTTTTGAAGTGAAAAAAGAATTCCATACTTGAAATAGAGACATATATATGTGTGTTCCTTTGTTTAGTACTCTACAGTTTTTTGTGGAAGTTTTCAGTACTTAAAGTGTCAGTGTTGGAGGAAGTAATTGCTGTTTTTACTTGCACAACTAGCACTGCCACACATAGTGGGTACTTATAAAGAATTTTAGATTCTTGAAAAATCAAAGCATTTGAAAAGGTTCAGCTTATTTCTTTGAGATTCAGTCAAATATAGCGTATTGGGTTTGTATGGCAAAGTTTTGGTAGTGAGGGGGGTGTTTTTTGTGAGAAGAAGCTTCCCATATGTCTAATAAAGCCTCTGGCAGTTGGCTGTAAGAGAGCCCCACCTCTAGCCAAGGCTGAGCCCATCAGCAACAGTGAGCATGACTCCGGAGCAATGTATTGGAGAAGAAAATCTGAGCAGCAGCACAAAGAGAGGATTGCAAATATTTGAGAGGAGTAGTTTTGCAGACAGCGAGGTCAGTGCCAAAGGAGTGGCACGAGGTGCTCCAGGTGCCAAAGCAGAGATTCCCGTGCAGCCTGTAGTGAAGACTATAGTGTGAGAGGATGTTCCTCCGCAGCCCATGGAAGTCCACAGTGGAGCAGTCCACCTGCAGCCTGTGGAGGACCCTAATACTAGAGCAGGTGGTTGCCCAAAGGAGGTTGTGACCCTGTAGGAAGCCTGTTCTGGAGCAGGCTCCTGACGGGACGTATGGCCCCACAGAGACTGGAGTTTTCACTGGAGCGGTTTTGCTGGTGGACTTGTAAACCCATGTGGGTCCTGTGCTGGAGCAGTCTGTTCCTGAAGGACTGCACCACATGGGAGGGACCTACACTGGAGCAGTTTGTGAAGAGTGTGAGAAATCCCCACTGTGAGGAGGAAGGAGCAGCAGGTGTGAATTGACCACAGCCTCTATTCCACGTCCCCCTGTGCACTGAGGGGTAGGAATTAGAGAAAATTGGAAGTTAAATCTGGGAAGAAGAGCGGGGTTGGGGGGAGATTTTGTAACATTTTATTCTATTTCTTGTTATCCTACTTGGATTTAATTGGTAATACACTAAACCAACTTGTGCAAGTCAAGTCTGTTTTGCCCATGACGGTAACTGGTGAGTGATCTCTCCCTGTCTTTACCTTGACCCTTGAGCCTTTTGTTGAATTCCTTCTCCCTGTCTAGCTGAGGAGGAGAGGGATGGAGCAGCTGGGGTGGGTGCCTGGCATTCAGCCAAGGTCAGCCTACTACATGTAGACAAAGACTATATCTGAGGGTATTTGGAAGAATTGTAATCTGTTTTTTCAAGGCAGTCTACACTGAATTTTCCAGTAAACTAATACAGCATGGCGAGGTTTTCTAGATTCAGTTTCACGGGCCTATTAATGTAGAAAAAACTTATTCTCTCCTTGTTAATTGATCACTTGTCTGAAGTTTTTGAGCATTAGCACTAAGAAACCTTAGGAACTCTTAGGAAACAGGCATAGTTAATGAACAAATACTGTGTGTGAGCTCTTGGGTGACAGAACTGTGATTCCACTTCTGGTGAGGAGCCTTTCAATCTTTAATTTTCAGTAAACAGTGGAAAGCTAGAAGCATTTAAATGGTGAAAAAACCAGAAGCATCTTTGTTCATTGTTCACTAGGGTTTCTCCAAAGACACTGGTAACCTTTTGCACTAATGGTGTACTGCTTCGCACGTTGATGGCCGGAGACAGCACCCTATCAACCGTGACACATGTTATTGTGGTAAGGATCTTGTATTTCATGTGAGATGGAGCAGTATGTATTGTTTCTTAATTGGAAGATGAATCCCTAGTTTTCTGTATTAATTTGATGGACATTTAAGGTGTTTTTGTTAAGTGAGTATCTAAATTAACTTTAAAGAGTTACTGATTGTTTTATTGTGATATGCATATTTTTCTGGTGTTGTATTTTTTCTTGTAAAAGCATATTAGGCTTTTGTCAACAGTTAATTTTGGAATTGTGATGTGATTGTGGAGGGTAGAGGTCAGAATTTTTCTGAATTTCCTCTGTCAGCAGAAAAGCCTCAGAAAGGTTCAATACAAGTGTGTCAGAATTCCTGTTATCATGTACTTGATTTTGCAGAACCAAGTTTGCAGTCCCTTTGTTTGCCCAATGTTTTAACATAAAATGTAGTCTAATTTCTAGCAAATGATTTGTGTTCATGTATGATTATGTGAACTTCCTATTGTGGAGTTTGATAAGTCAGTGGAACCAGAATGTTCACTGCAAGTTCTCCACTGCTGAAAGAGAAAAAACCACGGTAAGTTTAGGTGGCTGTCTGTTTACTGAGGAGGAAAAAAGCAGAAGAATGGTTTGTGCATTCTTCAGCCTGCAAATCTTGTTCTTGATCCATACATTCAGAATAAAAAACGAAACAGAAGATAGGCAAAGATGATTAGGCAGACATTTGCCTTAGTTATAAGCTTGGTGCAGGATTGATTTGATCTAAGAAATCAATCTTTTTTATCGTTATGTGGTATCATACAGTTTTTTAAATTCTTATCAGTTTTGAAGGATAATTTTGCTGAAATAAGATGTTAGGATTTGCAGTTGTGGCTTTATCTTGAAAATGAGATTCAAGTGCAAGAATTAGAGAAATTTCAGATGCTCTTTTTGATCTCTGAAATGAAGGTCTGTGATGGGTTGTGCATTACAGTGCAGTCTACTCTGATACCATTATAAAACTTTTTGAAGTACTTTTTTTACTTTTGGATGTATTTTTAAAAAATCCTTTTAAAGTTAAACTTGAGCATTTTAATACCTCAGCAATGCACCACCAAATTACATGTTTTAGTTTCAAAAAAATAATATTTGTGAAAAGTTATGATCTTGGATCTGTGATGTTTACATGTTCTTTTTTTGTTTGTTTGTTTTCCTTTCCTGTCATACAGGATGAAGTACATGAGAGGGATCGGTTCAGTGACTTCTTGCTAATAAAACTGAGAGATGTGTTGCAAAGCCAAGCTAATGTAAAACTAATTCTTTCTAGTGCTGCTCTAGATGCAGACCTCTTTATTAGGTATTTTGGATGTTGCCCAGTAATACACAGTAAGTACATGAGTAAGCTCTTAAATCTTAGTATACCTGCCCTGAGACTCCTTGATCTTAACTGAGCTGTACCAAACCATTCTGAGTAAAGGCGCGTGATGAATGCACTTACAGTTACCAGCAGTGGTTGTTCCTTGTTTGCTTATGTTTGTTATTTCTTAACTATTTGCATCTACATCATAGGAAATGTTTTTTATCAGTGGATAGTCTGTAAATGCAAGGATGTCCTAGTCCCCTCCGTTCAACTCAAGGAGGAAAAGGTTCTTAAAATGCTGGTCTGCATAGCAATACAGACCCTAGGATTTCCAAGAATGTGATATCTATTAGTATAGTCCAGTAGATTCTACTTCTGGCTTCAGAGATTGCTACTAGTTAGAGGATAAAACTCAGACGACTCTACCTATTCTTTTCAGAAATGCAGTCCTAGGCAAATTGGGGTATATGTTTTAATCATACAACTCTGTGCTTCATTTAGAATTTTCGACACAAGACATTGGTTAATTTTATGGGATGTTAATGAGAAAGTGTTATTTTTTCTTATTTACACATAAAAGTGTTCATCTCTGGTTTTCAGGTTTAAATTCCTGCCTAGGAAAATAAGGCTCGTGGCTTGTTGGAGGCATGAATCTGGAACTTATACATGAGTTTAATATTTGGCAATTTTTTTTGGAGGAGAAAAACTTCATTGTAATTTTTGTCTGGCTTTCCAGTTTACTTTTTTTGCAGCTTCTCATCCTTATAGATCAATAGATTTATTTTGGAAAATCTGGCTGCTGTCTTTTTCCTCAGTTTACTGCAGTGGATACTTCACAGGATAATGACAATTGAAAAGATGCTTTTTCCAATTTTGCTAATTTAGGAATTAAGAAAAGAGGGTTTAAATACTTTGTTTATTAATATAATGAAAAAGGTTTGATTCTTCAGCAGTATAGTTGGCACAATCCTGACCGCAGAAACCAATATTCTTTAGTTGTGGGTTTCTGTAGAACACAGTTTGTGACTAGTATCAGAAGACTTCCTCTGTGACGGCTTCTAAAAATATGTAGACTGTAGTTCTTTCTGAAAGAAAGATAAGTCCTAGGTGATCTGAACTTAGTTGTGGTAAGTGTCTGCTAAGGAACCTAAAATAGGTATCAATTCTTCCTGTGTAAAAACATAATTTATATCCATAAATAAGGTCTAAAAAACAGTGATGTTAAAAAAGTAATCAGAGTAAGTTCTTAAGAGAGAAAGACCATGGGAAGTAGTGAGCAAAGAAAGCCAAAATTGGCTGCAGTAATTGAGGACATTGAAAGAAGTCCATCTCCTCATATACTTGTCATGAAAGGAGGTAGTTGAGTACAGACATGGCAGTCTGCTCTGGCGGAGTAAGTGGGATCTTACACTAAAACTGTCTTAATTGCTCTTATATTGAATAATTCAGGTGGCTGACACAGTGAATTCTTTTTTGTATGCCTAAATAAAAGTCATTATTTTCTTCTCATTTGATGAAATTGCAGTAAATAATTGTCAGTCTTACATCTCTTACTATTAACACTTAATAGAACTGAATAGGTTTATGAAAAACATGGTACACTCCTGGTATTGCCTTTTTGAATTTTTTCTTGTGGCCCAATTGCTTAAAGAAGATAATCTCAAGTGAAGAGAGTCTTGGAAGACTTTCCAAGGAATATAAGAATTCATTAAATCAGGCCCTAGTCATGTTTAATTCACTTTCCTGTCTATAAAACTATTTTTAAGAACTAATGTTGTTAAAGTGAAGCTTGTGAATATCTAATCTTTCATGAATTATTTCTACTTTTAGTCCAAGGAAGACCTTTTGAAGTTAAAGAGATGTTTTTGGAGGACATTTTACGAAGTACTAGGTATACAAACAAAGAGATGATAAAGTACAAAAAAGAGAAGCAGCAAGGTTGGTGGACTTGTTAATTGTTATGGCTTGACAGAGAGACTCATTGATTGATTGATTGAACAAGTGAAATGATTCTCCATTAAAATTCTAAAGGCAGATTGTTAAATGAGACATGATTAGATGACAGCACTTATCTTTAATACTCTGTGTTTACATTGTTGATGTAAATTGTGATTGAAAAATTACTTTTACTTTCAGTAGTTATATTCTTACTTCTTTTAATTGATAAATATTATATTTTTCATAATAAGTATGAAGTAGAATTACAGCATGCAGGGGCTTTGCTCACATGAACACTATAGAAGCAGAAGATACAATATGCTGACATTTAGGTGCAAATTTAAGTGCAGCCATTAGAGAAGACAGGATTTTGTACATCTTTCACAGAAGTGGTTTCTACTATTAACATTTTTAAGTGCATTCTTTAGACAAGGATGCATTTAACATACTTAGGTCAAGGAGCAGTAACACACTTGAACCAAATATAGGGGATTCTTTTCAATTGATTAAGTATTTGGGTATATTGGTCACAATATTTGCGAAGTTTTCCTGACAGCTGGAAGTAGTTGCTCTCATGAGTATTAAAAAAATTTTTGGAAAGGCCAACCCCAATGTTGTAACACACAGTGCTGACTACACATTTATCATGGTGCTCAGCTCTGATAACTGTGGGTAAAAAAGCTCAGTTGGGGCACTGATGGCTTCTACTGTTTCTTTGACTGGTACACAAAAATTAGTTGTTACATGCAAGAGTTATATCACTGCTCTTTGCCATTTCACTTCTGGAGAAACATCTGGATTGAGAATTGTGTAGAATTTACTTAGGAATCTCGTTTGAATACAGCACGTTGCTGTATTCAACAGCTTAATGGTTTAAGCAAGCAAGTGGTATTTCTTACCTTGTTCTTATAGCAGATTTTTCCTGTGGTGCACTTTGGGTGCCCTTAATCATGGAATTTATATTGGACTGGTAACAATGTTCTAGATTAAATAAGAGATCAAAAAGTTTAAACTTTGTAATTAGATATTGCAATTTTTTTTTAACTGAAATTAATGGATAATTAGGATGGCTGTAAAACTTTTCATGGAAATCCTTTATGCATTGCAGAAGAAAAACAGCAAAGCACTCTTACTGAGTGGTGTTCTGCTCGAGAAAATAATAGTAAGCTGGAACCTGAGAGACCAAGATTTGTCCCAAGGGCAGCTGAAGAGTGTAGTCTTTTGGGTGATGATGGTGACACAGTATTTAACCAACTAGTAAGTTTTTTCCTTTTGTTGGGAGATGTGTTTAAATCTGCTTTAAAAACTGTTTTCCAAAGATACCAGTCCTGTAGAATTTCTTGAAGGGTATTAACATATTTTATAAATGATTTTTTTTAAATTATCAAGAGCTACTCTATCCAAGGTGTGCTTTTCACTTAAAATGGTTTGTGCACAACTTCTCTTCAGCCTAAATCGCTGAACTGCCATTGCTTTAAGTATTTTGCATGATACAATAAATGCTTTAACTGTTACCTGAATGCTGGATTTCTGATGGGTACTTGGAAAAACAATAGTTGAATTTTTTCATGTGTAACATATGAAAATAAAGATAAATCTTGGAAGACATCCATCTTTCAATACTGTTATTCCTCTTCAGACTGAAAAAGATGCGAATTGCCTTGAACTATGGTTAATAAAAGAAATGGATTCTTGTCTTTCTGACATCTGGTTGCATAAAGATATTGATGCCTTTGCTCAGGTGTTCCATCTCATTTTAACTGAAAATGTCAGTGGTAAGTCTGTCATCTTATAACATAAGAAAAAAAACAATAACAAAATTACTTGAATTTTTGTGGCTGCTTTATCTCCAGTTTCAAGCGTTGTTAGGTTTGAATTCTGATGCCTATTGGAAAAGTGAATAGAATTAGAATTAATGAATTGTTAATTATTTTTTGTTTGTACTTGTTTTGAACTATTAACAGATGTTAATGGTGTGTCTAAATTAATGTTAAATTCATATGAACTGAGAGGTGGGATGAAGTCAGAAATTCTCTCTGACCTGGATTTTAAAAGTCATGTAAGCCACATTCATACTACATTTAAGTAAAAGTAAGAATGTTTTTATTTGTTTTGCTGGTTTATTTGTTTGTTTATTTATTTATTTGTAATTCTC
Organism: Motacilla alba alba; assembly: GCF_015832195.1. Lineage (NCBI taxonomy): Eukaryota > Metazoa > Chordata > Aves > Passeriformes > Motacillidae > Motacilla > Motacilla alba. Next base: position 35,469,547 of record NC_052046.1, on the reverse strand, counting down.
AGTTGATTATAGGCACAGTGAAACCAGTGCGACTGCACTAATGATTGCTTCAGGGAGAGGCTTTTTGAGTCAAGTAGAGCAGCTGATCAGTATGGGAGCAAATATCCACTGCAGATCATCTAATGGCTGGTAAAAACAAACAGACAAACCAAAACATGGATTCATTTGTCAATATACAAATGAGAAAAAATTTCTTTAACATCTAAACTAGTTGATACCTTAATAGACTACTGTAAGCAATAGTAAATTTTGACATTCAAAGCCTTTTCTAACTTCTAGTTTATCACATTGTGTTATGGAAATTATAAATTGAATTCTTAATTCAGAGTCTTAGGCTGTGTGTCTTTTGAAGCAAGAAATTTAAAAAAGATTTCTGTGTACTCTTCAGGATGGCTGTGGACTGGGCTAAGCACTTCGGACAGACAGAGGTTGTTGACCTGTTGGAATCCTACAGGTAAGCTATAATTATTTTGCAGAAACAATTTGAAGGGAAATGTTGAAGGGAAATTTGCATTTTGTCTTCTAATCAGAAAAATTTCTTAGCTTTTTATGCCTTTAAGTCTGACCTAAATAGCAGGATTTATTTGAGACCAGGAATGTTTCAAAAACATGCTCTTTAAAAAAAGTGTGTTTGTATTCAGTGTATTTCATTGTTTATGTTTGTGCAAATCCTAGAGTGATATAGAATTATTTCATACTGTTATTTTTTACCATTTTGATGTGGGCATTGCTATCATGATTATATGTCTAGGCAGGATATGAGTATACTGACTTCGATAAGTAGAGATAATCATTCTACTGTGTAGCATTTTAATTTCAGAAGCTTATTTAGGAAACAGACCTGTTGTGTTTTTATCTATACATTGTTGTCTATACATAGTAGCCATATTAAAGAAATTTAATAGAAGTGACATTTACACTAGGTCATTCAAGAATTGGTTTCTGATTACCTTACAGTTATACTTCAGTTATCATTTGGTATGTATCAGTATTTTTAGAATGCCTTTTAGTGTAGTTTCTGTTTGTGTAGTACCTGTTCATGTGAAGAAAACACTTGGGAAAATGTTTCTTTAAAATACTTTTTATTCAACAGGTAAACAAGTAATGTCTTTATACTTTGAGTTCTGACCCTTTGCTTATGTCTATGTTTCAATAACGAGTAAGAAAATTAAAATTATGCTAAAAATTGAAGTTTCATGCTTTGTTGGATTACACTTAAATCAGTGAACAGTAATAGAATTTTGGAGGTGCTGTTCTGCTACTCTTTAAAATTAAAATTTGAAAGGAGTGGTCTTGTTGGTATTGATCTAAGTTTAGTTGGTGGCTGAATGCAAACCTGAAACAAACAGCCTTTACTCTGGTCTGTGCATTTTTCTGTTTTAGTGCTTCAGTAGGATTTGGAAATCTGGATGAAAGTTCCCTGGTCCAAACAAGTGGTAGTGACCTTAGTGCAGAGGACAGAGAACTGTTGACAGCTTATCATCACAGTTTTGATGATGAAAAAGTGGATCTTGACCTCATTATGCACTTACTTTATAACATCTGTCATAATTGTGAGACCGGTAAGTATAAACACACGCTCCCAGTAAATTACTGTACTTTCAGCCTTTGATGAATCCTGCCATTCTTTTGGATACACTAAATAGGTGAAACCTTCCAAATGCTACTCTGTGCAGTACTGATGCGTATTTTAAGTGAATTTGCTGGTTAAGTCTGCAAACCCACTTCTTTTTCAGGAGCGATTTTAATATTTCTTCCTGGATATGATGAGATAGTTAGCCTGAGGGACCGTATTCTTTTTGATGACAGGAGATTTGCTGACAATGCGCACAGGTAAAGCCTCTGGTTCCTATGGTTGTGCTTTCATTGCATCTTTTAAAAATACTTAAATGTGCTCTTTGTCTTGCGTTAGGTATCAGGTTTTCATGCTTCATTCAAATATGCAGTCTTTGGATCAGAAGAAAGTGCTTAAAAGTCCACCTCCTGGTGTGCGCAAAATAGTAAGTTTTGGAGGACTTTGTCAGATGTTGTATTAATGTCTTTTGTCTTTGCTTAAACTATAATTTTGGTTGTTTTATTTGCAGATTCTTTCTACAAATATAGCAGAAACCAGCGTAACAGTCAATGATGTTGTATTTGTTATTGACTCAGGCAAGGTGAAAGAGGTATGATTGGTTAAAACTTCCTGTGACAAGTAAACTTCCTAGTGTTATTCTATAATATATAGTAGGTAAATTTTAGAGTACTGTTTTCTTATAGTAGGCTGACAACTAGTGCATGCCAAGTAACCAAGATCACAGAAGTTTTGACATTTGTTTTATGACCAATACTGTAAATAATTAGCTGTTAATAAACCTTGTAAAAACTATTGTAGATTGATATACTAATTATTTTTTTTTTAATTTACAAATTCTGTTAGTTGTTTTAAAACAAGTCCCATCTGTTTAGACCACCATCTTCCTGAGATTGAAGAGAGTACTGGGAGTTCCCTTTGTCCTACTGTGGTGTCAAGTCAGAATCAAAGCCATTAAGTTTTTTAATTATTGCTTATGATGTGTTGAATGCCCATTCCCAAATTATGTGTGAGGGAAAGGAGAGATAGTATAATGAGGTAGTTTAAGACCCATGTCTTTGACAATGAAGTTGGATTTCACAGGGGAGATACATACCAAATTTCTACAGTTCCTATGGTAATACAATTTTTCTGTAACTTTGCATCAAATGCAAGAAAATAAGGGTGTGATTTCCAAGTGAGACAAAGAAGAAGACTTTAATCAATACAGCAACGTGGTTTTTTTTCCTGATTTGTGATAATTCAAAATACAGTCCATATCTTTTATTGATTCAAAATTGCCTACTGAGACTAGAAAGAAAACTTCAATTTAGGAAACTATAGCACAAAGATTATGGAAAACATGTATTATAAATTCAGTTGAAAGGAGGTACTTCAGAGCATACTTTTGTGCCAGAAGCTGCTGGTGTTCAAATTATTTTTTCAAAGAATTTCTGTTAAAACTTATTAATAACTTTTTATTTCATGTATCATGGTTTTATGTTCCTTGCTCTGCTTTCATAGAAGTCTTTTGATGCACTGAGTTGTGTTACAATGCTGAAGATGGTGTGGATTTCAAAAGCCAGTGCTATCCAGAGAAAAGGCAGGTAATAAATGCTTCATACTGATTTTTATTTTGCAGATATCTACTATCCTATATATTAAGAGTAAAGTGCAAACCTGTAGCAGGCACACTGGGTAATGTTTCTAGGCTAGTCTAACATAGTGTCATGTTGAATAATGGCTAGTACTTCTTCTCTGCAGTAAATTAAGAGTCAGCATGTATTTTCTTGGACTAATTTCCCAAGATACAGAAAAGTGGAACTTAAGGATGTCCCAGAACTTACATTTAGATCTAGGTTGTTGTTCCCCTGTGAACTTCATTCCTCTTTCTGCCGTATAGCGCCAGCAGCCACAGTAACTTTGTGAGCAAAGGACTGCCTACTGCTAGTTTTTATTGATATCCTGGCATCCCGTCTTCAGAAGTGAAACTGAGCAGTGATTCCTTACTGATCATCTCCAAAGTATTCATGACTTTGCATATTAATTTGGATGCTCAGGATCATGCTCTTCCCAGTGCAGTGAGTGAGGGCTGAGAAGTTATGTGTGTAGATAGCAACAAACGCCTGTTTGGAGATAAAATGTTGTCATTATCCTCCGGGTTTTTGAGCATGAATTGTGAGCATTTGCTGTCTCTGTTCCTTCATTCACATGTTTTAGGGTCTTCATTTTACCATTTACATCTGGACTTCTAACTGGGGAATTTGAAGAGGAAGAAACAAAGTTTGCAACTTAGGTTCCCTATGGTACAAGATTGGCTGAGATTTGTATTGATCTCAAGTTAGGAAAAAAATTATATCACTTTATTTAGATAGGTCTTCCTCCTTTTTTTTTTCCCAGATTTTTCAGTGTAGGCTTAAAATTCTAATAATAAAATTATATAAATCTCCATGTGTCAACAATAATTAATACACTGGAAAACTCTTTTAATTCATATGAGGGACTTCCTCTTAACAACAAAACTACCATTCTCTGAGACTTTCTTCTGCATTTACATTCTAAGTTTGTGTGGGTTGTTTTTTGTTTGGTTGCATTTTTATAAAAAAGAAACTCTAATTTTCACAGCTTCCCACATTTTATTTTCCAGGGCTGGGCGCTGTCAGCCTGGAGTCTGTTTTCGTCTCTTCAGTAGGCTCCGATTTGAGAATATGTTGGAATTTCAGACTCCAGAACTTCTAAGAATGCCACTTCAGGTGCGTGTTCACTTGGAAGTTACAACTTCTAAAAAATGTATTACCACCAGACCATACTAATAACACCAAAAAGGTGTGTAAGTATTTTCTATTTCCCAAACCTTAATAGTATTTTTCTTCCTTTTAATTTGCAGGAGCTTTGTTTACACACAAAACTTCTGGCTCCAATTAATTGTCCAGTTGTTGACTTTCTTATGAAAGCTCCTGATCCTCCACCAGCTTTAATTGTGAAAAATGCTCTGCAAATGCTCAAGGTCAGCAGAGGAATACATTTAGATGGGAGTTATGTTTAATTAGTATTTGTGGTGTGGTAACATATCTTACTGATGTTTAATTATACTGGAAGTCTTGTTCACTTACTTAAGGATGCTTTGAATTTTTGTTGGTTTTCATTTTATGTGTGTGTGTATGTATTTTCCCATGTTAAGGGAAGGGACTTCTGTAAAATCTTGAATTGAAACTAGTTTGACTTGCTTCTTTAGTGTTAGGGAGCAAATCCAGGTGATGTCCAATATTCATATCCTTTCTGCTTTCATTGTAAATTAATTTTGCCCCCTTACCCCTTCTTCCCCTTTTCCCTACCCTTTTTCTTTTTTCAAACAGACTATAGATGCCATGGACCCTTGGGAAGATCTTACTGAACTTGGTTATCATCTCACTGAATTGCCAGTGGAGCCACACCTCGGTAAAATGGTGTTGTGTGCCGTTGTTTTGAAGTGCCTGGATCCTGTTCTTACCATTGCCTGTGCTCTTGCCTACCGAGACCCTTTTGTGCTGCCCACGCTGGCCTCTCAAAAGCGGGCAGCCATGCTGTGCAGGAAGCGTTTTACTGCGGGAACCTTCAGCGACCACATGGTGCTTCTCCGGGCTTTCCAGGTATCCTTTCAGAACAAGGACTGTTCACACATCAGAGTAAATGACCTACCAGCCAAGCTGGACGTAGAGCGGTAGACTGTGGCCTTCCTGTATATTGGACTCACAGATTTCTGAGGGACACTTTTTGTCTGACCTTTTCAAACCTGGTTAAATTCTGTAAGTTCCAGCAAGATGCCACTTTATATCCTTTTATGTGGATAACCTAAAATAGTGACCTTGACATAGTGATCTCTATAATAACATAATGAACTTAAAATAATTATCATTATGTTTCATTTAGGGAATGGGGAAAAAAAGTCCAGTAGTTAAATAAATCAGGTTCGATACATTTACTTTAGTTAATTTTACTGACATAAATGTAGCTTTTAGAACTCTGCATTTCTGAATTTTAGATACTTAAATTAGTAGGCAAGTGTTAAAAAATTATTCTTCACAGGCATGGCAGAAGGCACGCAGTGATGGCTGGGAGAGAGCCTTCTGTGAAAAGAACTTCCTCTCTCAAGCCACAATGCAAATCATCGTAGGAATGAGAACACAGTTGCTTGGCCAGCTTAGAGCCTCAGGTAAATAGGTTACAAAAATTTTTAACATAATTTTACATTTAAGTGTTTACAAATTTTAAGGAAAATAGTGTTCACTGGTCATTTTCCTTCCTAAGTTGAAAAATACAGTACATCTTCATGCTGGGCATGGTGGAGATGCTAGGGTAAGAAAATGTGGCTGGGGAACAGCTAGCTTAACTGAAAGCACCCTGATTGTTCAACATCCTCCTGTCTTGCAGTGTGAGACATGTTTCCTTGGGTTTTTATGTTAAATGAGTTCAGACCCTAGATTCTGAGGCAGAGTAAGTTAATTTCAGCTCAAGCTGGATGTCCCTGGAGAATGTCCTGAATAATGAAATCCCTTTATCCCTTACTGTCAGTGTGCCTGATCTTCATCTGCTCTGCTTGTTCCTTGCATGCTTCTCTTGATCCAATGGCAGTTTATGGTCTGGGGTCTCCACTGACTTAGTGTGGGCAGCCCATTACCTGCTCTTATATTACAGCTTGAGCCAGCCTTGGGGCCCTTCCAAGGTCTCATCCTTTATCCAAAGATATCTTTTACATCCCCTGCTTAGCTGTTTATGTGAAGAGACTGTTCACCTGCACTAAGTTGTAAGCAAGTTGCAATTAAACTACACAGTTTCTAATTTTCTATTAAGAACTATTGTAAAAGGTAGTTCTATTCTACATTAGTATGAAACACCTTGCCAGGAAGGATTTCAGTGTAAGGGTTTCTTCTTGTTGCTGTTAATGTTGGCAGTTGTGAAAAATGCAACTAATTTGTAGTTTATTTCACTTTTTCTTTTTTTTTTTTTCAAATTCCTTTTGAGAAGCAGAAAAGTAAATCTTAAATACAAGCAAATATAACACAGTTTTGACCTCCTTCTTTCTTCAGGCTTTGTTAGAGCCAGAGGAGGAGCTGATATTAGAGATGTTAATGCTAACTCTGAAAACTGGGCTGTAGTTAAAGCTGCTTTAGTGGCTGGGATGTATCCCAATCTTGTGCATGTAGACCGAGAGAGCCTGGTTTTAACTGCACCAAAGGAGAAGAAAGTACGATTTCATCCAACCTCTGTTCTTAGTCAACCTCAGTATAAAAAGGTAAAGACACTTTGAACTTTTTAGAAAATATTTTTTCTGGCAAGTGGTAGAATGAAAAATTTCAGTTGGTGTATTTTTCCTATATTTCAGTTAGTCCTGCTAGTGGAACAAGACAAAATAATAAAAAGAAAAAGCTAGTTGTAGAAGTATTTGGTTGAGGTAACAATCTCTGCTCATTGTTATGAGGAAAATTTTGCTCTGAAACTGATATTTCTTTGGATCCTCTTTTAAAGCGAAATGTTTTTCTTCAAGGTGATAGGGTAACTTCTAAGTCTGGTTTAATATACTTGTGCTTTTCTTATTCTTGTGTATGTAAATATATATGTATTTATTTCTAAATACATAAAGTAAGAACTAAGTTTAAAATTTATTTTAATGACACATAGACGATAAAATAACACAGTCTTATTTGTTCCTGCACAGATTCCCCCAGTGAATGGCCAAACTGCAGCTGTTCAGGCCCTCCCTACAGACTGGCTGATATACGATGAAATGACTAGAGCTCACAGGATAGCAAACATCAGGTGCTGTTCTGTTGTAACACCCATCACTGTGGCTCTCTTCTGTGGACCAGCTAGGTTACCAAGTAATGCTTTACAGGCATCTTCGTCCTGTCAAGGTATACTGGAGTCTGGATTTGGAATGTTTGCATTGGTATTATACTAGTACGTGATTCGGAAAACTTATTTTCCAATTCTATTTTCTACATAATTTGGCTAATTCTTGAAATGACAGAGCTATATATAGTTCTCTTGCTGTTCAGGAATAATTTATAGGCTGTGTAACAAATGTCTTGAGTTTTGTGAATCCTTGTAAGTTCATAAAATGTTTACAGTTCTGGAGTCTCAGAAATAACAGTATAGTTTTTAAAAAAATAAAAAATGCAATCAAAATGTTTAAAGACAGTACTTACACTGAGAAGTGTAGTTTGTATATTTTTTCTACAGCCTAGTTTATTTGATACTTTGAACCAGATGATTCAAACTGAATCATATAGTTAGAGTTAACGTGGCAAATAATCATATTGCTTTCAGTTGACACATGCATTTTTAAATATTATTTTCTACTGATAACTTTTAATGTCAATTAGCCATATTATTAGCTAGAAGTAGTAGAGAATTTTTTAAAATTTCCTTTTTTCATATTTAAATGGCGTGCTGCAAGAGTAGAAGCAAAAATAATCTTATCTGTTGTCAGTTCTGTAGAAATATTAGCTTAAATTAAGAGTCCAGGCTGACTTTCCTGACTGCTCCAAAACAGTTACCCTTAAAATAATGTTAATGCTGATTGAATTGCACTTTGAAAAAGGAATCCTAAATAGCCATATGCATTTATAATTTTTTTTCTTAATTGTTATTTCAAGATATAAAGCATAAAGCAATGTATGGTTTTACAAACAACTTCAGGCAAAAGTTTGATAATGGCCTGTTATTGATGAAAGGACATGAAAGAGTCAGATCACTTCAGTTTATGTAGTAGGGCCCTTAAGAGGTCTGGGAACCTGTTCTCCTAACTGAAGCAATGACCTTCCCTGGGGTGTATATGCAGAAATTAAAAAGTGTGGTTACAAATGTTTACATTTTAAGTGAAAATTTAGAAGGAAAATTAGCTTATTGCTGGTAATATAGTAGTGTTCAAGTTTTTGTATGTAAATGAAAATAATACAGAAATGTTAATGCACCTTTTATACTTAATTCAGGAGACAGGGCATCCAGTGATAGCAGTGACAGTGAGATGGAGGACAGAACAACTTCTCATGCATCACTACTAAAGCTAGATGAATGGCTCCATCTCAAACTGGATTCTGAAGTACGTAATCTATCACTTCACTTCCATGTTTGTTTTATGTAGAAGAATATTTATGCCATACTGTCCTAAAAAATTCTTAAAACTCTAAAAACTCTCTCTGTCTAAAAAAATTCTTTTTGGTTGGTTAACCAAAAAGTTACTGTAAGAATGGCTGTTGTGATCCCTTCAAATCTCTCAAATTTACAGGAAAACATACTAAATGAGTTAACCTTTATTTTATGAGTTCAGTAAGAAATATGAAAACTACACAAATACGGACTCAATCTTCTTTTGCCCAGGCTAGTAATTTGTGTGAATTCACATATTCAACATACAAGTTGTAGGGCTTCCTATGGATTGTAACAGTCCATAACTCTTAAATCCTGCACCTGTGAGCAAAAAGGAAGAAAGAATTTGTTACCTATCCAGCTGCAAGTGTTCATTATTCTTCCTCTGTCCTGGTGCGGCCACACATCACACTGGGAAGCAGGAAAGCCTCAGCAGTCAGCTGCTGTTGGATTTGCTTCAGAAGCAATTTGGGTAAGCTGATGTTTTGTGATTGCCATCTTGGCAGTTTGATCCATTTCCATAAGTTAGGAGATTCTAAAGAAACTGCCAGACAAAAGAGAAATGGCTGCAGAGAGCAGCAAGCTGCAGGAGTAGTGGCTGCATAATGGCCCTTCTGCTGTTTGTGGTCACCTGTATTGCCTGTGTGATGATCCCAGCAGACAAGACTTTAGCTTGAGCTGGGTTAGACAAAATTTAAGCAGGAATTGAGAAAACTGTAAAAGTGGCATATTGTGTATTTCCTTTCCTGAGAGGATGACTAAAGTTGCTTGACTAAAATGGAGCACCTGAAACTGGAGCTGCTGAAAGAAAATTGCTTCAGATTTTATAAAAAGAAGAAAAGAGCCCCAGCCTTTGAAGATACGAGATTTCTGGTTATTGTGAAGCTCTGATTGTGTTAGAAGGTAGAATAACCAGAGGTCTTTTCCATCAAGTATGTCTAAAGAGCCCATAAATACAAACTGAACTGGCTGGAGAGGCATTGGACCGTGAAAAGACTGCTTTTAAAGAGAAGATAAATTTTTAAAGTGAAAAATGAAAAATCCTGTGTGTTTACAATAGAATTTTAAGTTTTGTGCAGTACAGCATGAAATGGTTTAGAAATTATCTTGGACCTGAGGAAAGAAAAGATAACAGCATAATTTAAATGTGAGGTTTTCTTCCCCTCCCTGAGACCTTAGTCTTGCCTTTCAGTTTGCCGGAATGCCACCTGCTGCTTGATAAGAAAGATGTAGGATACCCTTTGCCTAACTGATATATTTTTTATAAGTCTTTAACAGAACTGAAATTCATTACAGGCTGCTGGTTTGCTGTTGCAACTCAGACAGAAGTGGCATAGCTTATTTCTGCGTCGCATGCGAGCTCCTTCTAAATCGTGGTCTCAAGTTGATGAAGCAACTGTAAGAGCAGTTGTAGCTGTTTTAACTGCTGAAGAACAGTCTGCAGGTTTGCAGCAACCTTCAGGAATTGGTCAGAGACCAAGACCTGTGGCCTCTGAAGATCGTCTTGTACCATCTACATGGAGGTCAACTAACACCAGGAGAAATACTGTAGAAGCTGAATTCTCTGACTCCTCTAATGCTGAAAAGTAAGATGTTGAGATCTTCCAGAGACTGTAGCTTGTAATTTATATATCTATAAAAACATCACTTGAATTTCTGCTTATATTAAGAAGAAAGAAACAATATAAATACAGCTGAAAGCTTTGATACTGTCCTGTGCTGTAGTTGTGATTTCATTGAGAACTATTTAATATATATGTTGGCTTTTTGGGAGAGGAGTCAGAAATAGTGTCCATGAGTTATACTCCTTGGGAAGTAGCAGAAGAGGTTTAATCATAACACTTAGAATGAATGCAGCCTTTTTTAATTAGTGTTTAGTATGTTTTTGAATTACTGTAATACATGTGATCATCCAGTAGGCTGATATGTAGAAATAAATCATTCTGTGACCTCTTGCAAAACTCAGGGTCTGTTATGCCTTTACTTTTTAGAGTTCTCATGAGGTCTATACGTCCTGTAATTCATCAGCCGAAGAAGTACAAACGAAAAAATGTTTTGCACTCCAAACAAACTTCAGATGACAGGTCAGATCAATCATCAGTGAAGTCTGCAGACAGCAGTAGCTTCCCTAGCCCCTGTGCTAGTCCATCTTCGATATCTGGAAAGGTACAGTTCTCATAAACATATTACCCTACTTTTCAAAATTAATAGAATCTCTTGCTGGTATCTTTCAGCAACTGTCAGGTATTGTATTGATAAATTAAGAACCTTACTTAGATTTTCATTGTTAACAACCACATAATACTTCTTTTGGAATCAAAAATCAAGAATGAATATCCTTTTTATACTAGTTTAATGCAGTAAAAATGTTATTCTTTGTAGACTTCTGAAGTAAAGCTATTCAAAGTAGAAAAAAAATCTACTTTTGAGATTTGTTTTGAGTTGGTTTTTTTTTTCCAAAACTAGGTATAATAAACAGTGGCAGTGTATACAGTACATGCATTTCTGAACTCAGTGGATTTTACCTTTCTCTCTTCCTGTTATAGCATACATTGGTACTGATTCTCTTTAAGTTTTGTGTTATCTGCCTCATTATCACTGGCAGTTTTTTGATAATTATTTAATAAAGCGTACATTTTTATTGTGAGGTTATTTTCATAAATCTCCCTGTATTTTTTAAATTCAGCCAGTGTTACAGAGAGAAAATTTGTTTCCTGAAAATGGATATGCAAGTGTGCTGCAGGCTACAGTCTAGAGTGATTAATTTTGTGTCATCTGAACTTGTCTCAGACTTCAAACAATTGTAATTAATCACTAGACTGTAAGCCTGTTCTGCCATAATTGTTTGCTGCCCCTTGTGAATGAATTATAATTTTTAAAAATGCTTAAAAATGTTAAATAGGTGTAAATATACTTTCAAGTCAGTTCTGACAGAAACAGCTGATAGATAGTATATTTCTTGTATAATCTTGGAGAGGAAAAACTGTTTGAAGGGTCTGTCTGCATGTGTGTAGAACTTCAGAGCTGAAGCTTGTTTTATTTTATTGTATTTATTAATTTAATTTAATTCTTTCAGGCTTCCAAATCACCTTCCCCAAGACAAAATATGCCAGTTCGGTACTTTATAATGAAAAGTAGCAACTTGCAGAACATTGAGATTTCTCAGCAGAAAGGTGTATGGTCCACTACGCCAAGTAATGAACGAAAACTGAATGGAGCCTTTTGGGAAAGCAGCATGGTTTACTTAGTCTTTTCTGTTCAAGGGTCTGGACACTTCCAGGTGAGTCCTTAGCTGATACCAGCTGTTGGTGGTGATTGATAGTTTAGGAGAGTGCAGCAAATGGCTGTGTACAGTATGGAGGGCTTTGCTTATGGCTTCTGACTTTCTGATAAGTAGCATATTGTACCAATGTCTCTGGTTGCTGAGGAAGAGTACTTCATTCTTCTCCAAAACAGTCCCTTTTAATGAACTCAGTTTTTCCCTCAAAGGACAAAACTAAGTTGCCTCCAAACATAATGAGTCAGAATAATGTTTCTACCCTACATAAATGCTTTTAAACAGCAACAGTGGAACAAACAAAGAAATCCATACAAAGCAGGGGATTGCTGCCTTTTTCTCTGCATGCCAAAATAAATGCTGTAAGTGAACAAGAAGATAAAATCAAGTCACTGCTTTCTAAAGCCAGGAAACTTGTGTGTCTTGAATACAAATTTTAATAAAAACTGTTCTGCTGGAACTGTAGTTTCTCAAAGTTAGGAAGCTGGAAAGTCATGGCCATGTTTCTTCCACAGCTGTCTTGAGTTCATATTTAGGGAGGTATTTGTCAACAATTTGCTGACAAATCTGTGGGAAGTTTAAAGGTAAAGGCTTGACCTGCTGGTGCAAAGTTGCAGGTTAACTATGTTGTAGAGCCTGCTAAACTCAATTGTTCCGAGTAAAGAAAGTTCAATTTACCTCTTTATATAGTATAAACTATTCATAGAAGTCAGCTGAACTTAAAATTTAATGAACCAGTCCAAATATAGAGATCTTGATGATACCACTTGATGATTGTGGTGAAATGTACATATGTCAGGAGGTAGGTGGATTATGTTGGTTTTCCCTTCCAGTTTTGACAATGCACTGAATCTTCATGGGAATGTGAGATGGACATTCCTAATAATATTTTCTTGCCTCAGGTGTCTCTACTTTCCACCTATATTTTTCTCTGTTCCTTCTATTAATTTTCATTGATTTTAATTTACGGCTTTAGCTGTCTAGGACTGCATGACTTACAGCAGCAGTGTGTGCTGGTAACTTTAGGCAGTGCACTGCATCTCTTGGACTCCTAAGTTATAACTGGGGTAAATTTGCCTGAACAATTGATACATTGTGCATGGCCTGGGTTTATTTTTGGTTTGTTTGGTGTGTGAGTTTAAAGGGTATCCTTAAGTAAGTTAAATGCCATCTTGGATTTGTGGTTTTTTTTCATTTCATTTCTGAATATTTGTCTTGTTGGAATTTCTTTCAGCTTCATTAAAAAAGGAACTTTAGGCAGCTTTAACTTACTTCTTTGGAGAACAGCTCCACACTTCTAATTGTATATGAAAGTTTGTTAACAAAGAGAGAATAGTGAAAGTGAAAGAAGGACGGAAGGAGGGAAGGAAGGAGGGGAGGGAGGGAGGAAGGAAGTGTCGGAAGGAAGGAAGGAAGTGTCGGAAGGAAGGAAGGAATGGAGGCAGGGAGGCAGGGAGGGAGGGAGGGAGGGAGGGAGGGAGGAAGGAAGGAAGGAAGGAAGGAAGGAAGGAAGGAAGGAAGGAAGGAAGGAAGGAAGGAAGGAAGGAAGGAAGGAAGGAAGGAAGGAAGGAAGGAAGGAAGGAAGTGTCGGAAGGAAGGAAGGAAGGAAGGAAGGAAGGAAGGAAGGAAGGAAGGAAGGAAGGAAGGAAGGAAGGAAGGAAGGAAGGAAGGAAGGAAGGATGGATTGAAAGAATTTTGTACAAGTAGCAAGGAATAGCTAATGGGCATAGAACATTCATCTTGATACCTTGCACTTTTTACAACAGCTTTTCAACCTCTGTTACAAAGCTTTTAAAATCCACTTGAATGGTAACTGTGAGAGATGAATTGAAAGACATCCTTTATGGTCAAATTCTAGAAGGCATATTTGAAGTGGAAGAAACAAATGATACTTCTAACTTTCTAGGTGTAAACATTTTGGAAGATCCAGCTTCATGTGTGTGAGTGTTTGGATGAATCACTGAAACTAATTTGAAAGTTTCATATGAAATCCACTAATTTATTTAATTCCAGCATAAATAGATGTGCTCTCATTATGTTCATTCTTTCATGTTTAAATATTTCTTCCAGGGTTTTGCTAGAATGTGTTCATCAATAGGGTGTGAGAAAAGTCAGGACTGGGGATCTGCTGGATTTGGAGGTGTATTTAAGGTGGAGTGGATCCGAAAAGAAAGCATTCCTTTTCAGTTTGCACATCATTTGCTCAACCCTTGGAATGACAATAAGAAAGTACAAATAAGCAGAGATGGCCAGGTAGTTATTCTCTTCTAAAGTCTTCTTTACTTGGTAGAACTGTGTTTTCTTCATAGGCTTGTTCAGCCTTGAACTCAACTGTGCTCATGTATGTATTACTCTGAATCACAGTACTTTGGTGCGCATTGTAGCTTCTGCTAATGCAAATTTACTGTTGCGATAGTGGATTTATTAAAATCACACCAGATTCTTGCTTAATGTTGTTTAAAAAAAAATGATCAAAGCTGGATTTTTCCAAAATAAATGAGGTGTTGTTGGTGGTTTTCTTTTAATTTCTGGAGGTTTGTTTCCTGTTTGATTCAGATGTGTTCCCTGAGATAAAATAGTCTGTCATACCCAAATAACTGTTCATAATTAGAGGCTTGCGTTTTCCATAAAGCCTCAGGAGAATCTTGATATTTGAGGCAGAATAAAGCTTAGTACTGTTCTCCAATGTATTAAAGCTAAATGCAACTGCAAAAAGCCAGGAAAGAATTTGCACGAGAATTCTCTATGGCAGTTTTTGCGTTCTCCTCAGTCTCCTCCCAACACATCTCCTTGGTACAAGATTCTGGACTAAACTTTTTGTATTGTCTTCTCACTGCTTCCCCAAAACCTCTTCAGTGATAACAATAAGGAAAGGAGCATACTGCAACAACAAGGGAAGGAACGTAGCACATGTTGAAGTTGACAGTGCTTCTCCTTTAAGTGGCTCTTAAGACCTAAAGAATCTGAACAATATCAAAAATAAGTTATTTATATTAATGTCTGTGATTCCACCAAGAACCCACTGCATTATCTGTGACCTGCCTTTCCACATTCTCCACTGCATTTAATGGAATTAAACCTCAAAGACGTGGAGAATAATGATCTTTAGTTAATAAGGAAGTGGCCTGTGAAAGACACAAATTGTATGATGCATCTGTTGTAGTGATGGTATCTTCATTACGAATTCTTTTTTGAGAACTGACATCTTGCCTGAAACAAAAAACAACAAACATCAGGTAGGCGAGGATTGCTTATGAAAGTTTCTAATCTCCTGCAGACCCCTTGTTGTAGGGATAGTTCTAATATAAGTCACAATAGCAAAAGTAACAATTCTTTCAGAAAGACCACCAGCAACTTCTTCTAAGGATTTTGTGATAAATAGTTTTTATATGCACAATGGCAGCAGTGCTGATAACTTTTTAATTTCCTGATTGCTTCTAGGAGCTGGAACCACAAGTTGGAGAGCAGTTGCTGCAGCTGTGGAACCATATTCCTTTGGAATGAAAAAACTCAACTGATTAAGCATGTCATATAATGAGATGGAGGTAGTTATTATTTCATGTATTGCATTCTGGTTTTATGATAATAGAGAAGGTATCAACATACACTCTGTCATTACAGTACTGTCATTTTATAGCTTGTGGAAGGTACACAGAGAACTAAGTGTTTTCTTCCTTTTGATTTTTTTCTAGCTGACATTGTTGAAACATCAGCTCTAACCACTAGAACCAACAGCATGTCTACAATACCAAGATAAGGAAGAAGGTGGCACAACAAACAAACTCCTGAAGCTCTTAGTCATGCTAGCTCTTAGCTAGCAGTGGGAAAAAAAGAGGGAATTATGTTTGTTTTGGTGTTTCCTTGTTGTAAAAAATATCAATAAGGTTGTCCATCAGTCTTTTTTGACTGAATTATTTTTTTCTACAGTAGTGGGCAGATACTTGAAAGTGTGGTAAAGTTCAAAATTAAGTTTAAAGCAATGCACCACATGTAAGTTTTTTGTGGGTTTAAAATAGCACAGCAGACAGTTTACATTTAAAGCATTCTCAATCCAGTAAATGTATGAAAGAAACCAGTTTAATGTTAATTAATCATTTTTGCAGTTTGATTAAAATAAATAAATTGAGAACAGATGTCTCCAAATATGTTGGGAGAGTCCTTAATTGTTTGGTGAACTTCTGTATGCACAGTACAAGAGAGAAGGATAGGTTCAATTACAAACAACTATACAGCTGGAGAACGCTAGTTTTTGAATTCTAGTTTAAATATAGAAGGGAAAGAAGTATGAGACTTTTTTGAGTGTGGCTTGGTCCAGTGGTATTTCCAGTTTCAATTTTTTTGCCCCTAAAAATACTCACACTTTGACAAGCTGAGACAGTCTTTCAGAGGCCTGTGGCCAAATGGTATTTTAATAGTTCACTATCTTGAGCATTGTTACAAGATTTCTACTTCTTTTATAAAAAATAAAAAATAATTACCAGTACAACTTACTTCATCTTTCAATGTAGTCTTCAATTTTTCTTTCTATACCTCGTCTTTCAAGTGTATTTCTTTCTTCTGTACTACTGTTGTTTTGGTTTATTCGACTTTTCCTTAATCATTAACATACTGTAATGTAAGGCTGTTGCAAATTCAGTCTGCTCACTGTCAGCAATGGTGCTCATTCTTGGTTTAAACTGAGAGCTTTTTCTGCTTTGGAGATTCTGCTTAGTTTTTCATGTCCTCTTAGGATGTTCTCATAGTTCAGACTATCCCATGTATTCATTAACTCTGGCACAGCATCATTAGAAATTTAAGTTAGACTTGCAACAGGCTACTGAAGGACCTGGTGCAGTCACTAAGAAAGCTGCCAAGAATATGAGTGGCTGTGAAAGAGAAGGAGACGAAAAAGGTATCAAAGGGATCTTTAGGCATTAAACGAAACACTAAACATTAAACGAAACACTTTTCGTTTAGGCACTAAACGAAAAGGGATCTTTAGGCATTAAAAAACAAATAAACATTAAAAAATATATGTATAGTATGTTTTCATCTTAAATCCAGAACTAAAGACTCATTTGCAGCAAGTAGTGTTCTTTAAAATCCATCTCGCTCTCATTTTTTTTTCTTGGGAGACATTTATTACTTGTTTAGCACTCAATTTAATTTATATAAAAATAGTAAAGATAACCTACAGGAGCCCTGCTCTTAGAAAACAGTCAGATTTTTGGCATGTTGCTACTTCTCTGCCAATCAAGATGCAATAATTTCATAAACAAGGCTAGGACATGCTTGTCATGTCTTTTCTGACTGCTGCACTTCTCTCCACATGATCAAAGTGGTCGTTGCTGTTCATTAACATGGCATTTGGAGGAATCCTGATTAAAAGGACCCTAAGAGGTAAGCTTATTTCTTAGTAAGAGTAGAAGCTGGAATGTGTCTTTTTTTTCCTTAGATCTGAAACTGTTGGAAGGAGGGGAGAAAATCTGTACTAAAATGTTCAGCTTCTCAGTGTTCCCATTGAACAACATACTCGGCCACTCTAGATGGATTTAGTATACTTGGTGCCTTTCTCTCTATCCTTCAGCTTTTTTTCTTTTTTTTTTTTTTTTTAATTCTCTTCGTGCTGTCAAGTAACCTGTATGAAGAATTGTGTAATGAAACTGCAGATAAAAGCTTTTGTATTGATCTTGCCTGAAGTGGCTCTGGAGTTGTTCTGCAATCTCTTGGAGCATTCCCAGTGGCCTGTGGGACAACTGGGGTGTATCTATTTACTGTTTAAGGGAACCATTAAAGTTTGGGTTTGGTTCACATCTACTGGTGGAGAGAACGTAACAGAGGTAAAACAAAATAGTATCTCTGGATTTGGAAGATCATAAGGACCTCCTTGCTTTAATTTCAAGTGAGGATAAGTACAGCATGGCACTAAGATCCAGATCCAAGCTGGAGAGAAGCTGAGTTACACAATGGTTCCTGCTTGTTGAGTTCATTAAAATAGGTGTCTCTGTCTTTCCTTTACTTGCCTGTAGTGTGTAAATCCTGCTGAAGCTGGGCTTTTATACTTGTGTTTGGCTGCATTACAGGTAATTAGTACCAAATACAGAAGGGATGAATCTGGCTGATAGACTGCATCTGGAGGTCTTAAATTAGAGGAAAAAAATCAGCTGTCTACCATTTGGTGGTGATCCAAAGCCTAAATGAAGTGCAATGTGAGAAGTGGCCTACTGTGTCGGGAAAACAAACAGACCTTCTTAGAGAGTTGTGGTGAAAGCTTAAAAAATAGCTGCTAAAATTCCTCAGGATTGTATCAGACATAGAAAAGGGTGCCAGATCCAAGTGGGGAGTAATATCTGGGAGGTAGTCCAAATAGTTAGATCCTGGCAGTTTCTTGTGAGGGATATTTTCTGTGAAATAGCTTCAGCATTTGATGTAGGTCTCCTGGGATATACAATAGCCCACCTGGCTGCTGGTGTTCAGCACATGAGAAGGCTGTGTCTGGGAGATGACACTCAGATCCTTCTCATTCTTCTCAGGGCCTGGCAGAGGTGTCCTGCTGATGTCCTCCTCTGTGTTGGGCTAAGGGATTTCTAGGTCCTGCTTGCCTAAGGGAGCTGCCACAGTCACACTATGTGCCTGGTCCTGTGTGGCGGGTGACCGCTGGCTGGGCCTCTGGATCCCAATGGAGAACACATGGGAGACTCATACAGGAATACGGCTCCTGTGCCCTGTGTATGCCATGGGATGAGGTGCAGTGCAGTGCAGCCCCCAAGCCCTAAGAGCTTGTGGCTTGTGCCCTGCTCACCGCAGTTGCCCCAACAGTTGAGGATCGTGTTCTCCTCCATTGGCTTCTCTCTGGTCCTCTACTGCAGGACTGGTCCAGGAGATTCCCAGAAATGAGAGGAAGAAAACCTCTTGAGACAGAACTTATATTAGTGTGTCCATGGTGAAACCACCCCCTTGTGAGTCCCCCCTTATGGGGAAAGAAGCATCCAATACTCGTAAATACTTGTGATCAAAAGGAACAGCAAAAGTGACAGGGTCTGCAAAACCTCACAAAGTTATAACTTACACACTTGGCATGGAAGTTGCTGTATTAGTCCATACCCTACCCTCTATACACAGGGCAGAGGGTTTGGGAGAAAGGGCAAGATGAAAGGGAAAGCAGAGAATAAAACATGAATTAAACAGAGGGAAGGAAAGAAAAAAAATGCATGAGAGACTGCTAGTCCTGGTTCTAAATTACACACCTAGGATGGAAATTGCTATGTCACTTCTAGCCTACCCTATATACACATAGCAGAGGGTTTGGGAGAAAGGGGTATGGTGGAAGAGAAGGGAGAAGAGGAGAGGTGGATTAAAGAGAAGGAGGGAGAGGGAAAGAAAAAGAGAGAGAAAAAGAGACCAGCAGTCCTGGTTCCATTATCAATCCAGATGACAAGATGTCATTCCTGGTTCCATCATTGATGTAAATGATAAAATAGATGTCCATGGTCCTGTAAGCACTGCCCAGGATTTAGGGGCTTCCTTTTTATGGGTGGGTTTCCCTGCTCAGAAGCCAGGTTTCTTGCTTTGTATGCCAATTAATTGTCATGCACAGTCCATTTTTTCAGACCTTTCTGGAAATAGGTCAGAGGCTTTGTGGTGGTTCTTGCATCATCTTGGCTCTGCTCTACAGCCTATGGTCACTTCTTGGCTTCATTCCAACTCTTTTGCTGTACTGTGTTGTGTTTATCTCCCGGCACTAGAACAAGGATGTTTGTCCCAGAGAAGTGGTGTCCTGTGTCCGCATGGTCCCCTTCTCCAGTCACAATTTCTTCTTTCTCATGTGCGATTATTACCAACACTGCTGGGTTCCTCCAACAGCTCTTGCATGTTTTTACCAGGAGTCCTTGGCTGACTCCACAGCCATGCAGGTATCAGTGTTTGAGACACACATGCTGGCCTCTTGTCTTCTGGCATTCTTCACCTGTGTTGCTCCTGTGGGATGCTGAGCAGGCTCAGGGCCAGCCAGCATCTCTGGGTCCCAAGCCGGGGCTGGCAGTGGTGCACTAATGCTCAGGGCATCCCCCTATGCAGGCACAGCAGCACTCAGAGCCCGGAGTGCCCGCCTGAATGGGGAAGGATGCTGGCTGGAGGACAGCCTGAGCCCTGCTGAGGCCATGGGCTTCCCTCTGGCAGCCCTGCGCTGGCACCTTGCCAAAGGCCTGTGCCTTGCAATGGGTGAGCCCCTCTTATGCAGGAGTAGTGAAGCTTTGGTCTCTGTCCCATTGTGCCTGGGCTTGGTGTGGCTTGTCTTCCCTTCTGGACAGTTCTTTGTTGCCTCCTGCTTAGGACAGGTCATGGACTCTTTAATCTTCCCTTTGATACAGCTCTTGCTTGAGATTCCCCACTACAGCCATAGAAAATATAATTGACAAAACTCCAGAATGGGGCCTGGAATTGACCTTTATTGGCAGGAAAGGCATAAATATGATCCTTCCGGTGCACTTCTAAGCAGGAGAATTTGGGAGAATAAGCTTTAGTAAGCATTTAAATAGGCAAAGCATTTATGAATATTCTGAAGTGAACTTCCTGAAAAGAGACCATTTTGTTGAGGTGATTCTTTCCTAGTTAAACTGACTGCAATGTAGTTTCATTGTCAGAAATACTGTCTTGCTTTTTGCACAGGTTTGTGTGGCTCCTCTAAGTTAGTTATAGCTGTGTTCATAGTTTGAACCAACTGAAAACTCCAGGTATGTCCACTTTTGAGAAACATTCTAGGGAACAGTTCAGTGTGGCTGGCTTTTAAATGTGTGTTATCTTTTACTTACATTTAGCTCAACATCACAATGGCATTTAATTTTACAAGTCTCTGATCACATCTTCAAAAATTCGGTATGTTTCCTTTTTTTTTTTTTTTAGTATTTAGAAAATATATACTGAGTTAGTCCTTATTTTGTATTTCTGCCTTTTAAAGTTACTCCAAAGGTGAACAGAGTATAACTGGAGTGGTGGTATGGACTCACAAAAAGAAACACCTCAATAGCGATTGCAATACTAAGTGATTTGCTTGGGAGAAGCTTATCTACAAATGAGACCTCCATCTTGATTCTTAGGTATCTCAGAGCCAAAAAAAAATTCTGAAGAAACTTATCAGTTGGACTATATGAGATGCTGGTGAATATGGGGTTTAATTCTATGATACATACTAGCCTGGTTTTAGGATATAACATGTAATCAAGATGCTATTTCCACTTAATAGCTCTCAATACTGAGAGGGTTTTCCTAAAAATGTCTGAATTTCCTCTTTCTTAGTATTTTACATGTAAATTTAATTTTAATTTTATCTGATGTTAATGAAATAAATTGATCTGAGATAGTGTCAGCTAAAAGGATACATTTTCTTACACAAATAATACTGTTAATTAATTATTATTCAATAATCAGTCTCTAAAAATCTTCTTACATTACTTTAGTGTGTCCTATTTAATCTTCCTTAGGAACCGTTTCCAACGTAAATAAAAAAAAAGATTTTTCTCAGCTTAAATTTTCTTTTTCTCTTCCCATCAGGCTTCTGTTTTCAGGTTTTAAGCAGCTTTCTGGAAGCTCCTGTAAGCACACATGATCACTAGGTGGTGATGTTTTGCCAAAGAAAAGCTTAAAATGTGGGAGTTCCAGATTCATGAATAAAGGATGAAAAAGGCCAGAGAATGTAGAGATTACAATTATTTAGTTATTGTAGTTTTTTCTTTACAGTTTTGCAAAATTTTTAAGTTCAGGGGGAAAAAATGCCTCTTTTCTTGTTGATTTATTTCAAATTTATGAATTATTTGTTATGGACCTTAACTTGAGTAGTGGCTTTGTACATGAATAATTACATCTTCTTTCACCAGGCAGTTAATACTACTGCTCTAAAGATTTTGGGAAGGCTGGTGGCACCTGATACTGCATTTTTAAATCTGAAGTTTAAAAATATGCCTGGAGTTGATACAGAAGGGAGTAAATAAGGTGCTGAGGTTGACATGTAGTTATGGGACATTTCTGCTTTCATAAATGTATTTGCTTTGTTTTGTGTTTTCCTAATCTATAAGGAGGTACAAAATTTTTCCTTAAAACCAGGATGGTCCCCCCTTGAATAACAGGATAATTGTTGCTTACATCACAGGCAATAGTATAAAGGCTACTTGAACTTTCAGAAGAATCATCTTTTCATGATTTTGAAACAGATGTTAAAACCTCTTTGATTTTTTCCCAAATACCCAATTTCTTGTTATCTCCAGAAATTTTGACCAGATGGGTAGAATCTGCCTTTCCGATATATAACAGAAGTCTTGGTCTTTACTTCTTTATTAAAAAGATGCAGAAAAGCCATATTTAGTTATTTTCTCTCTGGCACTTGCTGCTTGCAGCTTATGTTATGAAACTTGCAAGAATACAGAGCACCTGTTTGCTAAAATAAGTGAATTCAGTCATATCTGCCTTTTGATATGCGCTTCTCTGTTGCATGACTCTCCTTTTCCAGCAAATACAAATATTTTCTTTAGTGTGACTACCATTCCTATGTCTGCAAAGTTGCTTGTCTTTGCAATCTCCTTAATGTAGACTAAGAGGGAGCAGAAACACACTAGATGCTATGAAATAATATAAGAACCTTCTTGATAGTCACCCTTGCTCTTTTGGTTTATCAAGAATTTTAATCTATGAGCACAGTGTTTTGGACTGGATAGGCACAAGGGGAAAGAAATAGTCTCCTTAGTCTACAATGACCTGTTTTAAGAGTTACTACATATCTTTGAGAATTGTGCATATGTGAAATGGTAAACCAAAATTTTCTACCGAGATCCCATTCCTGCCAATTACATTCCAAAACTAGTTTCTGAGGTCTGATTATATAAAAATAAGAATTTAATTTTCCTCCCTTGCCTCTTCCCCCAAGTATTTTTAGGGGCAGTGAAAAAAGAAATGCCCAAAGAACTTATGGCTGCCCACCAACCTCATAAACAACACAGTCAGTTATGAAATGACCTCTCCAACAGAGGAGGGAGAGGGAAAGGCACTGGGACAGGTAGATGCAAAAACCTCTTCCAAGTCTAGTGATATCTCTAAGGCTTGTGGGCTAAAAAATAAAATAATGGGCATTTTTATACCAGCAGAATAAATGTCTGGTGCAAATGCAACTCATTCTCACAAACAAGTCAATACAGTTTATTTCATTTGTGGCAGTAGTAACAAGCTGTGTCAGCATAAGCAGTCTTGCTGTGTAAGCTGTATCTGTCCTGTGGGGGTTCATTAACTTTGTCTGCTGTAGACCAAGCCTTTTAGAGGAGCTTCTTGCTTACTTACTGGCAACACACAAAAAATGAGAGAGACATTAGTGACTTCAAATTTTCATTTGATTAATAAGTTCTATATTCATCCCTTTGAAATGTCATGACTATTCCAGCATTGCTGTAGGTACTGATGAAACCCCCTGATATAGAGGTGGCTTTTAGGCAAAAATCAAACCGCACTATGATAGCTTGCTTTTTTTCACAGCAGAAAACATGCACCCTGTAAGAAGTTCTGCAGCTCTTACTGCCCCATCGGAAAGCTTTTTTTCTGTTTTATGCCATGTCTAATCATGCTGCAAAAGGAAAATCTTTCTGGAGTAGAAAATACCAAGATTCTATTACTGATCATATCTTGAAGACACAAAGTGCCGCTAGAGAGGCAAAACCATCCCAACTCTATAATATTGAAATCTTAAGAAACTGCTGGACAACCCACAGGATGCTGTGCAATTAAATTAGGAGACTAGTATAAAGATGCCTCTGTTTATCACTCATATTTTTAATTTCATGGTCTCATTTTAGAGTCAAGTACGAAGTTGTATCCAACAGGATGGGGGGAAACTTGTCCATCAGCTTACCTGGGTTTATCAGGTCCAGAGGATGAGTTCTTAGCATTGCTGGTGAGAGGAGCATTTATCAGGAGTCTTTGGTTATCCAGCACATTTTTTCGTTTAACCAGAAATATTTAATAAGAAAGTGAAGCAGCACATTCTAGCACGTTCCTCTTGCAATGAAACATTTTTCAACCCACAGCCTGCTGGCATTTTGTCCTTTGAAAAGCTAATAACCTTTGAAATGTCCTCATTCATAAGGAAAATGTATTATATTTTCTGAAAAAATAGGTATTCAGCTATGCTTTCCATATTAAATATTAGGATTTGGTTGAGAACAGGGGATTCATATTTAAATTTGAATATTTTGATTCCTCTGTAAAGGTCTCAATTCTGTAATAACATTTTAGTTTTATAGATTTTTAATGCTGCCACTTAGGAACTTTGCAAAATCCACATTTGGAAAAAATGCACATAATCTGTAATCATGGTAATCTTTTAGGTTAATTTTGTTTACCCCTGACAGAAAGCCAAATTTTAATATATTTAATTATGCCACACTTCCTCTTTTATTGTGAACATTAGGAAAAAAGCCATAATTTAAGCTTTGAGGCTCCCGTTTGTAGTCTCAGTAAACTAGCTGTGCTTCTCTTGTAGACAATCATGGTAGATTTCAGTAATATCACTATTCTTTGGGTTATATTGCAAAGTAATAAAATGCTGAAGCCTGTTAACTCTGTTGGTGAGTAATTCAGAATGGTATCCATTCTTTCAACATTTAACTGATCCTACTTTTGAGTGGAAGGAGATTCTGGGCATTCAGTTAACTTCTGGAACTGGAAACATCCATTAACAGCACTCTAATGCCTGAGTTGTGCACAGGTAGCTGCTTTTGCTTTAGTATTCTCAAGCAATACTGGGTAAAATTACTGCCAAAAATCAGTCATAAAGTGCTTTTTCTCCTGCTGGGTGAGTAGTGGAATTAGCATAACAGTTATTTTACTTAGTTTTCTAGTTTGGAAGATTTTCATTTATGAAGACCCCTAGTGATGTCTGTGCAGTTCGGCCATTCCAGTAATGCCAATCGCAACACCAACAAAGCCGTTGTGGGGAGCCTGTGTGTGCAGGGGGGTTCTGGAATACCTGGTTGCATAAGGTGGATAAGAGGTTGCATAAGGTGCATAAGACCTGTGCACACAGCAGAGCTCTCTGGCTGCAGCAGGAGAGTGAAATCAGCATCAAGTCCTTTAACTTGTCAACACCCACAAATACAATGAGAGGGTAGCATAGACTCTTTGCTGACTGGGAAGAGAAACCTTGTACTGCAATTTACAGTGGTCAGATTTTGCATTTGAGAGGGGCACTCTCTTTGGGTTCAGGATCAATACACCTCCTAATTTCATGCCTTTTTGTGTGATTGTGATCAGATGGTGGTACCTCTGTCCTTTGATACTTCAGAACTTGGAACTGGTGATAAAAAGGTAAAGAGTCCTGCTCATCAAAAACTAACTGTGGTCTACTATGTTTTGCACAGCTAATCAAGTTAATTAATAGAGGAGCTTTAAGGATTACGGCCATCTGGACATATAGCAAAAATACATGGAGAAGAGTTAAGGTCACTCAGTGATATAGTGGTTTTTAGGCATTATTTTTAATAAGCTGTGCTGGCTTGAAGGTAAACCGGCAGGAGAAGTTAACCCCACACAAATACCTTGCAAGAGACTTTAAGGAGAAGTTAAAATTTAATAGAAAGGTTACAATAAATGCAATGAATACAGAAAACTGGCTTAAAACCACAGGATACAACCTGGCCCCTGTTAATCAGGGTGGTAGTCTCAGTTCAGTTAAGCAGTGGTTGCAGTGCTGTTGAGAGATGATTGCAGTCTTGTTGAAAGAGGTGGTCCTTTGGAAAGTCTGGTCCCCCTCCAGATGTCCAGTGGTGGTGGTGGTGTCCTGAGCCACAGATTATATACCAGCAGGAATGTTTGGTACCTCTCCAGGGTGGGCATCTTCACAATGGAATGATGTATTCCTATGAGTCATAGAATATTATGGGGAATCCTTGATGGCTTATTGGCAGAGATGATCCCCCTTAAGGATCATCATATGAAGAGAAAGAAAACATTACACCCACTCATATGTGGGATATGCATGGGACAGCTTTTGCAAATGGCCCACTATTAAAAGTTCATCAGGAATAATGTAGATGGGTGTGGAATACATACTTTGGCTACACCCATATTGGTTTCTCCTGTAACCACAACATAAGATAATAAAACTTTTTACAAGGAGAAAGTGGTATTGGTTAGATCACAGAATGCATTCACATTTTCACCCCCATTTCATTGAGGCAAAGGACTTTTAATTTTGATTTCTTTAGCTCTGAGTGTAAGCTGTGTATTACCCTCTGGCCAGTAGGTAAGAGTTAAGGTAGGTGACAGTGAAGGGCTTTTCATCAGTAGACCTATGTCCTACCTGCATAGCAGCAGGTGTTGTGGAGAAAAATATGAGTAAATCTGGAGCAATGAGGGTTTTTACCCCTAAAATATCCAAAATCTCTACTTACCATAGAATAAGTTTTGTTGCAGATCTGAGAAGCACTCAAGCATTTTTTATATATTACTATCAAATTGAAAAGTTGCTGTTCCCTTGCCTGCCATAGCTATGCCATGTAAGACTGCAGAGCTTTTGCTTTCTGACACTAGCAAGGCACTGATGTTAGTGAGGCTTCTTTCTACACTGAATTGTTTCTCTGGAGGTGATCTTTTGCAGTTAGAGGTGGTACCTCTGATACTGCAGTGATCAAACCCGTATTGACCATACACCCTATCTTTTCCATCTAGTGCTTTACCTTCATGAGGCTGGCCAGTCTGTTCCACACTAAGCAATAGTGAATCAGTTCTTGCAGGATGCTGTCTTGTACAGAGGTGCTGCTGCAGCAAAAATAATTGATCAGGATCCAGATTACTTTACTGTCTTGCAAAGTAGATTAAATAATACAGAATAATTTTTATGAATTAGCAATGTTCAAGTAGTAGTGTTGCTTAATTTCTCCCTCAACTCTTGTAGATGAGACTAGCAGATTTTCTTTATCTTCTGCTTCAATTCATTTTCAAAACATTATTTCTGTGTTCTACTATTTACATATAGCAAACAAAACAAACAATTGCAGTAAATTGTGTCATAGTTGTTTGGTATGGGTATGAAATAAAATCAATCTCCTTTTGTAATATTTAGTAATTGTTACTGAGTTTTACTTTGGGAATCTCAAAAACTCAATCTCAATGAGATGTTAGCTATCATGGTGTGTGTTCTGCTTCACTTGTTGTTTACTGATTATTGCTGTTACCAAAGCTGGGTCACATTTCCTTTCTGTCCAATGCTTTAACCTCATGATTTAAAAATAAAATTTGGAATCAAGCTGCAGTAAAAATATGGAAGTGATTGAACACATCCAGGCAGTGCTAGTCTGTTTAGTATTCAAAGTATGCTGTCAACTTTTGATCTTCTCATTTTATTGGCAGAAATTTCTTCCCCTACTTCCCTGCTAAGTATTAGTGATCTGAAGGTTTTCAGCTGAGTGTTTCCCCATATCACAAATCTAAATCGCATGAGGGAAGAATCCACAAAGCTGTGTGCCCACAACAGACTTTAGTGGTTTTGCCATATGAAGAGAAAGTAAAAGAAAATGAAGGATTTGTTTCCCTCTGTGTCTATGCACCACGATACGGGACACATTTTCACCATTTTCTCAAGGGAACATGAAAGGACAAAAAGACAGCAGACCTTGCCTTGTTGTTGTACTTTAGAGCTACAATTAGTGCAGCAGGATGGGAGTTGAAAGGTGGCTCCTGAAATACACTTGTGATTTCTTAGGGACTCCATAGATACTAGGTTACCGGCACATGCTCTTTACCCACCTTGGTAGGACTGATGCAAATGTCAGTTTTTCATGAAAGCAAATAGACAAAAAAGGGCAGGAAAAGGCAAAAGCCAGGACAGGGAAATGTGCTGGAGAGAAAGAGAAGGTGAACATCTGGCTGTTGCAGGAACTCACAGAATTTTTATGCAAGACTTTGTCAGTGAGGATAGTAGGCTTATGGCTACAGGCATTCTTGTAACCTGAAAAGCTTTTGTGTTTAGTAATTGGAGACTTTTAAATTTTCTCAGTGCAGGTGGGTACCTTTGTAACACATAAATACCTACCCAAACTATAAGCTTTCATGCGCTTTCAGCTTCACTGGGACTTCCAGCCCTTTGTGATACCACCAGGCAAATTTGCAGGGTGAAAGCACAGCCCCCAGCAATATTCTCTTCCCCACCTTGAGAAGAATTTATAAACAAGGCAACTGACATGGTGAGGAGAGATTGTCAGAACATCAGATTGTTTTTCCTGATGCCCGGCTCTTTGAGGCTGACTCCAACGAAGTGATTATTTAGGTATGTCTACAGCATGATTGGCATTTCTTCTTGTGAAACCTCAGGAGGTGCAAGTTGTAATAAATGTGAGTGACAGATCTGAATTATGAAAGAAGTCAGAAATATTTCACAGGGGTGCCAGGAAATATTTTTTTAAAATACAAGATATATTTTCTGTAAGAGACCGAAAATACTTTAGGATAGTAATTTCTCTTAATATATTGATGCATTGCTTGACAATCAGTCTTTGCACTTGGATAGCTTAAAAATTATTCAGAGGAACCAAAATAATCTTATAAGTACTCATTTATTCATGAGCCTCTCGTTTGGGTGATTCCCTCTGCTGCCCCCCGCCCCCCCCCTTTCAGTCTGCAGCAGATGGAGCTGTTCACGGTTTTATATTGCAGTGAACAGTATCACCAAGAAACAGACAATTGATAAGAGGTTGCCTGGGAAACCCTCTACCCATTGATTTTTGTTTTGCTGCATTATGTACTTGTAGGTGTAGCTATTTTCAGCCAAAAAATTCCCCCCAAACTGTTCCCATGGAATCAGTGCAGTGATGGTGAAATTACTTTTTCTTTTCTAGAGAATTTAATCTTAGTTTCTCATTTGATTTTTGATCATCTGTAACAACAGGGGTGTTTCATACGTGTGTGATGGGGGGAGGGGTGGTGAAGTGGTGGAGGTTTCTTTGGAAACTACTTGCAGCAATAGAAATTCTGCTTGAGAAAGCAATATGGAAATAAACTGCTTTAAATGCAGGTCACGTACAAAACATAGTCTCCCTGCCAATGGAAAAACCCCACCAGCTCGCAAGAGAGCCCTGCTCTGATCAGTCTGAGTTGATTATTCCTTCAGCTTTAATAATTCAAACTCCCTGTCTGCCTTACAGGGAGTTTTCCTCTCTCCTGGAAGACACATGATGCTGAGTTGGGAGATCCCCAGTCTGCCGCTCGTATTTTTAATGATAGGTTTGTTCTTGATGCTATCTTCTTAAGGAAAAAAAAAAAAAATTCTATTTTTCATTGTAGTAGGAAAATCTGTATGGAATCTAAGAGATTTACATGGACTTTAACTGTACAGTTACTTGGGATTTTTCTTCCCCCAGTAAGAGGAAAAATTCAAGGTTAAATATTTAACCTATGCTAATAGTAGAAGACTAATCAAAATCACGATTAGCCTCTTTCACCTGACGTGGTATTCTGAGCATGTTAACACTCATTGAGTATTAAGTTAGTGTCCCAAATAGTTTGTGCCCAAACTATTTTCTTGATACAATATTTGATGCTAGAGTACTAATAAAGAAATAAATTAAAACCTGATTCCATGTTCTGCATATCCACTCTGCAATTTGCTGAGTTCTGTGTGTGTGCTCCTCTGGCAGTATTGGCAATACTTTGCTGACTTTATTGCTGCAATGTTTTAGCTCTGAAAACCATAGTACTAATGGTGAAATCCTAGGAAGCCCTGCAGTCTATCTGTGGCCTCTACCCTTCTGGCAGGATGGGTTTCCCCAGCGTCTCCTCGGAGACGAGTAAGGCAGTCAATGTGTCCAGGAGAAGTGGCCATCAGTTATGGCCACAGCATCCTTCCCTCTAAAAGGGAATTAAGTCTGACAGACAGATATGATCAAAATAGGAAAAAAGGTGGTGGTAGTGGTGGTGGAGGAGCTCTTCATCCATCAAACTGATTTTGGTAGGTCACTGTCCTGGTGGAACTGCCATAGCAGGGAGGTTTTCCAGGGCTTAAGCCCGGCATTGGTGCACTGCCTCCTGGTGGTGTCCAAGTACGCATTGTATGGGCTGTTTCCACCTGGCCACAGGAGAAGTGGCTGAATCTGCACAACACCTGTATGTTAACAACGGAGCTTGAATATGTGGGGCAGGAGGGAACAACCGCACTCTGTCCTCACACGGAATTTCTTCACCCACCTTGCTCACAGAGCAGCAACAGAGCAGTTCAGCTTGCAAAGCAGCCTCGGATGGTGGGGTGGAGAAATGGGGTCAGCTGAGGTCTGAGCAGGGACTTGTTTCTGCAGGTTCTCATGCTGCTATATGCTGTTCTGCATCTGCAGTGCTCTGTCGTGCCAATCGGGGCTCTGATACAGCATCATCCTGACTGCACGCCCTTGAAAATTTTCCACCTGGGGTGAGAACAGCAGTCAAGTGAATTCAGAGCAATGAATTGCTTTTCTTAGCTGCTTTTCATGTACACAGTGAAAGTGATGCTCATACCTTCAGGTGACCATAGACCAGTGCGGTGGCTAAAAGCTGCTGAAACACAGTGTGACAGAGGCCATTCCAGAAATGAGGACATCTATCTTCATCCTCTTTGTGGAGCCAATCTGCCAGTGGGGTCAAACAGTGTACCAGTAAGTGCAGTACATCAAAAGGAGAACTGGGTTCTTTCTCATTCTTTTCCTCTCTCTTTTCTTTCTTGTCCACTTTTCCTTTTCTTACTGTAAAACGTAATTTCCTCTCCTAAGACTGCATTTCTGCCAAGCACTCACTTCTTTTCTGTCAAAGGGTGAAGATAATCAAACCTCAACTTTTATACCAGTTACTTTTATACCAGAAGAGTGGTAAAAGCAAGATATTTATATTTCAAAAAGCTAATAGCACAGAATGTAAATACAGCTGGCTGCCAAATTCATTTCTGTTGCTATGCACAGATTTTGATTCAAGGTTATGCAGCTCCAAATACATCACTGTAAGAAGTGATACTTCTGGTTGTTTCAAGTCCTTGTTTTCACACAGCTGTTACTTCCATTTGTCCAATTTTTAAAGCATATGTTTTCTGCAGTAGATGTATATTTGGTTTCTTCTTGGCAATGATGCAACACAAAGATTTGGTTTCCATACAAATATATTACATCTTCCAGGAGAATTTAAAATTGCTAGAAACATTGCTTAAGCACAGAAATTCATTTGGTAAGACAGATTTATTGGAGCAGTACTGAATTAGTTGACATAATGTATAACCCACAGTTTGATATTGCCTTCTGCCCTCTCAGCTTTACCAGTATTAAGTAGATTAGCTTGACCATGCAATAAGCTATGCCTGCAATTTCCTCTTTTATGGGGAGGTTAAATGAAACACAACAGAACAGTTATGCTGACTGTGCTCACAGACCATATTTGTCTGGACAAAATAGAAGTCTTTTATTTTCTGTGCCTGTACCCTACTCCAATGATGACACTTCTTTTTGACATATGTTATTTTATATGCTGTATGTTTTCAATTTACTTTTCCAGTTGAGGGTATTACTGCCTAGCATATTACTAGTTAAAAAGTAACTAGGTTATGGGAAACTGTTTTTACTTGAAGTGTTCTGCTTTCTTTTAATAAAATATATGTGATTAGGTTTTGTGTTATTTAGTTCTCTTTTTGTCTTATTTCTCCAAAGCAGAATGTCACCTTAATTTTCATATTTCCAGAAGGGACAATACTCTGCTATGGGTAAAAAATGTTAGCTAAGAATCCATATGGTAGAGAAAAGTAGAACTTTAAAATATTGAGTTTTGAAAAATCAGAAAACACAGTAGGAGATGAGACATAAGGGGATACAAAATTCAACATAAGAGTATAAGGGCAGCTATTTCTTCAGTGGTCAGCGGATTTTCCTTGATATAGTAAGAACTGAACAACTTCTGCTGCTCCTGAGATAGATAAAGGCTTAGACATTGCATCAGGTCATGCATCAGGTAGTTACACTAGTAGTCTGCCTTGGGTTTGGGACCCAGCAAGCCTAATTCTTCTTTAATGTGGAAGAATACATTGCCAATATATTCATAACCTGAATCTGGCTATCATAGTGTAACTTAGATAAACTTTTGTGCATCTGAAATGGAGATGAGGGTCTTTGCTGCTACTGCTGAAGTTGGACCAGAAATTCAAGGGAAGTCTTTTGGTCTGTGAATTATTTATTGAGATACCAGGAAATAAGGCCCACCTAAAAAGAATTTGTATTTAGTAAGACTCTCTAACTGCAAACAGCCTACAAATGTATTTTGTCCCAAGATTTGAGGCTTGTACACTGATGGGAATACTGCATGTCTAATTAAAATAGACAGCAAACATTTGTAAAAATTGACTACTGCCGTTTTCTATCCCTTATATTTCTCAACCACACTCCCTAATCTTGTCTCCATCCCATCACTCTGAAGCACTTTTCAACCATAGAAAAGTGGTCAAGAAGACATCCAAAGTCAATTAGAGATGTCTTTCTCTTAGCATGGGTCCCATTGTCCTGAGCAACCCCCAACTCTGAGCAGCCGGTGTCAAAGCTTCCTCAAGGTGCAAATTGTCAAAAGTTGGTCCTGCCAGTGCATCTCACTTAAGTTTCTTTTGCGTGCCTCTACTATAGGTCTTCTTACTAGGGTTTTTACACTGCTGCTGAGAATAATTCTGTTCATCTTCAGTCCAGTTTCACCCAGCATAGACTAGTTTCCATCTCTTTCCCTGGGGAGAGATGGGCCTCCACCATTACCTCTTAATGGTCTTCATGTATTTGCAGTCCTATCTGTCAACCCTTAGTGGTGGGATCTGAGACTCATCTTTTCTTCCAAGAAGATAAGTGAATTTTCTCACTTTCGATTGGCTCCTAAAGGGCTATTGGGCCTTAGGCCCTTAGGCAACAAATCAGATTGCAACAACAGGCTTTGGGAAACCCAAAGTGTTAATGATCCATGAGCCTTTACTCTTAGCAGATTGTCAAGCTGCTGAAGCCTCTCAGTACTGTCTAGCTGCTCTTTATTTTTAGAAAAATTATACTAATGTGCTTGCTCAACTATGGCTAAGATGATGTTAGTTTAAAAGTCAAAAATAAAGATCTTGAACATCCACACAGTGGTTCAGATTGTCTCAAAATTTGCTGTTTCTCTGGGGACAAGGCAATTACCAAGATTTGGATACTCTGAAGCTTTCAGCCTGCCCAGAACATGGTCACTTCAACCCTCCAGTTCCTCTTGCTTTATGTGCACAGTGGTGGCTAAAGCTGCTGTTTCACTTCTCTTCGAGGGGATCTGTTTTACTGGGGATTTACCTAGTGTCTGGTAAAACAGCAGAAACTTCTGCTTTGGCAGAAAAAGCACAGTAAATGTAATGAAGGATGAAATCTGTAACACCAATGAGGATGAGAAAAACAATGGACTGGGAGACTGGAATGGATATGTGCGGCAAAATTACATCAGCACAAGACAGCACCTTACTGCAGACCTAAGCATTTCTAGGCAATTTATCTGTAATTTCAGAATCCCAGCTACATTTGTGCTTTATTTATTTATAGGGGAACTGCCCTAAATGAGACCAGTGCTTCTAGGCTGAGAATTCCAACATACTCTACAGACCACAGGCTCACCCTGATTACATATTCGGAGGAAAAGGGTGCTGTCAGTGACTCCACATCTGAATGGTGAGGGTATTTGTTGTGGCCCATGGTTTAGTATTGCATGTGATACAGACATCCCAGAAGCAGTTGTTCAGTATTAACCCGTTCTTTCTGACTCAGCACCGAAAGAAGTTACTCTAAGCATAATAATTTGCAGCTCTTGCACTAGTTCCAAGCTATTTGCCAGTCCTGCTCCTGTGAGATTTTCTTTTAGTGTGACAAATGAGTAGAAGACAACAGGTTTAGCTGGTTCAAAGTCTGTTTCATATGTTTTTTCTAAGTAGGTCAACTGACATCATGATAATTTCTTTCATCAGATGAGTATCTTCTCATCCCATAGTAGAGCTAAATAAAAAAGGACATATTTTCTCCATCACTATCTTTCTTATAAGACTATTCATTTAAATGCATTCTTCTTTAATCTTAGCAGAGACTTCAAAGAGACTGCATGTATTACAGATAAAAATTCAGAAAAAGTACAAATCAGATGCATCTCACTTTGCAACTGCTGCTAAATCACACTAAAGTTGGGGAAGCACTGTAAAATAGTAAATGTTCACCCCAAATGCAAAGCACAAGTCAGTCTGGTTGCCAGGCTCCTTCTCACCTGACCATGATCATAATTTTTTTTCTTTATCCCCTCACATCAACTGCAGTAGTAACAAAAATTGAGGGACATCTAAATGGTAGAGAGGAAGCCACCTATTCCAGATATTCAGAGCAAAAGTCAACTTGATTGATGATGTTCATGAGCTGGAGGCGATGCAAACCCATTTGCAATGAAGAAAAGAAAACTGAATGAGTGTGGTGCGTCCCTTGTGTTGTCTGAACAGCTTGTTGCAAGACAAATTACAGAAGAACAACGGACTTGGTGAAGGGAAAACAATCTGAGGCTTGGGGACAGCCATTATTGTCAATTTAGCTGGTAATACAGGTACTTCCTTGTTAAAAAATGCTTTTCCTGAAGTCCTGCACAAACAGGAGCTGTCTCTCTGGAACCTTAACTAAGTTATGAGATGGATTAAAAAAATATGACTTGTTTTTCTTTACTTTCCAACAGTGCTGTACTTCAGGGTTAGAGCTATGTTGATATTTGGGCAATGATCATCTTTCATATAAATAGTTCATATTGACACACGATCAGATGTTTCAATGTGTGGAAAAAACATGGTGCTTTTTTCTTTTTTTTGCTTTGGTATTCTCCTGCTTTTACAGTCATGACAGTAAATGACTTTAATAGCCTGCACTTTAGTTATGATCTCGGGAACAAGGACTTGCTTTTCTATTACTTTTAAATTTCACAAGGTGTCTCCCCAAATTGTATCCTCATGAAACCTGTTAATTACCCGTTAATCTTTTTTTGTTGACATTCATGTACCATTTTTTTTCAGCAGCTGTTTGCTTTCAAGGCTCAAGGAATCCTCATCTATTTATCTTTTCTTCCTTGAGAAGATGTTCTACCACACTCATCGGCTACACCGCCTTTTGCTGTTTCTCTTCAATTTTTGCAATATTACTCTGAAAAGAAGATACAGTTGGCTAATATTTTTGAGATATATTATATTATATTATATTATATTATATTATATTAATTACTTTTTATTATATTACCTCATCATATCATATCATATCATATCATATCATATCATATCAATCTTATCATATCAATTAGATGAAGTTGTACAAAATACCTATATAGTAACAGCGTGGTATTTCCTATTCTGTGCTTGATTTCTCCCCTTACACTTCTTAACATTCTATTTGCCTCTTTCAGTAATGTTAAATATTGATGTTATGTTT
Source organism: Motacilla alba alba (assembly GCF_015832195.1). Classification (NCBI taxonomy): domain Eukaryota; kingdom Metazoa; phylum Chordata; class Aves; order Passeriformes; family Motacillidae; genus Motacilla; species Motacilla alba. The sequence continues at coordinate 35,434,140 of NC_052046.1, read as the reverse complement.
ACATGGAACTGCCCCAAGTGTTCTAAGCTTCTTCCTGAGAGATAATGGCTAAATTAAAATGTGTAATTGTATATGTATATCATAAAGAGCTTCCTCTTCTTTGATTCATGGTACGTCACAGTGATGGATGCAGAACTTCACTCATTGTTTTATTCCTAGTAAATGCACTGAAGACAGTGGTACCCAACTTTAACTCATCTCAATTACTTTCTGCTCTGATTAATGAGAAAAAATTATATTACCAATAGACTCCATAGTACAGCCTTGCTTTTTTCTCCTAGTAGCTGGTACAATGTTGTGCTTTGGATTCAGTATGAGAATAATGTTGATAACACACTGGTGTTTTGGCTGTTGCTAGGTAGTGCTTACCCTAAATCAAGGACTGCTCAGCTTGCCCATGCTCTGCCAGCAAGTAGGTGCATGAGAAACTGAGAAGGAGAGCAGCCAGGACAGCTGACCTGAACTTACCAAACATAGAATGCCATGTTCAGTATTATAAACCAGAGGGAGTTAGCTGTAAGGAAGTGATGGCTGCTTAGGCAAAGGCTGGGCATCAGTCAGTGAGTGGTGAGGATTTGTATCATGCATTGCTTTTTTCTCTAGGATTTTATCCCTCTCTCTCTTTTTCCTTTTCACTGTTATTTGTATTAATATTAGTATTATTATTAGTATTGGTAGTAGTACTACTATATTTTACTTCTTTTCAATTACTAAACCATTCTTATTTCAAACCACATATTTTACCTTTCACCAATTCTCCCTAACTCACTAGAGGGGAGGCACAGGGAGTGAGTGAGTGAGTGAGTGAGTGAGTGAGTGAGTGAGTGAGTGAGTGACTAGAAGGTACTTAGTTGCTGGGGTTAAACCAACACAGTCTTTTTTTGTGTCCAATGAGGGGCACAAACACTGACATAATGCAGATCTGACCAGAACATATTAGAACAAGTTTATTATAAGAATTAATTGTATTAGTTTAATAGCTGGTCACAACATTAACCTCTTTTGCTCTGAGTTGCTGCATTTGTTCCCAGGGTTGTTTTATGTAACAGCTTACTTGCAGTATGTGTTCCTTGTCATAACCTCCTGTTTGTAACCTCCAAGGGCTGGACTAAAGTTAGCGTGTTGTTGTACTCTCTAACACTGGCATACGATATTACAGAATCAGTGGTCTTGAAATTAATCCGGTATGATACTCAATGTTGCTGTCATGTCTGTACTGCAGGAGCCATCTTTTGGAAACTTAATGATTGCACATCTTACCTTTTCTCCAAGAACCAACCTATGGAGATGGCACCTTCACACATTTTCTCCTTCTTCTCTAAGTCAAATGCTATAGCATTTGAGAATTTTGGAATTTTTGAATAGCCTTGGAGTGTTCAAACCAGCACGGTGCTACTGCTAGGAGCCATGAATGTGGGACAGATCTTGTGTAGGGTATGCAACTGTTTGTGTCTGCCTCAAACCATGGGACAAGCAATGCTGCTGCTCAAATTCTAGCTACAGGCACTACTTGTACTCAAACCCCTGTGACAAATACTATCTCCTCAAACCACAGCAACAGGTACTACAGCTACTGATACTGATAGTGATGGGTGATACAGCTGAACCAGAGAACCAACCCATGCCTGTATCAGTTGCCCCTATACATACAAAGAAATGGACACGAAAGGCAGGTTGTTTACTACAGGAGGACAAAGCAGGGACACCACGAGGGCAGAAAGAAGAGGCAGAACAACAGGTAACCACTCGATCCCGGTCCTCAGGTGAGCTGTGTGGTGTATGAAAAGGTTTCAGCTATTGTCCAGTATGAGCACATTGTTACCTGGCTGCTTGGATGCTGGCATTGTGGAGCCAGTAGCCTGGAATAACAGGTTAGGGAAGTCAAGCAGCTGGATCACCTTCTAGGGAAAGGGGCATCGACAATGTGATTGGAAAAGGGACATAAGTTGTCAGACTCTCTGAAGGTGACTCCTGTTAAATGTGAAGTAAAGGTATCCCAGAAAAGAAGATGTTATGTGACACCCTGGCAAGTGGGCCACAGTTGGAAGAGGTATCCCATGCCTCAGGGAATTATCTGTGCTAGAGATTACACATCTGCATATAAAAACCCTGCAATTACCCACAGAAACAGACCAAGTCCAGTGCACAAGAACCATGTGTGGACCGATATCTCAGCTATTAACAGGAAGCCTTCTTTAGATCAAGAGGGAGTTATAGAAAATACACACCATGGGGTACTCTGTATATGCGGAGAAGACATGATTAAGTGGGATGGAAAACCTACCATAACCCCAGAGGCATGGGCACCTGGACTTCAAGGGAAAACAATCACAAATGAGGGCCCTTCCAGAAAACTTGCTGTCCAGTCTCCAGTTACTAGTTCCTCTGGCAAAGTAGAAGGATTGATCTTCCTCAATATCACATGGAAAGGAATTCTAATATGTTTTTACAAGTAAGTGAGGAATCCTATGACTAGGACTGGAGGGGTCTGACCCCTGCCAGGTGGAGGAGTGGGACATGGTTTACTGGACTCTGTGGATCTGATGACCTAGCCCATCAGTCCCATGGGGGTCTCTAGTAGACACCAGTGCACAATGCATCCTAAATGCCGTCAAACTATGCAGGGAGAGAATCCATTTGTGTTTCTGGAATGACAGGGGAATCCCAACAGCTACTGTATTGGAGGCTGATGTCAGCCTGACTGGGACTGAGTGGAAAAAACACCTTATTATGATTGCCTGAGAGGCATCTTTGGAGTAAACTACCTCAGGAGAGATTATTTCAAGGACCCAAAAAGGATAACGACTGTTCATTGGTATAGCTGCCTTGGAGATGAAGGAAGTTAGGGACTTGACTAGTCTCCTGGAGGATCCTTTTGTTGTGGGTATTGCTGAAGACTGAAAAACAACTGGGGCCAATTGCTACCACAAAGGTGCACCTGTCAGATGATTCCTGCAACTGAGACTCCATGGTTCCTCCCCATAGGTTTGTTTGCTGACTGGTGAGCCAAGGGGTGATGAGCAGGACCTGCTTACCTCGTAAATGCCCCATATGGATTTTTTAAGGTGTAAAAAGCCCCTATATGGGGCTTTAAGTATGAGAATTTAACAGAGAATGGAGACTAAAAGAAGATTGTTGTGGCTGTGGAGGGAAAGAAGGTCTAAGACAGTTTGATATACAAGGATGGCTTCCCTAGGCTCAAGAATCTTGCTCATCATCCTGATGATCAAGAAATTGGGCAAAGGAGTGGGACACCTGCATGGATGAATAAAGAACTTGTGTCATTACGAAAGTATAAGCACAAAACACCCAGAAGGTGGAAGTAAGGTCATGCCACTTAGTAATAATGTTGAGAGGTTGTCAGACTAAGAAGAAATAGGACAAGGAAGGCCAAGGCCCACAAAGAATTAAATCTGACCAAGGATGTCAAGGACAACAAGAAAGAATTTTTCAAATACATCAATAACAGAAGGAAAACAAAGGATAATGTGGGCCTAGGAGACCATGGTAACAGGATGCAGAGAAGGCAGAGTTACTGAATGACACCTTTGTTTTGGTCTTCACTGGATGTGGTATTCACATTCTCTGAACAGAGAGAGATATAATTTTCTCTCCCAGGATTTTTCCCATGGAAGGCAGTGAGAACTTCAGAGAAGAAGAGAAAACAATTTTTTTTCTCTATTCACTGCTCCTGTTGTTTTGCACATGTGGAATGAGTTATGGAGATTGTGTACTGAAAGTGATTTGGTTACTGGACACTGGTGAAAATTGTTTTGTTTCCTTGGCCAGTTGGGTCAAAGCTGTGTCCTGGCTGTCTCAGACAGTCACAACTGGCAAGACTAGCGTGCACGGATCTCTGACTCAGGAGACCAGGGTAAAGGAATGTTGGAAGAATTTTCCTTGGTCAAGAAGAGTTGGAGAACACCTAAGGAAACTTGATATCTACAAGCCCTATGTGCAGGATGCACATAGGAGTGCTGAGACAGCTGACGGACATCATAGCTATGCTTCCTTATCTTTAAAAGGTCATGGAGATCAGGACTAGTGCCTGAGGACTGAAGAAAGCAAATGCCACTCCAGTTTTCAAACAGGGCAAAAAGGAGGATGCAGGAAACTATCAGCCAGTCAGCTTCACCTCAGTCCCTGGAAAGGTGATGGAGCACCTCATTCTGGTGGCCACCTCTATCCACAGGAAAGGAAAGAAGGTGATCAGGGGTAGTCAGAACAGATTAAAGGCAAATCATGCTTGACCAACCTGATTCCATTCCATCATTCCATGATGAAACAACTACATGGATGGATAAGGGGAGAGCAGCAGATCTTGTCTACCTCAACTTCAAGGCTTTTGACACTGTGTCAACAATGTCCTCCCAGGCAAATTTAGGATGGGTGGATGAGTGGACAGGGAGGTGGATTGAGAACTGGCTGAAAAGTAGATCCCAGAGTCACAATCAGTGGCACAGGCTCTAGATGGAAGCCTGTCACTTGTGGTGTCCCCTAGAACTCAGTAGTGGGTCTTATATAATTTATCCATCAATGACTTGGATGAAGGGCCAGAGGCCTCCTCAGCGATTTCACTGACAACACAAAGCTGGGAGGAGTGGCCGATAGCCCAGAGGGCTGTGCAGCCCTTCAGGAGGACCTCAGCAGCCTGGAGAGATGGGCACAGAGGAACCTTCTGAAATTCAGCAAAGGCAAGTGCAGGGTCCTGGAGCTGGGGAGGAACAAGCCCAGGCACCAGCACAGCCAGGGGGTGACTCTGCTGAAGGAGCTGGGGGTCCTGGTGGACAACAAGCTCTTCATGAGCCAGCAGTGCCCTGGTGGCCAAGGCCAGTGATATCCTGGAGTGCGTTAGGAAGGGCATGGCCAGCAGGTCAAGGGAGGTGATCCTGCCTCTCGTCTGGGTTGTAGTGAAGCCACATCTGGAATGCTATATCCAGCTCTGAGCACTTAGTACAAGAAAGACATGGAGTTCCTGGAGCATGTCCAGCAGAGAACTCTGAAGATGACTGAGGGACTGGAGCATTTTTCTTATGAGGAAAGGCTGAAGAAGCTGGGCCTGTTCAATGTTGAGAAAAGATGACTGAGAGGGACCACAGTATCTGAAGGAAGGGTGTCAAGAAAATGGACATAGACTCTTCTTGGTGTTGCCAAGCAATAGGATGAGGGACAACAGGCAGAAATGGATGTACAGGAAGTTCCACCTGAATATGAGGAAGAATTTCTTTACAGTGTGGGTGACCCATAATGGAACTGGTTACCCAAAGAGGTTGTGGAGTCTCCCTCACTGGAGATATTCAAGAACTGTCTGGACAAAATCCTGTGCCATGTGCTCTACAAATGTCCTGCCTGCACAGGGCCCTTGGACCAGATGACCCACTGGGATCCCTTCCATCACTACCCATTCAGATTGCATGATTCTGTGATTCCATGATTCTGTGATTCATGCCATCACTGACTACGGCCATACCAGACATCCTGGAACTGGAACATAAGAACTGGATTTAAACATAACCCAGTGGTACCAAAATTTATATCGATGATGCATCTTTCTCAATTCCTTTGACAACAGAGTGAAGACCACAGCCTTCACTTAGAGGAGTGTCTAGTATAGCTGAAATCACCTGCCCCAGGGTGGAAATACAGCCCAAACATCTTCTATATACTGATGCAGGCAGCTTTGGACTTTTTTGAGTCCATAGTCATGGTCTAAATTACCTAATTGGACTTTTACAGGGATGGTCCACAGATTAAGGAAATTATATCTCTGTGTATAAATACCAAGAGACAAGAAAGGTGATGCGTTATTAGGAAGTAGTGGACCTGATACAAAGTAATTTGTATGGAATCAGGGGTGGATACTATCCTTGTTTTTGGCTGTGATGGACTTCCTTTTCATCTTTGTAACTGGTATGTGCCGTGTTTTGAAATCAGTATGAGAATAATGTTGATAACACAGTGATGCTTTTGGCTGTTTACTCTGGGTCTAGAACTTTTCAGTGTCCTATTCTCTGCCAGTAAGCAGGTGCCCATGAAGCTGGAAGGGTCCATGGACAGGACAGCTGACCTGAACTGGCTAAAAGGATATTCCATACCACAGAACATCATGTCCAGTATATAAATGAGGGAGAGTTATCTGGAAGGGGGACAGTGCTTTCTGGGCTAGGCATCACTACTGTTCCTTACTGTTCAATACTCTTCACTACAGTTCACTACTGTGGGTAGTGAACAATTGTATTGTGCATTACTTCCTTCTCTTATGTTTTACTCTCTCCTTTTCATTATAATTATTACTGTTATTATTATCATTGCTATTATTGTAATTATTGCTATTTTTGTAATTAGTATTATTTCTTTGTTATTAGCATTTTTATTTGTTAGTAGTAGTATTAGTGTTATTGCTATTTTTGTCATTAGTATTATTTTTGTCATTAGGAGTATTATTAAATTTTGTTTTGTTTCAATAATTAAATGGTTCTTTTACCAAGCCATGAAGTTTACTTTTTTTCCTTTGGCTGACCTTCCCATTGGAGTAGAGGGGAGAGATAAAATGGCTGTGTAATTCTTAGTTGCTGGATGGGGTTCAATTCTGATACCTGGTCAAACAGAAAACAAGTCAGCTTTCTACCACTCATACCACAGTTTCTCTGCTCACTGTATGAGAATAATAGACTGGAAGCTTCTTAACTTTGCAATTATGTGTTATCCAGATGTTCATCGTTTCCCTGTTCCTGTGGTCTGCCACTCTTTGTACAAGTGCTGCTTTTGCAGCCCTAGCACCCTGTAGCTCACAGGGAAAGGATGTTATTCTTTTGCAAGTGAGCAATGTGTTTTGCTAGTTTTAAATACTACTAGCAAGCTGAAGCACATTAGTTCTACTAACATAATTAGAATTATGAACAGCCACATTTGATATGTGTGTCCTAAATCAAATCCTACTCTTCTCCTCTTTGAGTTCACTTGTCTTCAGAAATCGCTGAGTCCCTTGACACTTCTTTTCTAACTATGACATCTGTCTGTAGGCACTTGTTCTTCAAAGTAGTAACACCACCAACATTAAAGGATTACTGACTAATAAGCAGAAATCTGTAGCTGAAAGGGAATTCCTGTCTTTTGAGTGGTTGCACACATCAATGCATTCTCCGATGGAAATTATTAAAATGCTTTTCTGCAAGGCAGATAAATTAACAATCACTGTAATGTTACAAAGTAAAACTTTTATCCAGAGGACTTCCCTCCTCTAACTTCTATGTCATTCTTCCATTGCATCTTACATTTAAGAACCTTAGAGAAGTCTGCAGATAGCAATAATTTCCTAGCACTGCTGAGAGCTGTGGGGATTGAACCTTACACTTCAGGTGATGAATGTAAGGTACAGGAGAAATTATTTAGTAGGTATTTATCAGAAACCAGAAGAAACAGCCGTTATATGGCCGAATTTTAAACATACTAGGAAGGTAAAGAATCTCTCACTGGCTTCCATCTGTCCAAATGGACAGGACCTACTCTCTATGTCTGCACAATCAATTTGACAACATAAGAAAAAAACTGAAACCCATTGATTGTGCTGTATACTTAGATTCTGCAGGATGAAAAACCTTCACACATGAATTATGACTCGGAGACTTGAAACAGGTCGTGCTGCTACGCTTCAAGTAAAGTATAGGGCTGGACTCTACAGCAGAAGAAATGTTTAGGTATGAAAGGACATCAGCAATGCACAGTCTAAATAAAATGATTGGCTACTGCTGAGCAGCAGCATAAATAAATGTTTTGGTCACCTTCTCTGTGGACAGATCACAGGCTCATATATCAGACAGTTATGTCTGACCACTTCATGAAAACCAAGCTTGGAACCTTGACAATTTCCAGTGCTTGCCACCTTCTTTGTGAGAAAGATACTTATCCATATCCAATCTGAACTTTCCCTTATGCTTAAAGCCATTCCCTCAGGTATTTTTAGCACACACAAGACAGAAGAATTCAGCATCTCAGTCTCTGCTTTCCTTCATGTCAAAGGTGTAGACAACACTGAGAAAATGTCTCAGCCTACACTTCAATAAGCTGGACAAACCTAACATCCTCAGCTGCTCTCTAGTCCTTTCAACATGTTTGTTGCCCTCCTTAGGACACATTGTTTTGTTTTTTTTTAATTTTGGGGAACCCAAAACTGCATACAGTACTGAAGGTGAGACTGCACCAGTGCTGAGTATATTGGGACAATCACTTCTTTTTGCCAGTTACCCACACTGCACTTGACATACCCCAGGATACTGTTGGCCTTTTGGCTGCTAGAGCACACTGTTGACTCCCACTGGAATAACCATAGACCAAAACTCCTCTATCCCTTTCTACTGTGAAGGGGCTGTGCTTCAGAATCTGGTTGCCTAGTCTCTACATGCATTTTCAATTACATTCTCCCAGGAACAAAGTGAGACATATTGTTAAATTTTATACGGCTGGTGATCTTATAGCACTCTAACTTTCTAAATATCTCTCTTTGTAAGGCATCTCTACCCTCAAGGCAACCTGTTTCTCCTCCTAGTTTAGTATTGCCTGTGAACTTACTTAAAGTGCATTCCACTTTTGTGTCCAGGTATCTGACATAAAAAAAACATAAAAGCACTACGCTGAGAGCCCTGAAAACAGCACTAGTGACTGGCCATGGCCAAAAGTTACCCCCTTTACTACAGCTCTTTGAACACAATCCTTCATCCAATTTTTCAACCATTATATTGTGTATATGTCCACCTGTATGCTCAACATTCTGTCCAGAAGGATAATGTCAGAAACAGTATCAAAAGCTCTGCTAAAAATAAAATACCCCACATCCATTGCCTTCCCTTTGTCCACTAGACAGTAACGTTAAGAAGCATGCCCTTCAGGAACACATATTGGCTTTGATTGATGGCTGCATTGTCTTTCAAGTGTTTTACAAGAGCTCCCGGATAACCTACATAATATTAGCATGAACTAAAATGAGAATGATTGAAATTAAGTTTTGGGCACATGAATTTTCTCCCTACTATGTCAAACAACACTTCCGTAATTATCCTATGTAGCCTGATCTTGCTTCCAAAGTCCATACACTTTCCTCTTCTTTTCCTTTCTAAAAGCCATAGGAATTCCTGACCCTTCGTAAATATCAGTTTGGATTATGTTTCATTCAGTTCCTATTCAAGGTTCATAGTTTGACTGGAAATTGCACTTTTAATCTGATAACATAGTTTCTAGTCTTGTCGAATGTGGGAAGTGGCCTGGGGGAGGCAGGCATGGGAATGCCATGGGAAAGTACAAGTGTTTGATGTAAGCTCCCATCATGCCTCATGCTCCCAGGCAGGGTGAAACTGTCAGTCATCTTTTCCCACTCCCCTGTTCCAGAAAGTTCTGTTGTTCTCGGTCCCTCATTGGCTCCCCCTTTGACACCACCCCTACCTTCTTCTCCCATTGCTCCCGGGTTTGTCACCCCACCTTAACTCCTCCCCAAACCCCTCCTACTTTTCCCTTGCTTATATACGCTGACCCCTCCCAGATCTGGGCTTCTTGGCTCTGCTCCCCTTCAGTTGTTGTTGTATCCTGGCTAACCCTCAGAGCTTTTCCCTGAATAAACCCTTCTGGATTCAGCAAGCAAGAAGTCCTCTCGTCTCTATCTCTGGTGTGGCGATTTTGATTACTTCATCCGGGCTTGGGTGGAAGGTGGGCTGTAGCAGTTACTGAGTGGCTCTGAGGAGGAGATGCTCTCAGCGCTGAAGGTACCCTGGCGGCACCGGCCCAAGAAGAGACAGCAACCCACAGTTGAAGGCTGAGAATTTGGTAGAGGTTGTCTAAGCCTCAGGTGTAGAAAGAACATTTTAATTCTAGTAGCATAGTACAACATAGATTTCTGTATTGCTTACAATTTACAGGCCTTTAAGTAAAAAAAAAATCCCTATTTCTAACCTCCCACCCACCTCTTACAAGCAGGTTGTTGACTTTTGAGAACAAATTTAGGAGAGTAAGGTTTTCAATTCTGTATGAAATTACCACCATACAATTTAAATCTTACTCTATAAAGTCATGCTTTTGTATATGAGTCTAGTTCAGAACCATTAATGATTTCAAAGCATTTGTTATTGGTAATTTTAAAAGCTCTGAAGGCATGTAAGAGTTCAAGAGTTATAATAAAGCAACAAAATGGAAAACTGGCAAATATTGGAATCCTGTAAAAATAAAAATACTGCACTAAAATTTTCCTGGCTTCTTTCCAGCTTGGCAGACTTTTTAAAAATAGGTTAATGAGCTATTTATTCAAATATCTCTCTGTGCCTGGGAAGAAGGGTGTCAAATAAGTTCATTTGGTATAAAACTGTGCAATTGAAAATGTTGATAAAAGGAGATTGCGTTTCCTGCATTAATGAGTACTTGAAACTTCAATATGTTTCTATGTTTAAAAGGTGTGAAGACGCTCCAAATTCTCTTCCCTGACACAGAAGATGCCTAAAATACGTTTTTGAAGTGAAAACTTCTCTATCTAGCCTAAATACACTTCTCTTGGTAAAGTGAACTAATGATTTCAAAGCAGTCAAGGGTCTTAATAAGAGTAGAAGGACTCATTAGTAAAGCAGGAGATACAGAATAGATGATAATGTCCTGGTAATAATGTTCAGGCCAGGTCTGCCAAGATGATACCTGGACACCTTGGCACAACTGACCCGGAGAACCCAATTTTCACCTGTCAGAGGACAAGTAGGAATTACATTTCATATGACTGAGTAATAACATCCAGAAGGAATAGTTTCATATTTACATATTTTTTATAAAGTGATGAACTCTGTAGGCGTGAACTCTTCCTGAAATTTAGGTTGATAATAATGAAATCCAGCTGGACCTGAAGAAGTTTTATTTCCCTTTCAGAATGCCAGCAAAGCCTGTAAGTGTCCTTCTGTTGCTTCAGGGGGGTTCAGGTCTCTTAGGGAATAAGACCTGGTGCTATATTGTTGTTTTTAATTAGGATATGAAACGCTCTATAAGAATGAATTTATTTTTCATCTTCATACCTCCTCCAGTGATTCTGCAAAAATGTTGACATGCATTATTCCTGGGTGCAGAGCCTAGCCTGTTTCAAAAAAACAGGGTCAAAACAGGACATCTACTTTTGTCAAGGAAAGACAGTAAAGGCATCAGTCCAAAGTCTTTGTTAGTTGTCAAGTCAGTTGTAATGCTCTTCCCATTGCCACAGCAGTCACAAAAAGCAGCTTTCCTTTGTTATTCAAAGTAGTTATTGTGCTGGCAATAATTTACCCCATCTTCCTGTTGTTTTCAGGCATCTATTTTTGAACACTTGCTAATTACAACAAGCAATACCATCTCCTCACTTAGTGACACTATTTTCTCTACCAGGGGTTGACTGAATATAGAGGAGTAGTCTGGAATCTGCACCATGAGCAATTAATATGCATTACAACTGAGATAGAGTAGCATCTTAGCCCTCAACACAATGTTCCTCAAGAAACAATACAGATGGTAAGGCTTCGTATCTGAGACACTAATGTGTTGCCTGTTTCTTACCTTTTCAAGGCAGCTTCACAAAACCTTCTATGTTTTCTGTTCATCTGTAGAGTGATTACATTTTTAGTCATAAGTAAATGAGGAAAATGTGTTCAGCATACAATGATTTTCCTTTTATTTAGCTGTGTGTGAAACAGATTGTGTGACTCAGTATTATTTGTATGGAAAGCGTTATATCCAAGTATTCATTCATACTGTACTACTCCTCTCAAAACCTAAAGGTTACAGATTTCTTTGCACTTTTTGCTTACAGGAGTAACAAATTCTGGTTTTCTGAAGTTCTTTGGGACACTATGAACTGTACTTTTAACTGCACACAGTAGACCTATAGAACACACATTTTAAAGATTAGAATGTTACGTGGTGCCAATCTGAAGCCTGATTTCTGCAGATGGGAGGTACACCAAAAAAAAATGCGTTATCTCCATTTCTAGAGATGGAAGAACATAGATTAATAAATGAAAACACTGCCTGCATACTTTTAGCTTCAAATGCATTTTTGGAGCTATTTTTGGAATGTTTTTTTCATTAATATTTGGTAAAATTCCAGTAATTGCAGTGCAGAAGTTCTGCTCTGCTTTTTGTTTAACTATATGACCAGAATGATGAAAATGGCTTGCTTCCTGAAAATGAATTGCTTACTTCAATCAGACTACATTTTGCCTAAATTTTCAGTCATTCTGAGATTCCCCAACCCACTCTATATGTAGGTGATTTTCCTTAAAAGCAAACAGAACATTCTAATTTTTAATGAACAAAAGCAAAAATTTGTTACCAAGCCTTCTAATTGTTGCCAGAAAGCAAACCAAACTCTCTTGAACCTGTTAGAGAACCAGCATAAATGGTTTGAATTATTATTGTCTACAGATTCCTCTCTGCTAAACAATGACTTCCATAGAATTTAATAAAATTTCATTTCAGACTTACTACCAAAAACCAGCCTTTAATTTAGTAATTCTGTGGATTTTCTAAAGCAAGTTTTTACAGAATATTTTTTTTGTTTCATTCTAGTAATGGTTTCATAATGACAAATAGGAAAGTTTTGAAAGTGCCTGCATTAACTTATCTTTGGGATAGGATGTGCTCTGCAGTGATGTCCTGCAAGTTCTTGGTGCTGTACAGGGGTATTCATAATTATGGCCAAACCATTTCAGCCAGCTATACTCTCATGCTGCCATAGGAAACAAATTCTAGTCAACTAAATTTTTGGATCAGGTAAGAATTATGGATATCACCTAAATGAATTTCTGTAAGGCCTTTGATAAGCTCCCCCACAACACTCTTACCTCTAAATTGCAGATGTAAGGATTTTGTGGAGAAGGAGCTGACTGACAGTTGAACCCGACAATTGCAATGAGGGTGGTGAGACATTGAAACAGGTTGCCTAGAGAAGCTGTGGATACCCCATCTATGAAAGTGTTCAAAATCAGGTTGAACTGGGTGTTTGAACAATCAGCTCTAGTGAAACTTGACTCTTTTCATTGCAGGGAAGTGGGACAATATGACCCTTAAAGGTCCTTTCCAACCCAAAATATTCTGTGAGTTGATGATTCTATATTTAATGTATATGCCATTTGGCGAGAAGAAGGACCTAGGGTAAGGGTGTCTGTAAATCATTAGGTTACAGGCATATGCAACATTCTTTATCTCTGCTATTAGTGTGTCTGTAACTGAAAATATGATGATGCCTTCCTATTAAATTGTAGGGCAATGACATAAGAGCTAATGGTGTTGCTCTGCATTTACACCCTGCACAGAGAGCAGGATTCATCTCCTTGTACTTAATCATCCCTATAATAATGGTTTATATTATAAATTCTATCACAGTTTGTACAGAGACAGATGAGCAGCTACGGATGCCTTTGGATATTAGACAATGAATAGATATTTATCATACCAAAATCTGGACACTTTTATATTAAATAGATGTCAGTAAAGCATTGCACAGTTTATAATACTAATTAAATTGTTGTATTTTTAGTATGGAAACCTTGAAAACTACAAGCCTTGATCTATGATGAATTATGCTGTCATTTTTGTACAGTAGGGTTAATGGCTTTTCTTGCCATGCAGGGCTAATTTAAGGAAGGTTCATCCCAGACAGTCTAAGACTCTACTTCCTTTCCTTTCTGGGGCTTAAATATAATACCAATAAGACAGTTTTCCTGAGTACTTTAATCTTTTCTTTAAGTAATACAATGACAGTAGTTATTGTGTATTATGTGGGTCAAATTTTTCTATCTTTTGTGTGGAAGGAAAATAACTTTTCCAAATAAGCATAATTATGAAGTATTGAATTCTTTCAAGACTCTGTCTGTCTATTAGTGTAAAACCTTTGTGATTCAAAACAGGAAAAGGTAATGAGTATTTGTGATTCCTGAGACCATGTGTCAGATGGAAAAGACGTCTTGAGTCACTTATAGAGGATAAAAGAATGCACAAGTCTGATTAGTACCCATCCACTACTGGAAGGGACCAAGCATAATTCTGCATTCTCTGTGATAATAAGCTTCCTAAGCATCTGTTACTCCGTGATGCACTTTTTCCAGCACATCTGCCCAAGCACATTGGTGCCTACCTCCAACACAGACCCTGCAGAGGTCCAGTTAAAGGATGGAGCGTTCTTAGATTTTCTGATCAGTACTGCCTGGTGTCTGTGCTCAGAATACTACTCACAAACAGACACAATGCTGAATTCACAGTGATCATGGCTACTTTCATTCAAAAATGAGCAAGTGAAAGGCACCCATTGCAGAAGAAACGTAAACACACATTGCAGAAGAAATATAAAGCCTGTTTTAAAGACAAAATTTCATTGACTTCAGGATAGGAAGCAAAATGTATGGGAAGTGAAAAGTGGGTCAGATAAGTACGTGTGAGGTTAGAAGTACAGTGTAAGCTTAAGAAAAAAACAAAATACAAAACAATCAGGAGAATTACCTAGGTAACATGGAGTAGTGTATTAACAAAAAAGAGACAAAAAAAATATTGTTTTGTTGAGCTGTGTTTGATGCAGCTCTTGCTGGGGTTTGCCCTGGCACATTGGTGTCTCACACTGAACCTGCTGCCAACGAGCACACCCGGGTCCCTTTCTGCAGGGCTGCTCTCCCGCCATTCCCAATTCATGTTTGTGCCAGATATTACTCAATGTCAGAGGCACTGTCCAGTGTCTGATCTAGTTAAATTTCATGCCTTTGATGATTGCTCAATGCACAAATCTGTCTAGAGCCTTCTGGAAGGCCTCTTGTCTGATGAGAGAGTCAACGGCACCTCCCAATTTGGACTCATCATCAAACTCTCTAATGGTGCATTCAAGTCCAGCATCCAGGTGGACAAACTGACAGGTCATTGACAAATATATTGAACAGCACTGGCCCTAGAATTGAGCTCTGAATTGAGCTCCTCTGGTGATCTGTCTTCAGAGGCTGTCTCCAGCCACTGGTAGCTCCATTCACTGTAGTCCTTTGAGCTGTTATTCAGACAGTTCTACAGCCAGTACACCTTTACCCTACTCATCCCACAGTTGGATAACTTGTCCAGAAGGATGTTGTGAGGATCAATATAAGGAGTCTTATTAAGACCAGAAAAAATACCTCCATCAACTTCCTTTAATGCATTAAGTAAAGAAGGTTCTCGTATCTGTCTTTTGAGGATGCTTGTGAGTGCAACGTACGGTACCAGATTGCCTCCTCATTGGTCACTGTGTGTCCTTCTTTAGTTTCCATGATTTTAGGGGTATTATCTGCTCAGTTTCACCCATCTTCTTTGTAACAGAGGGCAGTGAGAGCCCACTGCTCCATACAGGAAGATGAGTGGGATATCAGGCACAGTAGTGTTATGTTTGCCCAATTATCCAATTACAAAAACCCAAACAGAATTAAATGTAGCAGCAATTTTAATTAAGTAGCTTAAAATATGTAAAATTGAATACACTCAAAGTATTGACAATATAATTGGGTTAAAATGAGGAATAAACTGGTTCTGATAATAACGCATCAGCAAAAATTACCGCAGGGTACAGAGTGCAAGCGCTTTGAGACCCCTGCCACCTCACGTACAAGGTCATCAAGTTACAATTCCCCTTTTTATACTGCATGTCATCACCATCTCCTCCCATTTTGTATTCATCACACTTGTATCTCCACCCTCATCATCACTTTCATCATGCATGCTCCACCATTCTTTCAGGTGGTCGCACCACTCTTTGGGGGTTGTCTGAGGAAGGCTTACCCTCTTCCTCAGGTGTCCTTTATTTCATCTTTGGATTATACATGCGCACCAAGCTGGTATAGTACAAGCTAAAACTAACATAATATAAGCCAATATCGTGATCTAACATTAAAGCAATAAATCTCATATAATTAACATTTTCCTGATTTCCACCCAAGTTTTGCCTCTCTTTCAGATAAATGTAGTAATAGTTATCTCTTGCTTCTTCCTGTTCTGAACATCTGCAAGAGAAGGGGGAAACAGACCCCTCCCCTCTCTTCTCCTAGCATTACACTTTTTAACGATTTTGGTATTTCCAGTTATCAATTACTCTATCAATATTGATTACTGTTTCAATTTTGTCAGCATGAATCACACCTATTAATCACAGTAGCCAGGCAGATGGATCAGGGATCTCACTGAAAAGGAGATGGGTGTGGGGTAAATCCAGGTCAGAGGCAGATACCAGGGTCAGATAGCCCTCTGTACATTATGTTCTGGGTGTGGACTCATGGATTTGGATGTTTCTGTTTTTGACCGGCATCTACTGTTGCTGAGTGGATGCATTGCCAAACTTTGGTTCCTGGCTTCTTCTTCCTCTTTGCTGATTTTTCAGTGTCTGTTGATAAAGGCTACATTTGTCACTATGGGAACCTTTAGTAAACAGTGGTATGACTCTTAAATGAAGGGAATCAGTAAGAACTTGCTGAAGACAGCAGATTTCTGAGAGGTAAAACTGTTTCAAACCATATTCCCAATCAGACTTTGAGTAGGTATCAGGTAACCAAGAAATAGTAACAGCTGAAACTACTCATTCTCACCTATCCGAAAGGCTGTCATATATGAACGTTTCTGATAGGTTTTGGAGTAAACTTGTGTTCAGGGAGTTGGCTTTTCTGCTGTGGCTTCTCATCATTTTCTGTCATTGAAGGCAAGGCACACTTCCTCACAGCACTTTACTGAGGTAGACATGCCCATTTACAGAGGCTTGTGAGCCATCCAGCAACACAGGAAAAGGTTCTTTAGTACAAGCAGTGTTTCTCTGGTGACTAGTCACAAATTTCATGGTCTGAACAGTCACTTTCTGAAAAGAGGGGCAATTCCATGCTTACCTCATGACAATGTTTTCTCTCTAAAGCTGGAGGACACAAAAATTTGAAAGTTTGTTTCTTACTCTGTGTGTCTTCTGCTTAGTTGTAAAGAAAAGTCTAATTACAAACGCTTCAGTAATCACACAGAGGATTCCATTTTATGGATGGCTGAACTGGAAAATAAAAAGTCATTACCTGTGAAATATCCTAATTAAATTCTCAATGGCATGGTCAAATGTAGTTTCTAAAGTAATGTTTAAAAGAGATTATAGTTTCAAAGTATAGTTTCAATGGTGATATTTTTTCTTTTCATGATTTCCAAATATACTCTCCATTGGAACTAGAATTTTATGAGGGTTAATATGTTCTTTTCAAGGTCAACAACTATTGAACATATGTGTGGGGCATGTAGTTTCCAATATGAACATTTTACCTGCTGCAGAAAAAGCACAGAAACTGCAATTTTGAGGCAAATCTGAAGATCACAATTCTGAAATGCTGTTTGAAAAGTAGATTTGTCCAACATTTAAAATGATGGCTTGGTCTGCTTTGAAAAGTTCATTAAAATCCAGCATTTCTGCTAAAAAATTACTTTTCTGAAGTTATTAATATGTTTTTGTTTATGATTTCAGAAATTGGGTTTTGTTTCTATTCTTGTTAGCAACAGAAATTCAGAGAGATATGAGTGCAATATCTCTTCCCATGTATCACCAACAGAATTAGTAGGAGAATTGCTGAAAGCCTTACAAATAATTTCAGTAATAAAAGGAGAAAAAATGTTTTCAAGGGTGTTACAATTACACGGCAATCTTGTTTGCAGAGTTCTGAGTGTAAATATTATTCTGAAAATTCTTAGTTACAACAAAAGAATTGGCTCTCCTTTACATGGTAAGAGAACAATAGAAAATATGGGTTTATTTACAGGACAGAAGATGATGTAGGGCAAAAGTGGCCCTTTATTTTTTGACTGTCATTTACAGAGTGACATGATCTTATTTCTAATTTTGAATAGTTGTAAATGAATTTTACAGTCATTAATAAAAAGAGAAGTAGTAATAATCATCATCATCCTCATCATAATCATTATCCTCTTCATTACTTTCCCCTTGACATTGAGTCATAGGATAGTTTGGGTTAGAAGGGACCTTTGAAACTCATCTAGTTCAACCTTCCTGCAATGAGCAGGGACGTCTTCAACCAGACCAGGTTGCTCAAAGGTCCATCCAACCTGACCTTGAACACTTCCAAGGATGGGACATTCCGCAATGTGTGTGGGCAAACTGTTCCACTGTTTCACGAATCTGGACTCAATCTATTCTTGTCCGGTTGCATCAGGTCCTACTGAAAGGTCTATTTCCACCTTTCACAAAAGCCCCCTGTAAGTACTTAATTGTGGCAATAAAACCTTCCTGGAGTCTTCTCCAGTCTTTCCTCAAGTGAGGTGCTCCAGCCCTCTGATCATCTTCATGGCCCTCCTTTGGATTCCAGCAGGTCCAGGTTTTTCCTGAGCTGAATGCAGCATTCCGGGGTGCTGGGTATAGCAGCCCGAGTCTCGCTAGAGCAGAGTAGAGATAAAATCATCTCCCTTGATCTGCTGGCCACAATACTTTTGACGCAGTCTGGTTGACTTTCTGAGCTGTGAGTGTATGTTGCCAAGACACCTCCAGGTCTTCATCCACCAGGACCCCCATGTCCTTTGTGGCAGGGCTGCTGTCAATCCGCTCATCCCCAAGCCTTTGCTGATATTGGGGATTGCTCCAACCCAGGTGCCACACCTTGCGTGCGGCCTTGTTGTACCTCAGCAAGTTCTCATGGGCTCACTTCTGAAACTTGTCCACATTCATGTGGATGGCATCCTTTCTCTCAGGAGTGTCAGCTGCACTACTCACCTTGCTGCAAACTTGCAGAGGTTTCACTTACTCTAGCTGTCTACATATCACTGATGAAAACATGTCTCTGTAAATCTGCAAAAGGAAAGCCTTTCTGGCCACCCTGAGTCACTTCAGACAACTAGACTGCTATTTCTATACCCCCTGTTTTGGGTTTTGATGGCAAAATGTTTACAGCAGCTGGTCCATGCATATTGCTAAACTAACAATAATTTGGCGTCAGCTAGATCTCTTCAATTCTGCTTTTAGTATTCAGTATTGTTTAAATGTGTGCCAGTAATTTTACATTGGCTTTGTCATGATTTATTACTTCTATATGTCTGTCTTCTAGTTTCCTTACCTTTTTTATTCCTTCAATAGTTTGATATTTCAGCTTAGGAAAATAAGGGGTTTTGTGCAATTTCTCCCACTCATTCTGTGACAATTGTTTGAAAAAGGAGGAATGACTTTGTGTGTGACCTGGAATACTTCTGCAATACTTGTTTATTTATACCTGTTCTGCTCCCATCCTTTTGAACAACTTGGTTACTTTTATGTGTACAGAGGGTTTAATAAAAGCTATTGTAAGCAGATGCCAAGAAGTCAGTTCACCAGTCCTTTACTCCTGGAATGCCAATGAGGTCAGTGGAGATATTTCTGATTTACACTGTCATAACTGAGAATAAAGGCAGTTCATGCAATCTGCCAGGGTGTCACCACTGACATATTTTTTGAGAAAAATAGTGACTGCATAATGAATCCTACCTAAAAATAGTGCTTCGTGGGAGAGTTTTGCCTACTTGCTCTAAGTAGGCTTATTCAGATTTAAAGGCAAAGTAGTATGAACTCTAGGGGCAGACTTTGTAAAAATTCTGATGTTTAAAGTAGCAGGCAGATGCTAAGTGGGCCTTTGAAAGCGGCTTTGGAGTCTTTCAACAAAACCAGTATGCTGATGTACAGCTTTTGTTATTTTGGAACACTTACATGGGAATTTTCTTAATATTTAAGAATCTCATCATTTTTGAAGTTGTCCACTATGATGCCTATGCAACACTGTGCTTGTTCTGACTATACTGATGGCAATACTCAATACAGTAATTTTCACAAGACCACTTCTCTTTAGTGAGTTAGATCTTTAGTGCAGGGACAGTAATTTTTCCTCTGCCTTTGCATGTTACAGGTTGTGTCACAATTTTTGCAGTAGTGTAGGAAAAATAAACTGCAATAATAGTAGTCTGCAAAATTACTGTGTAGTCTTCCCATGTACTTGGATTAGAAAAGATGCAGTATGCATGTTGCCTGCCGTGTGCACCTCTAACGTATGGAGATATAGGGATCCTGTGCGCGAGCTCATCCCCCCAGGTTCCCCTGGGTATTGTCAAGGAGAGTCCCGCTTTTCCAGGAGCGACTCCTGATCCAGCCGGGATGAGCCCCTTCAGCTCACCGAAACCTCAGGCCCGGATGTCGTAATACCAAGGCACCAGGATAGAAGGTCCAGTAGGGTTTATTGTAGGAAAGGCTGAGGGTCCAAGGGAATAAAGGGAGAAGGAGCACGAAGGGACACAACCACTACAGCAAGGTTCTGGCTGCAGAAGAGCCCCAAATCAAGGGGGGGCCAGGATTTATAACTGGGAAAGGGGGAAGGGCCAGGGTACAATGCAACCAGTGAGGACAGGGTAGGAGGGGAAGCCCAGGAGAATTGATGTACATTCTTCCAATGAGGGGAGAGAACAGGGGCGGAACTTACAAGAGAACCAATGGGAATGCAAATCCAGTAGAACTTTCTAGAAAGGGGAGTGGGGAGTGATTGACTGACAGCGACACATCTACATAGATTAACAGAGGAGCCTGGGAAGTGGTGCCACTCTGTGGCCCTAACTTATACATAAGTGTCCTCCCAGGGCATCCTGCCTTTATCAGCTCCAGAGCAGCCTCCCACACTTGTGCAAAAGTATTACAGATGTAACAAACAATCTAAGTGCTGTTGTTTTTGGTTTTTTCTTCAGGAACCTATCAAGGTCAAAATACCATGTAAGTCTAAAATTTTTTGAATTATAGTGCTTTCTTATTTTAAAGTAATTTCAAGTTTTGCTCCTAGTGCATAGAATTTCAGACAGGGTCATAATGGTTTACATGAAGATTTCAAAAACAATGTGGTACATTACTAACTTCCTATGAAACAGACAAGCTTCACTTTCCACGTCAAATACATTGTAACTGAAAGGAGCGCAAGTGGAATGCAAAGTTGACTATTGTTACTGGAGAGTTTTGTATTGGCTTTAGTGAGGTTAATTAATGCAAGGTGCCAGGCATCAGGAATCAGGATAAGGGCTGGCAGTCCTCTAATGTTCACTTTCTAAACACAGATGTTAGCACAAGGATCTTTTCCTGGCAACAACGTAGTGACTCTTTACACCTCTGCTAATGATATCCTAAGTAAGAAAAGAAGAAAAATAAGATTGGTAGAGAGAAAGAGAGGGACACGCAGAAAGAGAGAGGGAGAAAGAAAGAGGGAGACTTCTTTAAAATTCAAAGGTAGATTTGAGCTCTTTTTTACATCATCCTAATGAAGTCTGAGTAAGACCTGCCCAAATCAAGCACTACAGGTCCAGAGCATTATAAAAGTCTCTGTATCTGGTGAGAATATATCCTTCAGAAGACTGGAGGAAAGCTCTAGGGCAGAACAAGTCACAGACGGCTCTCTGTGAACAAGAGCACTGTCATTTCCGAAAGCAATTGGAGAAGAAATGCACTGGGAGAAGTGTTCTGTGAGCCACAGCCTGACAGCCTCAGTCTGTCAATATGTGACAGCAGCATGTGAAGAATAGTAAAATTAAAGCAGCAGACAGTGTACAGAAATCAGCAAATACAGTGAGATAAAGAGAAGTTGGAGTGTAAAATATCTGTGGTCAGCTGGAATGATTTTTGGCAGCTTTGCTTCTTTGCTCCTTCCAAGTGGCTGATTTTTTTTTCTTTGTTTGGGTTTTTTTTTTTGTTGTTGTTTAGCTGTTATTTTTTTGGCTCTGTTTTGTTTTGTTTGTATTTTCTAATCCACCTCTCCTGTAGATACTCACATTTTTCTGATCTACTTATGCACAGTTGATGACTGTGAAATGCATGCTATCTTTGGCATATTGAGACCAGGGATGAGGTCTTCCTCTAGATGGATATTTATGATGTTATGATGGAGATGCTTTCAGTTGCTTGGCCTTTGGCAGTGCTGTTAATATCTGCCAAAAAGTCTGTTAATATCTGCCATGAAATATCTTTTTGAGTGATATCATTTTCTTAGAATGTTACTTTGCAGTGTTGAGTGAGCAAAGATTTTCATAGCTTAACCACTCAGTGACCAAAGCTATGCACTGGGAGTAATCTTCTGTTTTGCATTCCAAGGACTGGTAGCAAACCTGTGGACACCACTGTGAAGAATGAATGGGCACATCAGAGCAAGCAAAACAGTCCTCTCTCAGTAGACCACTGAGCAAACATGATCTGGTTCCAGTCCCAGACCTTGACTTTCTGTAATGTCAGTCAGTTCATGCAGAAGAGGTGTGGCAGTCACATAAACACAAACTGGCATAAATTTAACTCTAAAACCTGTCTCTCCCATTTATTACTTCTTCCAAGGTCCTGTGACAACTTTTAAAAAAAATTGTAGGTCTTGCTTCTACACAGAGAATGTCCCAGCCATAAGCTACTGATCTCAGAATCTGCAGAAGTGAAATTTTCCATCACCAGCTCCCACTCTGCTCAGTGTTGCAGGGATGCTTCCCTCCACATAGTATGTGTATCCCTTGGTCCTTTTTCCCTCTCATGCATTCTCATCAAAGTATGCTCTACCTGTCACCAATTATTTTGCATATTAACTCTCCTAGTGTTTTTTAGATTCTGCTAGACATCCTTGTTTCTGCAGCTTTTCACAGACAAGGAAGACTTGTGGCAACTCACTTGAGATGGCTCTGCAGGAAGACTTTCAAGAAAGAGAGAGGAGCAAACAAATAATTATTTTTTTCATTTCTTTCTATTGTGTGTTAATTGTATCTTTTCTGGATGCATGGAAATAGCAAAATGTTAGAAAAATATATGTGTAGAAATCATATGTAAAAATTATGTAATAATGTGCTCATTTATTTCCTTTCAAGTGCTTTTCTCCTTTCTTTATTGAGAAATACCCATTTAGTGTAATTTAATGTTGTTGCTACTTTTCCTCTTGTCTTTCTAGCTGCCCTGTGTTTGGTCACATTCCCAGGTTTCTTAATTATCTCAGGAAAAATCCTTTCCCTGGATGAAGTTTGGAAAGGATTTAAGTTTAAAGCAAATTAAGGCTACGAAAGTGAATAAGACTTTCAAGATCCAGCCCTTTTTTTTTTTTTTTTTTGACACATATTTCTATCAATTTGGTCTGAGAAATGAGATATGTCTCTAAGAAGGCTCCAGTGGTAATTTCCAGACTGCAGTCTAAAACTCAAATGACTAGCTCTACAAAACGTGACAGAGTACAAATCTTCTCAAACTTGGAAAGAAAACAATGCATAGCTAAAGTTCAGCTGTGAAACATTCATAGCTGTCTTTAGGGAAACTGCCTTCTTGCACTTCAGGTCTTGACATTTACCATTTCTTCCCATTAACAGGCCTTCAAGATGAAAATATATACAGAATGTGAGTTTCAGTTTAGTGCATGGCTATATTTGACAGAACCTTTATCCTGTTTGTGTAAGTTTAATTTGAAAATGAATTATTTCTAAAATTGCTTCTTCTTCTGTCCTTTACTCTGTGTTGTACGAGAAGTTTGCTTTATTGTTACTAATATTTGAAATAGAATAGTTGAGCATGTGCTGAATATTCATTTCACAATCAGATTTGTTTCACTTTATATGTTCCGACACCTTTTATTCCTTTACAATTCATCTGATCAGAAAGTGCAAATTATTTCATGCAACAAAAAACCTCCTTCAAAATAGACTCTGTTGGACAATTTTTTGCCAAATCTAAAATGAGCTTTTGAAAGAATATATCTAAATTTGTGACAGATGTTTCTTCTTTTCCCAGCACAGTGAAAATCCATCTTGTAGTTTTAGTCTGGATCTGAAGAGGGAGGCATGTGGGTTTGGGACAGCCAGCCAAATCAAACTTTCTTGGCTTTCTATGCAGGTGAGATTTGGAGGCTGCAAGAGCGGAATTCCTGACCCCATTTGGCTCCTGGCACTCCTGCTAGGAGACAGCAGCTGTGAAAGCTATGGGCTTCTAGGTATTCTGCTCCAGACATGAAAATTTGGGTTTGAAATTGTCAAGGCTGAATCCATGGCATCCAACTCACAAAAACTTGGTGTGCCGCCTTGAAGATCCAGATATATTTTCAGAGGAAATTATCATGATGTTGCTTCCTCTTTTCATAGAGCTGATTCAGCTTCACTTACAAATCTATGGGCTCTCAGGGGATTCATGCAAGAATTCCTAAAGAGCTAGCCAATGTCATTGCAAATCTTGATAATTTTTGAGTGATCTTGGGAATCCAGAGAGATTGAGCCAATGGGAAGCTGGTGAACAGAGTCATTGGTCACAGTGGGGGAACGTCCTGCTTGTCAAACTTGATTCCCATTTTCAGCAAGGCAATCCACCTAGCTAAGCAAGAGAAGCCAGTGGATGTAATCTTTCTAGATTTCAGTAAAGCTTTCAATACTGTCTGTCTGAGCATCTGTCCCAGTTTAGGGCAAATCTGGGAGGAAACTTCTGAAGGGGTCCTTCTAGAAAGCAAGTTCAAGCAGCCCCTCCCACCACCAGTTCAGGAGACATAAATCTCCTTCGAGAAAAGTGGAAAAATCTGTTTATTTAACAAGCAAAGTATTCACAAACATGGAAAAATGAATAATATTAAACAAGGGAACCTCTCGCTGTTCTGAAGAGATGGCAAATTCAGAGAGTCCTGTTCGTAGGTATAGCTTGGGTTACTCAGTCTCTATCAGTCCCTCCGGTGCTGGAAAATGCAGCATCCTGGGCCCCAGTGGGCCACAGGTGGGAACTCCTGGTGTTCTTCTGGATTTTCAGTCCAGAGCAAGGCTGATCAGTTCCAAGAAAAAAGAAAAGCCGCAGTCCAGGGAACTTCACTGGTTCAGCTTGATTGAAAAAAAAAAAACAAACAACAAAAACCTAACTAAAGGCAAAGAAGAGCTCTCTCCTGCTGTTCATGCTGCAGACAACACAGTCTGGGAGCAGGAATGTGGGGGAGCAAGTGCAGTTTCTGATAACAAACTTGAGCTTCTTCCCCCCCCCCCCCCCCCCCTTCATTCTCGGAATCAGCCTAAAGGTGCAGAACTTAATATCCAGCATAAACAGAACAGACAAGTGGGATGCAAGCATCATAAAGTCACCCTAGAATAGCATTCTGGACAAACTGTCCTGCTCGTAGTTGGATGAATACATCATGTGATAGGTGAACGTCAGGCACAAAGGGTTATAGTGAATGGGGTGACATCAGACTGGTGACCTGTCACTGGGGGGTTCCACAGGACTCCATGCTCAGCCCTGTGCTCTTCAACAGCTTCATAAAATGGCTTGGACACAGGACTGGAAGGGTTACTAAGTAAGGTCACAGATGATACAAAACTGGGAGGAACTGTCCACTCTCTTGAGGGCAGAAAGGACCTGTAAAGAGGCCTTGACAAATGAGAGGACTGGGCAGGCACCAACTGTATGAAGTTCAGCAAGGGAAAGTGCTGGGTTCTGCACCTGGGATGGGGCAACCCTGGATGTACAGACGGACTGTAAAAAGAGTGAGTGGCTGGAAAGCAGAAATGAGTTCAGGAAACAGACATGGGTGTCCTGGTCAATGACAAGATGAATAAGAGCCAGCAGTGCCCTGGCTGCCAGGAGGTACCCTGTGTCTTGGGGTACACAAGGCACTGCATCGCCAGCAGGGCAAGGGAGGGGATTGTCCTGCTCTGCTCTACTGTGCACTAGGGCAGCCTCACCTCGAGTGCTGGGGGCAGTTTCGGGTACCACAACATATGAAAGACATTGAGCTGTTAGAAAGTGTCCAAAGGAGGGTAACAAGGATGGTGAAACGTTTGGAGGGGAAGCTGTGTGAGGAGTGGCTGAGGTGACTTGGTCTGTTCAGCCTGGAGAAGAGGAAACTGTGGGGAGGCCTCACTGCAGTTACAACTTCCCCATGAGAGGAAGAGGGGAGGCAGACACTGATTTCTTCTCTGCTGTGATAGTGACAGGTCACAAGGGAGTTGCCTGAAGTCCTGTCAGGGGATGTTTAGGCTGGGTATTAGAAGAAGGTTCTCCACTGAGAGGATGGTTGGGCACTGGAGCAGACTTCCCAGGGAAGTGGTCACAGCACCAGCCTGACAGAGTTCAAGAAATATTTGGGCAATGCTCTTGGGTGCGTGGTGTCACTCTTGGGGCTGGTGCTGTGCAGGGCCAGAACTTGGATTCTGATGATCCTGTGTGTCCCTTTCAACACAGTGTATACTGTGATTCTATGATTCTATGAAAGTGAAGAGTAAGACTTTGCATAAATGCTGCTGAATTTTTAAAATTCTTTTTAGAAAATGTGGAAATAAAAATAAGGCAAAATGACTGATTTTCACATATGAAGTTGTCTCTAGAAATGAAAATAATTTCAAATGTATCAAGAGCCGAAAAGGAGGCTATGTCATTCAGCCATTAACTTTGAACTACATTCAGTTTCTGTAAAACAGAAAACAACACACTCCACTTAAAGCTTTGCAGACTGTGTATTTATTTCAGTTTTCCTCTGTAAATTGTAAGGAGACAGGTTTGAGCTCAGGTGAGTCTTCAAGCTCAGTGATTTTTGAAAATCCATTTCAATGCAGTAATGAAAAGTTTTCTTTTTCCCATCACCTCTACCAAAGAACTGACCTAGTGGATACTTAGATAGCACCATGCCTAGAAGAAAGTGATACAAGGCTGAACCAATGTTGCTCTAGTAAATGTAGCCCAAAATCCTCAGTGTTCTGAATAGCCTCATGCCCCAGGACAGTATATGTGATTCAAGATAGAAACTTGAAAGAATATCTCCTGATGTTACTCTTCCAAAACTTAAAAGTACAATTTGAAAAAAAAAAAAACCCAGAATTTTCCAAAAATGTAACAAAAATCACAGCAAACTCTTCATTAATATAGTGGAAACGAACTCTCCTCTATTTACTTCACATTATATTATATATCTGGTTCTCTCAAGGACTGAACTAGGATAAGTCTGAGATTCCAAAGGGAAGCAGGGGGCTCATGCTTCAGGAGCATGTAGTTGTTTAGAGTTCTCTAATTCCTTTGTAGTGTTTTGATGAATTATTAAAGATTTTTTTTTTGAGAATGAGATAAAATCTGCTGCAGCAGCAAGAAATTGAAACTATAGTAATTTTGGGATATTTCAGTCTAATTTTGCAGGAAGTACCAATCTTTACACATGAAAACAAACAGCTCTCTCTTATTTTTTGGTGACCTGTTCTTCAGTTCACTAGTTCCATTAGTTGATAAAGATGCCTCTTGCAGAAAGTTCCCATATATTTCAGCCTGGGCAGACACCAAACTGTTCAGCCAACAAGATGAGGTAATCAAAAATCATAGTTTCTTGAGCCCAAATAAACATATCCTGCCTCTCAGGAGGGCTCTCAAGTTGGGCTCTTTGCTGCACCAACTATAGTCATGTAGCTTTTGGACAGGTTGAGCAGAATAGCTGCAAGTGTGGAATGATTGCTTTTCAAAGAATGTACCTTCAGCAGATCAAGTCTGTGGAGAAAAATCCCTTCTCATTAGCCCTGGCTTGCTTATGATTAAGAGATTAAGAACACTTGCTGTTCTATTCTTTGTTACATACCCAACTGAATAAAAAACAAGTGTGTTGATACAGAAGTTAATATGGAGGCTTAAGTCTCAACACATCCATGTGTGATGGTTACTTGCAGTTAAAAACACACAGTAAAAACCCAAAACCTTCTGATTCATATTAATTGAACAAGGCACATGGGGAAGGAAGTCTTGCTTTGGAGGGAGAGAATTACTAAAGCCACATATATAGAGATTGACAAATGTGGCATTGTGACAATCAAAGGCTCTTAGCATTGGGCTCTGAACATGGCACATAGCTGTGGCACATACAGCTTATGTGTACATTAGGAGCATGGCAGAGTGCATGCCAACAGATGCCACTATGGCTCCAAAGAAGGGGCTCTTTGAACCCTTTTGTAGCCAGAAAGGTCAAGGATGTTCACTGCTGAGGTGCATGTGGTTGCTATTCTTCTCCCTTGTGCCTTTTCCTGGTCATCTGCTGGGAACAGGAGGGATCCTTCCAGCACCAGCTCCCTGCTCTCTCCTGCTGTTTTTGTAGCTGTTCTCCTTGGAAGTGTCACTCCAACACCTCAACCCCCTTAAACAGCCATGTCCTCCCTTCCTCCTGCCTTCCCTTCCTGGATTGTATTGAGTTAAGTGGGATGGAGAAGGTTACTCAGGTACCATGGAACTTGCAATGGGCACACTCCTGTGCTGTTACCCAACTGCATGAGTTGGTTGCACTACTGTTTACATCTGCAAATATTCCGTAGCCGGATAGCTTTCCAAATTGAAGTTTGTTCAGAGAGTTTTCACTTGTTTATGTAGAAAATGATGATAGACAAATTTGGAATTCCTTCTGCCTATGCCTTGGGAAGGGGATGAGCGTGTGGCATTTATACACCCTACAGGATTTAAAAATGCAGAAATTCTGATGGAGTGAGATTCTGACTGGGTGAAGTGTTCATTCTCGGTTTACTTTTAGCCCTCCAAGTTGCAACATTACTGTTACATGCTGCTTGGATAAAACTTGGATGCCCTTGATTACAGGGCAGGAACTCCTTTGTGGAAACTTATGGTAACACATTTAATTTAAAGCACTTTGGTGGTGACAAAACCTTGGTATGAAAATTTAATCTTCTAATTACTCCTGAGCCATGTAATTTTTATATTATTAAAAAAAAAAAAAAAGCTGCAGTGCTACTAAAGACTTTTTACTCCCCTTCAAGGGCAGACTGTTCTTACTGTTTCAAATTTGACAGTGACTGTAATTTTTTGGAAATTATTGTTTATGGTTGAGTGTTTTTCAAAGACGGTATAGACAGTATAAACTCTAAAGTTTGATTTCAAGGTAGAGTATTTAAATCATACCTAAGTGAACTAATGAAAGAGGCAAATGTTTGAATAGGTTTTTGTCTGATATGCCAAAGATATTGAAGCTAGAGCTAGTAGGAAATTTAATGCTGGTTTTGTCACTGGCCTTATCTCATTTTCACAGATAATTTACTGTCATCTATATCTATTTCGTTTTCATTTAAATTAGAATAATAATATGGAGCTGTTGTAAAGACGAATTACTGACATATTAGCAAGGTAATATTCAAGTAGCATGTCAGTATTTTCCTCAAAACAAAACAAAACATTTAGGAACCAGTATTTTTTTCTTCTTTTATCTACTCCCAGCTGGCTTGAATAGTTGTTGTTGGAGCACGTGCATGTGCCTTTATGGTTCTGCTCCAGCCAGAAGCTGTAATTTGATGTTCCCAAAGCCTCTTGCCCCACACTCCTCACCTAGATTCTTTCACTTGATATATGGCATTTTCTTCCATTTTTTCAAAGTGAAGGTTGTTTATTCAGTGATTCTGTAACTACACACATGTTTTCTAATTTGAAAAATGGATTTTCAATATTCAATCTGGCAAAGGAATTTGAAATATCTGTGTCAGACTCTGGGCTTTGATCTTTGATAGCTAAATAACCTTTGTTTTTCATGCATTTGCTTTGTATTCTGCTGTGAAATAGCTTTACTTCAGGTCTTCAAGAGCAAAAGGAAAATTTCTTCCAAGAACCAGGCTTCTTATTAAACATTTCACAGGACCCTCTTTCCCCAAATAACATGATCCCACAAGAAAAGGAGATAATTAAATTTGTGAAAGTCTTGAGCTGAAATATGAAAGTAGAGAAGCCACAGATTTTTTTTTGTTAAAGCAGTGGCTGAAAGATGCTGTTGTTGAACATGGTATTTTGCATATTGTCACATACCTTGCCCTTTCTGGAAAGGATTCCTCCTAAGTCAGTGGTTTTGAGTTTTGGTGTACTTGAAAGGTGACATCAGTCAGGACCTCTACAAACATCTGCTTAACCCACATGACATGGGACTAACTAGACAGGACACACTACTTTGTGTCCAAATGATTTTTTTGAATGAATATTTTTTAAATTATCATTCATTCTTTCTCACTGCATTGAAAAACTTTTTTTTTATGATAGCAGCTTTCTCCTGATGATATTTTTTATTTTGTTATTTACTGCTAATTGGCTGTGATAATTCTCAGTGACATATTGGCCTTCTCATGGTAGATGCAGCAGGCAGGACAGAGTTCTAGATGATTTTTCTCTACTTTTTATTATTCTGAAAGTGGCGTTTTGGCTCCAGAGTGCAAGATCTGGAAGAGGCTGGTGGATAGGTGTTGTATTTGTGTGAAACAAGTTGCAGTGAATAGAAAGTTGGAATTTCAGGTCAGAAGAAATAAGTGGTGTGACAGCACTGGTGTGAGTAGGTGGGTAAACTGCCTTTTTGGGTTCCTCAGCACTGCAAGCATGGCATGTTAGTGAAAACCCACAATCCTCATTCAACACACCCATCCATGGCATATGGCAAGCTTATGAGAAGGCACTGCTGCAATGCAGCCTCTGCAAAGGGGTCTGAAGGCTTACAGCTGTATTAGAATAAAAAGAGTTGTCAGGTTGAGCTTCCCCCAGGAAAATTTCAGGGTCTTGATGAATGGAGAGGACACATCAAGAGGCCTCCCTTGGCAAATGGATTCATGTTGTTGGTGATGTGGGTTGAAATTGGAGGTGCTGTAGCTACGACAGCCACCATCCTGGTTTACGCACTGGGGAGTGCACTGGGAAATATTCAAAGCTAAAATGCATGGCTCTTGCTAGAGCAAATGTTTTGCAGGGTTGCAACAGATTCCTCTTCTTTGAGCTGCATACAAGGAAAAAATCTGTGAAACACAATAACCTGGTTTATAAACTTCCTCTGCTCAAAGAAATCCCAATCTCAGTATTCTCAGCCTATCTACATCTTTATCAAGCCCATAGATATAAATTGGTCTGTTGATTCTTGGAGGACATCAGGAACAGCAGATACAGATTCAAAGAGGCAGATGGGCTTTTGTGCACTAGCAACTGGCTTCCCCCTGTGCAACAAGTTCTCTTTCCTGGTTCAAGAGGAACTAGGAAGATGCTAGCTCTGTATTCCTTCCAGTCCTGAATGTTCTGCTCTGAACTCTGGAAATCCAGAAGGGGTTTGTTTCCTCAGACTCTTCCTAGAGTCAATACGGATAGAAGAGGTTCTCTCTGTGAATCAGTTCAAAGTTCATTATGTTTTCTAGCGAAATTTCCTGAAAAATCTGATTTTCAAACTATTCCCTATGAAGAGAGGATATTCATCTTTTTATTCTGGCCTAGGATGACATGAGTTAACTCTGTATTTATGTGTGTTTGCGTATTTAAAAATAACTAGAAATTGTGTTTGGGCCCACAAGTTTACTTAATAGTTCAAAGCAAAAACAAGGTCTGTATTTGTCCAAAGTTTAGGGATGCACAACAAATTTCTCAGTCTTAAAGCTTCATATTTGATTATAGTTGATATGGAACTTCACTTCCAATAAAAAATGAAGGGATGTGTTTAACTGTAAAAAATTTCAATTAATGGAGTTTAAAAGGAAGCACAGATTGAAGATTCATTGGAGAATCTACTGAGGAGGATGACAAAAATCAGCTATGTGTTTTATTTTAAAATCCTTCATGTATTTTTCTTTTAGATAATAAGTTTTTTCCCAATGAGAAAATGACAACTACATGTTAAGTCAGCACCAGGACGTCTGCATTTGTTTCTTCTGTGGAAAGAAGAAGCCTCTTATTCTGATGGAATAAGAGGCTCATGAAATAGGAGAAAATACTGAGTAAAGACAGAATAAGCAAGAGTTCTCGATCCTGTTAAGTCAAACTTTTGTAGCCATGGCCCCATGAGTAAGTTGCTTCTGGATTATTTATTTTAAGTGGTCTTGCGTTCTGAGTTCATAACATAGGTGTAATGAGGTTGGTTTTAATTCTTGTCCTAAAGAGCTCACAAAAAATGGGCATCTATATATAATGGAAGACAACCGAAATTAAAAGTATTAACTACTTTTGCAAAATTTATTACTGTGAGAATAATGTAATATGTACTAAAAACTGTTGTCATGAAACAGTCATGGTGACTGCAAGACTGATGATCTCAGAATGGCAGACAGCAATTTTTAACAGGTCAGAAGAGGATAAAAAGGTCTGGAGATTTTAACTGCTAGAGGCTGGAAGGTAAATATAGGAATAAAACATTTTAGAGCATATGGGGTTATGCTTCTGATAAAGAGTAAAGTCTGTACAACATCCTGTCTTTTGCTCCACATGTTGCAATTATGAAGGTAGAATTTGGACTTCTTGTAATTACATTAATAAAATTAAAATTTGGGGAAATTTGAAATTGTGTGCAATCCTATTAAAGTATCACCACATTGATCCATTTTTAGCAATATCTGTTTACAGTTCACTTCCACACAGAATGCGAAGTTCACATTTCTCTAAAGAAAATTTTCAAAACAGAGGCCAGAATTCAGCAATGAATAGAATAGCACCTTAAAGATTAGGAAGAGGCAGCTGGTGTTAGCTGTAACAACTTTCTCTCGTTTCTCTCTAAGGATTAGAACTTAATTCAAACAAAATTTCTTATACTTACAATGCTTCATATGTATATAATTTCCTGTATTTATACATATTTAATTTCTGCTTTCAGACACAGTAAAGTTCAACAGCAAGAGTCAATATTTGATTTGGAGTGAACATTTATGTTCATTATGTTTTATGTCAGAAAAATGACATTTTGTACATATTTTCATCAAAAACTAAGAGCAGACAATAATTTATTTAGGCTTACATATGAAATGTTCTTCAAGGTTAATTGTTTAGCCTATTAAAACTAATTTGCTTCTTTGTTTATAAAGCAGCAGTGCATTAATGTGCTAAACAGTTTCACATAGTCTATAGTAAAGAGTATATACTGAGTATAAAAAAAAAACAGCAGTGTGATAAATGAAGGTCACTTGAAGCAGTTTTTTCCTAACTTGTCTTTTAATTTGGTTTTTATATGTGAACTTAAGGTGCTATATCTGGAGTTTTTTTGTACTTCTAATATATTTGCTTATATTTTATTAAGAAAGTGCAGAGAAAGTTTCTAAATTTGGCCATTGTACAGAACTGGCTTTAGCTAAAACTGGGAGAGGCAGCTGCCTATGGCTGTTGGTTACCTGGGCCAGGCATGGTCCTGATGTCTGCTTGATCTACAGTGGAAGAAAAGAGGAAGAGCGATCTGTGCTGCCTTAACAGTTAATTGCTGCTGGTTTTGTATTTTGGATGTCAAGAATATACTGGTGAATACCTACATCACAGTCCCCATTTCTGTCCCACTGATGGCAGCAGAAGCTGCTAGTTTTTAATTCAGGGTCTGTCCCCATGTTTCCTAACCTGGTCTCCTCTTTCCTGTTCATGGTGGAAAGATGCTTGCTCTGGCCGCAGCTCTCTGGGTCTTCAGGCTGGGCATGCAGGGACTGGGTAGTGTTTATCCAGAGAATGAGAATATAATCAATGTGGGAAGGTGGAGTTTTTAAAGAAGATCTGCAGAATGGATAAATAGGTCCTGTTTTCTTATGTCTTTGCTTGTGCTGTTCTATCTCATGGGAATACTCTTTGGTCTGGCTCTGCTGGTCAAAGAGTAAATTTAGTTTTGTGTCCAAGAAGACTTAGATAATGAATGGTTGGACTCTAATTAAGGTTGTAATGAATATTGTTTTTGTGTTGGTGGTTGGTACTGCAGGTGGTTTTGCCTTGCTGTGATTATGTGAGATAGTAGTTGGCAGGATAATATTAATAGAGGGGATATGATTTAGTCAGTGCTGGTATTTTGGGGGGGGGGGGGTGGTATGCTAGGAGTAGCCATTATAGGCTGAGGGTGGTGATTGGGTGGTGGTCTTAGCTCAAAGGAATTTTGAGCAGGGGGACGAATGTAATCATTGGCTTTTACCATTGTAGGAGGTCTAGGTTATGTAAGCAGTCAGAACCATGGGTTGGTGTAGAGGCAGTTAGTATTGCTAGGCCTGTATCTACTTTGCAGGCAGAGAATACCAGTGTGAGTAGGGTTATTAGGGTGGGTGATGTTGCTTGTTGTCCAGTAAGCCATATTAACTGGGCACTAGTCCTCTTCTTGACCATGACTAATGCATAATCTACTGGACAATGAGGCATTATCCAAGTAACCCTTGCCACATCATGCTTCCTCATGACAACAGCAATCACAATAAAACTAGGACTAGTACCATTCCACTTATGATTCCCAGAAGTGCTTCAAGGCTTATCCTTAACCTCTGGTTAATGAAATTTCCCCCAATCACTATTCTCTTCCTAACATCCCACTCACTTAACACTACCAACTGCTATAGCCCTAGAGGGAAAAATATAACTAAAATAAACACAAATCTGAAAAATCCTAGCCTTATCATCTTGTCTTCTGCTTAGGCTGAATAGCCATTGTCATCATGTATACACGAAAACTCACCCTACCCACTTAGTTTCTATACTCCCTAATAACCACCATTCAACACAACCAAGGCTTAAAAACTATAAGCAATAATAACCACACCTCTGTGACATACAAAGGTGGTTTTTGTGAGCTAAGAACCTCCAACACACCAGTAAGGAATTCAGTCCTTGCATGACCAAAGTGGTTCTTGACAAAGTCAGTGAGGATAACTGATAGCTATGATATCATAGTATAATAATCAAAAAGATTTTGCAGATGTGTTTATATAAGAAATATAAGGAGAATTGTATATTGGCTAAAGTAATGATAGTGATACTGTGTAGCAGGCGCAGGCCCTGCAAATCTTGGCAGGGCTTGGCATTCGGAGGCCTAAGATAGGCAAAATGCTGAGTCATGATGACTGGACCTCAGGAGCCCCTCTCTCCTGCTCTTGGACCCTTGCTTATCTCTCTGTAAGGCTATAGGTCACTTTCCTTTAACCCTTACCATTGGACAAATTCTCAATCCCCTTTTGCCCTATATAAACCCCTGTTTCTGCCCAGCTCATCAGAGAAGAGCTGTCACTGAACCCCTTTGCAGAAAAGAAGATAATAAAAGACATTGCTGCAGAATATTTCACACAGCCTCTCTCCTCTCTTCTCTTCCTGCGTCTACTGAATGCCTGCTGCATGCCCCAGCCAAGCCTAGCAAGCCCAAGAGCTGAAATCACTAATGAGCTGGAAATCACAAAAGCTGAGTATCGCTAAAAGGCTTGCTAAAGGCGCAGGCTGGAGGCGCTGCTAGAGCTCGGGCGGGCAGCTCTTATCAGAGCTGAGCTATCCGGCTTTAATGCAGCTACCTGGGAACACCCCGTAGCCCAGCGAGCGGCATTAATACTGCTTTTTAAGAAAATACATAATGGTTGACTTTGCTGAAAGGTTGTTTGTTGGCTCTTATTGATGGGGCATTTAAAAGCATTAGTTAAAATATAGTGAATTAGTAAGAATAGGCAGAAAAGAAAAATACGGTGTCGCTGCCTATATCAAGGATACTATTATCTGTGATAAAGAATGAAGTGTGCATGGATAGCTCTTACGTGTCATCCTATTAATCTGAGAACAACTTACACTTTACATATATATTTGTAGTATATAAGAAGAACTGTGTCCATTACATTTGGTTTCAACGTGGGTGACATCTCAAATAGCCAGAAACTTCTTCAGAGTTCCTAAAAGTGGTAAGGTTGTTTTATTTCCTTAAAACTATTCCAGCAAAAGACCAGGTTAGATATAGGTAATTGTTAGAGGCAGATAGTAAAATTACAAATGTTTGGGTTGTTTATTTATTTATTTAATTAATTGGTTGGCTTTTTAGGGGCATTTAGACTCAACAGATATTTCCAGTTTATGTTTGGAGAGAAAGTAGTGAATGTTTCCTTCCAAGCTGGTGATCTTGAATTAAATGGAGCATTTGGCATCTGTAACAAAGAAAAGATAAGAAGAGGCTAAAGATAGGCTTGTAAAATCATAGGATTAATTTAGGGTAGAAAAGATCTTGAAAGGGTATGTAGTCCAGCCTACTTCTTAAAGTCAGACTCACCTCAAAATTTGATCACATTTCTGAGGGTCTGAGTCAGTCCCAAAACTGAAAATTGAGTTAGGAATGGGGTTCAACGTTCAGGTAAAACGTACAGAGGAAAGAGGCAGCTGAAAAAAAGTGTTTGAAGGGCTCATTGCAACTTGTCAGAGATACTCCTAATCATCCTTTTTAATCAGAGATGCTCTGATTTGTGTATATGGGGCTGAGAGGGAAAGTAGCAGATCAAAGAATTTGTCAATCCTTGGTATTTTTTGCATCTCATGCTCTTAAATCTATGAATTTCATAGATGATTGTGAAAATAGCAGGATTACTGTCAGAACCCAGGACACCCCTCTGGGTGCCCTGGATGGCCTGAGCCCCTGGCAGGGGGCTCTGGGACCCTGGCATGCACTCAAGGACATGTGGGGTTTTGATCTTAGCCCATGGAGCAAATTACCAACTCTGTATGAGGAGTCACAAAAGTTTAGATAGCACAATAGTAGTGATCACAGGGTGAAGGGAAAAATTTTAGGATTTTGTACATGGGGGTTTGGGACTTTGTACATGGGGGTCTGAAGCTCCAAGATGGAAGAATCAGGGTGTGCCCTGTCCTTCTTCATTCTTCTTCCTAGCCCCCATGATTTGGGTGATGTTGGCACTTTTAGATTGGTTTAGAATAGAAGCTGACTGTCTAACATAGGCGATAGGTATTGGAACAGAATTGTAAATAGTACACGTAGTTTTTAGTATAAAAGATAGCACCAGCCTCGTGGGAGGGCAGTGTGCCTTTGGCTGACCTGCTGAACAGATCATGGCAGGCCCGACAGAAAATGATTTAGATAACAATTAATAAACAACCTTGAGAATGACAGGCAAAGACTTCTGACTCCTTCTTTGACAGCTGGGTTGGAAAAATGACTTTCTAACACAATCTTGGAGTTGTCCTGATAGCGGCGGGTCCCAGAGTGCCGCGCTGCGTCTGAATCTCTACTCCCCTGAAGTAGGGAGGAGGTCACCCTTTGGCTAGCAGTCCAACACACAGCTAGCAGTGAGGAGGCACTACCCAGATGCGCATGGGGCATCCGGGGAGCGCCTCGGCTGGAGTGTGGAGGCGAGGAGTGGAGAAGGCAAGGAGGATGAAAAAAAAGGGGACTCTGTTTGAGGGCAAAGTCCAGAGTTTATTGTCTCCAGGGAGGCCAGTCAAACAAAGACCAAGCTCAGGGAAAAAACAGCAGTATATAAAGGAGGTGGATACAAGAGGCGGATACAGGCAAACAACCAATAAGAGAATACATGGGAGGAGTAACACCATTGATTGAGGCTCTGGCTAGCAAATCAGATAAACTATAAGGAGGGGTCTGGGTCTCTGATCCAATCACCCATCAGGGAATGGAGAACTTTCTAGAATAAGGGGAAGTATCTTAGGGTGATGGACAAGGACCTAGGGAGGCGTGACTATAATGATAACTATAATAACACTTATAGATACCGGGGACGAGACAAAACAGATTGACAGCACTTTTATATGGAGGAGCAAACCAGTCAAGGAGAGGGGGAGAACCAGGACCAAACCTTATATTATCAATTTAAGAAACATTGAACATCCTCATGTGAACATTAAATCTTGCCCAACACTAGATCTTACACTACAACACCAGAGATTACATCTGTCAGCTGATGATAAAAAGATGATGCTGACAGCTTTTTATTAGGTTGATAATGAAATTGAATGTTTCAGGAAGTTGTGGAAATCTTTTTTAACTTTTCTATGTATGCTACTGAAACGTAATGTATTAAAGATAGTAGGGGTTAGAAACATGAAAGAAAACACTTTTGGAAGCTGGACACCGTATGAGAAAAATGTAAGTCCTGCAGTCCTGAGGGAAATACTCTTTCTCTTGTAGTTGGAGGGATGTACCTTGCCGCTAATGCACCAAATGCGAGACAGGAAGATTTGTTTAGAAAAGAGACATATCTTTCAACTGTAGAGGAGCATGAGGGTTAGAAAAGG
Organism: Motacilla alba alba; assembly: GCF_015832195.1. Taxonomy (NCBI): domain Eukaryota; kingdom Metazoa; phylum Chordata; class Aves; order Passeriformes; family Motacillidae; genus Motacilla; species Motacilla alba. The sequence continues at coordinate 35,396,201 of NC_052046.1, read as the reverse complement.
CCTTCCTTTGCACTGCTTGGGCAGGAAGCAGATGAGTGGTGGTGTGTGATTTTTTGGTGAAGTGCTTCTCTACAGCATAGGGCACTGAGTGCTGTGGCTGGGACCACCTATCACAGAACCAGGCCTCATGTGGAGCAGTGCCTGCAAGGCTCAACTCAGCCAAATCTGTGTTAAAACTCCGTTTTTGCAGACAGCATTATGTTGCTGAATATTGTATTCTCTTCCTTCTGATATGCTTCTGGTCCCAGAGCTTTCCTAAGTGTGGGACTGTGGATTGGCAGGAAAAGTTTGCTCTGAATTTGTTCAGGATAGCAGGATGCAAAAACATGGGAAAGTAAGTGATATCTAAACAGTAAGTAACTTATACCTCTTGTTTATTTGAAGGTGTTTGTATGGGTTTTTTCTCACATTTTTATCAGGTGCTGCCTTCCTTAGGGGTGTGTCATCCATTCTAACAGAGAGACTGCTGGAGGCTAAAGTTACAGTTACTAGGAGGAGGGAGGGAAACTCATTTGCTTAAGACTGGAAACACTTCTCTGGAATTTATGGTATTCTGTTTTGTTATCATATATTTTAAGGCCTCAAGAAGCTTGGATCAATTCACATTTTTACAAGACCTTTGTTAGTATATTGGTATTTTTGAAACTCAAATAGGTTTAGTAAGGAACAATTTTTATTTGAAATATGATGTCACATGGTCTGGAAATCCCTTTGGTCTGTTGGGTCACCTGTTTCAGCTGTGTCTCCTCCCAACCTCTCATGCACCCCCAACTTCCTCACCAGCGTGGAAGCACAAACAGCAGAAAAGGCCTTGGATCTGTGTAAGCCCTGCTGAGCAATAACAAAAACATCTCTGCATTATCAACCCTATGTTCAGCACTAGTAAAAAATACAGCCCCATGCCAGGAACTGCGAATAAAATTAACTCCACCCCAGTTGAAACCACCACAAGCAGATAAAACGTGGTTCAATCTTACACAGGCTTAATTAATGAGTACGACACAGGTATAATGACATAATAGAATGTGGGCTGTTATCAGTATTTATCACAAGGAAAGATCAAGGGTCCAGAGAAAAACACATTGAGAAAAAATGAAATGTACTTTTTATCTTTCCTTATCATGCAATAATGTTGGCATTTAGCCCTATCTTTCCTCAAGGTGAGTGCAACCTGCATTTGTTAGACTTGTTGAATAAAAATGTGAACCAGAGAGGCATGTATGATCTGATATGAACTTAGATGAAGTAGTCTAACTTTGTTATCAAAAGCTATCATTATCAAAAATAATAATTCCTGTATGAACATAGAGGAGTATGTTGGCCTCTACTGCATATGACAGAAATTTGATTGATAAACATGATCCTGATGACTAGACTGCATAGTCTTAATAATTTTTTTCAGCATTTAGTGCTAAATTATTTTTTTAAAATTATTATTTAGTGGCATGAAAAGAACACTTTTTGATATTGCAAAGTCTGATCCCCAAAATGTAGCTGGATCAAAGTTATCTTTACAGATTTTATATTTTTTTCTTTTTTTTTTCCCCATGATCTTGTGCTAACAGGGAGTATCTAACCTTAGTCTAACTTTCTGCTCTGTTTTCCTTTCTTTCCTCAGCTCTTTAGCAGGTGAACAGAATCCGTAACGCATGTCTCATGAGCAGCTATTCAGTTATTTCTAAATTAAGTGTATAGGTAATTATTGTATAATATTCAAATGCTGGTTTAAAGAATGCTAATACAGATCTTTAGAGTATTTGGGTGAATCCTGAACACCAGCAAATCTTATCAAAATCCCTGAAAGTTGAGGGGATATTGTCATTCCCATTTTATAAAACTGTGGCACAGAGACAGTTGAGACTCCAGTGGCTGAGACACCCAATATGTTTTTTATGGTGCTTATCATTATGTAGCACTTAGTGCATATGAAGAGCAATTAAATAGTGCCTCCTCCAGTTGTAGGCTGGATTGCTTGGCTCTTCTTTAATTCAAACCTCAAAGAAAGACAACTTTAGAAAATTTGAAGTCTACAGGAAGGGATCAGCTAGCTAATAAATGTCTAGTATACCTGGAAATATGCTGTAAAACTCCATGATAAAGCAGGAAAAAATTTCTAAGCTTCTAATCACCTAGATTTCTAGTCTTCTTATTTTCTAATTAGAATCTAATTTTGTAATTTTGCATCTAATTGTCATTATAGACAGGAATCTCTTTGCAGCATGACACTGTTTCTTTCACAGAATTACTGAATCAGGGAGAGATTTAGTGCAAAAATAAAATACAGTCATCCCACTATTTTATGGTCTCTTTCCTATTTGTCAGAGTTTTTGGAGTACAGAAGGGTTGAGACAACCCAGATGAAGTGAAAATACAGATTATTTAAGACTTCTGTAAATTAAGATGTAAGAGCATACATGCTTGTAAGTTTAGAAAACTTGTAAACTGTAGCCTGGAGACAGCAGGGACAGCTGGGAAGAGCAGAAGGCAAAGTGGAGGAGATTTGAAAACTATGGGCTACATACATATTCCTGAAACTGACATTGTGGCACAGGCTGGTCTGTGAGTACAAAGCAGGGTTATCTGCATGTGTCAATCAGTTATTGAACAATTCAGGCTTGTCTGATTGATAATGTGTGTGTATCAACTTGAAAAAATACAGCACAAATACATTTTTGCATTACACTGTGATTGCTTCTAATCTTTAATCTCAAATCATCTAATGTAAATAGGAAATATCTCCACTGGTTTAGAAACATGAAGTGTTTTCCAAGGTGAGGGAAAACACTTCCTTATCCTATAAGGAAGACTTATTACATTACAGTTAAAGTATTTGAGTCTGTGAAAGTTTTTGTGAAATTTCTTTCACTACCATAACATGATGAGCCTCTGTTTTGTAAGTTGCATTCCTGCAAATGAAACTCACTTGTTACTGCTGCAATTTGGGAATTTGTACTCTCCCTGTGTACACCAGCATCTGGGAGAGGAGAATGAGGTTTTGGGGAACCATCTCTAAATTTATGTGTTTAGAAATTCATCACATTCTGTGCAAATGCAAATGCTTCTGTCTTATTAACCATTAACACTTGGAATACTCAATTATTTAGGAATATAAACCTTAAGAGTTTAAATATTAAACATGTTTTTATGTGGTAGCCAATTGTTTGGCAATGAAGAAATGTGTACAGTTGTGTTTTGTTTTCTACCTGTGCACCCGTGTTGCTAAGCTGGATGTTCGGTTTTATATACGAGACATAGAACCTATCAGAGGTTCTGGACTTGGATGTTCCTAATAAAAGACTTTGTTTTACTTCAGACATGAAGAGTTTACTGAAAACTAATGTGCAGTTAAGTCCCTGTACTGCAACCACTATGCTCACAAAACTGCTGCTGAAGTTAAAGGAATTTTGAATTCCAGTTTTTGATTAGAGGGTTGCTATTTAACTTCTTTAAGTTCTCTGACTTGTTTGAAGTCAAGAATTGTAGGAGTTTGTATTGATTTTGAAATCTACATTCTGTAACAGATGAAATTATGATGGAAAATGTAGCTGGTTTTGCACAACCCAGCACTTAACGGTTCTGTGCTTTAGTTCATAGTTCAGTTTGTAATTAAACCAGGCTTATTTGTGAAATCAGTTGAAATAATAATTTTGGCTCAGAGATTTTAAGGGCATTTTGGTAGGATGCTTTGACTCAGGTGTATAGCTGTAAAAGAGAAAGGCAGAAACTTAATGAAAAATTTAAGACAAGACACTGAGTTAAGTATTTTGTTATTTTATGTACTGAACAGGAAATAATAATGAGAAAACTCATACTAAAAGTTGTAACATGAAAGTGTTAAATGAAGAATGAATGTTAAATTATATCACACATTAAATGTTTCATTTACCTCATAAGTACAATGTTTGCAAGCCCTTTAATTTTTTATGGGTTTTTTTGGCATAGTATTACTAACAGGGAAAGCCTGAATGAGGTGGGAATACTTTTAAATAACATCCTCAAAAGAAAAGAAAAACTCAGAATACCTTACTTGCAGGCCTCTCTCAACAGCTTTTTTTGATCCCAGAATCAAATGACAGAAAATTCTCAGTGTCTTATATACACCACAAAAGCAAGGCACCATTATTGATGATGTAGCACAGGAACCTGACTGTTTTTATTTGGGCACAGCTATCACTTGACAGGAATCATGGAGTAAAGTCCTCGATGTCAGGCAGGCGAGAAAAGGTGTGATAATGCATTAGTTAAGGTTAGCTTTTGCAGCAGATTTTAAAGTTATTTATGCTATAAAATTTTTAAGATGTGGCTTGAATTGAGTATAAATTAGTTGCCCATCTTTTAAGAACTCCTATATTAATTAATTTACAGCTATGTTGATTGACTGTCTTTTCCCTCCATTAGGCCAACTGAGTGTTACATTCCCTTGCTCTGCAGATTTTGTAACACTGGTTGTTAGGGAGATGTTCTAGCACAGCACTATAAGGCAGCTACTTCACCTTCACCATTGTGTGCCTTGCACAAGAATATGTCAACAGCAGGTAGAACCAGCCTACCTAAAATCAGCAGGATTTTAATTTGGAGGATGTTTTTATGACATCAAAGCTGAAGTTTACATCTGATGTAACTGCCTTCCCACAAGGGCTTTATCAGCTAGTGCACACATGGTGTGTTTTCACTTGTGGACATTTTTAATCAATCAGTGTTTGACACAAAGATGAAATCTAGCCAAACAGGTCTGTGTCAAGCACATACTAGAGGTCTCTTCACTTTCTCAAATAGAGGAGGCCTCTATCTAAGTGATTTCATATGATTTCCTAGGGAAAATGCTGCGTACAGTGACTGGCACAGCTTAGGGAGGGATGACCTGTTAGAAATCTTCAAGCACCTAAAAAAGGGGTCTGAGCACTTTGGGTGTGCACATTGAGAGGAAATTGTGTGTTTGCTCCCTCCAAGAGGAAGCACCCAGGCTGCTCTGTGGTCTGGCCTGGCATTTGGAGATGGCGGGATTTACTTTGAAACTGCTTCCTGCCCAATCCAAAGCACTCGTGCAGATTCAGCCGTAGTGCTTCAGGCTTTGTGATGATTGGCTGAATGTGGGTTCTGGAAAAGGCAGGCAGGATGGTTTACCTTCAAATTCCCATTGTGAATAAATTGCACTATGTTTTAATTGCTGTTAGGGAAATTATTATCATTTATTTAATTTCAGATCTAATTGCAGTTGGTCAAATAGCGTTTCTTGTTCCTTTTTTGTGGTATATTAATGTTTATGATATGCATCATAAAACCCCAAGTAATTTTTCTTTCTGCAGAGTGTAGCAGAATGTTTAGGAAAGGAGTCAGGATTCTCTTAGACGTTACTAAGAAGAAATGGAGATAATTTTACAGGCTTATAAGGTGTTGCAAAACTGTTCTTTTGAGATCCACAGGAAACAAAATAATATTTTTGTCATCATTGCACCCTATAATACCTGGCCTATATACTAGCCTAAGGCTGGCCAGAAGGCCATTGCATATTGAGGAGGGGGTGAGCCATGTCAGAGTTACCCTGACTAGGTGCACTGTGCTGAATTCACAGCTGGGCCTTCAGGGCTGTGCTGAGTTGCACAACTTCCCTGGCTTCAGGATGAATGCAGCCAGCTCACTGATATGGAAAAGCCTGCAGACAGTTGCCACTGGGTACTAGTGATTACATCCCTTGTGTGTCCCTGTCTGCATCTAACAGTGCAACATGAAGTTCTCATGTGAACATCCTTTCCTGCATGACAATAAAAGGGGTGAATATAGGATGGTGACAATAATTCCCTATAAGAAAATCCTATGATAGCTTGAATGATTTAAATTATGGGAATTTATTTTAGAGATAGGGTCTGTACAGCAGGTTGTGTGTGGTGTGGAGGTCCTGCACTATGTAAGGTTCTCAAAATAGAATCAGAGAATCGACCAGCAGTTTGAAGGGACTTTGAAGAGCATCTAGTTTCAAACCTCCTGCCATGGACAAGAACATTTTACATTAAACCAGGTCCTCAGAGCCCCATTCAACTTGGCCTTGAATACTTCCAACAATTTCTCTCAACAACCTGTTTCAATGCTTTACCATTGTCAAAGCTGAGAATTTCTTCCTAAGATCTAAACTGAATCCATCCTCTTTCAGTTTAAAGCATGTCCTTGCAAAATTCCCTCTCTAGTTCTCCTGTAGCCTCCTTCAAGTACTGGAACGTGCTGTAAGATCTTCCTGGAGCCTTCTCTTCTCTGGGTTGAACAACCCCAATCCTTCAAGCTGTTTTTATAGGAGGAATGTTCTAGCCCTCTGATCATCTTCATGGCCAACCTCTGGACTCATTCTAAGTCCGCATCCTTCTTATATTAGAGGCCACAGAGCTGGGTGCAGCACTCCCAGTGGGGTCTTACAAGGGCCAAGTAGAAGAGCAGAATCCCCTCCCTCTACCTGCTGGCCATGCTGCTTTTGATGCAGCCCAACATGTGGTTGGATTTCTGGGCTGCTTGAGCGCACTGCTGGCTCATGTTGAGCTTCTTGCCCACCAACACTGCAAAATTCTTCTACCCAGGGCTGCTTTTGATCCATTCCCTGCCCAGCGTGTATTTGCATTTAGGATTGTCCCAGTCCTGGTGCAGGACATTGCACTTGAAGTCGTTGAACTTCATGAGGTTTGCACACTACGTCTCAGATTGTAAATGTCCCTCTGGATGCCATCATATCCCTGCAGTGTGTTGACAGCATCACAGATGACTTCACTCTTACCAAGAATTAGTGAATCGCTAGTTTAAAATTACCTACAGTTAGATACCATTCTCCAAACAGCTAATTACCTTTAATAATTACTTAAAGACCCATGAAAGCAACCTATATAGGCAGGGATTTCCAACTTGGACTTTCTGCTCCAAGAGAGCTATTGCTAGCACTATATAAAATGAACTAGGGCTTTGCCTTTCTGACCTTGCATTGCCTTGTTGTATCGAGGCATACCCTAGCTGTATTTTTTCGTTGCTACAAATAAGTCGGCTATTTTTTATTTCTTTCAACTTGAAAATTATATTGTAGCAGTAAAGTAAAAGGGAAAAACAAACTCCTGTGTTACTGGCTGCAAAGGCAGTGGCAATCAATCAGTGGATAATTTTAAATGGTATTTTTGCAATTGCTGGTCAATGGTACATGTGAGTATAAACAGATTGGTAATATCAATTTACAGTGGAGGAAAGGATCAGGCTTTTACAGTAGACTAGACACAAAGACAAACTGATACCATGCAGTTGGGAAAAAAAAAAAAAGAGATTATTTGGGTAGTACTAACTGATGTAGTATTTAAAATCTGAATGAGAGTTCTTGGGCTTGGTGACTGTCCTGGATTGCCAAGAAAATTGTATTCTATTTGCCATCTGTATGGCAGTTGTCTTCTGTTATGTGGGCAGTTTTCCTTATCTCTTCCACAACCACTCCTCCCTGATCTGCTGATAGGAGACATCTGCTGATAACAGGCTACTGAATGTCTCTGCATGACTGATAAGAACTATAGCATCCCATTGTGAGATGTTCTGCCCAGAGGGAGGAGCCAAGCATTCCTACCCAGATATAGTCTTGAGGTTCTGGAACACCAGCATGGCTTTCTCCACTGGATTTCCCAGAGGAACAGCTGCCTCTTCCACTGGATCTTCAGAGGAAGACTACACCTTTCTACAGGATCACTGCTTCAATAGAACCACACCTGACACTCCAGGAGGACTGCAGCCACAATTCCAATTGGACTGCTACCAACACCCTGACCAACAGGGTGTCAGGTTGCATTCTGACTCTGTCAATCTTGTTTTAGTTTACTGCATTGTTTATTTTATCTTTTTTATTTTGTTTCCTGATAAAGAACTGTTATTCCTGCTCCCATATTTTTGCCTGAGAGCCTCCCCTAATTTCAAATTTATAACAATTCAGAGAGAGGGGGTTTATGTTTTTCCATTCCAGAGGAGGCTCCTGCCTTCCTTAGCAGACACCTGTCTTTCCAAACCAAGACATTGACTGAGAAGCTTCAGCTGTAGTTGTGTGGCTTTTTGACACCATTCATACAAAGGAGATAGTGAGATAAGAGAACAATCAGAAGAACAGCCAAGAATCAAACCGGATAATTTTATAAAGAATAATGCAAGAAGAGTAGTTCAAACTAGAGGAGATAAAATTGATATGGAAGAGAAATTTTTTCAAGTAGAAGCAGCTCTCTACTAAAGTTAACAGCAATAAATGATTCTGGCTGTCAGTTAAAAGCTGAGTAGAAAGTGTTTGGTTTGCTCTGAAGGAATTTAAGGTTGAATATTTCAATGTGGTTACACTACAGTGTTATAGAATTAACACCAAAAGAGGCTTTTAAGAGGGGATTAGCTAAAATCTACCTGCTTTGTAAGATCATGCTTAAAATAAAGAGGGTTTTCATGCAATCTGAGTATAGTTCGTTTTATGCGTCTTCTCTGACTTTGGAATAAGGGACAGTTTGAATGCCAAGCCAACACATGAGCTATATTGGAGTGTCCTCTTCACAGGTGTTTAAGTCTAGCATAAGATCTGGCACATCAGCTGGGAGTATGGCAAATTAGTTAATCTAATATGACTATAAGGAACATTGTGATCCTTTCAACTTATCACAGAACACTGAGTCTGTTAAATGTTCAATGAGTTGTACTTGGCTAAATTTTCTGGCAAAATTCTTGTTTGCGAAACTTCCACCTCTTTATGCCAGCTGACAACAGAAATAGCAATTCAGAAGTGAATTTATGTGCCCTTCTACCAGTTTTGCCTAATTTAGGGATCCGTCTTTTGGATGAGCTCATACAGACTGTTAGGTTTCATTTATTTTAATGCACTCAGTGCAAATCTGAATACCTTGGGTTGAAGAGGCATGTAATTCTTTTTCACATATGATAATAAAATGCTGGGTCATCAAAGTTTCCTGGTATGAGGATCCTGATCATGAAACCAAGGGTTTCATGCAGAAACTTCATACTTCCTAATTGGTATTGCAGGAACTTAATAAAGGTTCAAGACTTACTTGTGCAATATTCATTGCTGTATTTGGAGCTCAGATCACAGCAATTTAAAAATAAATTAATTATGTACAAGATACAGTTTTGCCCCTGCATAAATGGTGAGTCTAAGAGATGTCGTGCTTGTCTACTTTCAGTTGTGCTTCTCCACTTTGCTTAACGAAAGGACATGAACACTAAATAGAACCAGTGTTCATGAGATATTTATGTTCATGAATACTTCCTTGTCTCTGTCTTTGGTGGCACCCTGCTAGGATGCACATGCTTTAATATTAGCATTTTTTAATTGATGTCAGAAGCACTAGTACTCTTGCAGTTGGAATGGCTGTGCAGTCTCTTCTTCTCTCTGTTTTGTCAGAAGCAATTTCTGACAGAAAATGTCAGAATGTCAGCAATTTCTGACAGAAAAAATTCAGAAGCAATTTTAAGAATATATAATTTATTGGTACTTGTGACTTTGACAGACGAGGAATACAAATGGACAATTTCACTTCGTAACAAATTGTCTGTCTGTCCTTGTTTCCAGTGAAAACTTTAGATTTCTCAGTCCCCAAAAAATATATTACTGCTTCAAAAACCAAATATTTGGGAATAAATAAATTTTTGGCTTCATTATATGGCTTTTTGCCCTTTCCATATTTGAGATGCTTTATTAAGCTGCCTTGCAAATATTAACATAGAGGATGTAGAAGAAAAAAGAACTGGATAGATAAGTGTGCTGTTGGTTATCCATTTATCAGCCATTCATGCCTGCATGACTGCGTATTTGCACTTACCATGAGAGTGGATGTCTGTTAGCCATGTGCAGCTGAGACTCTGAGGGGTAATTCAAACTTTAGGGTAATCAGTTTTTGTAAATAAAGATAGAGACTTTCCAAGCAATCTGGGATTTGTGGAATGTCTCCAGATAATATCAAAATGGCCAGTTAGAATTTGAATAATTAGAAGTTTCTTATTAAAAGAAACATGGCCAGGAAATGAAGCTACTTGTCACTTAGACCTATGAGAAAATGGTAAGTGAATATATTATCCACCAGAGAAAAAATGTTCTTTGTCTGAAGGTCAAAATGTATAAAGATTTAGGAATCAAAGCAATGGTGATAGTTGTATTTCTACCTTAAATATCAAGTATTATTCCCAGGGATGAAGAAAAGTTTACTTATGGACAGCCAATGAGCCAAAATGCAGAGCCACAGTACAAAACCAGCTTGTTCCAATTTGCTTTCTGTAGTGGTCTAAGAGGTTGATTTGATAACTCTGAAGAATGTATGTTACACTGTAGACATGCAAGTTTTTCTTCATCTAGCTCCCTCTCACCATCGTAAGATACCCTTGTGCAGATTTTTTTCAGTGTAAATGACAAAGGAAATCTCATTTTCTAAATGAAGCATAGAGGGGTTGTTGGGTGGTTTTGTGCATTCCAAATGCATACTTTTCCTCATGCATTTTCTGTAGATAAAAGAGTACAATGTAGAAATGGAATGGTACAAGATTGAATACCATCTCATTTTTTCTCAGTGTATTTCTTTAAAATACAACACTTGTATTTCAAACCCTCTGTTGATGTAAGTACTCATTCCTGAATTAACAGTTGTGTTTCAGAAAACTTGCATCCATTCTTCTATGAAGAGGAAACTTGGTGATTGCTAATTGGCACAGAAGTACAGAACTGTGGCATAGGTGATATGGGTCTGATTCTTAGCTGTGCTACAGTCTTGTTTTTTGACCTGGCAAATGATTGTCCTCTGGCTACTACCAATTGCTGCGGAAGGTAAACTGCTGATTGCTGCATCTCTCCATGTGGACCTAGGAGATGGACCGCAGGGAGGAACAGGAAGAGAGGAAGGGATCATGTCTGTTGTCACCGCAGACAAATGGGGATAATACAATTGCTGTATTATATTCTTACTGTATTATATCCCATTTATAACTTGGAGCAATTTACTTGGAGCAGAGTAAAATCTCTGGAGCAGCATTGTACTTTTTACTGTTTTATACTTGCTCTTCAACACCAGATTGCAAGGCAGCAATATCACTTTAGTGCTGGCCGGAGCTCCTGAAGAATTCTATAATGTGAACAATTGAAATCAGAGCAGGAAGAAAGTAACACTCTGCAAACCAGGGGTAGAATGACATGCTAAAACTTAAAAGAACTATTCAAAAACCCACCCAGCAAAAAAAACCAAAAACCAGCAAACCCAAACAACAACCCAAAATCATTGCTTCTTTTTCTGAAGTGAAGTGTTTCTAGAGTTTTCTATAGTATTTTTTCATAGTTTCATGAATCAAGTTCAAGAGAAATTAGAGCACTCCCTCTTGGCAAAATAGGAAATGAAAACTACCGTGGCATTTCTCTTGGGTCTCCTTGTTTTAATTTTCTTTCTACATGTTGTTATCACCTATGAATAAGTTGGACACTCATTTTGAAGTCCAGTGGATAGCTAATTTTTGTGTAGTGTACCAGCAGCAAATGATTCCTATTAATAGTTACTTATAATTCTCTGATTTAATAGAGATATTTTTTAATCAGGCTTTCTACCTGACTCTGAAGTTGACAAGAATTTTTTCTGTCACAGAAATATTTGTACAAGGGTAATTTCAGTCTTGAAAGGAAAAGGATGTAGGTAGCCACAATGTAGGTAGCAGAACTAAGTCAGTATTTCTGAGAGAAATGACAGGAACATTTTATTTAGCTTCTATTCAAAAGATCTTGATGGGTTATCCCATCACTACTGAATGATATCTGTACTGACACTCAGATAGAGGTTTCTATCAAAGTTTGAAAAGGAAAGAATGTTTTCCCTCTTCATCACAGCTGTTGCTTGCAAAGTAGGGTGTACAAACAAAGCATTATTATTTGTTCTGTTTAAAGAAATTCAAACAGTTGGATTAAATTCCTGCTTAAAAAATAGTCCAGGAATCAACTGTGATTTTTTTCTGTTTCATAGTAAGAGATAATGGGATAAGAGTAGGATCCCCTTAGGAAAGGACATTCACAAGGAATGGGTTCTCAATAAGGATTATGGGGGACAGAGTTGGAGAGGAAGATATGATCTGGAAGAAACATTTGGGCAGCAGATAAATGGTGTTGTGTCTTGACAGTGAGATTTTGAAAATATTATTCTGTTAGGTAAATTTATCTTGGGGCTTGTGGACAGATAACAGCTGATCTCTGTGCAGGATCGCTCCATAAACCTACTTGTGATTTACATCTTCCAGTCACATCTGTTTCCTCTCTTGGAAAGAGCACATACTGTTGTACAAGAACATGTGTGTTTAACCTTGTGGATGTGGCTGAAATCTGTCTGAATGCTACTAGATTTAGTTTAAAAAGTTGATATTAATTAGGAGAGCTGTAGTCTTGAATGCTGTGGCTAGAGATGACACTGTTAGCTGTAGTTGGCAAAGACATTTGCTCTGAGAATTTAGTGCTGAAGGATTCCTTAAGGACTGGAGATTCAAAACATTTTCCAGAAGCACTGGATTTTTCTAACTTGTTTCTTGCTTTGAAAATGTATCCAATAAATTCTATTTAAACACCACATTGTTTTTAAAACCATATGTGTTTTTATTTTTCTGATATTTCTTCTTTGCACCTTACATTTGCAATCAGAAGTATTGATGATGAGTGCAGGGCAGCTGTTTAGTAAAAGATAAACAACAGCTTTTAGATGTCTTCAATTGCATCTTTTGTTGAAGACTGCCAGAGTCTATGCATGAAGTCAAGGTATCCTAGTAAGATTTGTTGAAGTGCCTTTAGTCCTCTTGGGCTGGTGCTGCTCACCTAACTATGTTACAATAGATTTAGAGAGTTATAATGAAAATTTCAGTAGTTGCAGCAATTTCAGTAATTGTTAGACTTTGTGCTGGTCTAACATTTTCTGAGTGGTTCTTGGTAACTGCAATTGAAGCCATTGGCAAGGTAATTTAGGCAAAGTGATTTTGTTTCCTGGACAAGTATTGTCACTATTTGCTGCAACCCATGAAGCTATTTTTCTAGTTTTTGAGGAAGCTGTCTGTGTCCCAGGTAGTTTTTAGTGAGGAAAAGTGGTCAAATTCCATTATGCATCTCACATCAAAAAAGATAGATGCAGGTAATCTTATGAAAATGACTTTCCTTTTCTTTTTGTGTCTTTGTCTAAATGTTATTCTCCCTTCAGGCCACAGCACTCTACTCAGACTTGTTGATTTCTGAACAGGTATAAGCAAAAATATGTTAGGACAACTGTGATTTTTTTAAGTCAGAAAGCTAACAGTAGATTTTTATTATACTAAATAACTGGAAAATATGTTATTTGCTGAAAACCAGTAATATGAATATCATCTTTTTTCAAAAGACATAAAAAGGGAATAAGTGAAGGTTAAATGCTTTAATTCTAGTTTCCTTTTTTTTGGTTTTCTGGGTGGGGCTGAAATGGAACTCTCCTATATCTTCCTAAATTTTAGACTTTTAACAGTATTACAGTTTTAAAGCCATAAGAGGAAACTACTGTGTTTTGGGCAGCTACTGAGCTGTGTTTTGCTACTGCTAATTTTCTGTTGATAACTACATGGTGGTTATTAAATTGGTCAATTTGTAAATACTCACATAAATTTTTTTAAGTAATTAAGTGCTTCAAATACAGCTGAATTACTGTTCTGATAATGTAGCTGTTTGATCATATATTGTATTTTTGTATTATATCAGCATCCTGAAATATGTTTATGGTTAGATATATGTGAGTTCTGAACAATGGCAGCCTTATGCTTATAGGAACACTGGCTGTCAGTGATCTGAGGCATTGTAAAACCCATTGTGTTCATGCAGAGAAAATGAGCAGAGCCTTGAACCAAATGTGTTCTCTTGTACACAGAACAGCCTTTCACTCTGTCTTGTGCCAGGCTAGTGCTCTGCTGCATTGTCCTTGTGGGTATTTCCCCTCTGCACTTGAGAAGACAACTCAGGATCTCACATTTTGTTTTGTTTAGAATTGCATTCTCTTCCAGCTTGTGTATCAAACCTCTGTAGCTCTTTTGAGTAGTATGGATACAGATTTTCTATAAACAAGAACTGTTTCCAAGCCAAAATGAATAAACAGATCTGCAAAGTGATTGTGATGCAGCTCCACTGATTTTACGCAGAATTGATCCTGGCTAAGATATCTTTGGCTCTGTCCACAAGTGGCAATCCCTTTGACTTTTTTAAGTGTCTGGATAAGGAAAACTGCCCAGCATGGTCAGCGTCACTGAGTAAAATTTTAGGTCTGTCAATGTTATTTGGTTATTATACATAACCAGGTCTTCAATCATCCAATGGAACTGTGATTGGGATGGTTTTTAATTTAATCCATGGCTAAAAAACTTATTCCTTTTTCTGTGTGATGTCTTTTGGTATCAAGGTGTCTTTAGTACATTTCAGACTGGCTATTACAGTGTTTATGGCTGTACATATCAATCAATCATAGAAGAAAAGATTATCGAGAATTGGAAAGAATCCACAATCATCATCAAAATTCAACTGATAGTTCTGAACAGGACAGGTCCAAGAGTCACACCATGGGCCCATGAGCACTGTCCAAAAATCTTCTTGAACTCTGTCAGGCTTGGTGGTGTGACCACTCCCCTGGAGAGCCTGTTCCAGTGCCCAGCCAACCTGTGAGTTAAGAATATTTTTCTAATACCCAGCCTAAACATCCCCTGACAGGACTTCAGGCAACTCCCTTTTGTCTTGTTGCTGCCACCATGGAGAAGGAATCAGTGCCTGCCTCTCCTCTTCCCCTCATGAGGAAGTTGTAGCTGCAGTGGGGTCTCCCCTCAGTCTCCTCCAGGCTGAACAGACCAAGTCACCTCAGCCACTCCTCACATGGCTTCACCCCAAGGCCCTTCACCATCCTCATGGCCTCCTTTGGACACTTTCTAACAGCTCAATGTCTTCATATGTTGTGGCACCCAAATCTGCCCCCAGCCCTTGAGGTGAGGCTGCCCTAGTGCAGAGCAGAGCAGAGCAGGACAATCCCCTCCCTTGCCCTGCTGGCGATGCTGTGCCTGATGCCCCCCAGGACTTGGGAGCCCTCCTGGCTGCCAGGGCACTGCTGGCTTGTGTTCAACTTGCCTTTGACCAGGAAACTCAAGTCCCTTTCTGCAATGCGGCTCTTCAGCCTCTCCTTTCCCAGTCTGTCCACACATCCAAGGCTGCTTTGTCCCAGGTGTAGAATCTGGTAATTACCCCTGTTAAAATTCATACGGCTGGTGATTGTCTACCCCTTTAATTTTTGTAGGTCTCTCTGCAGGCCCTGTCTTTGAGAGAGACAGAAACTCCTCCTGATTTACTATAATCAGCAAATGTAGGAGAGGATACTTTCACGTTCTTTCAAGGCTTGTGTTCTTGAATCTGTTCCAAAGAATTTGAATCAATTAGGAAATATCCTTCAGTGCAGAGATGGCTTGTCTGCTTGTGTACTTTTACAGGAGTGGATTGTGACAAAGTTAGCTTCATGGAGAATGGTAAGTAGTAGGCAGAGTAATAACATCTCCCTTGAACCTCCTTTTCTTTGGTCTAAACAACTCCAGCTCCCTCAGCCACTCCTCGTAGGATTTACTTTGTAAATTAACTGTAGGAGAAGTATCTTGAGTTGAGAATTAGACTGTATACAGTAAAATACTAAGAAAGGTAGTTATAAAATTTTCAGTTTATGAAAAAGAATTGCATACTCAAAGGACCTTTTTTATCCAATTTCCCAGGCATTAAAACCATACTAATCATAATGATCTACCTCTAAAATCATCTGTAGTTAGATAACTCAACATATAATGTTTATAAATTTGAGATACCAGGTTATATCAATATAGTATATAGATATTAATATATATATATATATATATATAGTTATATATTTTAATGGTAGCTACTACTACCTTCTTTTTTTGGTTTGGACACCTTCTCTCCTGGATCAATACAAGAGACAGAGTGATGCAATGGTAGTGAAAACTTTTGATTTGGAATGAGCAAGAAGGTGAGATTCAAAACACTGAATGAAATGGGGGCAAATTGAAAATAAAAGAAAGCGGCTGTCGTCAGGAAGAGCAAAATATACTTCATGTGTCTGTGTATATTAAATCCTTTAAATAAGTAAAATTTTACTGTGCTCTGAGGCACATAAAATATACCTGTGAAAAAATGTCTAGGTAACACTTTGTAACACTTCAGTACACTTTGTGAGATTCACATGTTTTTGGATCAGACCAGACAGCTAGAACAAGTAGCCTGAGATTTTTACAGGCCAAATCTGAAATGCAGTTCTGGATTCCCAATTGGGTCTATTACTGAAGGAAAACATTGCTGAAGTTTAGATTTGATGGGGACCTGACTTTTGATGCTGGGGAAATTCAAGTTTATATCTAATACAAACAGATCAAATTGTCATAGTGAGAATTCATAGAAGAGTGTTGTCAAAAAACCTTTGAAACAAATATGGAGAGGGCAGTTTCTTTGTGGCCCAGTAACTGGTCAATCTGTTCCATCTTAATCTATAATAATGGCCCAATTTAATATGACAAGTAAGCAGAAATGTAAATTAATGAGAAACAAATTCAGAACAGATGGGAGGAAATGGTTTCTCATGCAGAAAATGCTAAGCTTTTGTAATGACAACAGAGGTGGGGTTGTTGTGGAGGTAATGTAAAAGGAAAGAATAATGGACTGTGTTACAACTTCAATATGCTAAAAATCTGAAATTCCATTGTATGGCCTTTCCTTAGTAGCTCAGCCCTTGCTTTATTTTAGGCTGCTGTCTAGGCATCTCTCAAGCTTTCTTTTACAGTGCTGTCCCTTATGTTGAAGAGAGACAGCAGATTCCTCACTAAAAAAATGGTGCCAGAGATCTGGCCTCCACTGCCAAACAGTTATGCTTCTTTTTCTGAGAGAAGAGGAAATTGCGTGAAAGCTGCTAAAAGAACAGTCTTACAGTTGGCTTAGGGGTCTAGAAATACATTTGAGCTGCATTTGAAATTTACTGAGAGAGCCTCAACAGAAGAGAGAGAAGTATGATCCTGCCCAGTCAGGTTATGGGATCCAGGTTATTTTACCACAGTAAAATATTGAATCATAGAGGAAATAAAAAGTTATTTTGCCATTATTCTGACAATTTATTTTAACAGTATTTCCTGTTACACTGTAGGAATTTTCTCAAATACCTGTAGCTTAATTTTTACACTTCAGATAAACTGTATGGAAATATAGACTCACAGGAGCTCATTGTGGAGTCAGTTTCTTGTACGTCCTAGCAAATTATGAAATCAATTAGGAGCCAGAAGAGAGTCTGCAACACTGTAGATAAAGCAAATAGCAAAGCTAACATATAGATTCTTTGCATTTCTAATTTTTTTTTTTTTACTAACACGTAGTATATAAATTTGTGGAGAGGTAGAATCAATCATGATAAATAATGTAGTTATATACATGAAAGGTTTATAATGAACAAGAAACACAGCTGCTATTTGCAGATTTCCTCTTTCAGAAAACTAATATTTTCCAGTATTATTTAGAAAATGCTGCTATGATTCAACACAGAGGTGTTTCTGTGAGCAAGACCTAATGTTTTACTGTGCTTGTAAATCACTATTGAAGCAATGCAATAGAGAAAGCAAATGAAGAACTTCTTTTGTCACTGAAATATAATGTCTAACAGGCAGTTTCAAGTTGATAATTAGATGTTCTAATCAGCATCTGGGGAAAGACAAAAAGACAGCTTGGCTTTTTGTTTTTGGGAATGTCCTGTTCAAGACATTCCTGTTCAGGAACTTGAATGCAGCTGCTTCTTTGGGCTCTGTGTCATTAATCTCAGGTGAAAATGCAGTGACATTTAAAAAACTTCAGTTTCTTGGACATTTTCTATTCATTTCCTAAATGCTACCTCTGCTATGTGACCTTGCAACTACACACAAAGATAAAGCTTTCAAGTAATTCACTCTTTGGAGGATTATGTTGCACTCACATACTTATTTTCCTATTTTTCAAATGATTTTAGAATGTGATTACTTAAGACTCTTTATGGTTGTGAAGTACAACCTCATTTGCTGGCCAGACTGTGTGTGTGTGTATATATATACACACATATATATACTTGGGTTAAAATGAGAAACACTTTTCAAGATTGATCATAAAGCAGTTAAATTAGGGAGCACAGTAGAGAAAACTTATTCCCTGTTGAATTTAAGGCAGTTTTATCCATGAAAGTCCTGATGCTTACAAAGCATAGTGGGGTTTATTTTCTGTGTAAGCAACAGAGATGATGGTGGTGTATTGCTGTGCCACCTACATTTAAGAAGGCAGAGGTCTGACTTGTTTAAAATAAGGTATTCTCAATGCTCCCTGACTTGGTAATGACTGTTGCAGATCCCTGATTACTGTGAAAGGTTGTCTAAGAGTGGTTACAAAGTGGCTACAGAAACCCTTGTGGTCTTCAAAATTAATTTTTTTCTTGGTTGCATTTCAGTTTATGATACGGTAAGTGAAATTGCATTCTGCTTCTATCAGTTAGGCAAAACCATTGGTTTTGTCGCAGTTGTGATAATTTTAGGGTATTGGCTGCCTCTGAGGTTGCTGACTGCAAGGTTAAACTGACCCTGATGCAGATCAGGATGGGATTAGGTGCTATTATGCTTGAGGTTTGCAGAGAAGAAGTTAAAGACAATGAATTGTGTGGTGTAATGGTCTGAGGGGATCAAACAGGAAGCAGAGACACCTTTTCTACCCAATTTCCTCCTCTTATCTTCCTGAAAGTTCTGGGGTTTTTTCCAGGAGTTAATAGAGTGGGAGTTTTGCTGTAGTAATTTTCACAGTAATTTCCTTTAGTTTGGAAAAGACCTCTGAGATTTTTGAGTCCAATATTTACCTGATCACCATCTGGTCAACTAGACTACCGCACTAAATCCAGGCATTTCTTGAACATCTCCAAGGATGGTGGCTCCAACACTGCTCTGGATGCCTCTTTCAGTGCTTAACCACCCTTTTTGTGAAGAGGTTTCTATTGATGCCGCTTTATTTCATGGAAAGTTAAGATCTTTTGAACTCTTGATGTCCTGTTTTGTCTTATGGAAGGTACCCAGCTCAGTGAAAGTGTTTTACTTAACATAAGATGCTGAGTGATTGCCCAGGTGTCACTTAGGATAGTCATTCAAGTGCTAGCAATGTCAATGGGGTACAGGTAAGACAGAAGTGAATTTATTTGCTTATATAGAACAATTGGCAGTAATTGACTGAAAATCAGCTTCCTCATTCCATGTCTGCTTGTGCTTTTAAAACCTGCTTCCCCACAACAGAAGAAATAGTATGTGATGTACTGGAAAGAATATGTGGCAACTGCAAGAAGGGTGTGAAACATGATCTTTTCTTTAGGATGACAAAGTCCAGGAGGCATTTGTGGATATACACATCTACAGATCCTAACGTAGTGAAAGAGTAAGGTGGCCAGTCAATTACAACAAGTCAAGTGTTTACCTGTTGATTACTATATTTATGTAAATGTATCAGTAAAGTTGTTTTGTTGGGGTTTTTTTGTTTTGTTTTTTTTTTAAACTCGACCTTCTAAGCAGACTGTTAACTTTAGCTATTAACAAAATTAAGGTATTTAAAAGAAGCAGCAACATCCACTACAAAATTGGTAGTAATGAAGTATTGTTTGTTTGCTGAAGTTCACTGTGTGCATGTTAAATTGTCTGTCAGTTTGAAATCAAGACAGATGGTGTCTTGTATTTTCCAGCATTTCTGGATGATAAAGATAAATTGTTGTAGATTGAGACCATGCTTTATGTACAAAATAGTGGTTACTTGCCATATATATGGAAAACAGAATCCATCTTAAATAACGAGTTTTTTCCTTGCAAAAGTGTCAACATTTATGAAAGCATAAAAACATAATCAATATTTGAAGACTTAAAAAATCAAGGACAGATTTATAAAGAATTTTGAAGAGAAGTAAGAATATCTTTGTATGGAGAATTGTTTCCCTGAAGAAAGTTCATGTTTTAAGACCACTTTTAATGGCATGCCAGGTACTATCTCTGCATATTAAAGTCAAATTGTTAATATAAAATTGTATGGTTACATAATTGTCCCTGCCCTAGGCTTAAGAATTCAATTCTAAAAATGCGTATGTGCAAAAACATTCCGGCATGAAGAAAAATCTTTCGTTCTGAAAAACAGTAATTGTATGAAGAAAATCTTTGTAGAGATTATATAGCAAAGTATTTTTCGCCTAATTGGAATTCTGTAAAGACTTCCTTTGGGTATATTTAGCAGCTTAAGTGCTGGAATAATACTTTATTTGTAAGAAGCCATGAGGAAGTCTAACTTTACTGTCTCACCTGCCAGCAATTTCTCCTTTGGTTTTAGCAGTGTCAGAATATGCTGCCCCTGAATGCTTTTAAGACTTTGACACTACATTCCTGATTGTATCACTGAACATTTTTTTTCTCTTCATTTAGATTTATTGAAGCCTGTGAACCTGTTGCTGTTTAAGAGTCTAGTGGGGTAACCTGCATGAAAAATAAGGCAAATGCAGTACGTAAGCCCTTCATTTTCAGCAGATGGAGCTGACTCCTTGTACTTTTGACAAGTACAGACAATTAACTATATTTTAGTTCCCAGATTCACTGTGTTAATGTTACTTTCACAGTCCCACTCAGTAGTCAGCGCCTGACTCTGGATGAGGGGATTTTATGAGTAAACTATGTTGCTCCTTTTTCTGACTGACAGTTGGAATTACAGAAAACATCCTTTATTCCCACTGTTTATCAGGTGCCATTGCCACTTTTTGTTTCAATGTACTGGGATTAAATGATGGAAACTTGGAAAATGAAATATTTTTATTCACAGACAGTATTTTCATTTGGAAAGGAAGATTCTGCCATGTGCATTTCAGTACATTTTCTGAAAAATAGCTTCATAACCACAAACTAAAGACGATTACTATCAAA
This sequence comes from Motacilla alba alba, assembly GCF_015832195.1. Taxonomy (NCBI): domain Eukaryota; kingdom Metazoa; phylum Chordata; class Aves; order Passeriformes; family Motacillidae; genus Motacilla; species Motacilla alba. The sequence continues at coordinate 35,375,207 of NC_052046.1, read as the reverse complement.
TTGCTAAAAAATTATGTTTCAAGGAAGCAGTGAACTATTTGGTCTGTGCATGTTTTTTATGATTTTCTAAAGCTGTTCTCACATGAATCTGTTACCTTTATTTCTAATTTGAAGTTGGTTTTCCTTCAGTGTTACTGCAAGAGCAGTTCAAAGGCACTGTGTAATGATTCTTCGCAGTGGCATTTTGAAACACATATTCATAGAACTTCTTCCCATTAATTTATTTAGATATATATAGAGATATGTATGTATTATTTTTCAAAGCTGGTAAGTTCCATTTTCCATCTCACAGCAGAGATCCTCAGATTTGAGGAGTGGCCTGCTTATGACCTGTGTCTTGTATCTCAAACCAGCATGGAGTTGGCAGTTCAGCCCCATTTTCTCAGCCCAGGGCCTGTGGGGAGGAGCAGGTAACTGCAGTGGCTGGTGAATTAGCAGCCAGTTCTTGTTTTTCTTTTATCACCCCTCATGATGTGCACCAGGAGTACAGCACATGGTTGATTTTGCCCTCTGTGTGCCATTGCCAGAGCCATCTAAGTTCAAAATGGGGAGATCAGCTCCTAAGGGCAGCAATAGTTTAGACTGAAGTTGTAGGATGTGTTGTTTCTTCTGAGCCTTATCCATCACATGCTTGTCTGTGACCATGGGAGACTCAACTCAGGTACTCTATCAATCTTTCTGATCCTATATATGAGAGCAAAGTTTTAGTAATATAATATTTATTATATTTAGGTTTTAGTAATATAATATTTATTTGGAATCACTAGGATCTTAATGGATACTTTTGGAACAGATTGAACAGGAAGAGGATCAGCATTTTTTTTTTGTTAATTCTATTCTAATCACATCTATTGTGTGATTGAGTAGTACAAGCCCAGTATGAGGCAAGTTTACATTTATGCCAGAACTTGCAAAAGGAGCTGTTCTTTGGTCTTTTGGACAACACAATAAAAAGAGACTAAGCCATTTGGCATTCTATTTCTGGCAGTCTTGCTGCTCTCTGTACCTTATTTAAAATTGTTACAGTAATTTTCCTGAGCTGGTTTATTTGGAATTACAAGGCAGGGGGGATCATTATTGTTATTGTTTAAAGGACCTGATCTTTGCATGGAAAGAACTGGTTTTGGTTAGCTGTGCTAAACTCAGTGGACTGGAAAAAAATGTTTTCATTACTTGGGAAATGCTGACATTTCATTTCCTGTTCAAGTTGTTATGGAAACTCTGAATATCAGATAGCTTTCGAGAATTAAAAAAAGTATTTTTAATCAATAGTGTCTTAATGCATAGTTCTGACTTTTTTTAGAACAAAATAGGCTATTTCAGAAGAGTATATATTTGAAACAGTTGTTTGAAGTTGAAGGTTTCACTTCCAAAAAATCCAAAACCAACTTTTATGTTTTTGGTTTGGCTCTTTGGAAATGGAGTGAAAAATCAACAATGTCATTGAAATTGCCAACAATAACACTGTTTTAGACAATGTGATTTTTTGGAGCAAAAATTCTTGAAGTGTTAAATTTCACCCAGCTTTTAATGTTGAAAATCCTTGGTGTTGACTGCCATGTTGTACGGAGCAGATTTTTTACAGAGATACTGCCCTCTGTGGCTCTCTTGGTGACACAGAGAAGCAATAATGTGTCATTAAATGGACAATGAGGGATTCCTTCGGTAAAGGAGACCTTCTTTATTGGAATAACAACTTAGAATTAGGCATTTCTCTAATCTGGAGAATAATCATGCAGTTGTTATTCACATGCTGCAGCAAGAGCACCTTCTAGTCAGCAATGGAAAGATGGTAATATTACAGTATTAAGAAGTAAAAATGGTTAGAATAACATATACAGTTTGTTTTATTTTGTTGGAAGTTAGGGTCCATACCCAATGCTTCATGAGTTCATGAACCCATGTTTACTTAAACCATTTCATGGACAACCTGAAGAAAGTTAACTTCTCTAAGACAATGTTCCATCTGAGCTGGCTGATAGATTCTGTTGAGGGTATACCCCAGGCAGAGAGCAGCAATAGCTCATCCCTCCTGATTCCATCATCTTGGCAGTGTATGGTACTACGCTGCACAAGCATACAGGTTTATAACTAATCCAAATATCTTTGTACAGTGATGCATTGCACAATGTAGACATTTTCCTAAATATGAAAGAAAAGTGGCAGAGTGATTTAGGATAGTTTATTTAGATGAGATGTGGATTTTGATGAATTATATTTTTGCATTCTTTTTACTTCAGTCCACTCTGAAATGCCAAAAAAAAAAAAAAAAGTATTGCACTTTCATAATCAGAGAAATGATCAAAAATAGAAGGTATATTCTGAATTTTTTTCAGAGAATAATTGAAGAAAAGTTTGCTCTTAGTCAGTGATGATTTTGCTGATTGTAGTCTGATGTCTACATCTCTGTTCATGGGATAGAAAGAAAGAATTCTGGAGTTAACGTTTGCATTAGAGTGAGCAGTAAGATATTGTGCTGGTCTCTGAACAGGTCATACATTCTCAGCTGCGAAGAGGTGTCCAGTGTTGTGAGTGAAATTTTTCTGTAGTTCATCTCACCCCAAAGGGGGTTCCCATACTGGCCAGGCGAAAGAAACCCCAGACTGCATTGGTGGAATTATGATCACCTCTACCTTGACTATAGACAAAAGACAGACAACTCAGTGTGGACACGTACATACTAAGTACCTGAAATTAAGTGAAATGAATTTCACTTCTTTTGGGCTCTTATCTTCCATTTCCCTTTTCTGTGTCCTCTATTTTTTCTCTTCCCTTTTCCTATGCGTGATTTTTTTCATTTGATGTTTCTTTGTTGCATGTTGCTTCCTTGGAAGTTCTTGAAGCCCTTTCTTCAGTTTTTTTAATCATCAGAAAATCCCGTACTTCTCACATGTTGACATTGTTTTCATGAGTGTTTCTGTGCCAAATACCACTGCAATGAGAGTGAAATATCCTTGGCCTCTGGCCAATGTCTTACTCCAGCACAGACAAATATTTTCTTCTTTTGAGATGCATCAGACCTTCCTGACACACTAGAGCAAGTTCCTCAACTATGGTTCTGCCATTTGTGCAAAAATATAGTTCTAAGAAAATTCCTATTTCCTTAATTGTGAGTGGGTTTCATACCTCTGCAATTCAGAAGTGTTTTATAAGAATGTGCAGAGAGAACTGTGGGTGAGGACAAAGTCCCTTTCCTAATATATTTAATGTAAACATGCAGAAAGGATTGCAGAGCTGGAGTGTGGAGTGTTGACATTAATGCTTTTCAGCTACTTGTGCCAAGGCTTTCCTTCCACTGAGTTTCCATTTCCCTTGCCAGGTGTGAAAAGAAAGCTGAGCTAGAAATCTGCTGTGGTTATAGTCAGTCTTGCAAGCTCAGTACAGAACTCATGTCCTTCTCCTAGCAACCACTGTTCTGTGTTCCTGAGGCTACTGCAACCTCTTGGAGCAGGGGGATGAAGGCAGGAGGTCATTGGAGGCTCTGAAAGGGCAAAGCACAAGCCCCTCTAGTTTAATACCACTGGCATAAAATGGGAATGCCCTGCGTTTTCTCAGGGGATGCCCTGGTGTTAGCAAAGGTGTTGTTCCTTTGATATCACAACCTGGTGTGATACATGGTGATACATGTGTATTACAAGTACTTTACGAGATCTGTGGGGATCCCAGGCATGGATATACTTTGCAGGGCACAGTTATTCAGGGATGAGGAGAGAGCTCCTGCATGCCTGTCATTTGTAGGACTTCCAATGCTGTCAGTTCACGCTGTCTTCTCATCTCCCTGAGTAGTTTCATGTCGTTGGGGGGGGGTGGGGGGGGTGGTGCTTTGCTTGAGAGAGATCTGCTGCCTGAAGTTTAATTTCCTTCTTTTTCCTCCCCTTCCTTTGATGCTGGTTGCTTTGCTGGAGACAGACTTTAAATGTATTCTGTGATATTAAAGAACTTTTGCTACAGTCATCACTGTTATTTCAGTAAACACTTTCCATGGCAATGGACTCTGTAGCAGAACATTAATGACACATGGTCCACATTCAGGTACTCTAATACAATGGTCAATATGTATTTTACTTCATTTTGACCATAATGGATATTTACCTGGAGCTGATCTGCTGAGGTGAAACTGAATAATGAGTTAAATTCTTCAGTTTTCTGGCTGTGAGATGAAATGAACAACATGTTTTGTTGATGGGTATTGGTATTGGGCTGTTCTGGTAGTACTGAACAATGTGAACAATTGTTTTTACCTCATGCTGAGGAGTGGTATCGTTAAGATCACCAGTTTCAGTCTTCTGCCTCAGACTAACAAAGCAGGTACATTTGGTAGGATTAGTTTCCTCTGAAGGGCCTCTGACACCCCAAATGAAGCTGAAACTTTTGCCTTGGTGATTCCTTCTTTGATACTTTACTAATGTACAACCACATCTCTTCTAATATAGAAGAAGAATTATGAGATAGAATGAACTATCTCTGTTTACCTGTAGGATTTTACAAAAACTTCTCTGGCTATATGAACTGAAGGATTAGACAGGCGGAATCCCCCAAATATACTGTGATGCACAACTTAGCCCTGGGCTTTAGCACTCGGAGGGAGGAGAGAATCATGTCAAGGAACTAGGGCTTACTGTGTAGGGTGGGGAAGATCCACCATAAGACAGTATCTCCTAAATACTACAGAGGAGACTGCACAAGTTAAAAATACCTCTCCATGTTTCCTCACTTAAAATATTTGCTTCTTTACACAGGAAATCTCTAAACAGTAATGCAAGAAAACTTCACATGGAGGGGTTCAGACTTTGGTAAGAAATCCCACAGCCTGGTTGGAAAGGTAATGCTTGCTGAATACATGAGAAGGTAATTTTATTGGGCTTCAGCAGACCAAAGGAGACCAAAACTTAATGCTTTGTAGTCTCTTAAAATGCATCTATTGCCCCCACCGTTTCTGGAAAATATTTCAGATCAGCTTACTTTAAAACACACAAACCCATCTTCTGAGTTAGGTATAATCTTGCAGGTTTTACTGTAATAATTAAAATATTGTATGATTAAAAATTCATTATTATGATAAGCGGGAAGACTGTCATGCTGTTTTCTATCAGCTTGTCAAACAAAACAAGGTCTGAAAGTGTTCTGTTCTTTGCAAAAGGATATTTATGGAGTATCCATTAATCAGAACTTTGCTTCATATCAATAGTGTGTTTTTTTGCAAGGTTTTAGGTGTCTGTTGATCGCCTCACTCTATATCAAAATTTGGCAGCATTAAGAGAACAGATATGAAAAAAACGTGAACTTCATGGAGTCAACTTTCTATTCATATAAAGGAAAATAAAGTGATTAACCATTCTAATACTTAATAGGAGCCCTAGAAATTCAAAAATGCATAGCGCAGGTATTAGAATTATAGGTGTCTTCCTAGCTGGGATATGATTTGGACATTGATGTGTAACATTTCCACAACAGCCGAGAGGTGCAGTTTACAAATTATTTCACAAAAGTTTAACAAGAAAGTAACCTACTTCCCTGACTCTGAACTCTTTGCCAGAATCTCTAAGTACAGGATATGCACTTCATCTCACCCAAGGCTGCTTATGCTGTGCTCAGTACCCTTTGCTGTCTTCCTGCCTGCTGTACCTGGGAGTGGGGACCCCACAGCAGCCTCATCACTGTCATACCAGTATTGCAACTGTTCTTTGCTGGTTGCTGCAACCAGCTAAATTGGAAGTGCTTAGTTGGCTGCTGCAAGCTGGATTTTCTCAAAAGCTGGGAAGTCAAATCACTGAACAACTGGGTCATTTTGTCTCTTGGACATAACTAGTATGAAGAAAAGAGTTAGGATATAGGAAACAATCTGCTGAAAATCTCTAATTTCTTATAAGACTTTAGACCCTGAGAAAGCAAAGTAGGAAAATTTGGAAAATCCTAAAAGTACCAATGGGAATACACAAAGTCTATCAACCAAATGAATGTTAGTGGTTTGTTGGAGATGTAGTGAGTGGGAGAGAAGCTAAACAGGAACTATTGATGATGGTGTTCTCCAAATACATTTTAAAACCAATTTTCTGCAGCTGTGTAAGAAAAGTATTTTTCAACTTATTTTTTAAGGTAGTGATGCCCATTTTTTTTTGCAAAATAATACTCAACAAGATATAAATAATGACACCTTAAAGTGATGTTGGAATTAATGTATTTTATAAAAGTTAGGACATGTTGTTATTAAGGACTTGATTATGTGGTTCAAATTTTTCAACATAATGTTTCTTTGCAGAAGAAAGGCTTCTCCAAGGCTTAATTAGGATCCTTTTGCAAACAAAGCTGCTGTCTGTCAGACTGCTGTCTCATTTATTGAACAATCTGGAAGATGTGTAGTTGACAAAGCAGGGAATAGCAGAAAGACAAAGGATGACCTAGCAGTTATGACAACTCCATGATGGCTCGGAGGATCTCTGCATTGCAGTGAAAATGGTTAACACTTGGCAAGTCTTTCAGAAATTGAAGGAAGGGAAATGCCAGAGTGCTTAAATAACAATTGTGTTAACAACCCCATCATTAGAGCAGTCAGATTTTTTCTGTTCCGGTTTTTCTGGAACCATATGTTCCTCTACATAAATAGAGTAAAGCTTCACTCATTAGAAACCTTCTGCAATTTTCCATTTGCTGCAAGCTAGGTTTGCTTGTGATTACATAAACAAATGACTAAATCAATTTTCCTCTATTTTTAATTTTCTTATCTGAACTATCTCAGACTCCTTGAGCTTCATAACCAATCTGCAGAGTTAGAAAGCTTTCTTACATACTTTTGGAATAGTCGTATTTTAAGACTATTCTTCTCTAATGATCTTGGGGTTTCTAAGTGTTCATTCATAGGAGCTTACACATTTTAAAAGTAGTTTACTTTCAATAATTTTAAGTGGATATTTGACAAAATTCACATTCTTTAACTCCCATACTAGCTGGAATGAAATACTAAAACAAACCAGGCTTTTTCAGAGTAAAGACCACACAGTGATTTTCACGCTGTGATTCAGGGGAGGAGTTGACAGTTCCTGAGTGTTACCAAAACAGCATGAATGCTTCCTTAGAGCTGACTTTTGGATAATTTCTGTAAGGTGGTGAGAGAAATCTGCTGACTTTACTTGACTTTACTGTTCTTGAAGAATTTCAGACTGGAGAACTTGGAAGGGTTATGCCAGTATCCCTGTTTGAGGATATTTCTCCTGATGTCCAATCCCTGATGCAGTGATCTCAAGGAGAAGGGAGAAGTGTTTCTTCCCATGTCTGTTGTTTTTTTTTTCCAGTTCTTCTTGAATAAAAAACCTCTTGTTGAACAAATAATCTCCTTCATAGGTTGAATCCTTTTCTTCTGTACAAATGGAAGCACTAAAAAACTGCTACAAGATGTTTTAATGGTAGACTTAAGTAGTCTCCTTTGTGTGGGCTGTTTCTACATTTTTTAAATAATAACAACACTAATTTTCTATTCTGTCCCCTTCTGTGTCTGTTAATCAAAGAAATGCAGCCCATTTTTCATCATCTTAGCTTTGCTTGAATTTTTTTGCGTAGTAATCCCAGACCAACCACTCAGTAGCTTTTCCAGATGGACATTCAGCTATTATATATGGGTTTAGTTTATACATTAAGTAGTTTCCTTCATGGTCATTCAACTGTAAAGAGTGTAGGATTGTGACAGATAATCTTTACTTATGTTTTCATTTGCAGGTTGCTTTGCTGTAAGCAGAGCTCCTCTAAGTAGTTCTGCTGCATGAATCTGTGTGGTTTATTCAAACAAAGATGCCTTACAGTTTGTTTTTTTTTTTGCTATGAAGACTGAAATCTCCCTGGAGGCAGGAGGCTTCCTATTGCACTGCAGTCCTTAACAGGAGCTAGGTCCTTGTTCAGCCGACAGATCACAAGGATATTGCCACTTCCCAGAACATACTTCCCAGATCTTTTGGAGTGTCTGGTTCATCCTGGGTAGGTAAGAGTAGCTCAGAGTACCTCAGAGGATTCCCAGTCAGCATGAGGTAGTGCCTCCGTGCGTTCTTACATCTGTTCTGCAGGACTGTGCCTCAGCAGGACACTCACATAGAGTCTAAATGCTCACGGTTTTCTGCTCAAAGAGTAAATTTTAAGTCTCTAGAGCAAGTCCCTGTGGGAAGATAGATTGTAGAATAGAGATATGCTGAAGGCAACCTCTCCTCTGAGGAGTTGCAGCTGTACTAATTACCAAAGAGTAGGAACAGCCCTGTCCTTAATAGGGCACAGCTATGTCCAGTAAGGATGGGTGTTATAAAAGAATGGGTTAGCTGCCTGAGAGGAGGATTGGTGTTTGTTGGCTGTGCTTTGGGGAGCAGTAGGGATCAGGTGGTTGTGCAGGGGACAGGAAGGAGTCAGCCAGCCATGCAGAAGGAAGAAGAAAGGAGTCAGTATTGTGAGAAGCTGCCTGTGGCAACTCACAGAGAGAAGGTTTTACAGTAAGATGATAAAACTGATGGTGGTAGTCAGATTGTTACCAAGAACCAATGCCAATAAGGTGGCCCGTAGGGAAATGAGTCCTGACAAGTGCCTGTCTTGTCTAATAATTTAGAGATATGAGAGATGAATAATTAAGAGTTTTAAAAATGTGAACAAGGAAAAAAGGAGTATAAAAATGCTAAAAATTGAGGGATTTTTTTTTTAATTGAACAAAATAACAAGGAGATGCCAGAGGAACCAGCTATTGATTGTCTTAGAGAATCAGCATTCTGGAAGATGAAATCCTTCATAATGATACACGGCTTACCATCTTCAAAACGGTAGTTTCACAGAAGCTTGCCGTGTTTCAAAAAATTAATCTAAGAAACATTTAGTGACTTGTAAAAGGTGGTGAAGAAAAAAGGGAAGTATCTTTGAGACTTTATGGCTGCAGTAACTGGAAAATTTTATTCTAATAAAAATAGTGCCAAATGACTAAACACTTCTTGAAATTAAGGTCAAGAATCATGTTAATTTCAGTCAGGTCAACAAAAATATGGTGCAGCATAAAAACACAAAAAAGTAATTAATGTTGTCATTTCCAGTGGTGTTATTTATGAGTCAAGGCACTGAATCTGGTCAATGTTTTTTGTTTAACTGTCCCTCAAATTTTGCAAATGGAAGAAATACCTGTATATTTTCTAGATCTGCAGGGGGAAAAGTACAGCTGACGTCATACTCATGAACTTCCTGTAGATCAGCATTTGGTTCTGAATTAATTGCCCTGTGGCAACATTTTAACTTGGAAACCAAAGTCTTGGTGAGAAGTCGTAGAAGATTGAGGGCTGGGGGTGTGAATTAATGTTCCCCCAGTCTAACTCTGGAAGTACTGTTACCCCTCTATACATCTGTTTGAAGTGGAATTAAATACAGAGGACTCAGCTGCTGCCAGTTGTTCTTTCCCTCTGTTGATTGTACTGGGGACTGACACTAAACAGTTGAGTTGTGGGCGACTAGTTCATGGATACCTGAAGTTAGATGAGCTTAGATCCATCCCATCCTAAAATTTGAGAGTGCTACACTCATTTGCATGGTACATATATATCATATGGGTATGTGTACATGGTACATCTATACATATAATAATTATGATTTTGTATGTTCGTGTACCCTGTATTATATAGATAGAATATGATTAATTATAAATATTATAAACATGTAGATTTATATGCTGAGTATTTCCTATGCCAATAAAGAAGTAGGATTAAAATGTGTTGTCATTTACAACCACAGCTGTCATGTATCATGGATAGCCTGTCCAAAATTTAAGTATTCATTTTCTCCTATACCCTTCCCCCTTTCAGTGATGAAGACATTTACAGAGTCCTCTTACAGATATGTAACCTCTCATCCTGTCTTCACACTGAACCATAAACTTACCTGTGAGAATGCATTTTTCCTTGTGACAGTGACAGCAATCGTGCCACTATTTTGTATTTGAATCCTCACATTTTTGTCGAAAAGACGATACTAATATGATGAGTTTCTTTGTGAGTACCAGGGGACTTTTGATATCTGTCTTGGTTTATAGTAGCCCAAATGTGAGGATTGTCCATGTTACAGAAGCCTTTTTATTTCTAGGGCTGTTAAGGTAGAGTTGAGCATAGATTCCTGCAATGAAAAGTAACTTAAATTTGAAGGGAAATTCATATAAAGTAGATCAGTATTTGAATGGCTGAGTGAGGGTGGAAAATTTGGATTCTATTTTTCTGAACAATTGCTTTCTTTTTTTTCTTCTAGTGCTTGCAGGAAAATTATGTGTTCCTTTCAGTAAAAAATAGGGTGCCATTAGCTCCTAAATATGCCTCTTTTTTTCCTGGAATGTAATTAAATAACATTTTATCAGAGGAATGCTGATGGCAATGATGTTGCCCTGCCATTGAACTCTGCCTGGCAGGCGTGGCTCTGGTATGAGTAGAATAGCTTTCTATTTATTAGTAATATTATTGTTATAGCTCTTGGACAGAAAATAATTATTCCAGGGGGAAAAAAAGAGGTAACAGAGCAAACTCATTGGTCATTATCACTCAGATTGTGTCAAACAAGTTTTCTTTTGTATTGATTAAATTTTCAATTTTGTCTACCTGGGCACAAAGTAAATTAATTCCACAGAAGGACTATTGATTTGACATACAGTTGGAAATAACAAAAGTTAAAGGGCTTCTTTCATTTTCTTGTGTTTTTCCCCCCCCCAAAGTTTTTGTTTGGCAGTGTATATAAGCAAAGCTATCTTACTGAGAATGGAGTTTCTTCCTGGAAAATCTGGAAAATGTGCTTCTTTCATTGCATTTAAACCTTCTGAGCTGATAATTTAGGGGGTTATATTTATAAATGCTGTTTGGGCATATTCAGTTTAACCCTGTAGACTTGATTTGAGGGTTTGAGATAGTCTTTGGATCAGGGCTTGTTGAGAGAACGCATACTAATACCTTGTGCACTTTGTGATGGATGATAAAGGACATGACATAGTAAGCCAAACACAAGTCTCATAGTTCTTCTGTTTCTGAAAGAGCTTCTTTCTCCTCCAACTAAGGCTTTATTAGCTGGAGCAAACATCACCGCGGAACACATTAATAGACTAGTTCTTTGGGATTGGAAGGAGTTGTTCTGCATCTCTCCACAAAAGGTGGTGACACCTAATTCTAGTGGTTTTTTTTTCTGCTGGTCTGTCTCTTTTTTCTACTGTATGAAAATATATCTATTGTAATCTCTTATAAGAATAGTCAATTGCACTCAGGTGTGCCATCACAGTCAGTCACTTGCAAATTATGAAGTTTGCCTCATTAAGCTGTTACGAAAATTTTAATGTCAGTCATTTTCTAATTTGAAGTTGCAGTGGTAAGGAAGTGATCTTAACAGCTATAAATATTCTTGAACATGAGTATATAGATATGCAAAAACCCAAGATAGTTCAAAAATACTTTCCAATTTAACATTTATTTAGTGTTTTGTTTTACAGAGAGTTGCAGAAAATTTACTTGCTCAAACCTAGATTCCTAAAACATATTGTGCATTAAAAAACCTGTGAGATTGATGTTCTTAAAATACTTTCCTGGGGGGGGGAACATTTTCCCCGGCTGATTTCTTTGTCGTTATTGAGTATGTGATCATAAATCCAGGGTTTTTTGTTTTGTTTCTTTTTTAGGGTTTTGTTTGTTTTTTTGCTTTTTTTTTTTTTTTTTTTTTTGTTTTTGTTTTTTTTTGGTTTTTTTTTGTTTTTTTTGCTATTGACAAAATGAATTTCACTGAGCAATCTGTCAATTTTCCAGTTTTAATAGGAAGCTAATATTTATAGAGAATGTTGGACTCTTACTATTTCCCCTTTTGCTCCACTGTCATACTAGATGGCTATTAAGTTTACCAACCCTAATATTTGGGGTTGGTAAATACCAGTACCATATGCAAATTGAAAGAAAGCCTGCTATGTACTCCTGGGCTTTTTAATATGCATCTTGATACTCTCATGTCTAATGAACAGGGACACTTGAAACATGTATTTTTGAGGGGAACAAACTGCTCTGATGTTAGACAGTATGCTGTTCCCTTGGTGTTGGGGAATAAATGCCTCAATCAATGAAATACTAATTATGAGAACCGATATGTACAACCATTTGGTGGGGGGGGGGGAAGGGTTGGAAGAGAAGTCACTTTGTGCTGTGCACTCTTAATCACCTTGTAAAGGCAGTTCTTCCTTCTTTTTGGAAGCTGGCACATGCTTCCAAAGTGCTGCATGTGCCAGCAGTGCACACCAGTGGTTGTCCAAATAGATCATAGGGCAAGGGCACCCTTTTTTTCCACTGCTGTAAACTGAAATGAAGTAGAGACCAATCCTTCTTTCACAAACTAGCTTAAGCCCTTCTGAACAGTATTGCAAAGGCTGTAGAATCTGCCACAGTTGACAGGTGAGTAGTATTTACTGATCTTTAAGTTTTCTCCAAATATTTCTAAGGCAATGAGTATTTTCTCATTCTTATCACACTAAATAAAACAATATTTTCCCACAGTAGCAGTTAGCATCAATTTCTTATTCCTCTCTGTCACAATTAAGCCCAGCTCACCACAAAATACCACAGAGCTGCTTGCTCACTTCCTCACTTTTGGGATCAGGAAAAGAATTGGAAGAATACATGTAAGAAAAGAAAACAACTTTTGGGTTGTGATAAAGGCAATTTAATAGGGAAAGCAAGAGCCATACACAGAAGCAAAGCAAAAAAAGGAATTAATTCACTGTTTCCCATGGGGAGGTAAGTGTTCCCTGGGAGAGCAGGGCCCCATCATGTGTAATGGTGACTGGGGAAGACAAACACCATCATTTTGAATATAATTCCATGCCTTGTTTTTGCCCATCTTTATGTGTTGAGAATGATATGATACAGTTTGGAATAGTCCTTTGGTCAGTTGCAGTCACCAGTCCCAGCTGTGTCTCCTCTCAACTTTTTGGGTACCCCCAAGTACCTCACTGGCTGAGCAATTCTCTACAGAGAAAAGGCCTTGTCTCTGAGTTAGCACTGCTCAGCAGTAGCAAAAATATCTCAATATTATCAACAATGTTTTCAGGACAAATAGTAACCATAGCCTCATATTCGGTACTGTGAATAAAATTAATTCTATCCCTGCCAAAACCAGCACACCTTTTTATATCATTAGAAATCATTGTGTTGCATTTTTGTTTGTCTTACTTTCACTGAAAAAGTTGGAATGCTTACCAAAATTCTAAAATGTTGTGAAAATAATCTATAAAATCCCTCCTTAAATACTACTTTTCTATTATGTTAGGTTGTTTTTCCATGTAATATTGCCAGGTTAAAAGTAGGCTAAGACTTCTTGGGGTTTTTAAAAACCTTTCATCACTTCTTTGCTTACCAGCTTTGTTGAAGGATTAGCAGTTATCTAGTTAGCTGTCTTTTTAAAAATCATTCATTACTCAGTTGCTCTGAAATATGTCTCAAGTTCCTGCTCTTACTTGTTTGATATGTACCTGAAACAACACAATCTGATTCTTAACTGAAATATGTGATGATGTACTTGAGTGTTAATTATGCCACCAATAAGCAAGTATGGGAGTTTAGGAAACAATATTAATTTCCTCTGTTGGCCTTGTAATTGCAAGTATTTAAAGGTGCCACCATATCTAGGTTTGGGTATAAATCCATTGATCATGTCTATATGTATGTGCATGCATAATAGGAAGTATCCTATAGCATAACCAATACCCAAAACTGTGATTTTGCATGGGTACAGAAAGGTCATCTGAGAGTACTTCAAACAAAAACCATTTCACATTGTTTTGTGGGAAGGAAAGTAAAAGTAGTTGGCAAGCATCAGAGTTTCTTCATGACCTTCTTATTGGGAATGGTAGAAATAAAGGCATTACTTCATGTTTGCTGTTATATTTGTTATATTGTTGTCAGAAAGTAATAACAGGTACGTGCTAAAATGAGTTTGAATGGTATGCATAGCAAGCAAGTTCAAGTCTTTCACTGTCTGGATATAAGAACTCACTTTTTTTTTCAAGTGGAAAACTTTCCAGCATAGTCTTCTGCTAATTGATTTCAGCTCCATCAAAAGACTTTTAGTTATCAAAAGACCTCTGTGAGAGGAAAACTGAAACTGCTGCCAGGACTGCAATTTTTTTCTGATTTAGAAACCACAATGTCAAGACTGCATTAAAAGAGAGTAGTGGCAACAAAGAAAGTGTCAGCAGCTAGAGCACTGTATAAAGGGCAAAACATCTGATTGCACAACTTGTCATTGTAAATGATTTGAGAAGATATTTCCTTTGAAAGTTTATTTTGTTCATAATCTTATAGAACAAATAAGAATAGTACTGAGTTGCAATACTAAAGATAATCACAGTTCCCCATGTTGCTGAAGACAAAAGCTACCAGTGATAGGATCAGTATTTTCACTGACCATGAATTATTTGACTGGAACAAAAAACTCCTCTGTGTTCTATCAGTCACTTCAGATTATTTAAATTCTGCTTCAATTAATGTGTTTTTTGAAATTTATAGAAGTTATAATTTGCATCTTTGTCTTCTTGCCACTGTACTGACATACTGACATTTTGATCTTAGGTATCTGAAATGAAAAAGGGGAATCTAGTAATTAGAGCAAAGGCTCTGGAGGATTGAAATGCCTTTCTGTTCCCTTCCAGCAAAAAAAAAAAATAAAATTGTTTCTATCAATATGTTAGTATGGATGCTTTCAATTGAAAAAATCAAAAAATCAGGACTGAAAATACAGGAAAAAAAACCCACTTAATAGAAGCAGCCATGGTCAATAGTTACAAAGGACAACAGAAGGTTATTTGCTAAATACTACATACATCTTCTCTGCTCAGGTGAGAAAGCGTAGCATCTAGCAGAGATGAGAGCAATGTCCTTGTGTGCTTGTTTTGTTCCTCTCAGAGCAGTCCTAGGAAAAGTTAAATTCTATTCATTTTTTTAAAAGCAGCATCAAGGGTAGCCTGTCCCAGTTCCTAACATCTCTCTTGCCTTGTCACAGTCACAGAGGGCAGCATGCACAGCTCTGCTGCTTCAGGCAGATAAGGATTTCTGTGCTGTTGTGTTCCACTGCCTGCAGTTCACCCTCCTGAAGACCTGCTGGGCTTTAATAGTACAATGAGACTGTACAGATAGCTACAAAGAATTTGAAATTCTTTCCTGAAAAAACATCTATTTAAACTGGAGCTGTTCAGAAAACATGGGAACAGCAAATATGTTTTAAGTGGCTGGAATTTGCTAAGGTGCTGACAGATGGCTGCCAGACTGCGATCTCTAGGCAAAATGGAGTTCCTGGGAAAGAAGGATTAGGCCTAAGACACTCCAGGGCACATAAGTAACTAACATGTACATGGGATTGTCTGATAGTCATGTGTGCTAGAAACTACTGTATTGTTTGTACTGTTTAGCACTGCTTCCCATGACTACATTTCCTCCAAGTTTAAGGTTTCATACCTTGCAATTTCCTCTGCATATAGTTTTCCAAATACCTCTCTCTGTAACCTCTCTCTCTAGCTTTCTGAAGCGCAGAAGCTTTGCTGTGTGAAAAATGAGTCTTCTTACGATATTAAGACAAATGGTGGTGATCTCTAAGGAGTGTTCTTCTGGCTTTTCTCAAAAACCAGACTGAGGAAGAATAAAGCAAAGCAATCTGCTTCTTGTCCTGCATATCTTCAGCGTCCATGGTTTGTGACATTGGTGTCATTCATGTGCTTGGAGCAACAAATGTTATTTCAAACCTGTCCTGACATTCATTAGGCCATGGGCAAAATGAAATAAAATGTGAGTCTGAAAATTAATTTTCTTAATAGTTTCTTCAGTTGGAACAGAAACTGCATTGTGATTTTTGAAATGTGCAGAGCTCTAAACTCTAACAATGTTTGCCACTGCTGAATCAGTCTTCAAACAAAAATGTATAAGTTTTTCACTTAAAGTTTTTCACTTTCATGTAGTTCCTGTTCTAATACACTGAAATTCAAGTTTTTCATCAATGGGACATTTGCAATAGATACAATTTTGTTTAACGACCTCTTCTATTTGTCTCAGAAAACTGGGATATTTTTTTGCTGTTTAGCAATGGTAATGAGCTTCTGGTAGAATTTTGATTTTTTCAGGTAGTGAGGTCATGATGGAGTTTTTTTTAACACTTACTATTTTTCTCAAAGCTTTTGTGGTAGTCTTTAATGCAAATATGTCTATAATACTGCTGTAAAGACATTTTGGGAAAAAATAAGCCTATATTTAGTATGTTTATAAAAGTACATTTATGCACATCAGAGGAGGCAGTTAGGTGTGCAGACTGACTTTTGGTTTGATGCTGTAAATGCAGAACCAAGTGTGTCTTGGTTACTAATACAGTGCTGTGATTGAATCAACTCTGGCTTTCATAGCTAGGTGGAAATTAATTGGACGCATGATTGTCAAACAAATTGACCTTTCTCTTTCCCCCCTGTACTTGTAAAGTTCAGCTTGATGTAAAATATAAAAAATTCTTTTGATGCAGTATTTGTTCAAAGCCTTTGTATAGAGCAGTTCTCCATAGGCATTCAGCAAATTTATACGGTTCCCAGTATCAACCTTTTTATCTCTTTGCATTAGAGGGTGAGAATAGAATGAAACTACACAGGACAAATGAGAACAATTTGAATGTCTGTGACATGTTTAATGTCTGAAAAATTTGTTACACTTAATCTTCTGTAAAGGTAGGTCATTACTTTTAGGAGCTTTTAGTCACTTTTATTCCTTCCATCTTTTCCTTCACTGTGGATGATCCTTTGCTACAGTTAATTCCCTGAAAACTTTTAACAAAGAACTGCCTAAGAAACAGCTTTTCAATGATTTGTTTGTTCTCTTTTCTTTGTCTCATGAAGAAAATCAAATAAGACTTGAAAGTCAAAGACAAGATTGATGTTTGGGAATAAAATAGTTCTTTGGCTTCTTTGTGAAGTCTGGATTAAATCCTGACGCCTTGTAAGTCAGGGGAACTTTACTGTTGACCTAACACTGAATCACTAAAAAGTTCATGCAGCATATTTTGCAAAATATAAAGGTTAACTACAGTGCCTTGGTCAAGACATTTGATGATTTTACATTGCTCATTCAGTTTCAAAAGCCTGAAACACTTGATTTTAATTTTTTTTTTACTGGATGCATCCTATTTAATTGAAGATATATATCAAATAAAAAACCCCCTTTTTTCTGTAGCCTGCATACAGTACTTTCCATAAACACCCACATAATGTAAATTGTATATTTTTTTAAATTAAAAACTTTTATGTCATTAGAGATTTTTGTATGAGAAAGCCCTAAATACAGGAACTGTAAGTTCAGTCTGTCATTTAAAACAATGAATATTTGTGCTTGTACAGAATGGGTTGGCAAGGAACAGGAATTTTATCCAGACAATCCTCTCAATATGCAAAAATTCAGAGTGGAATTCTAGTTTATAATCTGTATAATTAAAACCTGACACATCATTTTTGTTGAATAACACTGAAATGTAAGTGAAAGTGAAATTTAAGAATAAATAGAGATGAGATAAGCTTAAAGGAAAATGTACTCAGAGGTTGACAAATTCCCTTAAGTCTTTTGATTTCAATTGCTTTGGTAGATACTCAACATAGTGACAAAGACTATTTGCAGAAAATACTCCCTCAATAAAATTATACTTTATCTATCTCTTTTTTAGACATGTTTGTATTCACCAGTCAAGTTACCAGGTTAATACACCTGTTTCTAAATTATTTTTCATATGCAGAGAAGATTATTTAGATTTGGGGTTTTTTTTTAATTTTCTCTACAAAATGCAGATTGAAAGAGCAAATTAAATTAATGAATTTATAAGCTGTAAAGCCTGACTTTATAAGACTGCTAGCTCTACTCTATGTAAAAATCAGGATACATGTGTTTTCTGTAAAAAAATTAATTTTCTTTGTGCTCTTGGGCAACTACTTAGAAAATCATGTCTGAAGACCCTAATTTGCTCTTTATACTCTTTAAAATAAAACTTCAGTAGAAAAGGGGTGTTTATAAAAGCTCTATTTTTGAGAATTTTAAAAAAAATTTGCATCTGCTTAAAACTGCTACAAAAAAATGCCTTCAGTTCAATTTTAGCATTACTTTTTCTATACAAAGTTAGCAGTACAGCCCTAAGAAGATGAAGAAAGAACCTACCAAAGATCTCTGCCTTTTCTTCTCGCCATCCATTCGTTTTTGCTCTAACTCAGAAATAAATTTTCAGAGTAAGGTATATAATAAGCCCACTTCTGCAGATTTTTACTGCTAGCATTCCAATTTTTTCAGTTTTGGCCAACTGAAAAACTGCTCAAGCAACTCAAGCAGTAGTTTACACTTGTGTAACATTTGAGACAATGTGTCTCATCCTGATTTTTATCATGTGTCTCCACAAAAACATCACCCCCTGTGTCTTGTGAGCTTCTTTGTGCTTGAGAACATTCCTCACTTGTAGAAACGTTCATCAACTTATTTAGCTATTGTCAACTAACTATCATAATTATGCTGATAAAAGGACAATTAATTGTCAGTTATTAACATGTTCTCAAACTATTTCTGTCCATCCGAACAACCCCAACTCACTGCATCTTTTTCAGGGGTCATAGTTTCTACATTTTTACACTAATTGTTTCCTCAGGCTTTTTTATTAATGCAAATCCTACCAAATGAGCTTGTACCAACACAAAGAGGAGCAAAAAGAATTGCTCCATATGCCGTGCAGGTTTGACTCTGTTTACACCTCTTAGAATGTTTCTGACACATACTCAGCTCTGGGGTTTCTTCCCCTGCTGTTTTGAACATTTGTTTCATGTAATTGTATAGCCTTTTACTCACATTTATGTTCATAATATTTCAATTCATCCTTTTGTATTATGTCATGTTATTGAAATTTATTTCTTCCAGTGAAGAAATTCACTGATTCATTATTGATGAATATAATTTTGATTTTTTACTCAAGGGTAAACCAGAAATCAGTTTTTTTTGAGTGTCAGTGGAACTGCACTGCTATGTAGAGGTGGAAAGGGTGAATGAGGGGAGGGATGAATTTACGTGTGATGTTCTGTTTTGCTAAAATTTTCATGCTAAGGTAACATGAAGTGGTGCAAAAGAAAGGCTCTTAGTGCATTTTTCTCCTTCTCTGTGTGTGTACTGATAATATCACATAATTTACATGTCAGTGTATGTACTGTTATGTATTAATTAGTGCAAGATTATTGATGTGTTTTGCAGTGCATAACAATCACCCTTTATTTTCTAGCATACATGGCTGAGAACTCTGTGTACTTCACTTGAACTAATTTTTTATTTCTATTTTCACAGTGGAAAATATATTTCTTTCTTATGATAAGAAAAAAATAGACTGTTACTTTGGCTTTCCTTATTGGTGTTATTAATAAATTTAATTTGAATAGTGTTAAATTGCAACAATAGGGAAAAAAAAGAAGTTAGGTGTTTTTTGTGTAGTTTAACCCTCTTATCAGAGAGAGCAAACTTTAACATAACCTGAGTTTGTGCAAGGCTTGGCCCAGCTAAGTTTTGAAAATCTCAGAGAGTGGCCATGTCAGGGCAGAGACAAACTTTTTCATTGCTTACCCATGAGATGGTATACTGAAGACAGTATATCAGTTTGGTATGTATTGTCTTGAGCTGTGTTAATTAATTATTTTTGCAAATGAAATTGTGTGATTCCACTTCCTAGCTGCTATTAGTGACATGGAATGCCTTCAAACTGAGCAGATTTTGTAATGTCCTAAGCTTCCAGAAGAACTATTCAATTTCTTCTCTAATACTGTGTGGTCAGAACAACATTGCCTCCTCTTCTAGTACTTTTGTGTGGGTGGATAAAGAAGAAAACATTTAAATCATGTAACTGTAGTGAGAAAATGTACCATATCACTTTTTAAAATGGATCTAGGAACCAGAGTACTTGAAATGGTGAGATTAAGAGGGTAGGAAATTCAGAACCATTATCCTCTGAAGACCTCTGCCCATTTTCTCACAGTATTATATGGAGCACTGTGGGGCTGTAAATAGCCTTTATTCCTGAGTCAGTGCTAGCCTGAATTCTGTCATTAACCATATATTACAGTTACTTGTCTGTAAGTGTGGAAATTGCTGGGGGAAAAGACAGGATATTTTCTTTGAACTTTTACTCTTTGTCCATCTTTTTAACACTACTCACTCTTTTCAAGGAAGGAACATAATGTTTCATTTTGCTTTCAATTTTGTGTGCTTGTGTTCCTTCCTGCACTCCTCCTCCCTCTAGCAAGGTAGAGCACTTTCAATCTTTGACACCCCATGCTAGGGGTATTTGCTCAGAAATAAAGAAAACACCCTGAGCTTTTCAGGCTTAGGCATTCACTTTCCCCTTCATTTGCCTATGTGTTCCGTAGGGCCTGACAAAGTAACCATCTTTGTCAGGAATGAACACCCACAGCAGATGTAGATTCAGTGCTGCTCACATGGGGCTAAGGCTGACCCTTTGAACAGAGGTAGAAACTCACAGCATTGTCAGTGGGCTCCAGGTTATCTTCCGCAGGCATTATCTGAGCAGGACACCAGATTATCTGGCTATAGCAGAATGTTCTGCACTGCAGGCAGAGGGAAACCTGAGCAGAAAATGACATGGTAGTTTGTTTTCAAATCTGTGGCAAGAGGACAATATTGTAAAGGAGCTAGAAGCCCAGGGACATACCTGAAACAGGGACAAGACATGATCTCACAAGTTTTTGATATCACTCTAATTGTATTGTTCTTTCTTTAATTCTCCAGTATGGTATGATTTTTTTGCCAAAATAACATGCAAGCTTCTTTATGGAGTAACAAGGAGAAAGCTAAGACTGGTGAACATGTAGACATATACTTGTTAGTGCTTGATCTTCTAGTCAAAACCCAGTTGTTAAAAAAAGCTAGTTAAAAAAAGTTGTCGTTTTCTTTCAATGCAATTAGAACAAATATCTCATTTAAAAAAATTGTATTGTATTTTGATAAAGAAGCTCTCATTTTAAACACTGGAAGCACAGATGAACTTTTTACCCAGTGGTCCAGGATGAAACTGAAAAGCAGGAATTCACAGTGTAAATCAGGCCAGAATTGCAATATAATTCTCTCTGGCAATTCAGGGGTTCAAGCATGGGTTCACCAGAGAAAGTGGTGTACCTGTATTCCTTACAGATAGAAATGATTGCTGCAGATACCTAATTTTGAATATTTTCCCTTATCATTTTAGTGGATCAAATTGGTCAGTTTTTATTTCTTGCTTTTTCCTCCATGGATTAAGTAAGTCAAAAGACAAAAGGAAGTGCTAAATAATTATGATGTAATTTTAACTTAAAATGTGTCAGCAAACCTGATGCTAGTGGGTAAGTGCCCTGGATACTTCTCATCATGTAAAAAAGTATGTATTTTGCTTGCATGCAAACGAAAGCCTCTGTATTATTATTTTCCTTGTAAGTATTATTGTTTTCCTTTCATGCTTCAAAGCTTGAAAATCCACAATTTTCAACATAGATAATGTCTACCCTCAGTGTATCTTCTCTCAGGGATGCTCTGTGTATCAACATTAAGAGCTGAGCATGGCATTCTCTAAAAGGTGGAGGTGTTATGGGTATGAAAGATTTCTCTCTGGTGCTTCCTCTGTTGTTCCATGGCAAGTTTATTTTCAGGAGAGCCTTGACGTCAAGTTGCCTGGCTCCTCTGAGCAGTGTTGGTGGCCATGTGCCTTTCAGAGCTCATGCTCCAATCCTGCAAATGCTGCTTCTGTCTTCAGCAGGAGCAGGCTACAGGTCTGATGTCCACAGCTGGAGAAAAGAGAGAACAATGTATATTCTGAAAGATGTGAAAGAGAAATCCACATTGCAACTACTCAGCAGTAGTGATTTGTGGGCACAAAATGAAGGAGGTGGAATGGGGGACAAGCAGGTTCATCTGCAGAATGGGTCAAACTGGCTGGCTGCAGGGATGCCAGAAACAGAGACTCTCTTGAAGGGAGTGGTGTTTTTCTTGGTGGTGAGATAAAAACCAGACCCATCATGGTCACATAGCCACCCTGGGATGGGACTGCTCAGATGCCACCTCTGGGCAGCAGAGCTGGGCTGGGTCATGGACCCAAAGCTAGACTGAGGATTGGTGCTGGTCTAAGTGTATATAAAAAATTGGCTTGTGGTTGTATATATTCAGACTCCTTATAGAACAAGTTATAGTGGTAGGACACTGCCCAATGCATGGTTCACTAATTATAGCGTAGTTAAACACAAAATTGTCTATATCAGTTCAAGGGCTACAGTGAAAATTCACCCAAAGATAATTTGTGGGGATCCTCTGTTTGCCCTTTGAAGGTATGATTTTGTATTTTGTTTGGCACATATAGAAGGAGTGGGGTGTCATGTCAGCTAGCCCTTCAAGTGTTTTTTCCCAGCTCTTTGTGGCTGGCATCATACACAGTCCTTTTCTGTGATGCAGCATGTGGTGACCAGAAAGGGCTGTGGGAGAGCAGAAACAATAAAGAGAAAATCACAAGAACTGAGGAAAGCTGAAGTCAGCTCTACCTGGGGACATTTTCTGCAATCTGTTTGGGTTATTCTGCTGCCCCAGATCCCTGTTATTATAGGGAATTGTGGAGATGTTCTCCCCAGGTTTTTCAATATCTGGAATTTTCTCAGCTGTTGCTGGGTTTTGTGCACCTTTTCTATGGCAGCCTGAACTTGATTGCTCTGCTGAATGTCACCATTGGCCTTTCAACGTGCAGTTCAGATCCCTCTGTGTTTCTGGATCCCTTTGTATGTGGACGGTGAAGAGATGTAAACAACTGAAAAACAGCATCAAATGAGCAGCTGCAATCAAAAACTGAGCTTGCAGTTTATAATAGAGATAAATCTTTTCATATGTGATGATGTGCCAAGTGATGATACCATAACAAAAGAGTAACATTTTTTCAAGAATAAATTTAACATCACAATCTTTAACTTGTTCTTGCAATATTCTGGTGATAGCTTTTCTTCAAGATGGTAATAGCTAATTTTTTCAGAAGAAAAGTATAAAAATCTTTTGCCAGAAGCAAGATTGTTTATCTCCATTATATTTCTATTATGAAATTAACAAGGATGGTCTTCTACCTTAGAAATTGTCAGAAGGATAAGGTTTTATTTGTGCTATAAGAAGACAGATGGAATATTAAAGGTAGCCATGGTATCATTCATAGAATTTATTAAAATGATGTATCCCCTGGAGGCAAGCTGAGAATAAAAAGCTTAACAGCAAATGCTGAATTCCCCACTGCAGTTGAAAGCAAATCTACTGCAGTTGAAAGCAAATCTATAAATAGAATAGCAATGGAATAACCCTCCAGCTAGTGAGCAAGAGAACAAGAAAATCCCTCCTAAAACTTGCTTTGCATAGTAATAAGGACAAAAAGTGAGGGAGGAAAGAAAGAAACAAGGAAAAAATGGCTGTAGATGGCTCATTTACCAGACTACAGAGAAACCATGTGATTGGTAGTTAATTTAGGTGCCTTTTTCTCAGCATTAAACAGAAAAATAACAGAAACAATTTTTTAGGAGATGATTTATTTGTACATCTCAGCGGAAAAGAGGATGACTTGTGACATTTTCCTCCCAAAGTATGCCTTCTGTTGTGACTAATGCAAGAAGCCTGTTGGATGTATAAAGCAGAAAACAGTTTGTGAAGGGAGAATTTAATTATAAAAGAGCATATTTGGTCTTTTGCAGTGAAACTGGATGCTTCCTGTTATTCCAGCATTGAAAACTGTGAATAAGTCATTGTTCCTATGGTATGTCATAGTGCTGTGAGCCTTTGTAATCTTTTGCTCTCATTCTGTCCTCTACCAATTATTTACCTGGTTGTCAAAGTGAAAATATTTTCATTTGGTATCTATAATGAATTATACTGCAGCTAACAAGACTTGCAAAGAATTGACAATAGATAGATGGGAGCACTTATAGTGTAGTTTATAGTTTTGGTAGCTTGGGATAAGGAGGGGGAGTCAACATGTAAAAACCAGATGAACCTGTCCATTTAGAAGTGCAATTTTATATATCTGTACATCTGTCTTGCCAGGTGAAACACTTCTTATGTTACCTGTTAAATGTTCTTGTGTGGGCAGCAAAATTGAACTCTGTGTCTAGAGGTCAGCAGAAGTGAGGCAACAGTGTGTGTGTGTGAATGTGTGTGTGTGTGCATTTTCCATTCTGTACTCTCAAACATGTCTAGCATTACTCACGATGTTCTGTGATCAAACTCTTGCTTTTCAAATGTAACTATTTTTTTATTTGTTTAGGGATTTTTATTTTGTGCATTCCATTCCTATTTCTGTTTGAATTCTTGGCTTATCTGTCTCCTGGTAAACCCCGGTGGCTTAGGTTAGGTCGACCAGCATTCCTGGTTGGCAAACTGTGTACTCAAAGCTTCATATGGCTTACAGCCTTAAAGTAGTAACTAGTAACCTGTTAAAACAACAGGAAATTCCAGAAATATTAGAATAAGTGATGACAGTACGTACTCAAAAGTCCCTCAGCTTCATGCTGAGTTGGTGTCAAGTGAGGCCTACAATTAAGTTTCCAGGTATCTTTAAAATGTTGGCTTTATAGATTTGGGAACTAAGAATTGAGACCTATGTTCAGGAGTTTGATATAATCCCAGCATTATTATTATTGTTATTATTATTATTATTATTATTATTATTAATTTATTATCTGTAGGTTTGTCATCACTAAGCTAGATAAAAAAATTGGAGAGGGTGACACTGTGCCCTGTACCCTCTAGGTAGAGAGGGATGGATTTTAGCTCCTCATTGCAGCCCCGTCTGACCCACTTACTTAAGAGCTGAATGTGATTATCCTTGTGGGTCCCTCTCCAACTCAGAATATTCTGTGAAACAAATAGTTATACCGGCTTTGTTTGGCCTGGATTTTGGTAGCAGGGAGCTTAAGGGGTCACTTCTGTGAAAAACTGCTGGAAGCTCCCACCATGTCTGGCAGAGCCAATCCCAGATGGCTCCCAAGATGGACATGCTGCTGGTCAAGGCTGGGCCAGTTAGAAATGGTAGTTATGCCTCTGTGATAACATATTTAAGAAGGAAAAAATATGTTACTGTGCACTTTTAATTGGGGCCAGAGAAGAGCAGGGTGAGAACATGTGAGAGAAACAATCCTGCAGACACCAAGATTGGTAGAGAAGGAGGGGGAGCTCCAGGCACCGGAGCTGAGATTCCTCTGCAGCCTGTGGTGCAGACCATGATGCAGCCCGTGGGGATCCATGGGGGATGCAGAGATCCACCCTGGGCACATAGAGAATCCTCATGCCAGAGCAGACGGATGCCTGAGAGGAGGCTGTGAAACTATGGGAGACCCATGGAGAGAGGGCCCACCTTGGAGCAGCCTGTCTGTGCAGGACTGTACTCGGTGGAAGAGTGACCCACACTGCAGCAGTTTGAGGAGGACTGTTGCCTGTGGGATGGACTCA
Organism: Motacilla alba alba; assembly: GCF_015832195.1. NCBI lineage: Eukaryota > Metazoa > Chordata > Aves > Passeriformes > Motacillidae > Motacilla > Motacilla alba. The sequence continues at coordinate 35,349,705 of NC_052046.1, read as the reverse complement.
CATTGGAGAAGTTCACAGAAAACTGTCTCCTGGAGGAGGGCCCCCCATTGGAGCAGTGGGAGAAACAAAATTTTATTAACTGACCATAATCCCCATTCCCCATCTCCCTGGGAAGGAGGGAAGGGTGGGGAGAAGATGTTTCTGAGGGTCTTATTTTACTTCTCATTATCTTGCTCTGATTTTATTCGTGTTATAAATTCAAACACTTTCATTTGAGCCTGGTTTGCCTGTGATGGCATTTAATGATCTCTCCTTATCTCAGCCCATGAACTCTTATGCTTTCTTCTCTGTCCAGCAGCAGAGGGGAGTGAGGAAGTGACTTTGGTGTGTGCCTGGCATCCTGCCAGCATCAAGCCACAACAATAGCATGTTGCAAAATAAGAGACTGAGGACTAATAAAAACTGAAAGTTTGGAGTATCCTGTGTTTTCCAGATACCTTGCTAACTCATGCATTTGAAACAAATGAAAGTATTCCAAAAGAACTGAATTTTAATACTCTAGCAGTTACATATGCTAAGCTCAAACTGGCTCTCAAGTGATAAAGTATTCATAATTTTAAAGTGAGTTTCACATGTATGAGAATCATTAATAGAAGGACAAGCTCCTTCATGTGTCTTTAGCATCTTAATGCATATAAATGGAAAACTCCTAAGAAATAGAGAACTCCTTTTTCCCTGACCAAAGATCCTTGCACAGCTTTGAACAAAATAAAAATTAATATAAACTGAGGTATTTTGTCACTTCAAAATAAGGACCTGCAAAGAACTACCCATTAAGAAGCAGCAGCAATATTAAAAAAATGTTTCGTCATTTAGAGGCCATATTATTTCCTTTGTGCTCCTGAAGGTGCAGCATTGGTTCTTATTCATAACTGAAACATCTTCTGAGTGAGTCTTTACTCAGTCACTGCGCATTGCTGTGCTCAGCAAGTAGGGATATTCCCCAGTGCAGCTCTTGTTGATATTCCCCCAGGTTTTGAATACAGTTCCAGTGTACACAATCAGGAGAACATCTGGGCAAAATGTTTATTTGATGAGGCTGTTTACACATGATCAAAGTACTCTTTGGTTGTTAAATTTGAGTGAAATTTTTACATTATAAATCATTCCATCATCAAAATGAAATAGTATTGTAGTGACAGAGTGTCACAACAGGGAGTTTGCTATTGGTTTAGTAAGTGAAAATAGAATGAAATGCATTAACAAATAAAATATGTACTAATTGGGCTTGTCTGGTATTTATGTACACCTTATTTCAAAGGCTGTTTCAAAATCAAGATAGCACTAATCTGCAGGACAGTGATGATTTTGATTCTCAGACACCTACTCCCATCACTGCACACATGCATGTACAAATTGACACTCATAAATGGGTGTTTCTGCCCCAAAAAGCAACCATGACAACAGATAGTTGTAAAGTTTACAAGTAGTCAGTCAATGACCTTTCATTGGTTTCAGTTGCCCATATTGAAAAATGCCTTAACCAGAGCATGTTTTAGATATGTGTCTTTTGCAGAAGTCATTGAAGGAACTACGTAATTTTGTGTGATTATCTGTCTTTTTTTTTAACTGTGACTAATATGTTATTTTCAAGTTGTCATATAGTAAGCTGCAATTAGATTACTCTGAGTATAGTTTATATAACAGGATGTATAAAAAAGATGTTGAATTGTAATGCTACTTGGTCATGATATGTGACTTTCATTATTTTGATATGTGAATTTCATTACTTTAATATCCTGATTAATTGCTGTATACCAATGAATTTACACTTTGCTCACTGAAGGTTAAGATAAATATCAAATACAACCAAGGTTCATATTTTTGTATTGCAATTAATAGATTTTCTTCTTCAACAGAGAGAATAGCCAAGTATGATAATAACTAGAACAGTGTTGTACTTCTTTACCATTATATACTATAACATATAAAGTAAATGACTGTTGACTGCAAATTCTCATCTAGGTAGATATTACATTAACACATATTTTTGAATGAATGCACACAAAATCCAGTTTAGTATTCTGTTAGATTGCTATCTTTGTCCTTAGGTCCTTCAAGAATGAAAGTTCTTACAAAGTAAAATAAATTCATAGCTACAGCAGTGTTCCTTCAGTCTTTCCCAAACATTGACAGTGCAATTCTTATCATTCTCTGCATACACATACAGAGGCTGTATGGGAGCACAGTCTAAACAGAGAATAAAGAGAAAGTGAGCATAATGGAGAACTTGAAAGCTAGAAATAAGAAAGTAGCACAACTTTCTTTTTCTGTTCTTATGTCTTTGGTTTAGTAATTGACATTTGCTTCAGTTTCTTCTCACTCTGTGCTGAATACACAAGATGATACTTCTTGGAAAATGAAGAAAATATAACAATGGTTAATGTATTATTTGGTAAGGTCAATCAATGATTTTTACAGAAAACTTCTAGTCTGGCTTTGAGATTTTCCTGGGCTTTTCCTCATCAATTTTCCTAAGATTTTATAAAAAAACCCTAGTATGCTTTCACTCTGTTTAGTGTTCACATCAGCAGAATACTTCATTAAGGGGTAAGGTGTGCATGTGTGTATTTGGAGACTTGCAGGAATAACATTAGAGATCTTGGTGTCAGAGTTGTTAGATAATTGGAAATATGCAATTTCTTTATGATATGGTGAGTGAGAAGGAAGAAAGGGACTTTAGAACTACTATTCATTCTAGTTGATGTCCTGCTCTGTATCAGCCCTTGCAAGGATTTCTTATTCCATGCACAGTCACTGGTTCTGCCTAGAAATATGGTTTGCTGCACTGGCAGATAGAATTGAAGTCCTCCATCCTGTTGACAGAGGGAGTTGGTACTTGTGGTAACTTCTTGGGAGTAGAAAGAGAGAAGGTGCTAAGTATTTTTATTTACTCCATAACTTTAGAAAGGCTTAGTGGTGTAGAACCGGAAAATAAGCTCCTCCAGTACTTGTCTGGTGTGTGTACAAAATGTTTTTGCCCCAATGTGTAATACTGGGAAGCAACAAAATAAGCACAAACTTTCTCTGAGGCAGAGCCCTGTGCTCATCTCTTTGCTCTCTACTGCGTAGAAGAGATGTGCGTGCCTGTGTTCCTTTTCACTAAAATACAAGGTCAGGATATAGAACACGCACACACGCACACACACATGTATATATATACACAATGTAGGAAAGAGTGCGTATAAGAGATTTTGGGGCTATTGCCTCCAGAGGTGCTACCAAATAACAAAGGCATTGTCCTGTCAACAGACTAACTCCTCTTTTGGTAAAAGAACCTTGTTTTGTTTGGTTTGTCAGCTGGGTGCTCTTCAGTTTGAAGACAGCAGAGAGGATCTAGTCCTTCTTACCCCTTGCACTCAAAGGACATGATAGAGAGGGATCCTGATGGAGATTTTAGCTTAATCTGAACAATATGAAGCTGTGCTTCTAAGCAGTGATCCCTGATTTTGTTCCCAGTAATGATCCTAATGCCAGGGCAGAGAAGATAATGGCTGTGAAGTCTTGAACAGCCACAGTATAGTTAACTTTCTTCCACATATGCAATGGGGAGATATTGCATATAATTAAAGCTTTTCTTCCATTTTGTGTGCAACTGAAAGCTGTGTATTCATGTCCTAGGTCTGACTGTTAATCTCTATATCCTAGAGGAAAGAATATTCAGAGGGATAAGCTGGTAAAAGGCAAGTTGCTACTCACAGAAATGTGGCTTTCCAGGTCCTATAATACTAATTTGTTACTTTGATGAGCCTCATAAACTTGATTGAGAAGAAACGATCTTATCTTTTCCTCACCTTCAGCAGCAAGCAGTGTTTTGTATCTTTTTTGCCCAGGACAAGTGGTGCAGAAAATGAACACAGGAGAGCTTGAGGTTTGAGCAGGAGCAGTCTGATAATCTCAAACTTGATTAACTGTTAAATCAAGATGTTTGTTGGGCAATTCAGACACACAGATCCAATTATTATTCTCATAATTTTTTTAGACTACACGGTTGAACCCGTTATAGATAAATGCTTATTTTAGTTCCTTCTTTTTCTTCTTCATGCTAATCTGCAGTATATCTTGACAAAACTTAAATATATATTCCTTGAAATCACTCATCAGGAGTTTATTTGAAAACAGCAATGCTTCCAGAATTAGTACACGTTTTAAAGTATAGAATAAAAGGCAAGGAAAATATGAATAGACAAGGACCAAAGAGAGAACTTGGGTTTTTTTCCAGTACTGCCGGGATAGTCTGAGATACATAATATCTCACCTGGACAAACTTGACTTGATTGTGTCCTTACAATGTCACAAGTGCAACACTATTCGTACTACAATGACCGATGTATCTTAGAACTCAGTTTTCCTTGACTTTGATAGGCAGCAAAGAATTGAGTCGTAGGCTAGTAAAATTTTTGTCATTGGGTCTCTTCCTCAGTTGTATGAGGGAAACAGGCTTCCACTTCAAAGTAACAGCAGAATAATGGCAATAGATCTTAATATCAATGGCTATATTATTATTTCTGTAAAAGTAACAACCATTACAAAAATCAGTCAAACAAAGAAAAGTAGCTTGTTTGAACTATTCATAATATGGTTACTAGTAATGGGTGTTGTACAAAACTCCTCAGATATATATTATACTCTGTTTAGTCTGCTTTTATAGAGATGTTGCTATGAATAAGGGAAAAGTTTTGGTCTGAAACCAGTTTCTTATACTGTTATGATAAAAGAATATTTTTTTAGGTTAATTCTGGACATCTAATTTAGTGAAAAATAGAGGATATTATGCAGCATATTCAATATCTGCAAGTACTCTTCAGTATCCGTCAACAACTCTTTCATTTACTGGATAAAATATCTGTTACATCTGAACAAGTAATAAAAAGTTTAGTACTTGTAAATATATAATATTTCTTCTGACTCTATATAAATATACAACATGAACCGGAAAATAGAAGACATGAAATTTAGTTGTTTTCTTTCTCATTAAAATAACAGCACCTGTTGTCTGGTTTTCTGAACTAAAAACTCACTTCTTGATCTTTACACTGTATTGTAGGATATTAAAAAACTCAGTCAACTTGATATTGCTCCTAATATTTCTTTACTGATTTTAAATCTAAAATCTAGACATATTAGGGTACTGATTTTCTCTATGTGTCTGGGACAAAATATTTAGCTGTGTAGGACGTTGTGATGTTATAATTCATGGTAATGGATTTTTGAGTAAAAAAATCTCATGAAGTTTGACAGCAAAAAAATCTTCAAGACTTGAAAAGGAGCTTCCAATCCATAAATAAATTTTGTGAGACCATGTGTTTGGGCTTTAAATGAGTAAGAAAATGCATTTCTGCTTACACATTGTCTCTTGTTAAAGGGAAGATTTGGGGTAGGGAAGAGCGAATATCCTTGTCTGGAGGTATTTTGTTTAAGGTTAGTTACACTGTGCCAAACATGAAGAGCACAGGGAGGGTCTTGGTTATTGCCATGAGCCTGCTATAGGTGATGCTAGATTTTAAGAGGTGATGTTTTTCACAAGCAGCGATATTCATGCAACCTCTTCAGTGCCAAAACTGATGTGAACTGGTGTCAGGAATCCTGTCCGCATAAAGAAGGGACAAGGAAAATCTGTACAACAAAATTTCCCTAACAGTTAGAAAAAAGATAATTCTGCTTTATATTTCAATCTATACAGAGAACATAAAGGAAAACAGGTAACACCTAAATATTATGGTGCCTATTGTCACGATCTGTCCTTATGAACGGGGTTTGTGATGGTTTGTTAGATTGATCTCAAGGTACAAAAAACCGACAAGGCAAGGGGGTTTGTAGTAATAATCAAAACCAGTGTACTTTATTGAATGATCACAGCAAAAATATGTTGGAGGGAATTGGGAAGAAAAACAGAAAGCATAAGGAAAAGAGAGTGTAGAGAGAAAGGAAGGTTATAGCTACCAAATTTAGAGACGACGAAGTCCTTCGAAGTCCAGTTGATTCTGTCGGAATCCGACGTCCGACTTCCGACGAAGTCCTGTCGGATTCAAGTCAGGGGAGATCTCAAAGATACTGGTCAGCCCTAACCTCTATTATAGTCTTTTTGACTGGGGCAAGGGGACACGTTTTGAAATCAAATCAAATGTAATAAAGAATAGTCTATTGGAAAAGGGTACAAAAAGTCCGTCAGCAGTAGGCGAGAGCCATTGTCTTTGGTCAGCAGTGGGCGAGAGCCAATGTCTTCTTGGTCCAGTGGTCACACCTGTAGGTAAACATCTCAGCTTGCCTCCCCCACACTCCTCCCCCTGTGTTAGGGGTTTCAGTCTCAGTCCTTGGGGAGAAAGGGAGTTTTTCTATATGGAGTCTCATGTCTCAGTCCTTGGAGAAAAGATTTCTCCCATCTCAGTCCGTCTATCATGGTGGCTGCACAGTAGATGTAGGATCTTCCATGGGGACCACCAAAAGGTCATCTCAGAAAAGTCCAGCCAACTTGGAAAATAGGGAGATTCCAGGATCATTGTTGCGGAGCGATGCAGGCCAGAGAAAGGACACATTGCCCCTCTTCTTTCACTGAAGGCAGTGTTCCATGGAGTAGGCAAACACACCTGGTGAACAATAACTTGGCAGGCCAGAGGCTCTGCTCCGGCCTCGGGACCCTGGCAAGCTCCCACCAAACCAGGATATTAAACAGGATCCTTTTTTGGTGGTCCTAGTTTCTGCCTTTTTCATGACGATCGTGAGGCAGATGAGAAAAATTTCAGACAGAGTCTTAAACCTATGAAGGCTAATAGATAGAGCCTTGTCATTCAATAAGAAATTAAATTGCTTGGGAAAGAATGACTTTCAAAACTAGTGTTATCCCAAAACAGGTCACTGTACTGGTACTTTAATATATTTTGAAATCTCGTTAAATTTAATTGAAACCTCATTTTTTATTATGCTAAATGAGGTTGAAGTTTCATATTGATAAATAGGCTTCTTCCATTTGGCAGAAACAGAAACATTAATTTAAGAGCAGAGGTAACTTGGATTGAGTCCTGTGTGGTTTTTTTAGGGTTTTTTTATGCTGATCCAATATAATTAATCAAGGCCATCGTATAACTTCAAGTCAGACCTGCAAGATCTTGGTATACTATAATTTCTTTCTCCTTTACCATCAATATCAATGAGGTCTGGTTCAGTTAAGTAACAGCCACAAGTCCAATACTATCAAAGGCTGTAGACAAATAATGTCTCATTTATTTCTTTGTTTTGTCTGTACCACTACCTTTTGCTCTGTATGAAAGAAGCCACCTACATGGCCTAGCTGAGACCAGAGGCTACCTCCTACTACAAGCTGTACTTTGGCACCCCTGGTGAATAATCCTGTCCTGCTCAGAGGAAAAGACTGTATTTAACCTTTGGTTTGGTATGGAAGATGACAGCAAACAGAAGAAGAAAATAAGGTTAAAAATTTATGTTGTAAGTTGACTTTTCTTTCTCATTAATCACCAAAGAATTTTTCTTTCAAATTCAAATTCAAGCATGGCTTTTTAAAAATTCTGATGATTTTTTGTATATGATTTCTGTGATTATGTTTCAGATTTCCCTGAATCAGGGCGAAAGTTTGCAGTCCGCTTCCATTCTGTATATTGGTGTATATACTGGATGCCCAAAGATGACACATGGAAAACCTTCATGCCTTCTGCTATATTCTGTCTTTCTAGTCTGGAGTTTCTGGGTTAATTCCATTGTCAAAACCTTAAAAGTTCTTGCCATTTTGGCAAAAATCCCTCTATGCTAGAAATATTTCCTTTTTTCCCTTGTGTTCCTCTGAGTAGATTTTCAAAATTGCTAGCTAGGGGAGGGCAGCAGACAAGAAATGGCAAAAGATATTAGATTTTCCAGGTCAACTTCTTTCACTAAAAAAGAGAAACTTCACTGGTTTTAGAAAATGTCAGCTAAAAGTAAAGTAAAATTTATCAATTATTTCAATTGATCTCAGCCTTCCAAAAAGGAAAGTTTAAATTTTAAATTTTTTTTCATTTAAGATGTCCTTTGATTTTAGTAGAGAAATAAACCTAAACAAAATAATTAATTTGAAGAAAACAGGGTTTTAAAAATAATTCAAAACATTCTTCTTTTTCCTTTTGAAATATATTTAAAATGTTTTAAAAATATTTTTAAATGTTTTTCAAAACATTGGTACCTAATCTGAATACAATAATAACTATTTATACAGCTTAGGTCTTAGACCAGCATCACTTTTTTATACCTCAAGTTAATTTTTTACATTAAAGGATTTTCACATTGCTGGTGGCTCCTTTCAAGTCAGTTACTGATGATAAAAAAAAAAAAAAAGAAAATTGTCTTTAAAAATGATAAAAAGGATAAAAAATCTGCTTGTGGACACTTTCTCAAAGATGAGAGCCTTATTAAAAAAAAAAAATTATCTTCCAGTTCCTAGTTAAAGATCTTTTTACTTTATTTTTAATGAAGCTGGGCTTTAAGCCATGATGTAACTTAAGAGACTTTCACAAAGCTGTGGAGGAAGAGATAGTGGTGCCAGCGACATTATATGCTGGCAACTAGGACATTTGCATCAATAATGGAAGATTGAAGAGTATGACTTAGAATAAAAGAGATGGGAGACTTGGTCCCAGATTTTCTTTAAGCTGGGGGCATGATCCATCCACTGGACTAGAAGAATAGCAATTGTTTCTTGTCTTCCTCATCCTTTGAATTAATGGTATCCAAATTCGTTCTCAATTTTGAATGAAGGAATTTACATTTTAAAAAGTTAATCATGGTGGTTTCTATATTGTTATTTTCATTTTAATATCTCTTCTAATTTTTTCTCTGATTTTGACTTTAAGTCAAAACAAAATATTCCAATAATTTTCCTCCAAACAGAGGTGGCTTCATGTGTTCTGAGAACACTTTTAAATAACATTATTGTAAAAATATTTTGTAATTCCCCTTTTGGATATATATCCCATGTAGTGGAACTGAGACCAGAGGAAGAACCCTCACATTTTGTTACTTACGTATGAAAGGTTATGACTGTGGAAACAATCCATGGGTAGACAAACAGCAGAATACAATGACCTGATGAAGTTTTCTTGCTCGAGGTCTTTCAGCAAGGAGCCTGTGGTCAGAGCTGAAGCCTGTTCAAGGTCTGTCCACTGCCTTGTCTCATCACAATGCTTTCAGTCAATAATGTAAGAAAAAGAAGTTGTCTGTTTACATAATTTCCTACAATATCTTCTAAAGGTTAATTCATTTCTTCCCTCCTTATTCAGATCTCTTTGCTTGCACTTTCTTTTCATGAAGACATTGGGAAATTTTATATGATTCTTTCTCAAGCTTTTTAAGAATGACATGTAAGTGTTAACAGTTGAACTTGAGGTTGACAGTAGCAGCTGCAGAGCAGTACTGCCCCTTGGAAGAATTAGCTTCTTGGTATTGGGCAGTCAGTTTTCCAGCTGTTTCATAGAAGACCCTATGAATTACAGAAACCTTGAAGCAAGCATGACTAGAAAATTAACAAAATCACATAGAAAGCAAGGGAAGTGTGGCTTCGAGTGAGCCTTCCTGTGGTAGGCAGAATCAAAATACTTGCCCATGTTAGAAATTCTTTACATTGCTTTACATCATTTTTTACACAATGATAAAAATTCAGTTCATTTTAATGAGAGTGCCACTTTAAATGTAAGGGGAGAAGTCCTTTAAATGACAATTTGTTGCCAGTGGGATGTTATATTCTAAAATGACATGATAATAGAGTAAAATTACTTAAGTAACTTTAGATTAAGAAACAAATTTATGTGTTTCTTTACTGTTGTAGTAATGATTGTCCTAAATTATCTCTGTCATGCGTATGAATTGCTAGATGTTGTTTTTTCATGAAGGTTCCAAAGACCTCTTTCACATTTAGTCATCTTTAAAGCAACAAAATGCTGAAGAAAATATAGCCTATTTTCACAAAATTGGTGTTCAGTGTTGCATGAGGTTTCACTTGAGGGTTTCACTGGCTATGATGAGAAAGATGATACCTCCTCTAATACTCAGCTGGTGAAATAGAAAAGATTCTGGATCACAATAAACAGTCCTGTCAGAACTTTTTGAAAGCTTAGCAGCAGCCAGGTTTTGTGCACTGCTGTTCTCATGGGAATGCTGGTACAGCAGCACACACCTTGCCACGAGAGTTCTGGCAGCCCCATTCAGATGAGCTATCAAGTAGTGGTGCAGTGAATTTCTCTTCCTGTTGTATTTTAATTTTTAGAGGTTTACATCATGAAAGACATTCAGTAGGGATGCAGCCCAGTACTCAAACAACATGTTCTGTTATTTCTTCCCCACCAGCTTAAAAATAAAATGTCCATAGTTTTACATGGTTGCTCCCTTGAAATGGATGTTTGATTTGATCGTGGGTAATTGGTGGTGGTCTTATATAATGAAGTGCTTTGGTAAAAGCCCAGACATATTTTTATTAAGACAGCTGCAACAGTCCTTGTTTTTTATGAAGGCTTTAGTTCCATATTAGGAAGCAATATTTGATGTCTCATTTGCTGGGAGTTATTTTGACATACCTGACATAGTCCTGTCAAGTACATAAATCCTGCTGATATCTTTTCTTATAATCTGATTTTTTAAGGAACCTGTAGCTTGGTGTAACTGTAATTCTGAGGGTTGTCATATTAATTACTTCAGAAAAAACCAGCAACAAATATGTAAACTCATTTGTTTTAATCTATTTTTTATCTCTGCAATGACTTGTAGCAGTGAGTTCCAAACATGAATATGTGCCGTATACAGAAAAAGACAGCTCCAGTTTTTCACCATGCCATGTTACACTTTTGATCTCATAACAAACATCTATTCATATTTTTGTATGGAAAGCAGGCATTTTGTAGCTGCCCATGGCAAAGAAAAATGAAAATACAACTCATTATTTTTTCTATTAAAACAATAATGCCACTTAGTGTTTATATAACTCTGTGCTTAAAACCTTTTACAGACGTTAAGCAATTAATCCTCATAACAGTACTCTGCTAAGTTTAGCCTACAATTAGAGATTGTACTGAAAACTGCCTACTGTTCTCATTAATTACTTTGAAAGAGGATCTATCAAACATTATGTTTGTGCTTGATCATTTGCAGCAAAACACTTCAGCATTCTTCTGGTCTCCAGTCCTCTCCTAGGAAGTTTCCAGAAATGCTGCTGCTGCTTGCATGCTGACCTGATAATTAAAATCATTGCACGTTCCCACTCACTTTGGCACATGAGAGATATCTAAGCAAATGAATAAGTTGTACTCTGTGTTGTCCTTGTGCTTCCTTAGCTGGTTAAAGATGTTTGTCCTATGGTCATAAGTAGACTGAAGCAAATTTTTAACTGAACATATAGTTTCTGATTAAGTGATCATAGAGTCTTTAGAATACCTAAAGTTATGAAATTTTAAATGATTTTTGAAAACAAGAAGTTCAGTAATTAAGTGAACCTTCATTAAGTGTATGAAAGATATTACTGGCTAAGCTGAGAGGGGAAAATTAGATAGCCACATAATTAAATAGGAATGAAAATTATTTGCAACTTGTAGCTCCTGCTTCTGTGCTTTTATGTTGTTCCTATTTGACAGCCTGCTCTAAAGCCTTCCTAACCTCCATCTCATGTCAAATGTCCTGAGCAGCCATAACATGATGTCTTTAGAATTATAAATATCCCAGCCTTGAACTGTGAGTTTCTAGAAAGTGATTCCAATTACTTTGTCTTCTGCATAATTTATTTCACATCACTGTAGTTGGAAAAAGTCACCTGAAATTCAAATATTACCCTTTCAGGATTCATTGCAGTAATCATTAGAATATGCATAATATTAAGGCTGAAATGATCCCTGCAGTAAACAGTGTGAAAATGTTTTTTGCTGTTCTGAGGGGTTTTTTGTATCTTAATTGACAGCTTTCAAGATAGATGAAGGTTTTTGAAATTACGAAGCTTCATATTGAATGGCAAGCATTCTTGATTTGAATGTAACAACATTGATATAACTTCACTTGTCTAAAATAAGTATACAAGCCAGGAATCCAGTTTGGATTAAGTTCTAACTGTTGGAAGATGCTTTGAGGTTTATCATGAAACAATAAGTTTTTCAAACTCACAGGACAGTTGAAGCTTCATCATGCTAATAAAACCAGTTAATTTAATTCAGTGTTCAAATCTATCATTGTGACATATCATGAGACATGTTTATGCTGGTTGGTGGGAACTTTTGGAATTTCTTTTATGTAAAATTAACTTATAATGACCTACACTTAGTTCTGTTATAAAAGTCAGACCAGCAGGCTACTTCAGATGTCTTACAGTTTCAAATGTAACCGTCTGTTTTAAGTCTGCAGACAAATCTCTGGAACTACAAGAAAGGGAAGCATCATCATTGAGAATACAGAAGAAGTGTTGAAACTGTATTTTGAGCAATATATTTGTATTAGTTTAAATATTTGCAGAGAACTTAAAGAGAGAGTGCATAGAATGACTATTGTAGCAGGTTAGGCAGGAGATTTCACAGAATCACAGAACAAATTATGTCGGAGAAGATCTCCAAGATCATTGTGTCCAACCTTTGACCAAACATCACCATGTCAACAAGACCATGGCACCAAGTGCCACATCCAGCCTTGTCTTAAACACCTCCAGGGACAGTGACTCCACCACCTCCCTGGGTAGACCATTCCAATGTTCAATCACCATTTCTGTGAAGAAAATCCTCCTAATGTTCAGCTTCAACCTTCTGTGGCACGGCTGGAGGCTATGCTCCCTCTCCTGTCAAAGACCGACCCCCACCTAACTACAGCCTCTGTTCAGATAGAGAGTGATAAGTTGTTAATATTTTATGGAGCTCAGTCTGCCCTGGGCATACTTCACAACCATTGATAGCAGTAACATTTTTTCTCAGTCATTGTGGTGAATAGAAATGCTTTTCCTCTTGTACTTGTTGGAGGATATTCTGCCAGAAATTCTGCTGGTATTTTAGCCTTGTGCTGTCTGGGATACAGCAGAGAAGATGAAAACACAGTGTTTTGAAGTGTCAACAGAATTACTGACAATCCTCTATTGCATTTCTGTATAATTTCTGCATAATTTTAGTTCAGAATATGTTCTGAATAAGTGAATATCTCCAGTAGACTTCATGGAGTGCTAAACAAATAAATGCAGCTGGTTTATAAAAGGGCAATGCTTTTTGGGATATAGATTTGTAGAAAATAACTTTAAAAGAGGAAACAATCTAGGTAATTCTAGTTTTTTGCTTGAGGAGAAGAAGCATGTATCTTTGAACAAAGGGTTGTTAGATAAAGCAAATCAAGACATCACTATGAGAAGTACCTTACACCATAAAGCAGATCTTTTTAAAAAGCAGGGTATGGTTACTACTACACAACAGTAAAAAAAGTTTATCTCTACATATGTAAGAACAAAATGGTAGAATGCTCAGGTGAATGGGGGCATAAGATGAAGTGCATGTAAAGGTAGCTGGTGTCCTTTATTTCAGGTGCATTTGGTACTTTATACCACAAGGTTCTTTGACAGGATGTTGGTCTCTCTACAGTACCCATAAGTTATCCTTCTTGGTATTGAACTCACAGAAGTATTCATGCAAATGGCTGTAGTATCAACGAGCTATTTGAGCTGATTATATAAATATCCTCAAAGATTATGTCAGGGCTGGTGCAGTCCTCATAATCTCCTGCACTTTAGCATTTATTAATTCTTTTTCTTCTGCTTTATAATCAGGTAGAATACATAAAAAGAATATTTGATTAAAAAATCAAATATAATTTTAAGGTATCCATTCCAGGATTTTTTAAATGCAATTACCAAACCAAGCAATAAATTTTACATGTGTACTGCAGGTCCTTATTTATGGGCCTGGGATATTCTATTTGCATATTGCATTCTGGGTATTTGCATTTCAGGTTTACATTCCAAAGAAAAATCTAGAAAGTAACAATGCTGGAAGAGATTTTTGCATTTCACTTAAGCAGAGAAGTTCAAATCAATTTAGGATTCAGTGCAACTGTCTTTTATAAGGGCACGTGTGAAAGAATGCTAAAGAAAGTAATTTCTCAGTGATGCAGAAACAAGATATTGGTAAGATTTTAAGGCACCTTGCAAACCATCTAGTGGAAATCTAATCACTTCAATGAAGTGCTTTGTGATACTGACCATTTTAATCCAAGACTTTACATGATTCCAGTCTTCTACGGTGGAAATATTGTGCCTTTGAGATAGGTTTTCCTTTGATAATAGGAGATTTAGCCCATGGTCCTCTGAGATGAAAACAGAACCATGAAATCAAAGAATATTTAGGGTGGGAAGGGACCTCTGGAAATCATCCAGTCAAAACCCCCTGCCAAGGCAGGGTCACCTGGAGCAAGTGTCACAGGAATGCATCCAGGTTGGTTTTGAATATCTCCAGAGTGGGAGACTCCACAACCTCTCTGGGCAACCTCTTCCAGTGCTCAGCCACCCTCAGTGTTAAGTTCTTCCCCATGTTGAGGCGGAATTTATGTTTTAGTTTGTTGCTTTTGTCCCTCATACTGTTGCTGGGCACCACTGAAAAGAATCTGGCACCACCCTCTGGGTATCTGCCTTTGAGATATTTGTATGCATTGATGAGATCCTCTCTGTCTTCTCTTTTCTAGACTAAAAATGCTAAGCTCCCACAGTTCATCCTCATAAGAGAGATACTCCAGACACCAAATCATCTTTGTAGCCTCTGCTGGACCTTCTCCAGAAGCAGCTTGTCATGAACTGTGGAGACCAAAAGTGAACTTCTATGACACAGTAATGTAACCATAGCTCAGTAACTATGGTTCAGTATTCCACTAGTTGGAAGATTCTTCATCAGCACCAAGCTAAAAAAAAAGGTCAGGAACAAACATAGAGAGTACAGAAAACAAAATATAAGATAAATTTTCAATAGTTGCTTGAACTATTACCAGGGAACCAAGGGACTGTGGAGGAAAGGAATCACATTGATATTTAATTAACATAACTCTATAGAGGTTCAAGGTTACAGAGAGCTTTTGCTGAAGATTAGTTATTTTGTAGGACAGAAAAATTCTCTGGTTAAACAGTTAGAAAATGCAATTGTTTCATCTCACTTTACCCTTTTCTTGGTTCTTTTTAATTGATGTCTTTATCAGTAAAGATACTTTTTAAACTATGGAGATGTATGTGATCCTATCAAGCCCGATTCAAGCAGGAGGCCTCAGATGTAGACAGGAATAGCTGTCCATACCCAGCTGGTATGACCATGTCTGGGAGGGAGTGGGAAGACCTCAGATCACTTGAAGACCTGAAATCTTGTATGGAATGTTATTTCAGGAACAATTAATGAACTGCATTTGTAGACAGAAAATTGTGGAATCCTAACTGAGCAGTAACTGGCAAATATATGGTGACATTTAAAAGCATGTTCAGTGAATTCTGGGATCTGACACTTCTAGTTTTATCTGCTGACAGAGGGAAAACTATAAAAGCACACAAGAGGTGCCAGGAATTTAATTACAGAGGCCTGCCAGATGCCTCTCTTCTTGAGATCAACACTTTCTGTTGTCTCTTTAAAATTTCTGTATATTCAAGTGCAGCAAATCAGCTGCTGGAGCTGGAGATGTTTTGGCCCTGACAGATACACAAGGGCTTCAGCAAAGTAGGAAAATAGCTACTTATCATTTGGCTAACCAACCGACCCAGAAAAAAAAATTGCTTTGTAGCAGAATACAATGAGTATTGTCTGCCTCACAAGGAATTTATATCAGCAAAGCAAAGAGGAAAATCTAGTTAAAATACCTCCACTGGACATGGCAGACTAGCTTATTTTTTATATGCATGCAATAGTGCTAGCTTAAAAGCCACAAAATAAATAAGAAGGAACTTCTACTCTTCAATGTATTTGTATTATTTGGGAAATATGGAATACTATCCTGGCTTTAATTGCAGCCACAGCTTGATCATGCCTGGTGTGAATTTGAGCAGCTTAACTATATGAGCAAATTCTCGTTCTGCACTCAGAAAATACATGTATGATATTTAATATAGCTTAGGAATCATTCCAAGAGATTTTTAAGGGCAACATAAATCCAGATATTTTGTATTTACTTCTCTCATTGCTGCCACAGAGTGGCAGCATGAACACATCTGTGTAGTGAAACAATTCCTGAAAAAGGAAGCCCTTAAAAATACCTGATGGATGTAGTAATCTATAAGAGAATAAATAAATCCTCTCAGTTTCTCTGCTCAGAGTATAAAAGAAACAAAGCTGACAGCATTAACAGTGAATGAGAAATTAGCTATTTTCAGAAAAAAAGGAAGCATTCCACAGTAAACACAAAATTGCTCCTTAATGGTCTAGCACAGACAAATATACAGAGGAAAATTAATGCTCTCAAGGTAATGCTTGGGTGTTGCTAAAATGAGTAAGTCAGAACTTTCACATAGTGAAGAGAGCAACATGGATGCAAAATTAGGACATCTGGAAGAATATATGATCGTTTAACCAGTCTATTGATCTGCTCAGTTCTTTAAAGTAATACCCTTCTGTGCCTGCCTCCTCACCTCATCTCAAATCTAGTGATTTGTTGCATTCATGTGTTTAGAAAAAATGATTTTGTCTCAGCTTTCTTTGAAAGAGGAATGGGAAAATCTGTGAAGACCCTTTTCCTACACAGACCTTCCTATCCAGGTCACTTTCACAACACCAAAGGGCAAGGTAAAGAAAAACTGCTATTGTACCAGTCTGGCTCAAGACATGTAGGCTAAACCTGGCCTCAACAGAAAAAGCAGAACAGTATTTTTTGCTTTAAACACCATTGAAAAACACAGGAAATACATCTGGATGTTTTCCCCCTTCACAGCCAAATTAAAGCAGGTAACCACATAGTACCTTTGGCAATATTAGGAAAATAACATTGATTGGAAGAGCCAAGGAGGAATTGCAGATAGGAGAGGATTATAGGAGGGTGGGGAACAATTTTTACTAAGCCTTCTGAAAAATAGAGAGGTTTCTTCATGCTCTAAATGGAAATATGGCCTTGGGAACACGGTTTCTGGACCTTTTCTCTGACTGAAGAATGTGCAGGAGAGTAGCTGGCTTGGCCAAAATTCATGTTACCCTTTGGGAACTGTTTTGGTTGTCAAGATTTAGAAACAGTCCCAGGCACTCTGGTAATTTCTTGAGAACATAGTCCTTCTGCTGATACATTGACCTGTATATAGTGCTTTTTTTTTTTTTTTTTTTTTTTTTTTTTTTTTTTTTTTTTTTTTTTTTTGTGGTAACATTTTGTAGCTATGATAGCACTGATACTTTCTGAAAGAGCACTAAAAACATCTTGGGATCCAGTGATTTATTATTTCTAGATTGAATCCTGAATTTAGGATATGGGTGGTTTTTCATGCCCTAATGTCTAGCTTCTCAACTGCAGCTTGAGCACTGAGGTCCTGCTGGGATCCATCTGCTTTCTGAATGTTTATCACCAGTGCGGGTATTGCACTGGGCAATTCTGCTTATTCCTGGGTCTGAGCAGCCTTATATATGGATATATATACAGGACAGAAGAGAAAGGATGCAGTTCACTAGCCCTAGGCTGCGGTGGTGGTATGGGAATAGGTAAGATAGAGTGCAGCAGCACAGCTGTGAATTGTCCTGCTTGTATGTGTGGTCTTTCCTGTAAATAAATGCAAGATAATTTGAAATATTTTGTCTGCATTTAAAAGGGCATGAAATGAGACAAGAATACCAGACTTTAATCAGAAATAGTATGGGATGTAAATGCAGGACATTGACTCAGCAGACCAAGTGGTATCTCTTAGAGCTATGTCCATGTCAAACCCTTTAAAATGTTCTAATGTAAACATTGTTGTAGAAAGATGGTGTTCTGTTGTTGTACAAAAACCACATGAAAGCATAGTAGGTAATATAAAAATGAGCAGATAATATAAATTGCTATAATGGACCTTTTCTGTATTACCTTACAGAGGAGCCATTCCATTTCCTCCTGAATAACTTGGTAAAAATCTCTGCTGATGTCACAGTTCTTTTTTAATGCCATGTACTTTTAAGCAGTTTTCCATGAATCATTTTTCAGCTCAAGTCTGTCAGAAGAATCATGATTTAGTATTCTCATTTTGTATGTAGTATAAACCCACTAAGGGAATTCCTTTCTGAGTAATACAGTAATTTCTGTAATCCCAATGTTTTACTGCATAATAAATATGATTAGAATGAGTGTTTTCTGTTCCACTCAGAACAATGCACCTACATCCATGAACATATATCTAAATAATACAGTGGTCATTTCCAACTTAAGTTATTCAGTCTGAATTGCAACAACTTAAGCTGGATGATTTCAAAGAAAATGTTATAATTTCAAGACTTCTATTGGTGTATATTTAAAATTCTTCTGTATGCCAACAAATAGTGAGTTGAAGTAATAACAGTTGAATTTCTCACCACCTAATCTGAGAGAAAGACTCCACTAAAGGTTTCTTTTTTATGATTTGCCCTACTCTTGCTCCCCACATGGAGAGACTTCTGGCTGCCAAAAACCTGTCAGAGCCCTTCTGCTGACACAAAAAGGGAAGATGGTTCACCATTTCCTGGAAGTTCCCACCATGAATAACTATGGTAGCAGGAGTTTGTTGTTCAGCCATTTTCAGTTGAGCGGGACTGATGGTATTATTATGACAGCTAAAAGTGCTGTTTTTTAACTAAATATGTATTCTTAAAACATTGTCCGTGTGTGTGAAGAGATGATATACAGGTTAGTGAAAGGGATAGAATAGAATTTGTACTAGAGACAGATCAGTGTAATTTACTTAGTAGTTGTTATACCATCCTGTAGAAGGTGGATAGGTCTCAAAGCAAGCATGTACCTACAAGAACAGCTTCCTAATCAGATGAGTATTGCTATTAAAACAGTATGTGTTACCTGAAATAAGCATGAAAATCTTAAACCCTGAAATCCTCATGTCACTTTAAAAGTCAAGCCAGAGAACATCTTGAAAATGTGTATCCCAGCAGCTAGTTTACAGATTCACAGCTGACTAGAAAATATATTTTTTTGAACTTGAGCAGAATGACTTCTTATCAGACAGGAACATCAGAGATTTTTTTTTTTTATTGTTCTTGCCAAATACCATATCATGTTATCAAGTACAACAGTTCATCTACTCCTTTAAAACTGGCTTACTTTAAAAGAAATAATGCAGGATTCTTTCTGGTTTCAATTTTGGTCCTGTGACAGTTGGGGCTAAACACACAGTTGAGAGCATTTAGTGTTTCAGAGACTGGAGTACAGAAAACATAGACAACAGAAAAATTTTGCAAACTTATATTAAAAACAGCACATTTATTATTTTGTTTTTCATAGACATGAAAGCCATAATTCCTCGAGAGAGGAACACTTAGCTCAACATGTATGCCTATACATCATATTAGAGCTGCAAAAAATGTCATCTTTTTCTTACAGAAAATTCTGAATATGGAAAAATGTATCCTGTAAGAGCGCAGCAAGGTTAAACGCTAATGCATGTGTATATCAGTCAAGTTTAATAATGTTTTTTCTTCCAAAGCATTTAGCTTCTGCTATATTCTTGAGGCAGTCTCTGTTGCTGGTATCTTCATCTTACCTTGATTTCTGGCTGCATTTTAAGAATAAATTATTTTCTTTGCAATCTTCAGATCTGATGCAAGGTCTTATGATGAAATATGTATTAGAGCAGGTCAGACTAAGTGATCAGGTTGTGTCTTTTGATCTCACTCTCCAAAATGCTGTGGACAGCAAGATGTCATGAGCAACATTCTTGGTTGGGCCATAGTTGCAAGTGGTTTGGGTGCATGAGTGGAAAGTTTGAGGAGGCAAGATAGTGTTTATTCAACTCTGAGTTGACTGAATGGTCTACTGTGCAAACAAAAAGACTTAAGACAGTTCTGTCTGAATATTTCTGTCTGTTCACCCTACCTGCCTCCATCTTATGCTGAGCTGGATATTTAAATCTTCCGTGAAACCTTCACAGTTATGGAGATTTCAGTCTCTGTTAGGAGAAGAACCCAGCTGCCTCTCAAGAGCAGCTATCATTCCAGTATAGAGTAAGTGTGTCTAGAACTGCTATTTCAGTCCTGTTTGAATTTGAATCCAGGTAGACAATCTCTTCATTTCTTTTATTGTGAGACTCTCTGCTGTAGGTGACTTGTAAGCTGCATATTTGAAGTTTATCATACCATGGAAATAAAAAGGGGTAAGACAAACAGAAACAAACAAACAAACAGAAACATCACATTCTGTTCAATTTCTCTCTCATGAATGAGACAGTCCTAGAACTGTCAACTGAGAATATGACAAAAATCAATGCCATCACTTTATATTTCTCTAAACGTGTACAGTATTATAAGACTTCTATTGTTAACACTATTCTCCATTGCCATAATTTCTTTGCTATGCTTTGGCTACTTTTAACATTTGCTGCTGCAAGAGATTTTTTTTCAAATTTTATTCTTATTCCATTTTAAAAAGTTGCCAGTATTTTAGATGGAATGTAATTTTTAGATCAGAAGTGTCTGTTATTTGACTCTGAACATACTGATACCTGTGATCTAAGATGTTGCCATTGTCTTTTTTAACACAATTTTTACTTTGTTGGAGGTTCTGAAAGCAAAAATACTTAGGCAGCATTTTTTTATTGCCCCTTAAGTTTAGGAAAGAATAAGTTATTTCATTTTTGAATGAAAACTTGTTTGAATGGCTTGGTTTCAACTGTTACACAGTGGTTGAATCATTAATCATCTGAGAAACAGAAAATGAAACAGTTACTTCCATTATTTAACTGAGGACTTTACAAAGGTCATCTTAGTCGCTGGACTAATGATCACTGAATATTTTTACGAAAACCTGCTAATTTCTACTGAGTCCTATTGAAGCAACCAAGATCAGCCACTCAGAGGCTGAAAAAGGCAGTTAGGTGCAGTGTCTGATCTTAAGAAACTAGAAAATGATAACAACAGTGGGATGTAAGGGTGTTAGAGGTGTCACATTTGGTCTGTGCAAATCCGACCATGATCAGCAGCCAGACTAGTCTCTGTTACTTAAGTATATAATTTCTCAGTATTGTAAATCCAAACAGCTTAAAAACTGTTTTAACACTTGAAGTTCTACTAATAAAGTAGCACAACACACAATACATGTGAAAATATACAGACCTGGGCCACACTTTCCTATGGTGGAACCTAATAGCATAATAGATGTTGCAATAAACCCTTAAGTTTCCTGTAATAATTACTTTGAATCAGTCCAGAAGGTGGTAGGCTTAACAACTCTAAGGCAGCAAAGTTAATGTGAGAGCTTGCAGGGAAGAGAAAATTATCTACACAGAGTGACAACTTGTCCTTCAGAGAGTGCAGGTTCTGCATTTTGTTGCATCCCTTGCTCACAGATTTGAGGCAGTCAAGTCTCAGTAGAAATCACACTACTGTGGGTAGTGTGGGTCCAAAGTCTTCTCTAGGTCTTCTTGTCCACCTTCATATCAAAATTTTAAAAATTTTACGCCTGTTGTTTTTTTTCCTTGCTCGCCATTATCTATTTTCATAGTTAGCTGATATATCAGTTCTTATTTGTCAGACCAATGAGGTAGTGCTTAGTAGCAGCAGCATTATTTCTTTTCAGAAAGTAAACTGCTATCTTCTGAATCAGACTCTAACCCTAGGAAGCTAACATACCCTTCATTATCCTAGGAAGCACCAGATTCCCTCTTCAAGGCTTCATCTTATGATGCAAACTTGAGAGATTCACATAGTATTCCTTTTTTTCTCAAAAGGAATTTTGCCAGGTTTCTGGAAAACTACTTTGTTACTTTCCCCTCTCTCTCTGTAAGTATAACTATGTTAAATGTGGGAACTGTCCCAGCAAAAACCTATAGAAACCTTCCAAACTTTAGAGAAATGAAACTGGATTTTTAGATGTCCACACATTCTCTCTTCACAGCAAATTATGTGATGAATATAACCTACATTCTCTGTTTATACGCTGTGATTGAGCTTACTTTGACTTCAAGGGTGTTTACTCCTTGAAATGTTACGATGTGAACACCATTCTAGTTCGGGTTGGTTTAGCTCTTTGCTGTTTGAGACTTTCTTCTTTACAAAGGGCCACAATAAAGTCTAAGTGATGTTTAACTCCCTCTGGCAATGGCAAAAATATGGTTTTTTAGTTATGTTGATATATCAAAAACACCTATGCTGAATACTGTAGACCCACAAAAAAGTCTTTCCCAAGCTGATGCTGCTTATGTAAAGGATTGATGTAAATAATTGTAAAGATCTTTTTTTTTTTTTTTTTTACTTTTTCTACTAGAACAGAAATGGGAAGAAGGGAAGAAGAACTGTAATGTTCTTAACAATTGGGTACCTAGACCTTGCTGTAGTATCCTAAATTAGGATGAATATTGGCAATAAATTACTACTTTTATTTTGTCCCCATGAGAAAACATGTTCATCCATGTGAAATTTCAAAAGGTATTTTTAAATCATTTCTCCTCAATAGATGAGGTGATTGGTTAGGATATGTGTGGGTAATAACAACAAGTTTTTATGTGCTCTGTACAGAAGGGGTTTACCTAAAGTTCTGAGATTCCAGCCATTAGCAGAGAGGACATATAACAGTGTTCAAATGGATTGCAGATATATTCTAACACACACAACCCCATGAGTATCTTTCATAGCAATTTTGCTACCTGCTGGCAAGATTACATTTTCTAAGTATTTTTCAGAGC
Source organism: Motacilla alba alba (assembly GCF_015832195.1). Classification (NCBI taxonomy): domain Eukaryota; kingdom Metazoa; phylum Chordata; class Aves; order Passeriformes; family Motacillidae; genus Motacilla; species Motacilla alba. Next base: position 35,326,919 of record NC_052046.1, on the reverse strand, counting down.
ATGGAGTAAAGAAATTGGGGAAGCCACAGATTTTAGTTTTTCATATCAAAACAATGAAATTTTTTTGGCTAACATAAAGTTTAAAATGTTATGCCATGTCCACTCTAAATTTAATTTTAAGTGCTAAGGTCACTTCTGCATAATTACTCAAGTATTTAGAAAGCTTCCTATAGCTCTCATTTATTCTGTCCTGTGCAAAGAGATTGGGATGTCTGGCAGCATCTCTTTGCCATCTCTATCCTTTCTTCATCTGTCTTTTAAGGTTTAAGGGCATTACTCCTTCCTATTTGCATTATGCAGTGATTTGATAAAGAGAGAAGTAAATGCTAAAAGACAATGTCAGATCTTTTCAGCATCTTGTACTTTTTAAAAGTTACCTTTAAAGCACTCCTCTTTCTTAGAAACCTGAAAGCCACTTATTTTCTGTGGATTTTGGCACCAGACATTTGTTTAAACTCAGGCAGAGTTGGTCCTCTTTAGAAAAAAGGTAAAAATAATGATGGATGAGTAATAAGATGACCATAACTAGTCAGTTATGTCATGTGCACATAATTTTATTATGTCAAAACCTTTGTATTTATTTGCTAGCATAACTCATGGTGACTACGCAACACTTGGAAACTATGAATGGAAAGACAGATAATGTAACATATGTTGATTAAGTTTTTCCCATCAAAGACATAAATATTTTTATTCATATGCAGACTTTTTATTCAAATATCTGATTCACTACTTGGACATCACTGTGAAAAAAAACCCCTATACTGCAAGATTATAAAATACAAACAAATACAGTTCTGAAGGTCTGCATTCAAAACCTTTGAAGATTCGCACACTGAAATGTTGTTTATAAATCATTAATCCTTCCTTGCTAATTGAGTTTCTGCGTAATATATATTATTGTCACCATTTTTTCTTATTTAACCCTCTTTCCATATATATAATTTTACTTCACACCCTTTTGAGGACTCTACATAAGAGGTTATTAGCTGCAGTCATCTTTCAAATTCTTCTTTTCAAAAGTGACCAGTTATCTCACTCTTCAGTTAGATATCTGCATATAAGATATGCTTGAAAAAATATTACTCTTTAAATATTATGATAGAATGTGCCTGAACAGCTGTTTTTTAGGCTCATTGACTTTCACTGCCTTTAATTATAGCTTTTCTGTTTCTGCTGCCTTCCTGCATTCCTCATCACACTCTTAAAAATTGCTCGGAAATGTCAGGTCAAAGTCTGGATAGGAAAAAAAAAAAAACTATGGAAAAGTTAAGTTCAAACCAAAATAGACCATTGTGACACAGTAAGAGGAAATATTCTGATCTTTTTTGGGTCATTGTTACAGGAATTGTAGGAAATCTTGTACTTATTTAACATCCTACCCATTAGCCTAAAATGTCTAGAAAAATTTCTAAAGTAGTACCTGGATAGAATTCTAAGATTGACAGAAGACTGAACATGCAGAGTCCCTTAATTTTAATAGAGGAATATCACAGCGAAGTATTAGAGTTATTTAAATTCGTCAGCTGTTATGAAGTTGTTAGTCAGAAGTAAAGCTAATGCATTTCCAATTTTGACTACTTTGAGTTTGCGAATGAATACATGTTTCCTCAGTATCTTGGCAGTGTTTCCTGCCTAATATGAGACTTCAAACTCAGAGATGTAGGGAAGATCAACAAGATATTTCTTCTGGCAGTAATGTCAGAGCACCTGCACAGACATCTGAAGGGAAAGCTTGCACTGCTCTGTAAGCAACGTAGTCTACATGACTCAGGCACTTGAATTTGTCTGATACCTCACTATGAAAAGCTTCCCTAGTAGCTTCTGTGTGAAAACTCTGGATTTCTGGAAAGGCTCTCCTGTTTCAGAGAAACTCACCCACTGTTCTCTTTGCAGAGGGCTTTTTTGCAAAGTGCTAGTTTTGACTCCAGTTGTAAATCTTCCCCACTAAATTTTAAATGTATAAATCTGACTAATTTCTGTTTTCTGTATAAATTAACCAAGAAAAAAAATCCCCTCAATTACAAAGAGGTGTGTCAGTTGACTGCAATATTCGAATACACCAAAGCATACAGGTAATAGAGCTCTACAAGCAATCCTCTGTGGCAGACATTCTAAATGGGTGAATTTATTCAAATGACAAGGTTGCACATTTAGCAAGCTTCAACTCTAGCACAAACGTAAACCTTCTGGTAAGGAATAGAAGCCTGGATAGTGCAAGGAGGTGGTAAATTATCAGAGTAATTCATCACAGGCTCTTTTTTATTAGGTTCCAAGGGTCTCACGAATTTTTGAATTTCCACTGTAATAAATTGTCTTCTCCTAAACACTGTTTAAAGCATATATAGTCTTTGCTCAAGTGTAATGATTTTGCTGCTATTTACATGAGTTAATTTTTCTTCCGCAAACATGCTCTAGGAAGATGAAAAAGGACCAGAAATTGTCCTCTACGAGAAGGCAAATAGTTTCTGAAATTGTCCACTTCTGCATAGTATGTTGTGCTCTTTTCTGATTCTTGGACTGAGACAGAATGCAATTGAGGAAAAAAATATCACACTAGGTCCACAAAAGGATGTATTACAGTATGCTGGATGTGTTTGTGCTTGAGGAGAGCATATATAAACAGACCACTGCTGCAGTGTCTGCCTGCAGGTCCTGAAAATGCTCTGGGCTGAATACAGTCAGACTCCTCCCAAAACCCTTCTCCCATAAAGGAGCAGGTCTGGTAGTATAAGCTGAGTGCATCCTTCAAAATATGAGAATGGCAAGACTAACAGTCTTCCATGAGCCTGGCATATGCCTTCTTGAGAACTTGAAATGCTGAATGTCATTATAGATTCAAACTGTATTCAATTCATAATGATAAAATAATTTTAGATAGTACTGGTAAAGATTCTGTCATTCATGGCAGGAATGCCCTTGTCTGGCTTCAGGCTGTAGTTAACTCATCACTTGTAAGGAAGTGACTGCTTGCTGGTTTTAGGCTGCTGGTGGTGTTTTTTTAATCTGGTTGAATCTAGTACTGCCGGAGTTCATTAGCATCTGTTATATGTTATGTGAATATTAACTTCTTGGCATAATGTTTTAATAGTAGAAAGGAATGGTACTGGTCCACATATATGAATAGATATGAAATCACTAGCTGTTTCCTCCTGGATTACAGGGGTCTTTTCTTCTCCCCCTCCCCATCTACTAACTCAGGAAGCCAGCTGTCCTGAGGATGACATGTCTAATTCTTCAAAACTGAGGTAAAGAAAGTGTTAAGTACCTCAGTCTTTTCCTCATCATGGGCAACTATATTCCCATGCCATGTCCCAAAAAGAGTTGAGGTTTTCCTTGCTCTTTCTTTTGCTATTAATGTACTTATAAAACCATTTTATCATCCTTTACAGAAGTGACCATATCAAGTTCTAATTGAGCTTTAGCATCTCTAATTTTCTTTCTGCATGAAATTTCAAATGGCCTTTGATAAATGGAGAGGAACTACAGGAAATATTTAAGAATGCTATGGCCTGTATAGCAAAATATTTTCAAATGCAAATGTTTCTTTATGATTAAGTCATGTGGAAAGTATAAAACTGTGTAATTGATATTGCCAGTTTCTCCTCTAAACATGTAAAAAATATGTGGATGAGACACTTAGGAACAGGGTTTAGAAGTGGACTTGGTGGTTCTAGGTTAGAGGTTGGACTTGTTGATCTTAAAGGCCTTTTCCAGCCAAAATTATTCTACAACTTTATGATTCCAATCATCTGAGCACATTTAGAATGCATGTTTTCTCCAATCTTTCCCTGTTATTCTTAACTTTGTGTCTGTTAGTTCTTAGTGAGAGTCATTCACAAATAATGTCTCTGTATTGCTTCAAAGCAAACAGAAGACTTTAGGTTTCACTTCTTATGTTAATGACTTGAACAGCAATTCATAGCCTGCCCCACTTTCAATTCACAGAACTGAGCATTTCTTCCTGTTTGTCCTTCTTTATTGAAAACTGAGCATTTCTTCCTGATTATCCCTCTTTATTTAAAAAGAGGGACAAACAGGAAGAAATGCTCAGTTCTGTGAATTGAAAGTGGGGCAGGCTATGAATCGCTATTCAAGTTATTAGCATAAAAAGTGAAACCTGTAAGCAGCATGTTTATATTCTGAGTAGGGATTAGGTATTTTGAGAATTCAGGACATGGCTTGAAAGGTTTGCAGAGCCATTACCCTTTCAAAACCATGAGAAAAGAAAAAACTATAAAGTGACTGATTTTTCTTTTTTCCTTAGAATGATTAGAAAATATCGTGTCACCTCACCAAAGAGGTGTCTGAGATTAACACCAAGCATACTTGATAAACATAGTGTTACAAGATTATGCTTTTTGAATTCTTGCATGAAAACAAGTTTTAATTTCCATGGTTTGCAAACAGCTTGAAGTGGCTGTGTCACATCCTTTTCTCCACTTCATCATCCCCACAGAAATCTCATTAGCAAAACCAAGCAACTGGTGGAGGTCCTGACCTTGAAATCTTGAAAAGCTTAGAAATTCACAAGTTGAACTTTATTTCCTGGAGAAATCAAGTACAATTTATTTTCTTGGGTACAATATCTCTTTTCAAGTGCTCGCAGGAACCAGAAATCTGAAAATTTCTCTGGGTGAGTTAAGCTCCTGTATTACAAGTCAGAGTGGAGACTTGCTGAAGCAAAGTTTGCTGACATCTTCCCCTCTCTCCAGCATTTGGTAGTCTACTCTAGCTAGTGTGAGTTTGTATTAATTCACATGTAGGCTAATGATGTTGTGAGAACTTCAGGTAGTTCCTGAACACATCTGAAGACCATTCTGAGAAAAATGTTTTAATGGTCCCATATATGTTGTGTATGCTAAGCTAATAAATTCAGATGCTTCTTTTGTCTGCAAACAATTACAATTAGTAATGCCCAAATATTCTGCATTATGACAGCATTAGCAATATCTGGCAGTTTGGATTCAAATTAATAATAAAGAAAACCCATCAGCTATATTCATTTAGCCAAAGCAGGAATCCAAAACTTCATGTTCTGGCTTATGCTTGGTCAGTCCTGAGGGGAACTCTTCTCATAGTCTTGTGTGTTCAGTGTCTTATAGTTGTCTTATAAACATGCACATAAAAAGTATGCATGAGAAACAGAGTATTGCCCTTACACACTTACTAAATCACACGCAGCATTACTGGATCTGCTTGGACTTGGGAGACAGTGGCAAAAGTAAAATTACTCACTGCTTTTTTTTCCCTATCTGATTCATGGAAAACAGATCAATTTCAGTATGATCAGTTAAACAGAGTGTTTAGAACTTAGACAAGAGAGAACCTTATCAAATGCTGGTCATTACAAGCCTGAAATTGTACTTAGCTTTTAAATATTGCAAAGTATATTGCTGAAGTTGTTCTCAGCTCTTCTCATTGTGTTTTTCTTGACATCTTTGCTCAATAACATCCATCTTTTCAAAACTGGAGATGAAGCAGATTCTATTCTTCTTGTCTTCCCTACAAGTGGCCAGGTGCTTATTTAGTGCCTTCCAAAATCCATTTCAAATAGTCTTCTCCATGGTTCTACATTTGACAATAATTGTACAGGAGTGAAAAGCATCCAATCTTTTTGGTTCCATAAGTATTTTGTGAGTTGTTCCATAGGTGATAGTAGTGACATTAGTTACTCTCATGGTAGACAATATAAAGATAATATAAAGATAACATAGTAGATAGTAGATAATATAATAGATAATATAAAGCCCTACATCTGGTGTGTATGGAGCATTGAGAAAGACATAGCAGAGTTGGGGGTTACACTTTTTGTGGGAAAAGGGAGGTTTGGTAGCAGTGAGTATCAATGCTGGGACCCAGATTTTCCTTCTGTCTGATGCCATTCAGGGCATCTCTGCTGTCAGGGCAGCTGAAATGCTGTAGTGGTACCAGGAGTGGGTTTGGGTACGTGGCTTAATGTGTATGCATGCACCTTCTTTCTGTCACTGCTCTCCTTGAAGGGTTCCTCCACAGGGCTGATTCTACTAACTCATGAACACCAAAAGTTGTCCATTTTCTGTCTTTTGGCAAGCTTTGTTTTACTGGTCTTCTTTTCATTTCATGATCCATCAGGTATAAAAATTCACTTCTGTACACAGCAGTGCAGCTGTATGTGGGAATAGCTTGACTTAAATAGATTCAACGCTCATTACAAAAACTTAAATCATGCAGCAAAGAGAATCTGATAATTATTATGCCCATTGAAAACAGAATTGCCTTTAAGGGAAGGAAAAACTGAGTTTGTGCTACCCTAAAATTATATATGGTATGTCTCTGTATAAAGTACTCTAACTCAAAGTAGGAAGATTAAATAAGTTTTCTCATGTAAGAGCCCTAATAAATTTAATTGTAGCATTAGAAATGAAAGACATTTCAAATTTATCTACTATTTACAAACAATCAGAAAGGAACAAGAAGGCGAGGTGGCCTGTGCATGCTGTGGTCATTGAGTGGCTCTGGTCATCGAGTTCTCTTTACTTACAAACATTCTACCCTGTAAAAATTGTCTTATTGGCCACAGACTTCTAAGTCTCAGATGAAATGTCCATGAGATGGTATTTCAGAGGTAAACATTTTTACCTCGTCTGGTTAGAAATGCAGTTACGCAATATCAAGAAAATATTTGATAGCTGAAACTAAAGTGATCTAATGCTCATATGGATGAATACATCCATATGCATTGCTAGTGAAACTCTTTATAAATTAATTTTCTTCACTGGAGTTTTCTATTGATCAAAAGGAAAGTTTGAAGCAGTGCTTTGATGGAGTGAAAAGTTTCCACGCCTCTTTTCTTCAGTTAAGCAGCAATGTGAAGTTTGTTTTCTTCTGGATAATACAGCTGGGCCCTGGGATTTATTTTACTAAGACTCTTGTTCCTTATAATAGCTTTAGGCAAATGAGAATATAAGGTAGTTGCAATGCAAAATTATATTTTGTTTATATATTATTTGCTATACTAGCAAATTTACACAGTATTGTTCATTAAAGACAGAATTTCAATACACAGATTTTTTTCTAACTGTAGTAGAACAATGTGAACAGTAAATATATGTTTAGATACTTTTCATTCTTTGTTGACTTAAATTTTTAAAATATAAATTTCCTCTCATTTGTTTATCATTTTCCTCATTATATTTCCTACATTCTTCATAAATTAATCTTTTTCCTTATCTTCTAAATTTTCAAAGTAACCACTTGTCTCTGGACTGTCTGCCAATCATTTTTTCAAAACTACTAGTTTTGGTTTACTTGGCAGGAAAGTAAATTTGAAAGAGTGTCAGGTGTTCCTGGAGATAAGCTTATCAGATGTAAAATGTCCAAGACTGACAAAATAATTATAGCTCTAAAAGGAAGTTTAGAACTGATTTTAGTATATCTTAATTTAGTTGCTTTCCAAGGTGTACCTATTTTCTTTCTTCTAAATTATTTTGTGTGTGATGCAGAGAGTTTAATCACAGAGATGAGGACTAGAGCAGCATTCACAAAAAGCAGCCTTCTGCTGCAATCCTCAGAAATGTCTTGAATATTGAAAACATTGAATTTGAGATTTGTTGATGAGAGTACAAGCCCCACATTTTAACTTCTTGAGTTTCTAGAATATGTAAGCAAAATTTTCTGAATTGATTTGCTGTCCATGAGGAATCCTACCACCAGCTACTACTGTCTTTGAAGAAAGGAGACAATAGGATAAACTTCAAGATAATTGCAAAAAATGAGAAATTATCAACGTAATTGAGATGAATAAAAAATAACCTAAACCACTAAGTTTTTATGGTGATTCTTTAGTGCTTTAAAGACTGAATAATTCTACTGGAAAGGGATAAGATCAGTCTTTGTATTGATATGATAAATAAATAAGGTTTCTTAAAAAAAAAAAAAAAATCAATACCAGAATCAGTGGATTCAATGAATGCATAGATTCAGTGGATTTCTATGCTCTAATTTTTCTTGGTCAGTATGCCTGACTTCTTTCTATGCTTTAATTTTTCTGTGCAATATGCCTGCTTTCATCCACTAATTCAGATCTTCAGGAATATGGAAGATGTAAATGCATTTAAATTTAGATCTTAGCAGGTAAGCTAGAATTCAAATAACTTTCAAGTTGCTTTTTTTTATGCACTCTTTTGTAATATTTTTCTTTATTCTGTGTTCTCATTCAGTGAGTCCCAGCTCCAGATCTGTACTCTGCAAACACTCATATGTTTTATTGTCTGCTCTGCAAATGCTCATGCATTTATTGTCTACTGTGAACTTATTGAGACCATTCATATTTGCTAAAGTTGACATGTATGTAGCCATTTCTTCTGCTTATTTCTCCTTTTGGTTTCTACTTCATAATCATTGTAGTTCAGATTTAACCAGAACTGGTTTCATACAGTGTCACGGTGTAACCCCAGCTGGCAACTAAGCCCCTCTCATCCACTTGTCATTCAACAACTGATGCTCAGCCAGTTCCCAAGCAGCAGCCCTGCCCAGCTTTCTCCCCAGTTTATATACTGAGCATTATGTCATACGATATGGAATGTCCCTCTGACCAGTTTGGGTCAGCTGTTCGAGCTGTGTCCCCTCCCAGCTTCTTCTGCCACTCCAGCTTTCTCGCTGGCAGGGCATGAGAGGCTGAAAAGTCCTTGACTTATGGCAAGCACTGCTTAGCAACAACTAAAACATCAGGGTGTTATCAACATTATTCTCGTGCTAAATCCAGAACACAGGACTGTGCCAGCTACTAGGAAGTAAATTAACTCCATCCCAGATGAAACCAGGACAATACACATGTGATTCCTCCCCAGTTATAGACTGAATCTTCTTATGAAAGATTTTAGTGTACTTGTTTTTCAGTCAGAAACCCAGTGGCAGAAAATTTGAGCTCTTTGTGTGCTTGCAGATAAACAAATTAGCTACTCTGTGAAGCATCTAACCTCCTTATTTTACTATGAAGTTTATCAGTGGTGGAGAACCTGATATTTGCTGCAGGAAGAAGGAGGTGTTATTCTCCAAAGCCTATTTTGATCTAAATTTGACAGGACCTCTGAAGATATTCTTACAGACAGTTCAGGATTTGAAAATTGTGTATTGTGGCTACAGTCCTTCAGCCATGTTTGAATAAAGAATCAAAGAGTTAAGATAGATGATATGTGAAAAAGTCTTTCCATAGCAAAATTATGTCACGAAAATATATATATACAAGGGGGAAAAAAAATTGTATTTTGACTTTAAAACATTTTATGTCCTTGGTCTTCTGTGATTTTTTTTCTTTGTTTGGTTGGTTTTTTGGTGGATATTTGTTTGTTTTTCATTTTTAATGGGATAATATGAAATTGCTGTAAGTACTGCACACTGCTGTATCTATATATTTTGGCTTTCTTGCCATAGTGGGGTGAGCCTGGTGGGAAAAAATGACCATGACGGGCTTTGAAAGCAGTGTTTTATTATTATCAGATTGTTAGATGTTCTCAACGCAGACAAGGAGAGAATACTTAAAGGGTGGAGAATGCCTGACTACTGTGAGTTTTTGAGGCTTTTAAGAAATAGAGGGGGTATAGGGTTTGATGCATTACTTTGGGAGAAAATGAGCTCCTTTTTCCTCTAAGCAGAAATATAGGAACCTGCCGGATGAAGGTATTTTGGTGATTTCCATTCTTAAATATCTGTGAGTATTTAATTTATTAGTATACTTGAGTTCTTAACATTATATCAATACATTTTTTCTAAGTGTATTTGCCTCTCAACTGGAGTTTCCTTCATTGTGCTTCATGTAGAGTTGTTCCATAAATTCTTACTATCTCTGTATAATATGTCAATGATTGGCTCCCTAACCTGAAGCCCATTGATTTTGCTGATCACTGTTTTTTTCCCTTACTGGTTTTTATTCAGTTGTAATTTTACTAGTGTTTCTTGCTGCTTTTGGTTGTAATTTGGAAACATTCAGCCTTTTTGTCTCATTACATAGTTTGTCCAGGTCTGCTGGGAAGTAAACGATATATCTGCAAGTGCTATTAAGAACAACAAAGAAAAAAAAAAACCAAGAACATCCACAGAATCTTTCTTCCAATGATAGTCATCAGTAGTCAAGTAACACTCTAAAGCCTGATAATTTAATCATTATCAGAATTTGGGAAGGACACTTGCATCTATTTTAGGAGATTTAAAAAATCAAACATATAATGGAACCATTTGTAACAATGATTTAGACTGAGAGTGGAGTTTCTAAATTCAAACAGCAGCTTTTCTCATTTTTCTACTCATTTTTTTCCTATGTCAGATGGAGATCTATTACACCTACTTAGATGTTTTACAGTATTGTCTCTTCCTCTCCTTTTTCCTATAGAAGGCAGAAAACCCTATGTGTCTCTGAGGTTTTAGGAAATAAATTATGCTGTTCCAACTGACCGATTACAGAACATTCACAGTAATTTGAGACTAATTCCATGCAGTAGATAGAAAAAGAATATCATTCAACATAAAAGCATTAAACACAGGTTGTGCTCTTTTTCAACTGCTACATTTTCAAGTCTTCCTTTTATAAGACCATTAATTTGTTTCTTAATTCTGCTGTCTTTAGTGAGGGGATTTTACTTCTGTTTGAAGTCAATAATCTCCCTCTTATTACTGTTACTTGATTGTATGTATCTGTGAAGGCATATTTTGTGTACAATCCCATTTATTTGATTATGTTATGCATTATGTGGAACTCAACATGTCTGTGTTGAAGCACTAGACAGCGTGATTAATCACTACTCTGCTTATTGATATAATCTCCTGCTTATGAGCTTTTAAGGAGCTTTGTGAGAAATCAATTTCAACTGTTAGGACTGGAAGGGAAGGCAGCCATGTCTTTCTTTTCCATCTGTGTTTGCATATTTCTGTGTCTTACAAGTTTAACTGTTGCTTGATGAGTTACTGCTGTTTAATGTTGAGTGCAGCGTTGCTTGTTTGCTGCTCTTACTTAGGATTTATCCCAATTATAGAGTCTTCTGGTTGGTATTAGTGTATGTATTTTACAGCTTTGTCTTTGCTAGAATATTTTAAGATGTTATTCTCTATGTACTTGCAAACATAAGTGAGGGTTAGATTCAGTAAAGTTGTGGTTACACTGCCCCTGATTGAGTGAAGAAGTTAATGTTCTGAATTAATTTGCCTCAAATCTCAGCAAAACCTGTATATGTGTGAATTTCTATAATGTGCAAGTGTGGATTGATGAACGGACAAGAGCTAAGTGGCCTTTTCTCCCTTGGACAGACTTGCGCTTGCTAAGCAGTGAGGGAGCGCATACTCTGACATAACTTCCCTGCCTTGAAGTAGAACTTTTGTGGCTCTGAGTAGTTTTAGAAACAGCCCAGGCACTGGGGCAGGTTATAACTGCACTGGTACCCTGGACCAGATGCTGAGCATTATTCCTCCGGTTAGACACAGCTTTTGTTTTCTACAATGCTGATTTATATTCCACCTTGTGTGTTGTGGGGCAGGGAACACAGGCACCAGCTTGCCCAATAATGTACATGAAGTAATGTATTATGGTGGTTGACATTAACCAGGTCTAACAGCTAAGCCGACTGCAATGCCCTGATGTTGACATTCTTTCAGAAACCTGCTTTGATAATTCTAGGGTGTAAATGGCAAATGATGTCAAGGAAATATTTCCACTCATTGTTTATCTATCGACCTGTCTGTCTGTCTGTTGGGTTACCTATTTTTTTGTATCCTAAACTCTTTGCATTTCAAAACTCTTGACTTTTCTATAAATAACAGTTTGAAATTGGTATAATAGAAGCATGGCTATTGAGCAGGGAGCTAAACAGAAAAGTAAGAGGACGTTTTTTTCATTTGGTTTGGTTCTTGAGTGCATTCAAGTGGGGTTTTTTATAGTCCTATAATTATATGCATGTTACCTCTGAAGCTGCAATCTTCTTGTAAGAGTGAGATGAAGTTCTGGAAGATATGATAGTGTCACAGAAGATTTTGTTTTTCTACTTTGCAGTCATTTGACACTATTTGAGGAAGACCTGAATATTCCTTCCATCTTTTCCATCTTCCTGCCTATATGCATTTTTATTAATGAACTATACATCTTAATTTATACTCCTACTACCTCTTTCCTTATGTCTTTACCTATTAATGATGGCAACAGAGCTTATAGCAGGAAGATAATTATATTCCTGGAAATCACATGAACTGTAATCCCTTCATGCAAGAGTACAATCTGTTCTTAATATCTTTGTTACATCCTCCACTTTCTGATTATAATACCAATCAGATGTCTTCTAAGAGCTTAGGTACATGCTAAAGCTTTACGTCAGCAAGAGGCTTTATCTAACGGAGCTTAAACAATTTTGAGGTAACAAATTACCTTGTGCTTTCTGGCTTGTTCACACACATAAGTACTTGTTTTGAACTGTTGTCTCCAGTAATTGTGGTCACAAGTAAGTTTTATATCAATGCTGCCTGTCCTTATGAATTCTTATATATTTGATTTTTATAATACATCTTAAACTAGCATGTTTTTTATTTGTTTTGAGGTTTCTTTAGCTTTATGAAGAAGCTGACCACTACAGACACTGCACAGATTAAAGTCAGGAAAAACAATGTAAATGCACACTTTTTTTTGGCTTCTTGGCTTCTTTGAGAGATTATGATTTTGACTTTTCTTCAGGTAGACACTTATGTTCTGGCCTTGTACTCTAGAGCTTATTAGAAAATGTGTGGCAGGGCTTTTCCTTTATGTCAGAAACATGCAAATTGAATAGAGAAAGGCCAGTTGCTGCAGGCCAGTTTCTTTCCTGTTTCCTTTTATTTGTTTCTTTATTATTTTTATTGCTCTTCATTCTGGTTACACTCCTTAAATCATGTTCCTATCAGCTCTGAAGTGTCCTTTCTTCCCTCAGCTTTGTTCTCTTTCAGCATTTTCATATTTTCATTGCAGAGTTTTGAAGGTTTCACCTTCCTATCTGTGAGCTTTCCTCAGTGCACACAAGAAAATAAACATGCCACCTTCATGGTATTCTTAAAATCCCCCGGAGACATGATGCCTGTCAACTGAGTGCCAAACCACACAGAAGAAATACAAGTTATCTTGCAAGACTGAGGCACTGAAAAAATGTTTGTAAAACAACTTGCCATTTTTTTCCCCTGATATTTTACTTTTCCTATATTTCCCAATTAAAGGTCTAGATGCAAGTTTCCCTTAGTTTTCTTTAGAGATGCACTTTCGATTAAACCACTAAATGATTTTTTTCTGCCTTTGGGGTAGAATTCCAGGGTGATCCCACTTGCATCTTGGCTAGAGATATCCACTTTAGCAACTGTGGTCTTTTGGGCCTGATAGGATTTAAAATGCAACAGAGTTTCTCTCCATGTGTCTAGACCACAGAACATTTCTCTGTGGCAAGGCCTAGATAAATTTTTGGCAGTCCTGATGCAGTCTTGTGTACACAATTAAATATAAACCACTCCCTGCACGCCAGAAATTTTGTCAGTTTGCAGAATAAGAAATGGATCATAACCACAGTATGAGTACAACAGCCCTGAAGAGCTTCTTTAAAATACATATACCCATCTAGAGAACATGCTTCCTCAGCTTAGGTTTCCTCTTCTCACAGCAAAAGCTTCTTGCTTGTTCAGGAAACCCTCAGCTTGGGTTCTGCTTCTGCTCTGCTATTGTTTCCCCTTCACTTTTTACATCTACTCTAGACACATGTTGAGGAAGTTGCAGATCTTGACAAAGAAAAGCATTGATGTGTCAATGTGGGCATTGTCAGTCAAGCACTAATGAATGAAGCTTACCAATTACCACTGGTAGTTGTCCTGGGAATGCTGGAGAGCCACGGCCCATGGAAAAAGAACAGAGTGAAAAGCACTGCCACAACAGTCAAAAGAATAGTACAGGCATACCTACACATGCATAACTCCTTCAAAAGGTAAAAACTAAAGCAGCGAACAGTCTCGGCATTATTGAGATACAAATTCATCTGCATCACTTATAAAAAAATTAGAATATTAAAATTTTCTTCTTGTTTATAAAGCTTTGCTACTGAAATTCATTTCTCTTACGCTCTCTTACAGTCTTTAATTTAAACTTTTAGAAATAGCTTGAGTAGGAAAACTTAAGCTTTATGTATTGGATTTTTAAATTTAACTCATGTTTCTCAGTAAGAATTTACTTCTTAATGAATGAAAATCTCAAAGCTTTCAGGACATATTACTTTAAATTTTGTTTGCATACTCTCTTTCCCAGACTGATCAATAGAGTGTATAGCACTCATTTGGCCTTTCCTTTTCTGCTTCTGTCATTCTTGTTTAAATAAATAAAAATTCATCAATGTCAGGCAGGACCCAACACAGTAGTTGTAAAGTGTTGCATTGGAGGTAAAGCAAGAGGTAAAAGCTGGATGACCTGGATTTTTAAAATAAATTGGATACTGTTTTGCTAGGAACACTCATAAATTACTATCAAACTGCTTCTAATTTGTGCCACTCTTCTAGTCTTATTTTTGTTGCAAACAATGACTCATCAGATATATTCTCCTATGTTATTCACTGTAAAACTGATGGAAATCAATGGGGAGGGCAGGGAATTTTCAGATTTCATACTTCTTTTGCATGTACCAATGTTCTGGTCCATGAAATACTTAGGACTTCACTTTATTATGCAGTTGTGGAAGACTTCCATGCTTGAAGGAGAAAAAAAATCAGTACGAACAGAGGACTAAAACTGCAGGGAACTGAGGCTGACAAAGTGAAGTCAAGGAGCCTCTAAGCACTGCATTAATTTGTGTTATGAAGGCTGACTTAACAGCTGCATAAAAACATCTTAGGGTAAGTCTCTCAAGGTCTGTCTTTATTAGTATTGTCCTTTAGTTTTACTGTTTTATTATATTTCTTTTTCTTCATTAGGTGTAGTCAGAGTCCCATCTCTGTGTCAAAGGCTCAGTGTCTGTTCTTCTGTGTCAGTGGCTAGATGCTTGTGCCTTCTGGAGTTGTGTGCATGATTTCATTTTCTGGAATTGTTCCTGAGAAATGCTTAAGAACATACTTAATGTTTCCTGAAAGTCGCAGTGACACAGTTTGCACAGAAACCAGAACAATTATCTCTCTTCCCTAATTCTTGGCTGCTTGTGGACAGGAAGAATCTCCTGAGGAGAAAGGTTAAGACTAACATTTGCACTGGCTATTGTTTTGCAAGATATATTTGTGATTAAATACAATAATAATTAAATAGATGAAACAGGTCCCTTTTGGCTAGGGACCATGCAAAAAAAATTAAAGAAAAAGGGAACAAATTTACTTGCTATGTAGTAATAAAACATGTTGTTTTCCAATCAGTGTCCCAGTTCTTAGCATCTTCTTTGAAAATGTAGCAAGTTGCTGTGTAGTCTGTGCCAAAAGACTTTTTGGTCTAGCTTGAGGTGAGAGTATTTTCCTATTATTGAACTACTCTTAGCCTCTTTCTATCTTTTGTTTTGACTTCAGAGCAATGCCAGAGACGTTAGTCTTCAGTTCTTTCAACTTAAGATGTTGTCTTTTGATGGATAAAGATTGAGTCAGCAATATTTTTATATATAAATATATGCACAAATGTGTGCATATCAATCTATCTATAAGATATAGATATAATGCATATATATAGATAAATGTGTGTGTGTATGTATGCACATACATACATACATATATACACCCATGAACCAATTTTGCATATAAACTCAGGAAGCTATAGGCCTTTTGTGACAGAAGAAGAACCTGAAAATTATTTGCATAATGTTATTATACAAAATACAAGATAAATTACCAATACAAAACATCAGGATATCATGAATGCAGCCTTTTAAAGGCAAACTCTATGAGCTGTGTACTTCTAACAAATAAAGAAGCTAATGCTGCCTATAATTATTGATAATAATGACCTGTATCATCTGACAGGATTTTAACTTCAGCCTATGATAAGTATTTTTCCCAACCAGATTACGAAACAGTGTTGATCTTTAGTTTCTTATCCTTTAAAGATGTTCTAAAAAAATGATGATAATTTACTATTAGATGAGAGAGGATGTAATGCATAGTGATTAAGAAAAACATTTACACTGAAGGATATATCTAATTAGAATTATTTATTTTTAATGATAACTTCTGAATGGTGAAAAAAGATTATTAGCAGTAATAATTTCTAGCAATAAATCCAGTTAGAATTTTCTCTTTCAATAAAAAATAAAAAAGGGGCAAATTATGAAAAAAACCTCAAGCAATCCCTTACTAACAAAATTCACACTTTTGTCTCAATTAAGATGAAAACTGAAATAGATTTCCCCTCCTTCTTGTATAAACTTCCCCATGTACAGTGTGGAAACTGCCTTTACTATGGAGTAGCAGTATCCATATCTAATAATCTTTTTGCCCTTCTGGAATAAATAACCTACTATTAACAGCACTTCGCTAAACTTGAGCCATTTTCTTGGTCTCAAAGAAATGACTTACACAGATCTCCATAATGACTGTAACATTTCAGAAGTAATGGCAGCAGCTATATTAAAATGCTTGCCTACTCTGTTATAATGATACTATTTCCTCACAAATCTGTATTGTGTAATTTTCAATTCTTAAAAGTGCAGTTTGATACACCCTCCAGCAGGATTATGTGCAATGCATATTTAAACACCAACTGGCATAATGTGTTATTGTGTTACTTCCCTTGTACATAAGTGTTAAATAAGAGCAAAAAATACAGCTTGCTTACTGCTAATGTCTTTTGTCAAGCAGTCTTAGTATTTCACCAAAAGCAAATACAATCTCTCCCTGCCATCATAAAATGAGAAAAAGCCTTTCCATTAAAAGAGTCTGATGACTTACCAGTCTAGTCTCATGAGCTTAATTTAATGTCCTCTTAATATGATTATCATTTTTTTAGTGATTTGTGAAGTTTGGTAGGTTTGGATTTTTGTTTGTTTGGTTGTTTGTTTTTCAGTTCTGTCTTACATAAATGGAAAAATTTTGGAAACTTTGTGCATTTTTTCCTAGATTTTATCTTGATCATCTAAAGATTTCTATTTTCTGCCATCATGAAATTACAAACTAAATCCATTCTGACAGCTGTGGGAAGAGAGATGAGAAGCCAAGAAATTTAGATCAATTCTAATTTACGAAAAGCATACAATATAAAATACTTGAACTAAGGCTTGCCTTCTGTTTTGCTTTTTGCAACATACCTGGCAGGATAGTCTCCCCAAAGGGAATTGTCAACTGCTCAGGCTTGGTGGTAACGCTCAGGTGTCTCACCTGTGGCAGGTAGTTTTACACTGAATGACGTAGCGCTGTGGATCAGCGGACACTTCAGGAGTGGGAATGAATACCTTCAGGCCTGTGTGTGGATGTCTGGGTCCTTCCCTAGAGGGGAGTTTCACAGGTGAACCACTGGTATAAGGATGTTGGAATCATAAGAAACATTATCCCACCTTGCAGAATTTCCCTTTTATCAGCCTCTTCCCTTATCTTGTTCAACACCCATCTGTAGCCTCTGGTGATGGATGTGCACCCACCCTGCACCCCTGATTGGCTACTGCAAATGGCCAATTGTTTGAGTCCTTAACCATTAATATTCCATTCTTTCACTGGCATGGACAGTCATGCCAGTCTTCTGATGAATATAGGGCTGGTTAACCAGGAGCAATACACTCTTTTGTGCACTGGACATGGGAAGCATGTATTTGGAGCCCATTGTTACAGCCTGGGTATTGCCTACTACACTGACTTTTTGTCAAGAAACAAATCAATAATTTGGGGTGAAGTTCAATGCCATTATAAAACTCTTGCTTACAAGATCTTGCAAGGACTCTATTAAGTAAAAGGTTTTAAACTTATTAAGTACTTCCTGTCTGTGTTCACACAAGTACTATGTGTATGGTAATTGGCTGTATAACATTGGCTGATGCTGCAGCTACCATTAAAGTTTTTTTCAAGAACAAATTACCATAACTGTACTTGAGTATATGTAATGACATAAATCAGATACTTCTAGGAGGAAGCAGTTAGGGTGCACACTGGGAAAGTTCAGTTTGTCCAGGGGTCCATTATGCATAGTAGGATGTTTTTAGTACCACTGATTTGGAGTATCTCATCCTATTCTTAGAAGTGGTTATCTGGTTCTTGCAATGGGTATCCACTGCTACACAGACATAAACATCATGAATAGAAATCACCTTATACAACTGGTGATGCTGAATTTCTCCTTTAATAGAGATGTGAAGTTTAACTTTTCTGAAAATTCTTTGGTCTGATAATTGTTTTTCATGATTTTGTATCCATCCTCAGTTTCTCCTCTGGTTTTGAAATGTTTTTGAAGTGTTCAAGAGCTGTCTGGATATAATTCTGTGCGATGTGCTCTAGGATGACCTGCTTGAGCTGGGAGGCTGGACCACTGTGATCCTTTCTGACTTGACACATTCTGTGATGCTGTGAGGAAATGTGCCTAAAGCAGTTTTTGGAATTAATTTTTGAGAAAGCTGCTAGTGGTGTTGTATGGCTTGCAGATTTATCAGATTAGGAATTTTGAATGGCACATGATAACAGACTCTGATTCTATCTAGGAACTCATCATACTCAAGATCAAATGCAGTAGAAGATGAAACAAATTGGATTGAATCTGGATCTTAAGGTGTTACAGATTAATATAACCCAAATTCTTACTTACTGCCTAGTTCTGCAGCAAGATTTCTCCTACAAGTTAAAGCAAAATCTTAAAATGTTTGAAAATAGCTTTATTTCCCTAACAAAACTGGTCTTTCAAGGCTTGTTAGTTTTTTTTATAATGTGTATTTGTAGGTATTTGACAATAAAGAAATTCTGAATTCATTAGTTTATTATAGTGTACGTTTGCAAGATGTGGACAAATTACATATGCTTGTGAATGGCCCAATGGATATGTTGAACAGTGTAAATAACTGACGTATTTTAATAACCTGGAAGACAAATAAAAACTGGAAATAGAAGGAAAGAAATTATTTCTACCTTTTGGAATGTTGCTTTTTGAAAGTATTAATTAAAAGAATTTTAGAAAGAATTTTAATTTTTAGATTAAAGAAACGAATTTGCCACTTTGTTTTTGTGTGGCCTCAAAGCTGATTAATGTGGTGCAGGTGATGAGACTGCACTAAGTATTTTCTTGAACATATTTCTGACATTTTTGCTGCAGGTGCCCAGCTGAAAATCCGGCCCTAATTTTGTTTTACTTGGATTGTCATGGCCAGCTGAAAATTTTTAGAACTGGTAGAACTCAAAAAGCCTTAATACGGGTCTGTTTAAAGAAATTGAGTTGGTTACCAGAATGTTATAAGATAGCAGAAACACGTACATAATTTGAGGGTTTGTCACAAACACTGCAAAAAGCTGCATTTCTTTAAATTGACTTGAAATTATAGAGGAAGGATTCTTAATTTGTATACAGATTACTGGAGCAGAGAGGACTTGGAGGCTCAGATATTGCTCATTCCATGCATTATGTATTGCTGAGCCATAGCTACTGATAGTATGTTATCCTGCTGACATAAAACTTCAAGTAATTGCTGACTGACAATACTGCTTTTGATAGAGTAGATCACATCACAATGTCTTTGGCACTAAATAAATTTTCTGAAGGCAGACATCCAAATCAGAAAAAGTCTTCTCTCAGTGAATGCCTCTCTGCCAAAGTCTTTTTATTAGCTGCTCTGTAAAGGCCACAAAATTTTCTGGACATGGCCTGTAAAGAAAATGTTTGGACAGATACAAGGCTTCTCTTCTAATGGTATTCTACACACAGGGGATTTGCAGGCTGGAAACTATCCTAACATAGTTTATTGTAGATTACTAGGAAGACAGCTTCATTCTGTTTGCACTTCCCCCTTTTAAGCTTTGTCGATTTACTTGCAGACCTATTCTAAGCTGTGAAAAGCAACATGAATAACACAAAGGGACATCAAATTTTCCAGCACCCCCTAGGCAATACAGTAAGTGAAACAATAAGTTGTTGAAAACTTGCTGGTCATAGGAATAGGGAAGTGGAAAGCAGATATTTATGATAGAGAGTTTGAAGGAGAGGCAGTGGGCAAGCCAAGAGGGCATGCGATGTTCCCCATCAGCAACTTCAGTGCTCATCTTCTGAGGATGGATGTTGTGAGGCATTTGTCTGTGCAACAAGATTTAACCAAAACAAGGCAGAGGTTCTAATGTTTTAGCTCTACGTGAGTGGTAAACATTTGTCTCCAGTGTAACTCTTCCTTAATCACAATGGCTTTTTAAGCTGTTTTCTCCTGGGGAAAAGGTCTGTACCTCTGTTGTGGTAGAAACTGCTGCTTGAGCTCCTCATCAAATTCTGACAAAATTTTCAATGACCTAATTTATCAGAAATTATGTCTGTGGCAAAAAGGCTATCTTCTTGCTCTAAATATTTCCCTGACTGGTCAATTGACTACAACTTTGTTTTCCAGCTGCTAGCATTTGGAATAAAATTTGTAGAAACTTCTGGATTCCCTGTGTTGGCTACATGGTAATAAGCTGTGTGAGGTTAGTAATGGTCACTCTGAAACAACAGTTTCATTTAGATTTCTGGTTTTTTAAGTGTGGTAGGTATCCCTATCAGTTATAACTAAGTAGAATTTCATAGTTTTGAAATATGATAATGTTTTTACACTAAATTATTTTATGGATGAAATTGTTCCTTGTTGTCTTGGTTTGAAAAGACTGGTATCTCCTAAGGCAGGAGCCTCCCTTGAAATAGAAAATGTAAATCTCCTCCCTCCAAATCATTATAATTTTGAAATTAAGGGGCTCTCAGGCAAAGATATGGGAATAGGAATAACACTTCTTTACTAGGAAAATAAAAATGCAGTAATACAAATCAACACTGACAGAGTCCAAATAAAACCTGACGCCCTGTTGGTCAGGGTGTTAGTAGCAGTCCAGCTGAAATGTTGGCTGCAGTCCTCCTCCAGTGACAGATGTGGTTGTGTTGAAGCAGTGATCATGTAGAAGGGTGACGTTTTCCTCTGAAGGTCCAGTGGTGGTGTACATGGTCTTCCTCTGGGAATCCAGTGGGAAAAGGCTCCCCTGTGTTCCTAATCTCACATTATATCCAGGTAGGAATGCTTGCCTCCTGCCCCGGGCAGAGCATCTCACAATGGGATGATGTAATTTTATCAGTCATGCAGTGAGACTCGATGGCCCACTAACAGAAGATATTCCCCGGAGTTATGAGGGATGGGTCATGGAAGAGATAAAGAACACTGCTCCACCTGTTTTTCAACAGGTGGTGAGAGAATACATACTTCTGGTTACATCTTGCATTGCAGCCTAAGACACTTGTTCATGTGTTACACTTTTGCTTATAACAGATTCTTTCTGTTTCACACAAGGTAAGAGTTTACCTTAAGCTTTTACTTTTCTTTTGTATGAGTGATGGCTAAAGACTGAATAAATGTGCAAACGGCTAATCCTCTCTATTATATTGTATTTTATGACCATAGGAATTCTTAAACATATGTAATGGATGCCAGGAGTCAGTGTGAGAACCTACAATTTTTTCTAACATAAAGCCATGAATGAGTACTTGAGGACCAGCTGGCACTACTTCTAGATATGGTGAATAATAATTTATGTAGTAACAAAGCACTTTTATTGTTTTGATAGCTTGTTGAGTAGGAAGCCATTTGCCTAAGAAGGGTTATCTGACTTCAGTTCATAAGTCTATGTGTTCTACACAAGTGTGTTTGGTTTGCTACATTTGCCTATGCATTAAATATAAAGTTGATCAATTGATACATTATCCTTGTTTTGCTGCAATCTAAAAATGAAGTTAGTTAATGGGAGCACTGAATAAATATTATTTATGCTACTACTCATAGAGTTCAGATTTTAGCCTGGTTTTCATCTAAGGCACTATGCCAATTAGTACAGCCATCTCTGTGTTGTTTTTTGCACTTATGACTTATGAGAAAGGGTTTGAAAGGGGAAAGATGATGTGCCAATTTGCAGCAGAAATTGTAGAATTGCACTTAAATTGTACTCCAGGTCCTCTGTGAACTTCGACAGGCATGGAGCCTTCAATGGCTGTTATCAGATCCAGAGTCTCAATACACTTGCTAAAGATATTTACTACAATATGCCAGTTAGTGCATGCAAATTAGCAGTTTTCTATATGAATTCTGATCTATGAGGGAAGCATAAGAGGGGATTAAGGGTAAATGGTAGCTTAGCAAAATTTATGCTCTCACATAGTGTTTGTTCACTGGGGCCATATGGAAGGAAACATGAAGGTACTTGCACACATGTCCTCAAAAATTAAAAATGTAGTGAACTACTGTTGTGAATGAATATATGGTTCGGATGGGTATTTCCTGAGGATAAATATAAATATCACTAATTTAAACTGCAGCACTACCGTGTGATATTTTGAGCAAAAATTATGTCTGTCTTCTTCTGAAGTAAAACTATTTACTGTGTCATGTACAGATTTTTTTCCATCTTTGGAAAATTGTTGCCTCCCAGACAACAATATTTTTTGTACCTGCTCCCTAACCTTAGCCATGTCCTGAAGGGGACTTCTCTAAGTTTGGCAAAAGAAATACAAGAAGTGCAAGACTCCTTTCTGCCCATTGCTGCACCTATTTTGATATGGATTTTTGTCTTAGAGATGCTGTCTTGTAAGACAGAAATTTTTAGGCTTAAACTAGAAAATAATCAGAATCTAACAAAAATCAGGCGTAGTTACAGGAACATCCAGAGGTTTCTGAAACAAAGAAGATTCTTGAATAATGGCTTAATTGTAAGTGGGAAAAATACTTACTGTTTTTGTGTAAAACTGACCATAAAATGACACAATGAATGGGTGCATAACCAACAGTCAAGTGGTTTTCATTCAGTGGCAGTGCAAGAGAGACTTTTTCCTTACAGTTGCATGTTTGCTTTGTTATTCACTGGTATTTTGTTGTACAATTGCACAAAAAGATTAATAATTTTCTCTTAATTGGCTGCATGTATCAGTGAAAAGAGAAAAAATGGAACAAAACTGAAGCATATCAATGACAAGAAACCACCTTCTTTCTGTCAATAGTTACTTCTGAATACAGAGAAATTATGTTTCCTCAAATAGTCTAAAAAGATGTTGTCTTTAAATAGCCTTGGATTTCAAATCTCTTTATAAAGCTGCATATATTTATCTTAATTTTTTCCTGGGAAAATATTCTGTGACTGTCCTGTTCTATGCTGGTGTCTTAAGTTTGATAATGGAAGTGGGCAGAGTGATGTCTAGGGAAAAAAATCCCAAAAAGTTACTCTAAAGTAATATTGTCTGTGGGGACCGTTATAGCAGTGCAGACAGCTCCTCCAAGTACCTGCATTCTCCCTCTTCCAGCAATGCTTGTACAATCAGAAATGCCTCCAATAGCTTCTAAAACAGTCTAAAAAACCATAGATTTTATTAACTGGCATTGATAAATTCCTAAAATCAGTACAGTTTCCCAATACATTATAAATTTCTGGTCACCTAGGGGACTACTTAAAACAGACCTACAACACAGTCTCCTGCTGATCAACCCAAAGACTCACTATTTTTCAGCAAAACAAATCTAAACAAATTTGATCATGAAGAGTGGTTTTATACATTCTCAACAAATTATCATTTCTTTGTGATTTTTCTTTGATTATACATGGCTAAAAAAACTTTACCTAGGTAAAAATCATAAATACCAAACTACTTGCAAAATTAAAACTCCAGAAACTGCTGTTTTGATCCTGTCTGTTTATCACTTACGCTAACGTATTCTGAAAAAAGTAATATTGAATCAGTCCATGTCATAGCAGAGTTAAATGGATTTTTTATGTGCTGTTGGGCTCACAAATATAGCTGAACTGGTGCACTATGGGATGGAAAAATGGCTGTTAACCATAAACTGTACTATTTACCTTCTTACTTCCTCTCCACAGAAGGATTAAAAAAGTGTTGTGTCTCTACCAAATTAATTAATAGCTTTCTTACACTTTCTCTGCATTAATTAATGCTGTTCTGAGGCTAACATTAACTAAAATATATTAACGAAAACTGCAAGCTTTTGGGTATCATTACTGTCTGACACACACACACTAATATTACTAATATTACTCAGTTGCATGAGTGTGAAGTACCCCCTAAAACATCTGTGTGAACAATTCTAAACCTGGCGGAGTCTTTTCCTGATGGCAGAACAAATATTCATCTAACTGCATATTCTTATATATAAAAAAGTCAACTCTATTTTCTGGTGATAGGCTTTTGAAAGCGAAGTTCTTCAGAAGCATTGATTCTTTTTAAAAAATAGTGGGCTCATTTGTGTGGGCAGTCAGGCAGAAGCAAATTCTAAAGAATATGTTTTGTTCGCTTCAGGCACAGATGCAGAGAATTTTAACAGCTTTACAAAGCATATGTGCATTTCAGAAAGAACCTATAGGTCTAAAAGCAACTGCTGGAATCTTATCTCAGGGCAGAAACTATACCAAAAGAATCACTGGTCAGTGGTGCTTCCTTTGAGGCATCTAGAAGATAAACACAACAACTGTCATAGATGTCTCACTGAGGTAAATGCACAGTTAATCTGTAACAAATAAAAATCAACAAGAAATAGAACTGATCTAATGATAGACTGAAATTAAACTGACATAATTCAGTGCAGTTCTGATAAAGGATGAATTAGGGGAAAATGCCTTACAAAGCTCATTAAAAACTAAGTGATAAAACCATCCTGTTGCTCTCTTTATTTTTCCTGCACATTTATTAATACAATGTAAATGAGTGGGTTATAAATAGTGCTCCCTATTTGTGTAACATCATAAGGTACCACACAACATACAAAAAAATCATGCTTAATTAAATTGTGGAAGTTAAAGATCGCTTCATTTTAGAACGTGTTTCTAATAACAGCAAAGTGGGAGGACAAAATTGTAAGAAGATATTTATAATTGCCATAGCAGTATGATGAACAGAGCAGAGATATCACTTTAAATAAGACTTATTTTACAAGTGGAGAAAATACTTTTTTTTATTTCACAAACTCTGTTGTGAACAGCAATTGGTTCAGTCTTCAAGACCTTCCACAGTTCTCTGGCAGAGGAAGAAGATTTGCTAATTTGATGACATTCTGTTGAAATTATTTAAATCTTCTGAGCTTGGTCAATTTACTGATTTTATATTTTACAAAACTGTACACATCTCTGTGTGCCTTGCCAGAATTCCACCTGGTATAGAGTTTTGATTTTTTTCCAAAAGAACATAGCACTTGGAAAATGAGAAAGATACTTTTAGATTTATCTACAATGTCAGTTTTTATATTGTTTTCATATAAAAAAGAAACTTATAGAAATGCACCACAGTTAATTTTTAGTTCCACTGGACTAATCTACACTCTTGCATTGAAATTCCAAGTAATTGATGATTAAAATTTTCTTGTTGGTGGGAGAGAGCTGAGGTTTGATTAGCTTGATTCTGTTCGAGGTATTTCAAGTAAAATGCACGCTGTAAACACTGGATAAAACTGTTAGTATTGCTACCAATTTTCAAGATATTATGGGCCTTGGTCCTACAAAATAACAGTGTTGCCATGACATTTTTCCTTTAATCTCTTTCACTTTTTGTACATAGATGGAAATATATTGAAGGGCATGTTGAATCCTAAATCTTTTTAATTTTCTAAAAGTTTTCCAGAATTAGTGAAATGCTAGTCTCACAATTCTGTAGTAATTTTACAATTTTGTGAAGAATTACTTGATAACAGAAAATACTTACTGGACAGACACATAGGAATATGTATCCTGACATATGTAATTCAAAACATGCAAGAGTCAGAGACAAATTCATAGCATTGGTAGAGTTAAGTTCACAAACGTCTTTTATACAGCAGGAAATCTATGCATAGGATTGCATAGATTTTTTTTTTTGTAATTTTGTCATAAAAATGACTGTATCTCTTCCTTTAGCAGCAATCTTTATTCTACACTAAAGTTAAAATATTTCAGAAAGCATCCTCAAATGTTCATACACAGCAAAATATCATCAATGCAGCTCATGAGAAGTTCCAAAATTTCCCATCCTGAGCTTTCCAAACGTGGATGCTCTTTCAGCAGAATATTTGTGCTCCTATCCAGTCATAACAGTGAATGAACAAATGCTTGAATTTACAGTTTTGAGACTGTAAAGTCTAAGACTGTAAATTCATAGTCTGAGGCTTGTAGGGGTGACAGGTATTAAAACTGAAATTACTATTTTTTTGGATTGTGAGAATGTTTTGTTATGAAATATAATGTAGTACATAACTGTTTGCCAGTACAGCATTTTAAAAAAATATCCATTGGTACAGACATTTACATCTCTAGCTTTTGTTATTTATCTGTACAGGTTAAAATTTAAAATTTACTAGTTTTAAGTGAAACAGAAAGAGGAGTAAAGAAGGGAAGGCTTTTGATAGTCTGAAACAAGGCAAATGGAAACAGGGAGCATAAACAACCTCTTTGAAAGGTTTGTTTGATGTCTTACTAATTACAGTTTAAGATCTTCTAATCAGAGTTCTTCAATACCCACTGAATTCATGATTATAAATTAAATTTAGATTAAATATAGATGCTATAGCTTGGATTCAGGGTTCTTTGTGTCAGAAAAATATTATTGATGTCAAGAACATGATATTTGGTCCATCATTTCTATTTTGGATTTGAGGTACATTTTATTTCAGGAATGAAAGTAGTAAGCTCAAAAGTTCAGCTCTGCAGATTGTGCATATAGTGATGAACTACTAAGTCTTTTCTGTTCTATTTTTGTTCTAAGCAGGTCAGTATATTCCTATTTATTTGTTTTAGATGTTTCCAGTTAATTTAAATACTTCTTTTCTTGGATGATGAGCCATTTGGTTGGCTTACTTGTAAAGCAGGAATGGAAAATTGCATTTACTTTTATCAGCCAGTTCAGTTCTTTGTCCTTGATTTTCAGCAGTAGCTGTGAATCAGTCACGCAGCATCTTCTGTAAGGTTATTGATATGCTGCAGCTGCATAACTCCCTGAGGCAAATGTATGGAGGTGGAGCTCAAAAGACCAAAAGAGAAAAGAGACAAGAGAGGTGGGAAATGAATGCTGGTCGAAGTAAAAGTCTACATGAAGAAATAATTCTCCAGCAGCAGGACAAAATAAATCTAAGATCCTGAATACTACTTATGGGTGAAATATTTGGAATAATACATTAGAAACATAAATGAGGTTTTGGGGTGCGGTGGGGTGTTCAGTTGCATGCATGCGTAATAATTTGTGCCTTGAAGAGACTCAGCCAGCAGCAAAGCCCAGGACAGTCTGTCCCAGAGCTGCCTGACAGCACATAGTGCCCACAAAAACCCCTCAGGGGTGCAGTTCCTCTCTTGCAGACTCACAAATACACTCCTGGACCTTTCACAGGAGACTTCTCTTGACATTTTGGTAGTTTTCAAGGAGCTGTGAGAAGAGCAAGTTGGCAGGCTGTGTTTGAGGGCTGTAGGTTGTGCTGCCAGTGGGGATGGTGCAATGGGTGTCGTTACACCCGGGATCAGCCACTGTCATAATCAGCCACTTCCACTGGCCAGCACGGCAGGACATGAGCCAGGTGGTGGAGGAGCAGCACTCTGCCTATCCCTTGCAAGGGGGAATGTGCAATGAGGAGCTCTGTTGAGGCACAAAGCGGGCAGTGCTCTGCAGCACTACTGTTCTGCTTTGTGGCCAAAGGCCCATTTATATCCTGCTCTCTTATTTCAGGCATGTATGGGATTTTTAAAACATAATCCTATTAATGTATTATGCAAAGTCTATGTATTTGTATGTTTCAGGTACTTGTAATATTGGATGCTTGGCTTGTACACATGCTGAAAGGTGGATGAACAAATATGATTCATTACACAGATGATATAGTTCAATGTAACTCTGAAAGGAATATAAAAGTCAAATGGTCTTTAAAAATAGATGATACCATCAGTTACTGCTATTCTGACTACAACATAGTGTTGCTGCTCACTGAAGTTCCACTCTACTGTCACTATCTTCTAAGAACAGGAAACCATCAAAATCAATTAGCAGTGGCATTTATTAATATCCATTGAACCAGGAAAAATCAATGGCAATAGAAAACAAATACAAATGCTAATCTACAAAATTCTGCTATGTCAAATATATGTCAGTTAAAATTAATATCAGGAATATATGCTTTTTTGAGACCAAGTACAGAAAAGTGAATAAGGTATTTCTTATAATTTCATATTATAAATTATTTATTTTCTTATTATAAAATATTTATAACTGTGACAAGAAAATTGCTTTAAAAATAGATGCTGGTCACTAATTGTTCCCTTCATGTAAACCTCAGGATACTAATCTTCTTGAATATCATTATAACAATTATGTGATTCTTTATTAAAAATTGGTTTTTTGATTCAGATTCTTCTACCTCTATTGAATTGCATATATGCAATGCGTTTCACTATCATCCAAGACAAATGACTGAGAATTATTCTTCAAGTTATATTTACAGAGCGCCCAAGGCTTGTAAGGCAGAACTTTTGAGCTTCTGTATTTTGAGTTTGATCACTATTCAACTTACTACAAAATGACTTGTGGGATGAGTTCTGACTCCTGCTGGGAGCCACTGAAAACTAAATGTCAATTCTATTGTTGTGCATTGTGCAGGTACCAAGACAAGACTAAAAATATTAAGAAAATATACAAAAGAAAAATACAGTCTGTGTTATAAAAATAAGCCGAGTGATGTTTAAGTTATGCTTAATGATCCAGAGACTTATTAAATCCAGAAAACTGGTTGATGGAGTATGTCAAAGGACAATGATATTCAGGGTATTAATGTGTAACTATGTAATTCTTCAGTTTTAGTAGGCTCGCATACAGCTGTTATGTCTGATCAATCATTTTTCTGCTCTGACAAATCCAATAGAATTACTAACTCTCACAGCCGCCTCCAGCTTGTCAGAGTTCTAGTTCTACTACTCTGTAAGTCTAAGGCATTACAGTAAAAGTATGTGTTTTAGTCCTCTTTTCTCATGATATGTTCTACTTTGTCACTTCACACTCCTGTTTTTTTCATAATTTTTAACACTTTGAATAGCTCTTGAATTTTTTGTGCTTTTTTTGTTAAACACTAGCACATAAAGACTTTCCAGAAGAGAAAAACAGACAAAGAAAAGGAATATTAATTTGAATCATTCTTAATATTATGTCTTCTAAGACTGCTTAAGTTTTTGGAGACCAAACTTATCTATAATTTTAATTTGAAATTTGCTTTTTGGGTTTTTTGGGCCCTGGGGTTTTCTGCTTAGCTTTTTTCAATTAAGAGAAACTTTAGAGAAGTCTGTGTAACTATTAGATGCTCATGGAGAAGACCACAAGAAAAAGTATTCAATAGAAAACCCTCATGTGATTAGTGCTCAACATTGATCTTCACCTTGAAGATCACAAAAATGTTTTCCATGGAGCTACTTCATATAGCAAACTCAAGTCTGTGAACAATCATCTTTATTCTCATAACTTTCTTCTACTCTCCAAAAGTGTCCTGATGGGTTCTTTCTGACCGTCATGCCAGACATGAGTGTATCAGCAGCCTCTCCCTGCTGCAGGAGGTTCAGCACCTGGTGAAGGATCCATCTCACACAACAATTGTGCAGCTGTGAGAAGCACTGCCCAGGCACTTCACCTCTTCTTCTCGCAGGATCTTCTTCTGAGCACAGGCCTTGCCCTTGGTCTCTGCCCAAGTTACGTCACAGGGATGCTGTGTCTAGCCTCACACTGACTTGTCTCTGGCTGACTTGGCTACCAGTATTTATCCTGGACCTGCTTCATGGCCAGGGCTGGTGTGGCAGACACAAGTTCATCAGTCACCCCTGTCACTATCCCAGCCCCACACTGATATCCTCATTTGGATTTGGGCTGTCCTCAGCAGCCTGCTGCCTCTGCCACCCCTGGGATGTCAGCAATGGTTAACCTTCCCGGGCAGAAGAGCCTGCCCTTACTGCTTCCTGACATGTGTGTAAAAAATTGACAACAAGAGCAATTTAGTCTGAAGCAGTCAACATTGTCTAGGAGAAGCAGAAGTGCTTTCTGATGTGTTCTGCACAAGCACATAATCAGGAAAAATAAAAAGATAGATATGTGAGATATATTTCATTATTTTTCTGGTTGTGCTCTGGTGGCACCTGGCAAGTAAAGCCAGAGTTAAATTTCTTTTCTGATATTTTTCATCATATCAGAATTGTTTAAATTTTTTGTGTCACAAAGATAATTTTGTCACCTAGGAAAAAAGTGAACACTTTTTTTCTTTAAATATTATGGTTTTCCTCAGCAGAAGTTTCTAGAAGATAAAGACATGAAATATGTCAACTAAAATGTCATCCTTCATTTGAATTTAATCTTTGACATTTCCCATGAAAGAGGCTGTGCTAGGATATTAACATATGTTGGCAGACGCCTGAAGTAATTAATATGTACAAGAGAAGATGCTAACAAAACAAAAAAGGGAATAGCTTGTAAATATTACACTCAAAAAGGTCTTTGATACAACTGTTGTTGACAACATCTGCTTTTATACAGGAAAACAACGTAAACACCTTTGAAGGAATGAGTGGGATGAGATTTGTCCTGAATTCCTAATTCAGATGTTCTTAAAATATAAGGACATTTGAATTCCGCCTTTGCTAAATTTTGAGTTTGCTGATCAAAATCGAAGTCTACAAGTATCAAGTGTGAAGGCATGGGAAACATTTTGTTTTGCACATGGATAAAGCTTCACTTAACCACAACACAATATGGTGTTTAGTGTATCCTCCTGAACTCCTAAATGAGGGATAAGAATCATGTGAACAAAATAAAGTATGCCTTATAGGCATGTAGTCAACTAAACTTGGAGTTCTTCTCTTGATTCTCAGTGGCTCTAGATTTTAGTGTTAATTTGCATCTGGTTTAGATCTGAGAAACAAATTGAGAACGTGAGGCAAAGTACTGAGATGGTACTGACACTGTGTTGTAAAGAATTTCATGTGACAGCGGAGGGTGTCATAGCGGAAGTGTTGAAGTTTTCTGCAGTCCATGTATCTTCAGCAGAGCAATATGGAAAGATTATCTGCTAAAAGCAAGTGATCCTCTTCCCCTTTCCCCATAGTCTCCTTTCAGTTGAATCTACTTTGTTTGATTCTGTAGTCCCACCACACTTATGTACGACTCTTATCTTCTTCAGCAGAAGTCTGTGAGATAAAGATAAAATGAGATTTACCCTATGATTGTGATCCACAACACACCTGCATGAGATGGCTGCTATTGAAATGACTATGAAAGAAACCTAGAAGGTCTTTTCTCATGTTCTCTGAATAAAATAAGTTATGAAGATAGATACTAAAGCTATCTGTGAGTAAAACTGATGTCAGCTGCAATTGATTGGGACCGTCATGATGCTCATGATAACAATTGTTTGGTTGACTGGTTATATCATTATTTTAGAGAAAAAGTAATTTTTTACACTTTTCAAATGCTCTGAAAGCAGATTGCTTATTGACCTTCAAAAAGTTACACAATAATAAAAAAGCTATTTTAAACCTTAATAAGTGTTTGTTTTATCAGAACTAATTTAAAATTCAGTTCTAAGCCCTTTATCCATTTTGAAATTTTTAATTATTATGCTTGCTTTAAGTTGATAAGGGACCTATACTTCTCTGTTTTAGAATTGTTTTGTACTTGGAAAATTTTTCCAACATATATCTCCTTCCTAATGGGAATAGAACTATAACTAGCACATTCATGAATGGATTAAAGTTTCACTGATCAGCTTAACTAGTCCAGTGAGAATCAAGCAAACAGCAGGCAGAGGCTGAGCAGGAAAACTGTTAGGTACCCTGATCTATTCTGAAATGACTGACACCAATGGGGAGACTATTAGAAATACTTAAAAGGTCACAATTGATGTTAGGTATGGTTGTAAGGAGGAAACGTGTAGTGTTGACCTCCTTAAAGAGAAGTCTGGATATTTATGCATATAGAACTCCTCACTGCTCAATGCAAATGCACGTTCAATCCTGAGCTCTGACATGCAATTTCATTAACTGGCACCCCACAGCATGGGGGATTGGCACTAGATGATCTTTAAAGTCCCTTACAACCCAAATCATTGTATGATTCTATGTTTTATTACGTCTGTAATCATTTATCTTGCAACTGAACTTTATTAACTAAACTGAATGTTGGTATTCACCTGAAGGAAACAGGTTTTCAGATTGCACTGATCATTTATTAGGGTGATCTTGAGATACTGAAGATTTATTTATTAATATTCTGTCTATTTTCATTTTCTTTCTGCTGAAATCACACTCAGATTAGAAACAGGGTTGCATCAAGTGACTTAGGCTCCTAGCAAGATCCATAATAACTTTACATGGTGCAGGAGAACAACCATGGGATTATATTCTTGAATGTCCTTCTTCCAGTGAATTAACTGCTCAGGAGCACAAGAATAATATCTGCTGCATAAAAAGAAGACAAAAGCATTTTTTTATGCTTCACTGATGGTAGAAATACCTTCTATTTTTACAGCTGCAAATCCCTTCTGAAAAATTCTTTCCTTCACCTTTTTTTTTTTTTTCAATAGGAACTTCACCTTTACTTAGTTTTCCAGGGCTGGATCAGCTAATATAAGATTATGCAGACTAATTAAAACAATGAAAAATGCAGGATGTATCACTGCAGAATTTTTTTTTAAGTAAAACAACTCTGCAATTTATTTTTTTTTGGGGGGGGGGGGGGTGGGTCAGAGATATTTGGAAGTATTAAGAAGTATCTTCAGTGAAAAAATAGTAAAAGAGCCAGGACTGAGGTGTTCCTGGTTGATGTGAGTCCCTAACACAAACTAGAAACTTTTAACATGGGTTATAAGGAAAGGTATTCATTTCCTAGTAACTGTTTCATTAATCAAAAGGCATATTTGGTAGTCTCAAATTTATGATGGACTCATAATGGGAATGTCCTTAATTGTAGGAACAGCAGAGAAAACCTAAAGCTCAGTCAGCGATAGGAGTGTTGGAACTAGGTGATCTTTAAGGTCCCTTATAACCAAAACAATTCATAATTTGGCATACATAGGCATGTTGACTCAATAGGTTAGACTCATGACATGCTTAGAACCTGGGCTGGACTGGCAGTAAATGCCTAAGTCAAAGCATGGAAATTTCTGCTAAGAGGTTCTAGTAATTCAGTGAAATCAAAATCACAACTTCAGGAGTCAGCAAAGGCAAGTTGTAAAGTGGTGGTGGAGGAAGTATGTCTGCTCCTGGGTGAAATGGCTGATACAATCTGAATGCTTTTCTTGGTTGTTGTTCTTGCAGTGTTCAAGTGCTTTTATTTTATACCCAGGGCATGTAACTAAAGCCATCTGGAAGTATTTTTCCAGCTGAAAATGTATATCAGTGTAATGCTTTAGACTCTCACTGAAAATCCATCATCTGTGTTTTTTGTACTCCTACTGAAAAGAAAATAAAGAGATTAATTTTAAGGTTTTTTTCTTGGCTTCAAGGCCAAAGGTTCCTTTCAGGTGATAAACTTTGACTGATATTCAGAGATGCTTTGCTTGCACTGCTGTCTATTTTGAACACAGTCATCAGCTCAAGAGCTGCAGGAATTTCAGTCTGATGTCACAGCAGGTACTGGCTACTTGCCTTTTCAGTAAAAAGTTATCCCTGATCTCCTAAAGTTATTTTTTTCCTGAAAAACATTTTACCCATAATGCTGTTTTTTAAAGAAAGCAATTTAGGATCTACAGTGCAGTTACTAGAGGTTTCATCTTGTATCAGTTATCAGTTCTCAGTTGGGAAAAGAAAATACATCAGGACATGATACCTGGTGACACACAGTTGGAAGGTGGGGAGGGAAGGTGATGGAGTGATGCTGATAGCAAGTTCTGTTCCTGCTTTCCTTGATTAACCTCTGGGGAGCAGAATTGCAAGTACCACAAAAAGTGTTTGTTAAATGAATGTGAAAAAATCCTGCCTGGTTGGCATCTTTCTTGGCAGAGTGCTTCAAGGTAGCAGTGCCTCAGCGGGGAGAGTGGCTGGGCTTTAAAACAGCTGAGCTTTCTGGCCTGTTTTCTCCACCCATCCAGTATTAGTGGGATTGAGCTGGGAGTCTGTGTAGGAGTCAGAACATTTCAGGCTCCTACTCTATCC
Organism: Motacilla alba alba; assembly: GCF_015832195.1. Taxonomy (NCBI): domain Eukaryota; kingdom Metazoa; phylum Chordata; class Aves; order Passeriformes; family Motacillidae; genus Motacilla; species Motacilla alba. The sequence continues at coordinate 35,292,671 of NC_052046.1, read as the reverse complement.
CACCTCTTGACAGTTTTCTGACCCTATGTCTTTCTTGTACTTTTTATGTCCTTCAAATAAAGCTCAGAGGGAAGGGACTAGCTATAAATGTGTTCTCATTGCTTTTGCTGCTCTCTTTGCTCTCTGCAGAGCAAAGGGATTTTATCTATGGAAATCTACGACAAGTACCATTCACTTTTGGGGGTAAAAAAACCTTTCTGGTGGAACAATAAGGGAGTGCTAGATAGGTGGTGGGCTTTGCCAGAATCTGTGTTTTGGGAACCTATAACAACATATGAACAAGAACATATAGATAGACAGTAAGAGCCAAACGTGGACCAAACAAAGTCACCCTGGCCTGGCCCTTGCTTTTTTTGACAAGGGCCGGCAGGAAGCCGCAGACAAGGAGATTGGGACTGTAGCTCCTTTTCACAAAGCACTGACTAGAACCAGAATGGATGAATGATAGTCACTTTTGTTATTAATCATGAGCAATTAAATAGTGTGTCCACACTCTACCTCTGCAGTTAAACACATACATAGAAATTCATAATTTTCCATGTATTCTTTAATCTAATAAAATCATAGAATTTTTTGAGTTGGAAGGAACCTAAAAAATAATTTAAAAGGGGTCCCAACCACTTTGCCATGGGCAGACACCTGCTAGAGATCAGCATTGTCTCCAATGCAGATAAGGCACATACCAGAGGCACTGAAGACTTCCCATCCTGACCCACCTTGCAAATGAAGTATATACAGACACAGAGAAACACCTTCAAAAAGGAATATCAATGCTTACCTAACCAAAAAAGTCTAGTGGTGAAAGTATTCCTCCTCCAGGACACTGTGTGTTGACAGAGCATTCAGATGAATCAGTGTGAAGGAACATCTGGGGTAAGTGATGAAGCTGGTTTTTTTTAATTTTTGTTTTCAGTTTTCTGTTCATTTTTATCTGAGGAAAAACACTGACGTGTCAGAAAAAAAAAAATACAGATGAAGAACAGTTTTAAGTTTTCTGTGACCAGAAAGAATTCTCATTCATCTGCTGCCACAATATACAGCCCATATATAAGTTTTTTTTTTAAATGTGTCTCTGCTTTCATGTTGCCTTATTGTTCTTTGTTTTATTTTTTTTTTTAATTACCAGCTTTAGTACATTTCAACTTTGCAGACATGCAATGGACAAAAATACAGCCTTTGGCTTTGCTACATCACTATATGTTTTAAGTACTTCCAAGTTGTTTTAAACAGAGTTTACCAGCTGTTGTGTTTTTTTCTTTAGAAGGCTGGGAGATGCCAAAATACCAAATCCAATTAAAAACAAAAAGGAAGTAATAGAAAAAAATAGAAAAAAAATTTGACAGTAGTGATGTCCAGAAAAAAAAACAGAGTAACATGCAACTACAGGACACAAATAAGATTACTCTTACAGTGGAATGCAATTGCTATTCTGGACTAGATGAATAATTTATCCAGTCTAGTCTTTCTATAGTAGTAGCTACTATCAGTGTTTTAGGGAAAATTCCTAGAGATTACTCAATGGGTAATTACTGGGGTAATAATTTTCCTTGAAAAACAGTGAGTTCAAATCTGCCTTTTTTTTCACATTAACCGTATGGATGTTCTCATTAGCTGCATTGTAAAATAGCTTTCTGAGTCTCACCAAGGTTTTGTTTTTATTTTTTTCTTAATTTGTTTGATATTTGTGTCTGTCTTGTGGCTTCTTGTCCCAGATGTCTATCAAATTTTAAGAAATAAATTATTTTCATCTAGTTTGTGATATACATGACTTTGTCTTGTCCCAGTCATTGACCCCTTTGACATACATTCTCGCTACTTTCTTTATTTAAATGGTCCAAATTTATTCCAATTGTTCCCACTATGTCTGTCTCTCAATAAGTACTTGGCCTCAGTTAGGCGAAGGTAATTGTGCCTCTTTTGACCTGTGGCTTAATTGTGCTTTTGTCTCTTTGTATCTCCTTCCAGAGGTATTTACTAGATTTGGACAGTTACATTAGATTGCTTCTTATCTGACTTCAGAGGATTTTATTTTCAGAATTGTACCTTTTTTCTTTTTAGGTGAATGAGAGGCTTTCTCCTTGACTTCATTTCTTTTTATCACTAAACAGAGATGTTTTCATTTGTCAATAAAATGTCACTCTTTATCCTCATATGTAAATTTAGAACACAGCAATATATTGAGAACTTATTATCTTCATCTAAAATAAATTTATTTCTGCACTGTCATAATCTGCTTTCCTGGATTTATTACAGGGTCAGGTTTTGAGCTAGGCTGCTGCTTGCTTACTGTTTCCAGGAGCTTCCCCCTGACATGTAACACACTGACAACTGTGGTGTTCTCCATGTCCTTGGCTGGATGCTGCAGCTGGTAAAGCCAGAGGCAAACAGAGCAGCAGCCCTCTCACAGAGTGCCAGGGAGCAGAGGTGCCATAGGGATCCACATGCAAGTCAAAGCAGGCAAGCGGCAGAGCAGCACAGGATCAGAGGTGAAGCTCCTTCCCTAGCACTTATGAAGAAGGCATGAGATTTGTCAACTGTAACTTGCTGAGCAGAAGGTTGAAGAACAAGGTTCATCAGTCTGGTCTCTTCTGTTTACTGTCTGTTATCTTTATGCAGTTAAACACAGAGGATGATCAGCTTATTTCCTCTTTTTAAGGGTTTAATATACTGTCTAAGGTTTAATGGCTATGATAACTCAGATGAACAAACAATTCCATTGTGTAATCATATAAATATATTATCTATTAACAGTAAAATACCTATCATCTACAAAAATCGCAATCGTCCGGCATTTTTTTTTTGCTGCTCATTTATGGCAAAAGAAGGACTGTAGAAGATCTATTCTTTTTTGTCATTGATTAGGTAACTAAGATTAGTTACCTAATCAGTTTCATGAAAAACATGACATGGCATTTGTCTTTTAGGAGGGATGAACTAGAAAAGTATTGGCTGATCAACCTAACTCTGATCCTTGGAAAGATCTGATAGTAAAGATAATGCAATTTTTTAAAACCTGAAGTGTATATCTTGTGATAAATAAATTCAACCAGTCAATTTAAAAAGTTAACAGAATCAAACCAGCAGGAATATTTTTAAGATCTGATAGTCACTTTAATGTTATTTTCTTCTTTGTCAAAGCAGCTGGCTTACTGAGGAAGAAGGTGAAGCAAGATTTGACTTATGTTGACTTTATTCCAAGACTTAGAGTACTCTGCAAGCCACTCTTTATAGTTACTTAAAATATCAAGAATTACAAATCAGTCATTCTCTAAGTGATTGTCATGTCTTGAGGTGCTTTTGGTGATCTCTCCCAGATATTGGGTAAACAAATATTGCCATTGATTTCAATCAGTGATCAGAAAATGTTTAAAAAGCAGTAAAGCATTAAAAAAAAAAAAAAACAACATGATGACAGCCTTAAAAAGACAAACACTCTTTTTCGGTACTTTACTGGTGGGCTTATAAAGAATTAGGGGAAATAGCAGTAGTGTTCTTTGAGGGGCTATCCACTCTACTGGAGGATGTGTTCCTTTTTGAAGAAAGAAAGAAAGAAAGAACAGTGCAGACAGTCACAAGGAGAGAAACAAGGAGAATGTATTTGGACAATGCTGCCCCAAGCACAAAATGTGTCTTATGAGGGAAAAAGTGATGATTTCTTAAGTTCTCCACAGAGAAGGATGGGAAAAGATAAACACATTCTGCAAGGAATCAATTATATTTTATAGCAGGAGGCCCTTTATAATTTTAGGTGCTTTTGACTTTCTGCACAGGGGCTGGTTAGACAAACTGCTCTCTGAAACTATCTGATAGTGTGGATTTTGCATAGAGAACCAAGTTATTCTTGAAGCTGTCTTTCTCTGCTCATTTCTCATTCTCTTCATTAAATTCCCTTTAATACAGTAGTTATTCCTATGAGCCTACCACTTTTTCAAATTTCTTTTCAGTTCCTCTATGCATCACTCACCATATAAAAAGAATAAGCAGAATGGTATTATTTCAAAATTAATCTTTTTTGTCTAAAAAAAATTGTGAACTGAGACACATTTACAAGAAATGTGGCATATTATTTGGCAACATAATTTCAAGGGAGTATTGCATGTATTGCATTCTCTTTAAAGTAATATGGGATTCTTCTGTAGGTGCTTGCTCACTATAATTTTTATGTTGTTGTCCTGGTTTCAGCTGGGATAGAGTTAATTTTCTTCTTAGTAGCTGACATAGTTCAGTGTTTGCAATTTAGTATGAGAATAACATTGTTAACACAGTGATGTTTCAGTGGTTGCTGAGCAGTGCTTACAGTAAATCAGGGACTTTTCAGTTCCTCCTGCTCTGCCAGCAGGGAGCCTAGATGTGCCCAAGAATCTGTGAAAGAAACACAGCTGTGACAGCTGACCCCAACTGGCCAAAGGGATATTCCACACCATATGACATAATGCTGGATAGTTCTACTTCCCCCCGCCCCCCACCAATTCTCCTCCTGTGAGCAAACATTTGTATGGTGCTTATCGCCCTGCCAGGTTAAAACACAGCTCTGAGTAACATTTTTATATCATATTACCTCCAGTCCTGTCAGAACTAAGGGTCCTGGACTAAAATACCAAGCTGTTTTTTGTTGATATTTGTACCTGAAGAACTTTGTGCTCCAAATGTCTTTTCCAAAGTATCTTTGCAAAGTAATACATAATACTTTAAACTACACTTTAAGATACAGACCCTAAGATCCATTCCTAATTTGCACGTGCAGATTCCATGACCATCTGTGATGTTCATCTCCAAATTGTGTTCAGCATAACAGTGGCAGGCCACCATCCCACTTGATAACAAAGATGTGTGCTGAGGCATGAAACTGAGGTGTGTTCTGAATATCTAGCACTCTTTCAAATGACAGTAACACCAGGCAATTAAGAAAAAAGCAAAGCTACATGAAAAGTTAGAAGGGACCAATCTTACAATATTAGTAATTTTTTTCTCATGCTGGAAAAACTGTATCCACAGTGATGAAAAAAAATATGTTTCATAAAAAATTACAGTAAATTGTTTGGAGACACGGAGAAATGTATTTGTGAATTACTGTGGAAAGTAAAACCTATGATCATTAAAAGCAGAAAAACGAGCCTGTGTGACTTATAGAAATAGAGTCTTTAAGCACTGTTATGTTAACAGTTTTTTCCACCATGAAGTTGTCTGTGTCTCCTTTGAAAGGTAATGGTGCTCCACCTTGCTCAATACTGACAGGATCTCTCTTCATGCCAAGCATGTTTAAGTGAAGAGGGAAATCACAAAACTCAGTGAAATCCAGAATAGCATGAACAAAAGGATTACTTGTTGAGATAGTCAAGAACTAACTGACTTTTTTGAGACAAAAACCATAATTTATTTCCCTCGTCAGTCTAGATTACTTTTTTGCTAAAGCCAATTAAGTGTTTCTGCTTGATTAGCTCAATTTGGGATGAATGGCAGACTGGCCTCTGGACCTCAAACCAACACTTAGCTTTAAATAACTGCTCACTGCCAGGGTCTGCATAGCTCACACTCCCTGCCCACTAAATGAACTTCCATTCATTAAGAAGCTCCACTAAAATCACTGAGGACACTTGACACAAGAGGGGTGATAAAGAAGGACAAAAACTGCCTCTTACTATATAGTGTTGATATTCAGTGTCACAACGCCTTTCTTCAGTGAAAGGACAGAATGGCAGAATTACCAAAAGTTTTTTATTAGTTTTTATTAGTCTTATTTAGTTTTATTCCAAAGAAAAAGGAAAAGTTTTGTAATTAAATTATCTGTTCTTTTTTAAATCTGAAATTATTAAAAACTTTGTATGCTTTTGACATTTAAAATACAAAAGTAATCTGCAAATACAGAAAAAGGGAGCATAAAAAATTATTCCTGAAGGGCTGCATTGTTGTAGCTGGATTAAAAGACAAATAGACATCATCTCTTGGGGACATAAAGACAACTAGCTGTACAATATTTTTCTATGCAGGTGCACAGAAGAAAGAAAAGGAATCAAAAGGAAACTGGCACTCCAGGCTGTCTGTCATGCAAATGTTTCTATAGCCAGTCTCCTCTTCAATAAGCTGTTTTCCTGTCAGATATCCCTCCTGTAAGCACCAAAATTCCTCTCAGTTTTATTTTTCACAGCTCCTCTTAGTAGCAAGAGTTGACTGACCCTAGAAGTGGTTGCTTTATGCCTTGGAAGATTGTGTTAATATTTCCTCTTATGCTGTCAGCCTTGTGCACAAATGACTATTTTCTTCTTCATCTTCTGCTTTACTGTCTTTAGATCCGTGCAACTGGAAGGGACAGGACAGTGACTCAACTGGAAGTGGGGAATGAGTGACTGAGAGGGAGTGAGTGAAATGAACTCACAGGTCTTGTGCCTCTCACATTCCCTCCCACTCCTGCAGTGACACAAGCACAGGGAAGAAGACTGTGAATGATAGAGAAAGTCACAGTGTGTGGTCAGTCACCACCATCGCAGGAGCAAGAAGGACCCTTTGAGGGCAGCCTTGCTGATCCCAACAGCTGAAAGAGAAGGCACTAAAAAAGGACTTTTTGTCCTGATAAAGCATCATGCAACAGGTAAGCTAAGAAATTACTTTGTGCTTAGGAAAACAGAGTTCAGCAGTTGGATGCATTCAACAGCCAGAAAAATTTTTTGAGGCAAAAGCTTCAAAGAAGAGATACCAGATTACATAATACTATTTCATCTCTTTATTTACCCCTTTTTAATATTGATCAATTGATTTTTCTTTAAGCTTCTCTAAATCCTCAGATAGCTGATGTTTATTTCATTTGAGCAGGCTTTCACTGGGGACGCAAGATTTTCCTTTTCCAAATACGCATTTCTACTCCACATTGAGGTGAGCAGGGCTAGCTGGATTGTAAGGTGCTTTTCAACGCAGGTAAAACCACTGCTCTGTAGCTTTACTAAATCACCAGCATCTCTCAAACCTAGATATTGCTTAGCTTTCAAATAATGACCAGAGGGCTTTTATATTATAGCTGTATTTGGGGATGGAGTCACATCTGAATTCACAGCATAATTTGATAGAACACAAGTGACAGATTAAAAACCTTGTCCTTTATTTTATGTTCCCCCATGCAATTACATTTTACTCAAAAGAACAAAGATAGAAATTTTGAAAGCTTCCCCCCTGCCCTTTTCCACCTGTGATGAGAATAAGGTGAAAACTCACCTTGTAGGAACTAGTATGAATGAAAGGAGCAACACCTTTTTTTTCTTTTCTTTTCTTTTTTTTTTTTCCAGAGGTGTTTGGGTAATTGATATTGTTTGATTTAAATTAAAAATTAGATGACATTATCATAATTGTATTACTTACAGGGTTCAGTTTTGATGGCTCTCCTTACACTTTTACTCTAAAAACTTAATCACTATTTAATTTAGACCTTTTTCAACACATTAGCATATTCTCCAACATTATTCTCTTATCTAAGTCTTGGCTATGCATCCTCTTTTGTAAACTCAGCACATGCTCATCATGGCCAAATTTCTTTTGATTTTATTGCCTTTTCTATGGCCTCTTCTAGTTCATAGCTCTTATATAGAGGTCCAAAATCAAAGATTTTCTATAGCCTGAGGATTCTAACAAGATCAAAGCTTTAAGATTACATTTGTTATTAATCTGCTGAGAATGCATCTTAAAATATTTAAATTGTGAGAGAGATCGCTTGTCCTGATTGCATATCCCAGTACACATCCACAGAAATACTTTAATATCTTTTAAGTTTCTGCTGATGTTTCCTCACAGTGTGAGGGAGAGCACAGCATACCATTGTTTGTAATAACCTTGCACTGCAGGTGCCTGTTATATAAACACCTGTCTAAAAAATTAAGTGGCTGTTTTTATTTGGGGAAAGGAAAACATGCAAAATTTCTATTTTCTTCTCAAATGTTACTTTCATTGCAACCCATTTTTTTATTTTTTTTTTGTAAACAGCCTGGAAGAACTTGAAAGACAGCCAAAGTTCATCACTTTGGCTTTTTATCATAAATGTGTAATTTTAAGAGAAAATTGTATTTTTTTTTATATTATTGTCTGCCATGGCATAAGCTGGTGCCACCGGTGCACCTTGAAAAGATGTCTAAGTATTTGTGCCCTAATAGTAGGGCATAAAATGTGTTAAAACAAACAGATCCGGAAATTATATGGCAATCATAATAAGTGACTGACAGCTTGCTAAGTGGAGTAAGTGGTTTTGTCTCTGCTTGCACAGAAATTTGAAAAAAAATTAGACAATTGATGTGGTCGTTGACCATTTGCAGATGAGTGCCCCAGTAGATTCATGCTTGTTCTGTCCTTGTGTGTCACTTTTACAAATCAAAAAAGCCAAAAGATTACCTTAGACTGGAAGACCTGTTCATGCCATTGTGATGTTTATGAGATCCTTTGGAAGCCATGTGTGCATGCACAGATAGTGATTGGGTATTCTGTGGAGGTTGTTGACAATGTATTGAATAAGAACGGACACAATTAGCATGGCTAATGGCTAGAGAGGAGGGAAAAAAAAAGCTATGTTTTCTTCTAGTATGAATGCAACATTTTCAATATAAATTGGAATAGTACCAAATTCCAGTATAAATATGAGGGTTTCTGCCACAGAAATACTTGCTGTAGATATATTGGTGAAATTCCATTATGGTAACTCTAAATATATCTATATATCTCTATATAAATTTGTTTGTAAATATACAAATATATTTTGTGATTAGTTTTCTGTCTCTTCTGATTCAGACTGCATATGCTTTTCAGCTTTTTGTCATAAAAATTGAAAATATCTTTGTCTTAAGTCAGAGAATGGCAAGGGTTTAGAAGGCATGTGAAATTTGTAATAGAAAAAAAAAATTTTCCCTACTCTGTTGTGTTAGGATTGCTCTCTAAAACAGCTGGGTATTTACAGTAAACTGCAGACAACAAATCTGAGTGTAAAAATAATGTAACATGATACTGACATGCCTTGACACTCTGCAGATATTATTTGCATGAAATGTTGCTGGTGTGGCTAGTGCCAAAGCACTTACTGAAATAACTGCAAGGTTTCTTAAGCCCCAGAGGTACTGTGCCAATACAATTCTTCCTTTGAAGTCAGGGATTAGTCACAGCCTCTGTGCTCTCGTTGGCTACTCCCTGTACCTTGTTGCTTTTTCCTGTGGAACTCTGTATGAGCTGAGTTGTTCTTCTGCAGCTATGAGGGAGGTTGGAGACCTGGCTGACAGTAATATAAACTGGGCTGGGAAACCAGAGAGACAGTTTTTTTCCTTGGCTTTGCTTGTGTGAATTGTTGTGTGACCTTCAGTGAGTCACCGTGGTGGGTTAGCCTCAGAGTGCAGCCATGCCACTCTCTCACCACCTCACCACAGCAGGGGGAGAACAAAGAGTGGGAAAGCTCAGGAACCAAGTACTGTCTCGATCCAAACACTTTCAACTTGCCGTAAATTAATTTAATTCATTTCCAATTAAAATTAGAGTAGGATGGTGGGATAAAAAGACAAAAATTGAAACAACGTCTTTCCCCAACCCTTTCACCAGGCTCGGCTTCACTCCTCTACCTCTTTTCCCCAGTGCAGTGGAATGGGGAATTAGGGTTGTACTATGTCTGTAACAGAGCCACTGCTTCCTTCTGACATCATTTTCCTTCTCCAGCATGGATTCTTCACACAGAATTCAGTCCTTCACAAACTGCTACAGCATGGGCTTGTCTCCATGGGTTGAAGAGTGTACACCTGCTCTGACATGGGACACATCCTCCTGCCCCTTCATCTCTGAGCTCAGTGTCTGTGATCCTGTTTGACATATCTTCTTTTCCTTTTTCTCTCCCCCTCCCCTGTGTGTTTTTCACCCTTTTTAAAATACCCTAACTTCAGACATTGGACACCTGCACCTGATACAGACTTTTATCTTTTGCTTTGCTTCACTCTTCCTCACCCATTTATGATTCTGTTCTTTTCTAAAATATTTGGAAAGTACAGACAACTCTGCACCAGTGTTATTTTTTTTCATGACTATTACAATTGAAATTGAAGGGCATTATTTTATTTTATTTTATTTTATTTTACTTTATTTTATTTTATTTTATTTTATTTTATTTTATTTTATTTTATTATTTTATTTTATTTTATTTTATTTTAATTTATTGAGACACAGGTACTTCCATCTCTCTGAAATGGAAATCTTATTTTGGACTGAATTTGTTGAAATTTATAAACTTTCCTTCAATTAGAAATATACCAGAGCTGGAGATTTTTAAAAACAAATGTGCTGTACAAAGTATTTTGTCAGAAACATACTTGCAGTTACAGCTTGCCTTTACTGGAGCAAATTATAATGGTACTTAAGTTTCTTTTTTCCCTAGTTGTAATAAGTACTTATTTGCTTCTCCTTATAAAACAGCATTTAAATGGGGTTCAGATCCAGCACCATGGTCTTTTACATTCCTGCTAAACAGCCTACAGAAAACTGCTTGAGGTCTTGGCAAATGTCTTTGGTTTTTGCAAGTGCAGGAAGATGTCCGTGTGTAATCATACTCCTGTTCACTCTCTTGCATCCCTGTGTTCTGACTGGGGAGCAGTACTGACCTGTGGGCACCTGCTCATCTTACCTCCGAAGGAGGGAACTGAACAGAGGGCAGACTGAAGGCTGCCTCAAACTGCAGAACTAGTTTAGTGTAGAAAATATCCACATATGTAACACTACGGCAATTGTGCAACACTGCTGGGTCATTCTCTAGACACACTGCGGGTGTTTGCAACTGAGTACTTAATGCAGGTGTCTAGTGTATCAAACTCCGAATCCAGATATAACCTGTTTTTAAACCTTGCAGCCTCTAAGAAGTTTTAGGCACAATGGAATCCTGTTTCTGCTTGAATTTAAGTCATGGATAGGATAGCCTTTTATCTTGATAGAGGCCCTCAAAACTAAAATAATCTGTGACAATAGGAGTATACAAATACCATGAATTTATGCTAAATTGCTAAAATTCATCCAGAATTTCTAAACCAGTATTTATTACAGCAACATCTTGAATGTTACTCCCAGTGGGGAGATAAGAACTTTTTGCAGCAGAAAAGGGGTGAGCTGGAAATGAACGAACTTCCTCCTATTGCAGTTCTTGGCAATTCTTTGCAGTCTTGAAAATTCCTAACTGGCACCAAACACAATGCATTGGGTCACTGCTGGATATGAATAACCATTTTGTGCCATGACTGATGTAAATTAAAATTATGGTGGAGTAAAGAGTAAACAACAGCCACTTAAGTATACTTTATGTTATATATACAGTATTATATACAGTATTATATACACTGAAGTAGTATTTCACTTTCACCAGAGATATTCTTGCTGCTGCTGGTTTCAGAAAAATGCAATAGTCTTATCTCTGCTCTAACAATGTGATTTCATTACTGTAAAAACAGGCACTCTTGAGAGGAACTCCAGGCCTCCAGGCATCAAACTTCAGATCCTTCTGATCTCTGTGTCAAAACTTTCACTAACATCAAGGACTCCCAGGTGCCCTTGTTGGAACTTACTAAATGTACTACAAATCTCTCTTTGGAGGAATTGTTCCTGGTGATTCTTGTCCAGTGAGTGATCATCATGTTCTGTTTATTTCTTGTTTCCCACCTTTCACATCTGGCAGCAGAATTTCAAACCCCTTATATGTCCTTCTTTTCCTCTGTCTTAGTCAGCAAATAATTTCCAGATATCCTTTTGGCAAAAAATTCTGCTTCTATTGTAAGCATGATTTCCTCTTTTTATTTTGCTCAGCCATGACAAAGCTTTCCCATAGGCACAGAGTGTTATTTTATCTAGTGTGTTGGCTGAATTGTTGTGTCAGTTTTGGCACAAAAGTTGAAAAATTGCATGTAATGTTGAGTTGTAGGTGAGGTGCAGTTGGACGGGAAACAATCTGAAATGGTGCAAAATACAATGTAGGAGAAAGTAACAAACTTCACTGAGGTACTTGGCAGATCTTTTGATTTTAGGTTTTGGCATGTATAGGGGGCACCACTGTCACAGTTAAAAAGCCTCAGCTCTGATAAAATATTTGTATTATTTTATACTGCCATCTTTGAAAGAAACCTCGATAAAAATTTGTATTGTCACACTGATGGACATTGCATGAAGCAATCATTAGTGCAGCTGACAAGTGCTTTTCAGAAAGCAGTATCTGCAGCAATTTTCTGATTTCTCTCTGCCTCTCCATAGGGAGTATTTTTAATATCAGTTTTATACACTCATCAAATCAACAGGCTGTTACTGGTTTCAGTAAGTCCTCCTGCAGCAGCTTCCAAAACTCCAGCACCCTGTGCCTAGTATCTGTCATGGTAACTGAGATTATTTCATAAAAGTTGCTTTAGCAGAAAAGGAGGAAGGAAAAAAATCTCTCCCTCTGTCCTTTAGCTTGAAAAGTTTTCTTTGAGAGACCGTCATTGGAGATCTAAGTAGTAACTCTGAATGGTTAAATTAAAGGTAATTCTGAAAATATTTTTTTAGTCTCCTAAATAGTGATGAATCTTAATATAACTAGGAAGCTTTATTTCTCCATAAAACTGTGTTCTTCAAAGACCTGGTGTCAAAAATGAAATAAAGTGTTTGTATGTAGAGGTTTTTGTTACTGTGAGTATTGAGGTATTTTCTCTGGATAGAGAAAAGATTGTCTCTGTAGCAACTCTAAACAGTGTGAGCCACTCATAATAGAATCTGTGGGCATCAACCAAAGTCACTGGTATTCTTCTGGATTTGTATTGAGAGATAAGATAAAATTTCCCCTAATTTTTGGTTTGCACCCTGTATTCTCAGTTTATTTCCAGGTGCAAATGATAAATACAGTCCCAGTCTGTGACCTGGCTTCAATGAAATGGATGGTGTCATTAGCAGAAGTTAGTATTGAATTTGCTAAAGACTGAAGAGACATCTTTTCTCCCTTCTCAGCCATTTCTCATTTTGTTTCTGTTTGCAATGAGCGTGCATGTTTGCCAGTAAGAAAGTTTCTTTAAAGTGCCCAGTCTAAATATGAAGTCTGAAAGGCATTTCTACAAATGAGTCTTTACTTTTCATCACATTCATATAGTGCTAACAAGTTTTTAAAAAAATTTTTAAAGAATATTTCCCTTCTTGAAAAAAGAAAAGAAAGATGTCTTTGAGGCATTTAAAATAAAAGAAACTTGTACTTCAGGATGAATCCAAGTACAAATCATTTTCATAACCAGAGTTTACAAAACAAAGATTACAGAATGTACATGATCTCAAATGTATTTTGTTTAGGATCCTCTGTCCTGCTGTTTCAAACCTGTTCCCAGTGATGATAAGTTTGCAGCCTTCTGTTATTTGTTTCTTAAGGATGGTCCACCTGCCCCACTTGTGCTGTCCGACATGACCAGAACTGTTTCCTGTGGAGCACTAGCCAAGTTGAATGCCTGACATTGCTAAAGAAAGACCTGTGATAAAGGATTGGTGGTGAGTAATCAGAGAGAGTTTTAGATTAACTAAAAAGGAATCAACTGCAGGGAAGTAAATTATGTGGAGAGCTGTCTACTTGAGGATAACAGTGAGGTTTCTGATGTCATCAGTTTGTTCTGTGACTTTGGACAGGGCAGTGTTGGGTCTGGCCATACCCCAGGGAAATGATACTCCCATCTCCAGAGCAGGATGCTATTAATTCTGCAATAAGAATGAAGAAACATGATCCTCTCACTTCTCTCTACATTTCAAATAAGGAAATAGTGTAGGCTTTCCCTTTTGTGAAACATTTTTCAGTCCTTTGAATAAAGTGGGAAATTGTGAATTTCAAACAGCTACATCTATCTTTGTAAGCCCTCACTATCAGCAGATAAACAGATTTCTGGCTGCTTGCACAGCAGTGTTGCTTGCCACATTAAATAGAAGAGTTTTTATGTAAAAATTAGTATCTTATTATATTAAGATTAATAACCATGTAATCTTCTGTATATATATGCTAAAATACTATGATTTTGGTTGCCAGTCTTCCTTAAAAACTGAAGATGCTTTTAACATAAGTATCTATTGTTGTAGTGACAGGTGTTGAAAAGAGCTGCATGAGAAACAGTGGGGACCTATTAGCTTGCTGTCCTAGGGTGACGTTATGATGCTTGTATCCCCATTTGTGTGTTCTGTTTATGCTGGATATTATGTTCTGTGCCTTCAAGACTGGCTCTGAAGAGTGAATGTTTTGTTTTGGGTTTTGTTATCTGCCCGCTCCCCCACGGCTGGCGGGACACAGAGACAGGGAGTACATAGTGCGGCTTTTGCCTTTTGCTGGGCTTTTTGCTTTGCTCTTGCTCTGGCTTCTGCTTGCTCCTGCTTCGCTCTTGCTTTTGCTTTTGCTTCTGCTCATTAGCTAGTTTAGCTAAGCAGTCCAATTTTTTTTTCCTCTGGACTGTTTTTTTTCCTTTTTCCTTTTTTTTTCTTTTTTTTTCCTTCCCTTTTTGGAACTACTCGAACCTGCTCTAGACTGAGACCTAGAAACACCGAGAGCTTGCACCTCGTGGCTTGTAGCAGCCATCTCCAGCGCCGGAGGGACTGACAACAGAGCAACCACCCCCCAAGAGAGACTTTCTGAATTTGTCATCCTTTTCAGAGTGGTGAAGGAGTGTTATCATCTGGTATTGTTCATTCTGTGTGCTGAGGGTGCTGTGCCTGTTAAATAAACAGGTTCTTTCCACTTCTCTCTGAGGAATCCTTCCCGAACCGGTTGGAGGGAGGGGCTGTGTGGGTTTGCTTTCTGGAGGGGTCTCCTTTTGCAGGTTTTCTCCCAAATCTGCCCTAAACTAGGACACTTGCTTAGACTGTTTTGTCCTTCCTTTCCAGGTCTTAAAGGAGTCCTTGATGAGAAGGAACTGTGCTGATTCTCATCTACTGAGGTAGTGATAACAAAGGATCCAGGTGGGAATAAATCTTTTTCCTTCATGACATTCACAGTGCATCCCTCATAACCCACAGTGCATCTCTCAGGCATGCCTAGGAGAAAATAAGAGTTAAAGAGACTTACTGGAACATATAGTCCAATTTGCTGCATTCACAGACAGTTATTTCTGTAATCCCTTTAAAAACATGATCAAGCTCCACATTTGAACTGCCTAGAAATTGTGATAAGAGCAACTTCTGGGATGCTTTCAGTTTCTGATTCCTTTTTGAGTTACATATCTTTTTCATATTTACAATCTAAATATATTCACAGTCAATTTGTTCTGCTCTTCCTCCCTCTCCTCTTGCCTTGTGGTTTAGGCAAAACAGTGCTCTTGAGTTGTTCACTGATCATTTCCGGTAATCTTTCCATCTTTCACTGTTATTGCTAACTGTGTAACTACAAGGAGAACTATTCCTTCTGTAAGAGAGCTCTGTTAATGAATTGGGTTTTAAAAGTTCTGAGTACTTCCCAGAGAAATAGAAAAACTGCTTAGGTCAAGGGAAACATTCCCAGTGCTGTACTTACACTATCAGAGCTGCAGTTGTTTGTGGTTGTGTTACACCTCAGCTCAGTCTGTGCTCCTAAGCAGTGTGACTTAGAAGCTAACAAGGTTGTTGCCATGGTACTGGTGTTGGAACACTGACATTTTTTGGAGGTGGTGATGAAGTTGTCTCAAAGCAGCGCTAGTCTCATCCTCTGACCTGAATGTCTGCTAGTGCCTGGAAGGCACTAGGTCATTGTGTGGAAAACATTTAACTTCCCAAAATCATCCAGAAGGAATATAGCTGTTCTGGTCTGAGCCTGCTCCTTGGCATGAACCAATGTATGTGAAAGCAATTGGTAAATTCTTTCTCAAAACACACTCTCCATGTGGCCTACAATGCTAATACATCTGTTCTCATTCCTCCTCACTGTGGAAGATTGATAGGGATATTCCTAAGACCAGAACTCCTGTGCTGCAGGTTTTAGGTGATGGCACAGTATTTCTGCAAGTGAAACACCCAGGTGTGCAAGGTTTAAATATAATAAGTCTAGGGATATATTAGTATTTCTTTCAGCATAAAATGGAAACTGTGAAACTGTGTCTGCCAGTTTCTCCCTCAGCCTTGAGTTTGTATTTGATATTTTTTAAGAGGACTATTGACAAAATTAGTTCTCTGCAGATTTTTCCTTATTCATTTTGATTTTGGTTGGTTTTTTGTTTGGGTTTTTTTTCTGAGGGGGAGGGGCATTCCCCTCAGGCTGTGTTGTGACCTACTGAGTTTATAATTAGAGGCAAACTGAAATAGCACCACCAGAGAGTGCAGCAATGATCTCATTAAAAAGTCAACATTTGCTAATAGAGAAAAACTGATGTTGAAAATGCCTTTAGGTGGAAATTCTTAACAAGCTGGCTTCACTATAATGATCACTTACATACCTATTAAGGTTGCATTTCTTTTTGAGAATTCATCAGTATATTGTAGAAATGCTGAATAAAGATGCCATTTATTTTCTAATGTGTCATTCAGAAGTCAGATAAGATGCCATTATCTGCCATGGAAGCAGCAAAATAAAGGGCTTATAAGTTCTGAACTCTTTCTGATACCACAATTAGTACTTCTGCAGTTTAACCATCAACTAAGATACCACAATTTCCTACTGAAACAGAAAAGTGAAGAGCTTGTAAGCAATGAAATTTTCTTCATACCACAACCACTGTTGCTGCAGATTAACTGTCTAATACCTACTTTAGGTTGGTTATTTGGCATTCTGTTTTAAATAAATTTTAAAAAATCACTTAAAACAGGGAAAAATAACCACCTGGGAACTGAGAAGGTGTAGACTTACTGCATTTAGAGTATTTACAAAAAAGGAGAAAACAGTTTTTCTTGGCTTCATGTTGGGCTGCATATTTCAAGGCACCTGAAAGCCTTTCAGTGAGGATAACAAGCTGTAATATCCAGCCTCCTTAGGTAGCTGGTTCAAGACACTGTTCTTAGCTATAAGTCTGTAGTGAGCAAAATGGTTGATGAAGTAACTTTAAAACCAACTCAGAGTTTCAGATTAGGTTTACTAAAAGTGAAGAACCTCCTCTGAGCTCTTTGTAATTTCCATGAAAGATGGGTATAAGTCTTTATGGGACCAACGGTGGCTACCAAAGCCAGAAATATATGATCACTTTGAGCATATAAGCAGTGTATATATTCATAGAGGCTGAACTACACAGTATTTATCATGCACCAAGCTGGACATCTGAATTGAGCACTTTGTGGGACAGAGACTTAATGGATCAGGGGAGAAGTATGGCATGTGGTCAAGATTACCAGGAGAAGGGGTGAACTAAGGGCTGGAATGCAAGATCAGTAAAAGGACAGGATTGCAGAGAAGAAATAACATCTGAGACAGCCGTGGAATTAAAGGTCTTTGGAGGAGACACAAGAAGATTGGAAGCACCAGGGGAGAGAAGGTATGGACTACAGAGCAAAAGAATGTGAAAGGAATACACAAACCTGGCTCTTACCTCTCTGATTCCTCATGCAGAACAGTCTCTGTAGGAAGATACTCTATTGTATGATTTAAGTCTATCAGGAAGTTATAGAATCACAGGACAGTTGGGCCTGGAAGAGACAATTGAAAGTCGTCTCATCCAAACATTCTGCCATGGGCAGGAGCACCTACCACTAGACCAGGTTGTTCCACTGCCCGTCCAGCCTGGCCTTGAACTTCCAGGGATGGGACATCCACACATTGCTCCAGGGATGGGACATCCACACATTGCTTCCAGGGATGAACTTCCAGGGATGGGACATCCACACATTGCTCTCTGTGCAACCTGTTTCCATGCCTAAGCATTCTCATCATAAAAAATATATCCATATATCCAATCTCAATCTACCCTCTTTCAGCTGAATATCATTACTCATTGTCCTGTCTCTACAGGCATCAGTAAAAGGTTAATTTTCACCTTTCATTTAAGTCCTCTTTAATATACTGAAAGGCAGAAACAGAAGATCTCTCCAGAGGCCTTGGCTTGTCTAGGATGAACAACTCCAACACTCTCAGCCTCACGAGGGGGTTTCACCCAGGACCTTTTCTGGACCTGACCACACAGGTCTACCTCTTCTTTTGTCTCTCCTAAATGTACGTCCTCTAGGTATCAAGAGTGAGGCAAGATTTGCCTTGTGGGAAAGAGATCACCAAAACCGTCAGTTACAATATTATTGTGCCTGAGTTAGTGGAACAAAGCTAGGTGAACTTACAGAAAATAATATTGAATTTCTGTAACAGAAATTCTGTGAAAGCCTCTGTCATATCACAGCAGAAGAAAGCAAGGAAAAAAATCAGGTAAAATTTGTTTATCCAAAATGGGTTTGTTTATTTATTCTTTGTGTTGCAGAATAACCTCTATAATTCATTAAATAGGAATAATAGAAATTCTAAGCTTTTCTTTCTAATTAAGAAAACCTTTGTTGTATAGTGCATAAATGACTCAAATATATGAGAAGACAGTTTTAAGAACATGAAAAGAGAGGTCTAGGTGATTGAAGAAGTGACATAGTGAAATGCAGATAGGAAGAATACTTCCTTTTTTAATGAATGTACACTAAATTCTTCATCTTGAAACTTTCATGGATTCAGGAGTTCAGTGTGGATGCAAGCCAATCATCACTCTTTTTAAAAAATATAGACTCAACATTTAGTCAGAAGTTGTCTTAGAAATGTTTGTTTAATATGTAGCACTTTGCCCAGTCATTTGAAGTTATTTGAAGCGCCAGGTACATGTAGTACCTATTCAAAAAGTCTCAATTTTGGCAGGATTTTTTTTAATTTTGTGTTAACTTTTGTTGCTTTTTTCTTCATTTTTTACTTACTGTGGGTGATATGTGGAAGACTGGAGAGTTTCTGCACTACTTCCATCTTGTTTTCTGTAGCCGCTGACTAGTAGTAGCACCTTTTTCAAAGTAGGAGACAGAAGAGGACTCTCTTATGTGTTAAGCACTTGGTTACGTATTCCTTTGATCAAAGGAACCTTGAGATAAATGCACGATGCGTACCAGAACTCCCTCACTTTAGGATGGAAATGAATCTGTTTAATCTGCTTCCTGCAGATCCAAACTAGAGAGTTCAGCACTAGAAATACACAATACAGTAGTTTGGGTAAGAAAATAAGAATTTTTAGGAGGGTACTGCTGTAAATGCTCATCATATCCTTTGTATTTGTTGTGCTTCTGGACCACAGCTGATTTCATTGAGAAATTTCAGTTGTAGATTTTTGCAATAATAGGGTTTTAGAGTGGTTGTTTTAGCAGATCAATAGAAACTGCTGAAGGGGTTATTTCTGTGCAAATTTCTGTCGCTAAGGATCCCATTTCTGTTGTGGACCAAATCAGCTCTACTACCATGGGAAAATGTAGTTCTCTCTCTGTCCACTTTCTTTTCCTTCTCAGTCCCCATATCACCCTAACTAGTCCCCTTCCCATACCATAAGATCTCCCTGTAAGGCAGGGATCCAGTTCTGAGAGAGCTTCACTTCACAGTGTCTGGTCCAGAACCATGGTCTGGGAGCCTGCTGTGCAGCTGATTCTGCTGTGACCTCCTCTCTCACTTTATCACTGTTACAGCCTGCCCAAGTCAAGCTAATTCTCTTTCTGATATCACTGCCCCCAGACCTGACAAATTAACGAGCTGGGGTCTGTTTATCATATGTAGGCTCTTCCCTCCCTCTTTCCAAAGGTGTTACATATGCAAACGGTGTCAGTTTCAGTGTCTCTGAAAAGCCCAGGCACACTGACTCTCAGTATTGCAAAGCTCCAGCTTGCTGTCCACTCTGAAGGCACCTAAAGGGTGCAATGCCAGAAGAAGCTTGGTTGGAGGACAACTCAGTTAACTCCTTGGGTAATTGAAAGGTTCCGCTCTTCCCACTTCTATATATTTCTGAGAAAAACGCCTCCGAAGCAGACTGCAAGGGCGGATGTGGATGAGAGAAAGGGACATCACCTGTGTCAACTCCACCATGAATGAGTTTGGGCTCTGCATCGACATTATTGAGAGGCCCAGACGGGGTTTTTGACAAGTAGTTGGCTGCACAGAAGGCTTGTCCTGCACAGCAGGACACCTTAGCACCCTGGCTGGAATAGTGGAATGGTCCTGGGTGGTCCTCAGGGACCTCCACTGCTCCCACCAACCCTCTAGCCTGCACCGAGTTGTGATGTTACTGCTCAGTCTCACCCAGATCTGATTTTGTTGTAACACAATTGGAGAATTGCACTGGAATAGTTGGAAGAACATATAAAAATTGTCTAGGCAAGCACCAAAAATGCACATAATCCCAGAGACAGAAATAACACTGTGTGACTAAACAATGCATGTAAATAAAATGACAAACATCTAAAATTTTCAATAACCTGAAAATCAGGTTATTAGGATTTCATCTCTTGCTATCATTGTAAGACACTTTAATAACAAAAGCAGGTCATACTGGTAACATTTGACATGAACAGTGGTGTTATTGCAAAGACTGACATTCTTCTGAAAAGAAAACAGTTTCTTGCAAGCCATTTCCTCCTTCATTTTCCACTTAAACCACTTTAACCTATATCTGAATCCCTGCAGTGCTAGCATAATCTGAAATCTCCAAAAATTTAGAGGAACTTTAGAAAGCTTGTTTTACTGCTTAGAATGTTTGCCAATCAAAGTCCAGAGAACAATGTTAGGTTTTTTTACTCTTTACTGCAGAAGCCATACTTCTCTGTCGCCTACATATTCTTTCAAAGTAACCAATTTTTCATACTGAATAAATTGCCAATTTTTGCATGCATTGAAATACTTGAAAAGTGAAGCGAAGACAAAATCTGTTGGACATGCTATAGAAATAAAAACCTATTTTAGAGGCTTGTGTGCATAAGCATTTCAAAACCATCTCTATGATGCAACATTACGCACTACAAATCGACAGTTATCACTGATAATCTTTTATTAGGCAATTTACATTTCAAAGAGCTGGTGTTAATTTTTCATCTTCTTCTTATCCCACCCTTATATCCTTCACAGAAAAAATTAAATGACACTTATTTTGAAACAAAAGATAAAGTGACCCAGTTCTACTTTTAATAAGGCACTTCCATATATGAGTAGTCAGATGAATAAAAATTTACTCTAAAAATTAGTAAAAAATATCTCTTCATCTTTTAAAAAAGTAACTCTATTTTCATACTGTTTAGAGTCCTGGAAGCAACTGAATCTTTTGCTCCAATGTGTTACATAATTTGTCAAAGACCTTTCAATCTCCACAAGTATTTCTGGTTGTGGGGCAGATTTTGATCTCATTTATTTTTACACTAGTGCATTCTGCTCCTTGTGGAGTTTTCTCTGGCTTAAATTCTGTACTACATACCAGAAGTAAAAGCTAAAACCTTCACAAAATCTGATTATATCCTACAGCAATGCCTTTTCTTCACAAAGAGGGCTATGTTTAAAAAAGGATTTATGTGCTTAGCTTTCTTTAGAAGTCTCTAGGCCCAAAATTAGATATTCAAAAGTTTTCTGCTCAGTTTCATCTTAGTCTGTAAGCTCCAAAGTCTTTATCATTCTTCAGCAGCTGAACTTTTCTGCAGACAGCATTCAGCAGCATGTATCCCTCCTTTGTTTAAACACCTTTGGATGCTTCTTACATCAGTCTCTTCAAAAGCAATCATAAAGGAAGCTAGTAGCCTTCTCCCACCAAGCATCTCAGTATAAATAGTCTTGTTTACACACGAAGTGATTTGACCCCACACTTCCTATCATGCTGTTTTGCCTCCTAAATTACAATGTACTCACTGGTAGGACTGTTCTGGCTCATTCTTATTAAGCTGTTCCCCTCAATCCCCAGCCTACAGCAAATGCTCCATCTGCCTGAGAGTACCTTGGAGTAACTGTTGTGACAGCAGTTTTGTGTATTTGAGTGCACGGGCACATTTCACTTTTCAACTAATTGCTGGTATTCCTGCTTGTACTCTAGTTGATATTCCTTATGTTTAGATCACGGTTAATTCAGCCTTCCTTGCCTGAAGCTTCACTAGTAACTTCTATTATAGTCTTTGCTACTTTTCACTTAGCAGAGTTATTTAGCAGTAAGAAGGCCCTTTGTCACTCTTGTTGCTGTCAGACATGTCTACGAGAAACTGAAGATGAGGCTTTGTTATGCTAGCTCTGAACATTAAAGAGGCAAAATAAAAGGTGTGGAAAGAGAGAGAGCTTACAAGCAGAGTTTTTGTGTTGGCTGCTGACAGCTTGAGTAGATTTTGCTGTGGTTTCTCCTGGTTGGATTTGCCATCTGTCCTGTCCCTCCATTTTTCGTCCACTGAAGCACTGTGGGTGCTTGTGCACTTGTGTCAGGTGGCACCATCCAATCTTGGCTCTGACTGAGTGGGAGACCTGTGGTGACTTTCTCTGGTTTACAGCTGTGACTCTTTACTTTGTTCCTCACAGGGCAGCTGTTGCTGCTTTAGCTGCTTTTATAATTTCTCACCCACCAGACTGCTGTGCTGCTACTGCAATACATGATGGACATTTCTTCTTGAACTTGTTCCTCATAAAGGGGCAATGTAGAAACACACTGTCAGGTCAGATATGTGAATGTGACCATCTCCAGGCTTCAGTGAACTGAAGTATTTTATAGTCCATTCATGGAGTAGTAATGCCACAGGAAATACCTCATCAGACACAGGACAATTCCTTCCGCAGATTCAGCTCATTTCATTTAGAAATTTTAAAAAAAGTTTACATTTTAAATAGCAAATTAGAAGTGTTCATTTTCTTTATTTAGAATGTAAAAAAATGGAGCAGCTTATCCCTATAACAGCAATTATCATGATGGTATGATGTTGTTGATACACGGACCTACAGCAGAAAATGAGGACCTACAGATTAAGGTGTCCAGTGGGAGAGTATAGTGCAAATACTGTTCGAACCTTTTTATTTGGTGGGATTCTTTTGTTTGTTTGTTTTGTTTATAAGTAAATTACTTGCAATAAGACTAATCAAAAGGAAACAGCTGTTCTGTGTCTGTTTACCAATTCTTAAGTCATATTGGAAAGTAACAAGAAAAGAGAGCTGAATGATAAAACAGGGACATTTTAAA
Organism: Motacilla alba alba; assembly: GCF_015832195.1. Classification (NCBI taxonomy): domain Eukaryota; kingdom Metazoa; phylum Chordata; class Aves; order Passeriformes; family Motacillidae; genus Motacilla; species Motacilla alba. Next base: position 35,269,614 of record NC_052046.1, on the reverse strand, counting down.
AAGTCATTATTTGGTTTCTCAGGAAAAATTTGCTTGGGAAAAACTATTTAAACCAGAAATTATGTATTTGTTTCTACAGTTTGGAAGCTGAATTGTGGTGTTATTATTTAGTACTCTCCCCTTGTTTTCTGTGAGTGGATCGATTCAAATCGCAACAGTCTCTGTAGTCTGAGGCTTGAATTGCACCAGGACAGGTGTCTGGGATGAGTTTCTCTGTTAATTTGAATCTATTTCAGAGCAAGTCACAGCATTTTCACAAGAACAATAGAGAGGCTAGAGAACAATGATGCTGCACTGTGTCCCTCTGCTCCCGGCTGGGGGAGCAGGATCGACGGCGGCTAGCTCCGACACTAGATGACTTCTGATATCTCTTGGTTTACAGAGAATCAGATACTGAAGCACATCTATGTGGCCCCTGAGTACCACTTCTTTTTGTACCATTGAGAAGATGGTCAACAGTTTTCATTGCTTTTCCCATGTCCTTTCACTATTTCTTTCCCTGGGGAAAGCTATGTGAATCATCTTTCAGTCTACTCCTGCTGCTCCTTAGACACCTTCTCCTGAAATTCGTCAAGTGAAATGAAGTCTGTTGACTGGGTGTCTTGATTGGGAAAAATTACAGAGGTTAAAAAACTTGAAGCTACACCTCAAGTGACAGAAAACAGCATATGACATCAAAAGTTTGCTTAGTGTCTAACTTCTGCCCGCATTAGGAGTGCAACCCCCCAGTGTTTGGCACCACTCACACGTAACACAGAAATTTTCCCTGCCCTGGAAAATTGCTATAGAATAACCTCAGGAAATGAGCAGATGCAACAAGCAGCAGAATGGATATAAATCAATAGTGAAATAAAATTGGCTGGTAAAATAAGCAATGGTCAAAGCACACCATCTGCTTTTGGCTTCTTTTTTTTTTTTTTCAGAGCCTACAAATCACTAAACAGTGGCTGGACTGAGTTTAAAAGCATTTGAGGAAAAAAATATGTTGCTGTGGCTCCTGAGCATATGTAAAAGAATGGATTCCAGTTGTATCTGTATCTTTTCCAATAATTCACAGGGTATTACAATTCAAGACTATCTTATTCAAAAGTATTTCTATTTCTGAACCAAATTTCTGATGACCAAAGCAGCAGCTAATTTTACAATTCAGAGGCACAGCTCTGCTTTCAAATCTCCAGGAAAAGCATCTGTATTGGAAAACTTTCTATAAGCCAATGGCAATATCTTTCTTTTTCTGAAGGAGCATAACTCAAAACTTCTATGAGTTGTGATTTTGCTGTATTTTCTCAAAACACTTTGAAAATTTGCTACCTTCAAAAAAGTGGTCATATATTAAATCAAAATGTTTGCTGAGAGCCATATCTTTTGAAATTTGTCCTCACAGGAGTAATGTGTCTCTGATTCTTCTGGCAACTTCACTGAAAGGAGGCTTTAGACTGCATAAAGAATCAGTACTGCCCTTTGCTAAAGAAATATTATCTTTTTTTTCCCATGGCAAGAGATTGGATAATATAAGAGGTACTATGAAGCACATCCCAAACACACTAATGGCCTGGAACTGGAATGCAAAATACAACTCTCTAGTTCCATGTCACATACTTCAGTAAAATTGTCACTCTGTTTATTGAGACTTGCCACATTATCAAGAGGATACCAAAATCTACTGCATACAGTCTCTGTTTTATGTAATCCATTCTCTCTGAACTGTGTGCCTAGTGGAAGGTACAATTCCTCCTCCCAAACCCCACCTTGCCTTGAAGTTTTACATCATGAACATCAGAAAATTGTAGTCTTGCCAAGTTGTAATTGTCACTAAGGACAAAACAATAGTATTGGTCTTATATTTTAAAATAGCAGTGGTTTTGATTACTAGTAAACTACTTTTTTTTCATCTATTACACTAAGTTACAAACAATAGAAGCCAGAACCCAAAGTAAGTATGATTTCCTGCTGTTCACCTCCTGACACTACAGGTACCTCTGAGATTAAGTGATTCTGCTCTTCATCTCCACCACTTGTCTCATATCCTCTTTTAGGTGTATTTCATCACTTATGGAAAAACCTCACCTCATTTTCTAGGCTTTTCTAAATGTAAGATTGTAATACTCAAAATACTTGAAAGCTACTATATATCCCATTGTCAGCATTGTAATACAGGGAAGCAGAAATATGCAGAAATGCTAAAGAGTTAGGGATTTCAGTCCTGAAGGCTAAGGTGTGTTATTTAAGCTTTGTCAAGCGCTAAATCTTCTGGACAGATTATACTACATATTGCAGCTGATAACCATCAAGGGAGCAGTTCACAATTTGCCCCACCTGCTTTAGCCTTGTAAGAACAAATATTTGGGCATTCAGTAATCTCTTGTGGTTTTTTTTCTTGTTTAGTAGGTTTGACTGATGAATTAGGTCTGGAGGGATCATCTGCTTACCAGTTTCCAAGTAGTTATCAGGTGTAGTCTGTGGATGACCTCCTATTATGGCATGAACCCTGTATTTTATGGTTTCTTATGTGGTCAAATGAGACACAAGGGCCTTACTTCTCTGTTACAACTGATCATTCATCATAGACCATGTAGTTAAAACAAATACATATTATCTTACAGTTCCATACCTCACAAGGGCCACAGTCCCACGCTTTACTATCATGTTTTATTGCAACATACCTAAGATGGTGATTTGAGACTTTCAGGAGGAGTAAAAAAAAAGGTCATTTATGTGGAGGGTGTTGCAGATATTACAAAAATGTTGAGGCCATAAAAGGCGAATAAAATTTCCAGTGGTATTTGTCCTCTATGATTCCTAAAATCTAGGACATTTGAAGTGAAGTGTAAACATAGTAGTTTTTCTTGGTTTTCTTGCAGGGAGTCTGAAAAACTGATTTATTTTTATATATTTTTAATGTAGTATAGATAATATATATTATATTATATATAATATATATAATATTTTAATATATAATATATAATATATTATATTTTAATATTATGTTAAATGCATATAGATATATATATATATATGTATATAACACATACATTTATTTTTGCTAATTTTATGAGAGAAGAGAAAATGTTTATGAAGGGGAATGGCTTCTTTGCAATATCTTTCTTAATGTATTGGAAAAATCAAGGAAAAAAATGTGTTTGAGTCCTGGCTTTCTTTTTTCCTCCTGAAAATATGTGGGACAATTTGCCCTCTGAGCTCTTTGGAGAAAAAAAAATATTTTTACATAGAAGGGCAGTTGGACTGGGAAGAAATCAAAGCCTTTTCATCACACTCCCCTGTGTCCACCACAGTTGTCTGGCAAAGTTCAACAGGGTAGGTAATGTGAGAGAAAGAAACTCACAGCAACTAAACACAGCCCTGATTCATGTGCAGTCTCTACTAACTACCATTGAGTTCTGGACAGTTTCCAACAATACAGACAAATGCAAGAACTTCTGCAGATGAATGTAAATGTGATACAGAATTAATCCTGGATCTAAAGGAGTTTTCACTGTTGTCTGATGCAATTTGTGAGGGATTTTAATTTAACTTACTTTGGAAAGGAAACTGAGAGTCCTTGGTGAGGAAGAAGAGAGAAACTTTTTTATTTCTATAGGAAATAATTGACATTGTAAATTTTCCACATGCGTTGGAAAGGCACCAGCCTAAGCCCTACAGTTCCTGCAACCTTGCAGGGGCATCACAATTTGCTCATTTAATTGCTCTGCTACTGTTTAAGGCTGTTGGACCTACAAGTGCATCCAACTTTCTTCAGAAAATACTGAAACCTGATTTAATGTGTCAATATAGAAAAAAGAAAAGGAAAGGAATATGAGGATTTATTTAATGGGTTTTTTCTCTGTCAAGTCATAACTCCCTGTGCTCTCTTAGAATGTCTTTCAGCTCCCACTGTGTCACTGCAAGGGATTTACGTGTAAATTTCATCTCTTCCTCTCATCTGTTTGACTACTTAAACCTGGTGACTTCTAAAATATAAACAAAAATCCAGACATTTGTCTTGCAATTGTCTTGGGAAAAGGCTTATTTCTACAGGGTGCTTTCAGGTGTCTTTGTGCTCATCTTTGGTTGCTCACATGCTGTCTGGCTAACTGTGGCAGGCTTTGGGCTTCACCATAGCTTTACCATCCTGGAAATAAAACTCTAGTAAACAGAAAACAATCTGTACAAAATGAATAAACAGGAAACCTACCAGGCCTTTTTACATAGACTAGATTAATGTATTATTTGTTGCCAGGCGTCACATGGTCCTGGATTTTTACCTGTTTATGGGAGAAAATCAAAGAAAACTCAGCAGAATTTTGCTAGCTGCTGAATAAACAGATTGCCATTATTTTTAGTCGTCTAGTGATCAGTAGACAATTTTTCATGACCTGCATTTTTTCATGACCTTTATGCAATGAAACACTAGCACTTCTCTATTTCCAATGATGCAATTAAACAAACTAGGCATTCAGTGGCCACTGCTTATGTTAAATTAGTCATGATTTAAGTTGTGATGAGACAATGTGGCAGGAGTCAAGTTCCTCCACTTGCAGCTGGACATTTAGGTGTAAGATATGCCCCAAAGTGTGCCAGCAGGGGGTCACAGCTCCAGAAAGACATTGGGAAACACCTTATTTGAAGGGTCCATGTACAGACACTAATACTGTGGTATGTATACATAGTAATATAGTTCCCTTTTCCCCATTTCTTTGTCCTGTCCTGTTAGGATTTTTATTCATATCCAGTTCAATTAAGTCAGATACTTAGCAGTGACTATAAATAAATATATCTTAGCATTGGTGTCAAATTAAGATTTATGATTTGGCTTCCTTGTATACAGTGTAGTCTCCATAAACCTTTGTCAGTCTACAGGGTGCCCCTTGTGGCACTAAAGGAATTGAATGTTTTTACACTGTTCTGCCATATCACATAAGAACCACGAGTAAAGGGGATAAAATCTCCTTGTTCCCATTCTCTGCTACACTGATAGAGAACAGTATCTGAGAGGTGGGTTTGGCTCCCTGGTTCTCCCTTGTTGTAATGTAAAGAAGCACAGGGCTTCTGGTACTAGCTTGGACTAAAATAAGTTATTGGATATAAGCTGTGCAGCTCACAGCCATCTGCCCCTAGAAAATTTGAAACATCCTGTTTCTCTTCAGAAGCAGGAGAGCAACAACCTGGTTTATTAGCTTGAGGCTGTCATGTACTGCTGCTACTTGTTCAAATGTTGTTCAAGTCTAGACCTCTGGCTATCTCAAACCCACTCTTTCATGTTCATATTTGTATGCTCCAAAGCTTGGACCAGTAAATCTTATTTGTTGCTAGTGCAACATCTTTCAGCATTTGTGCTAAGTTAAGCTCTGGTTGAGTTACCAAAGACAAAAGGAACCCATAACCCTGTGTGGGCCTGCATTGCTTTGCAGCAATCTTTGAGAAAAGAGGAAAAGCAAAAGGATTAGTCTGCAATGTTTCACTAGTGTGGTGTTAAACATCCTCTAAGTTGTGTGTTTTCATAATTAAGGTGGTAGGATTAAAACAGTAAAAAATTTATCAAGTCTCACTTAGATGCTCACTTCAGAAATGTGGTGGATTAAAAAGCTATTTTCCTTGGATGGTTTGCAACAGCTCTTTGCCAGAACTTAAAGGGATGAAGAGGGTCTTTCCAGTGTTCATTATTACCCTCAGGACAATGAGAATTTACATTACCATGTTGTAGAGGTCACTCTGAAAAGGAGGCTGAGCATGATTCCCAGTGCTTCTGGATTAGAAACTGAACTCTCACTTTGGGCAATAGGATTTTAACCATTGTACCAACTGACTCAGTAAGTATCTGTCTCTGTTTATCATCTTGGCTTGACAAAAACATGAGAAAAAGCTGAAAGATACTTTCAACTTGTAATTCATATTTTTTTTTCATAAACTGTTAAATGATTTTGAACTTCATTTTCTCTCTGAATGCAATAAGAGCAAACATACAAACAAACAAAAATTTATTTTGCTTGGATTTGGGTTGCACTAGCAATCTTTAAAAATTTGTGTATTTCCCTTATTTCAACTCTGAAATTTTAGAGGGAACTTCCTCTTTGAAAGAAACATGTGCATTTTGTGATATGATTTGGAACAGACATTGATTTGAAAACTTCAGTAAGATAGGGTGGTTTCTTCCTATTTTTGCTTATTGCAGACACATTATGAAGTCATGGAATGGTTTGGGTTGGAAAGGACCTTAAAAATTGCCTAGTTCCGATCCACCTGCCAAGGGCAGGGACACCTTTCACCAGACCAGGTTGCTCAAATCTCCATCCAGCCTGGCCTTGAGTACAGGTATGGGGCATCCATGGCCTCTCTGAGCAACCTATTCCAGTGCCTCACCACCTTCACATTAAAGAAATTCTTCCTAATAACTAAACTTTCCCTTAAAAAGAAGATTTTTTTTGTCCATTCTTTTGACTTTCTTGAATTAGACGCAGTTGCAGATGCAGACCAGATTTGAAACAAAAATATGTGTGATATATAAGTACATTCTTGCTAATAAGATTCAGATTTGGGTTTGATGCAATAAGAAAATTTTCCTCTTTTAAAAACTGTCAAAAGGAAAAAACAAAATAGAGAGTGCCTAAATAAATCCTTTTTCTATATCTCCTAGAAACAAATACCTGTCCCTTGACTTTATTTCTCATTTACACAGATCTTATTTTAATAGCTGTTATTGTCTTCAGTTTGCACTGGCTCTCTTTTGAGCACCTGCAATTCACCATGCTCAGATTACATGTGACCATGACATTGTTCAAGGTTCATGTTTTATAATAAATTGCAAGATGATGGGGAAGTATCATATGACTGCTGCCAATACTGAAGAGATATTGCTTTATAGACAGTTGGATAGAAGGCTAAGCTGGTGCAAACCCTTACATGGATCTGCTCAAATATTCTCCTTACAGTGAACTCCTGTTCAAAGACAAAAAGAGTTTTATAATCCAAAAATCCTGGTTTTCATTCAAAACAGCAGAAGGGTCATTATTTTGAAATAAAGAAAGCACCAATCAACAAATTAGGGCAGAACAGAAATAAAAAGTGTCTGTATAAGACTTGCAGTCCACCTCTGTCTTGTCAGCCAAACACTGCTGTGGTTGGCACAGCTTACCCCTGAGATGACACAGCAGGTTGAGAAGGTCCAGGTGGAAGAACAAAGCCCTCTCTTTTCCCACCTCCAGGGAGCTCTGGCTGCCTTAGTCTTCTTAAAAGATTGTATACATCTAAGTCAAGAGAAAAACAGATACTCTCTGTGATGTGCATAATGATCACAGAGTTTTCTCGGTCATTGCTTCTAATTTTTGTTATCAAGAAAGTGGATGGAGGTGCTTTTTCCTCAACAGTTGCAACAAACCAAGCACTCAGCTCTCATACACAAAAGCTGCAAATGTTCTTTGTTTTTATATGTAATTCCTTTCATAAGATATGAAGATATATTGGCATTTTAATTTCTGCTTTCATTGCAGGCAAATAATTAATCAAAATATTCTATTTACTGGAATGATAGAATCATAGAATGGCTTGGGTTGGAAGAGACCTCAAAGAATATCTAGTTACAACCCTTCTGTTGTGGACAGAGGCACTTTCACTAGGCACTTTCTCAAAGCTCCAACCAGCCTAGTCTTGAGCACTTCCAGAGATGGGCCATCTGCAACTTCTCTGGGCTACCTGTTCCAGTCCCTCAAAGTAAAGAAATTCCTCCTAGTATCTAACCTAAAATGCTTTCAATTTGGAAACTATTTCCCTTTTTCCTGTCACTACATGCTCTTATAAAAAGTCTCTATCCATCTTTCTTGTCAGCTTCCTTCAGGTACTGTGAGGAATTATGTTCCAAAAGAAGCAGTGTCTACTGCTATTTACAAAGAATTATTTGCAAGGCAGCTAAATTGTGACTCAAGGGTGTGGAAAATTAATGAAAGAAAGTTTTGGCAGAAAGATTTCAATTCTTGCTTTAAACTGCTCAAATGAGACATCAGTGTACAGAAACTCCACCTGTGAACAAAATTAATGCTTTGCAGCTATGCAAATTTTTAACATGCATAGGAGGATAATAATATGATAGAATAGTTACTCTGCATTGTAATACTGCCAGTGACTGTTGGATCAAAGACAATAAAAAAATTTGATGATGTGTATCACATCGTGATAAGCATCTATTAATTAGCACACACTTTTGCATGCCAATGTATTCATAGATTATGCAGCTTGGAAGAGAGTAACAATGGGTCAAGAACAATGGTATATGTTCAAGATTTGGTTTTGAATTACTGAATAAATGGTGGCCCAGAGTGTTAATCTGCACTAGAAGCTTTCAAAACAATTCTCTCCTAAGCAATACCCTAGCAAACTGGCCTTGCAGGTCAAGTATGTCTGGTGGATTGCAAGAAACGTAAATGTTTTCTTTCATGCTTGTACAGAACAACCTATGTGAGGGAGAGAGTGGATAGCACATATCTATTTTTTCCCCTTATGTGCTTATTGTCAGGAGACCTTCCACAGGGAAAATTCTGCAGGATAGCAAGAATGAAATGACATCTGAGGCCCATGAGGGCCTCAAAGATTAGTGCTTTTCTCTCTGCTTCTCACTTGCTTCACTTGTGAGCTTTGTCTCACTCCAGAAGAATGCAGGGGTCTTGATACCAAAAACTGGTGAAGTAAAACTCTTTGACATCAATGTAAAATTAAGAAGAGGACATTCTTTACTCAGCCAGGTTCACAAGGGGATATAGGCACTGAAATTCTGTACATGCTGAGTACAGAAAAGGCTCCTGTTTAAATACTATATTTCACATATATTTTCATTTGTTTTCCTGCAATGAACATGTACATGATAATAATTTCTTCAAAATTACTTTCTTCACTCCCTTTTGTGCACATGTTCTTCTGTCCTGGGCATCTCTTTGGTGATCTCTGGTGGTTGGTGACCTCAAAGCCATACCTGACAACCTGATGAACTACTTCTTTCAAAGTTAGGAGAAAAGTTGGCATACGTGGGCTGGTTACTCTCCCATTCTTTTTCTTGGTTACTGTTTAACCTGATCCTGCAGAAAAAGCATTGTGTGGTTCCATGGGCTGGTGGTTTTTGAAGAATAAGCATTGTGTTAACCCACCAATGTGCAAACAGTTCTTCCACTGGTCACAGTCTTAGAGGACTCTTGGAGACCGATGTGCCTCTGGAGCATGAAAACCTGCAGTGAAAACAAACTAGAGCCTCACAAAGACAAATTGAAACAGGTTTTGACATGTCACATGATAACTAAACTATTTGTAAATTTTTATTCATTCATAGATGTGTATGCTTTTCACCTACAAGATTTACCACAGTCCTGGATGAAGAAGATATGTAGCAAGATTGCTGCAGACAGGTTGCAGTGTAGTTTTTGGGCAGTTGCAGTGTCTAGGGAACTGGAGATATAAAGGAGCAGTTGTCTTGATTTAATGGTCTGTTCATTCATTTTTGATAATTAAGACAATTTGAGGTGCATGTAAGATCATGGTCCACTAAGTTTTTATATAACCGTCCTCTGACATCCATTATTTCAGACTCGCCTGGCCTCTCCATGCTGAAGGCTCACATATCTCAACTCAGTTTCCTTTAATTTTTTTAATGCTTTTCTGAAGATGTAAGATTTTAGATTCAAGAGCAACTAGAGAAACTTATGTTGTAAAAGTCAGAGAGAATCACAAGCCTGAAATTTGAAAGAAGTTTGCCAGAAATAAGTAGCGTCATTTCCTCAGCCAAACTATGGATCTTTTCTGTAAATGCTATTGTTTCCAATGATGTTATGCCATTTCCAATGGAGGAGTGGGAAAAAAATATAAACTAAGATAATTTTGTGATGATAGCAGGGAGGGAGGAAAATTTTAGTGGGTTTTAATCAGAGAGATTACCTACATCATATTTGAAGTATTTTCAACTTAAAGCTTTTCTGTAGGAATAGAGAAGAAAGGGTGAACACACAGCTTTGTTTACTGCGGGTATCAGTCCAAGTCTATTACCAGAACTAACTATAGTTGAAATAAATAAAACAATTTGTTACTCCAAATTAGAAGCATCAAAGAGAAAGAAATCTATTGTTCTGAGACATTGATGAATTTGGCTCAAGGGGTCATTGCCATCAGCAGACAAAAGCTGACACATGCTGCATTGTGCTGCACTGCACGTTGTGCTCCAATAGGCATGCAAACACAATGTTTTTCACTTTGCATCATACACCATTGGTAAAAAACCATAGTCCTGTAACATTGACTACGGAGAACTATCTGTCCTTGTGTGCCTGTAAATGGAATTTTAAATTGTGTCGCATGTGCCATTAAACAGAACTTTCATTTATGTCACTCCCACAGAGCAGCTGATAAAAAAGACTAAGGCAGAGCAGTACTGGATTTTTTTTTAAATAAATCTTAATTAAAAGTGAAACAACTATGAGTATGGAAAAGGAGTCTTCCCTCCAGTGACGTGTCAGGGAGAAAAACACAAGGTAGGTCAGGAAACATAGGTTTTTCTAAAAAATCTGTGCTGTGCTAGAGAAGCAAGTGAGAGACAGCAGTACTGATGGTGGTAAGAATGACATGCATTGTGTAGATTAGGCCCACAGCAGAAAATTAATGACCTAAACTTGAGAGCCACTATACACATTGGGTCAAGAATATGTCATCAACTTTTCTAAAACTAGTTCAGCACAGGAGATGAATACTCGGCTTTCCTAGACCCAGTAACAAAGAATACAGCTAGAAAGGACCTCTTTAGAGGATCTAGGTCATTCCCAATCTCAGGAACTCTTCTAGAAATTTTCCTGGCAAAAGGGTTTTTTTCTAGACGTTTCTATATTCTTTCTTGCATAATGCTTTCTCTGTGTTAACCATCCATACCATCATAGACATCTTATCTATATGCAATTCAGGATTATTGCTTTTGTTCTATATCCAGGAGACATATGTAAATATTTATTAACGCTTTCATTGAAATGTAGTGTCTCAACTAAATAAATATCCAGTTATTTCTGATTACTCCAACACCCTGAAATTTTGTAACCTGTTCTTGTTGCTCTCCTCTGAAACTTTCCCTTAATATAACAGTTCTAAACTGTTGTGCTTAGACCAGATTATTTCCATTAGTAAGGCTTTTACTCATGTTGGTCGTTAGTCAGTTTCACTGCTCGTAGTACTGCTAATAACTCAGATGATGCCATATTGGAAAAGTATGAGTTGTTAAAACATCTTTGATTTATGAGTCATTCTATTCCCCATCTCCTTTCCTGCAAAGCTGCTTCACAGATGTTTTTCCAGTTGAACTTGTGCAATTCATTATTCTCATTGTGCAGATTATCTCCTTGACTTGTTGAGATAATTTTGCATGATTTCTTTCTGCCAGAGTGGGTGTAATCTTTTCCACTTCACACACACACAAACATAGTAACTGCACAGTCTACTCAAGGGTTCAGAATGATTAATGTAAAAGCCCATTTGATAAATTTTTACAGTTTGATGGTGCAGCAAGAAGGACTATTCTGACTATTATTTTTCTAATCAATTCTATATTTGGTTCATGGTAGCTCACACCTGAACTGTATTGCTGCAGTAAAATTCTGGAAAGGTCATCAGAGACAGACAAAACCTTCCCTAAAGTAAGAGATATTGCATCTACTCTCTTTTGCCTATCTACAAAGCTTTCAAAGACTTTTTTTGCCCTTGAGGAGATTATCTTAGAGGGCAATGTATTTTCCCTCTACTTGTAGCTTCTAGATTAGAGAAACTGGTGTCAGGGATGCCAGAAGGGAGTTGCCTAAGAGAACTGAGTATATGATATCTTAAGGTCTATTTCATCCCAATTTTCTGAGATAGAAAGACATTGCTTGCTAGATTGTTCTTTGGCACTCTGATAGCTTTATATAAGCCTGATGAACGCAGCCTCCAGAGACTTATTACATAAAACTCAATTATATGTGCTCCAAGAAAGAGCTGGAACAAAGATATACTGGGTTGTTAGGGAAAAATATATTTTGGGAAGTGGAGACGTTATTTAGGTATACATCTCATCCTTAATTAAGGATTGAGCCCACAGTAAAATCTTAGTGGAGTCTCTGCTTACATATCTTCTTGGTAGTTGTATATTTTGTACTTCACCAATAAAAATAACTTACCAGTTTGCACTGGACTCCTCTCTGTCCTGCTGTCATTTCCTACTTGCAAAGCCACCAAGAAGTTTCAAGCACTTTGACTCTGAAGTTTTGAAACCAGTGCAGCTTAAAGCAGAGTCTATGGAGTTGCAGGAACAATTGGCTCATCCTAGACTCAGACCCAAGCTTGTGCCCAACTGTTTCTTTGCAGAGCAGCATTGGGACATAACTCTGCACCACCAATTCAGAAGGAGCAATGGGTGGAAGGGGAGAATTGTGAACCATGCTTTAAAGAGAAGTGCTTCAAGATGCATCGAAAAGAGACATAGTAACTGCTTTTCTCTGTGACTGTCAGAGTAAGGAGTAGAGAGGGTATAAAAATGTTTTGTTTTCCATTTGAACTGCATATGATTACTTTTGTTTATGTCACAGTTGTTTCCAGCTCCAATAATGGTTTTTAGCCACCTAGCCTTCTTGTCATTACTATCCTGGCAGTGCAAGAGCTTCATACTCTTTAATGCACACAGTTTAGAAACTAGACTTTTGTCTTTACCAAAATTCATTTTTTGATCAATTAGTAGTTATATAACAATGCACTTTTTGTTTTAATCCAGCCCTTGCATTGTGCAGGTAGTGAAGTTTGACACCTTGTTTCTATGTTTTCCACTGCGCAAACACTTTAAACAAGTGCACATAGAAACTACATGACTGTTATCTTAATACTCCCAGGAGACTTAGACAGAAAGACTGGATTGCACAGAAGATAGGCAGAGGAAGAAACTAGTGCAGGGTATGCCACTTCTGAAAGCTGAGTATTTTCTAAATCATGTACTTGTCAATCCTGGTTTCTTCTTTTGGTAAGAAATATAATTTGTCTGCTTCTTCTGGGGGGAAAATGGCAATTTTTATGCCTCAGTAAATGGGAATTGTAGAATATGTTATTTCCTGCTGTAACTAACAAATGACATAGTGAGCCATTTTGTTTTGACTTAGTGGTTATTCTGGCACGATCTTAAGAATCTGGGTTTTTTTTTCTGTTGTTTCCAATTTTTTTTTTTTTATGGTCGAAATGGTCTGTTAAGTTTGCCTAATTACCTCAATGACTGGTCTTAAGAAAAAGGCTGTCTGTTATACCAAAATAGGTGGAGGTTTGATTTGTAAAATAATTTGTAAGTTCTCATCCTTTTTCTGTACATTCAAACACATGTACAGAAAATATTGGGCTAGAGATGTGAGCATTTGAATACTTGGGGTTATCAGCACAAATAAGTGCAGTCATTGTGGATAACTTTATACTGACTTTTTATAAAAAGTTGCATATTTCTACCCTTTTCTCCATTTTTTTCTTCTCAAACTATAGAATGAGCAAACCCACTTTTCCCAAATACGGAAATATATTAAATTATTTTTGTAACTAAATGAAAATGTTTGTTTATAAGGTAAGGGATAACATGATGTTATTATTAATTTTTAAATAAATATATTAGGGTTTTCCCTAATAACTGCACTCTCGTGCAGACAGTAATTTAATCAGGAGCCACATAGGTTTGTTTCACTGCTGGGAGGATATAAGGCAGTTTACTCCAAAAGTGAGTGATGCCTTTCGTGCTTCTCTTGAGAGATGTAGACTGTTGTACCTCTAGTTTGACCTGTTACTACAAGGAATGTAACACGCAAGAGCAGAAAAACATGTTAAAAATACAAAGGGGTATACCACGCCTACAAAAATATTCAGGGTTATACCTGAATCTATTCTCACTTATGGCCTTAATCAAATCATAATATAACATAAATGCCTATATCCAAAGTGAAACTCTTGCTCACTAAAATATTTTGACTGTATTCCAGACTTCAGCTAGAGACAACAGACTTTTTCCAGTCTTTTGCTTAGGGTATTAGAGAATGCCACACACCTTTTGTTCACTGGGTCAAGCCATTGTGAAAGCTAGGATCTGCTGTGATTTATCACCTCTGGAAAGACTGCATTATCTGCATAAAACTACACCTGTAACTATGGACAAAACATCCCAGGGCTTCACTTGATTTCTAGAACATTTGTTAGATACTGCAAAATTCTTAAAACCGAATAACTACCTCCAGGAATCTTGTGCAAAATGAGAACATTTTTCTGTCATTTAACTTACATAAAATAGGCAGTTTCATAGAAGATAAGAAACATTTGAGAATAAATACATCATAGTATTTAAGACTCTTTAGCTTACAGTTTTGTGAATTGGAAACCAATCCAGGACTACATCAGATCCATTCTAGAAAATAATGCAAGTCTAAGGTTGTCAGAACAAGCTTCATGTGTTAATCTCTCTCAAACCTAGTGCCAACTGGAATTATCTTGTTAAAAAGGAGCAGGTGAGTAAGGGGTGTGTGTGTGCAGGTGCGTAGACATAAATATTGAGTTTGGATCAATATTAAATGAAAACTCCAATCCACTTCTGTAGTCATAAGGGGGGAGATGTGGCAAGATTCCTACAGAATCTTATAGTAACAAGTGTGTAGTGGGTTGCCCTGTCTGGATGAGTGTTTCCAGCATGATGTACTAAGACAAACTTGGCATATAATATATAATAGCTATCATATTATTACATGATATAATAGCTGTGTTTTAGGGGGCTTATTTGTTTTTTATTTTTTATTTGTTTGTTTTGTTTTGTTTGTGGTTTTTTTGTTCTTTCTTTCTTTCTTTCTTTCTTTCTTTCTTTCTTTCTTTCTCTCTTTCTCTCTTTCTTTCTTTTGAAGCAGATATATTACCTACTATACTTTAAAAAGTGCACCTACTTGAAAAAACTCTAAAAATATCATTGAAGGGCACTACTTGAAAAATTATTTGCATCCTCTTTCTAGGATAGCCACATACAGTCATATAATAAGGCTGTTGATTATGTTCATAGTTCTATTCCAGGGTAAGTACTTATTCATTTATCAACGGGTAATATGAAGAATTTCTCAGCTTCCTTCATGTATACTTGCTTGTAATGCTTTATATGCCTGAATAGAAGGCTAATTACTGTAGTGTAATAAATAATGAAATCTGAGACCTATGTAATATAAATGCAGAAGCAACAGACATCTGAGTAAAGAGAATGCTATGGCTAAAAAAATGAAATCTTTAATTGTAAAAAATGCACCCAGCAACTCAGGGATGCTAAGAAAGGTTAGTATGAGTCCATCTGCTTGCAGAAGGGAGATTCCTATGTAAGGAAGTTCTGACACTTTGCTTTTGATCGGAAACAGTCTGATTATGTTGGAATTATGGTGGTTGAGCCCTGTATTTATTTGTTTATACAAATATTTATCTTTACACTATGTTGCCAAATTAAATTCCAAACTCTTTTAGTTTATTTTCAGTTTAGAAGAATTAACTGAGGCACAAAAATATTTCATTTTTATCAAATTGTAATGGCTCAGAGAAATGGTTGAACACAATTGCGATCTTTAGTTATCTATCTTGGGCTCTACAGCTTGGATGATACTTAGTTTAATCTGTTTACATTTGGCTTTATTTTTTAGAAGCAAATACCTCAGGTCAAATTCAGCTTTATTCTCAAAAGATACTGAATTTTATCATTTACATCAATGAATACTAAAATCACTGATTTTTACAAGATGTAATGAAACATACTTTCAAGTGTTCAGCCCATCTCAAAGTTCAGCTCATAATATGATTAATCCCATCGTCATGACAGGCAGGATTTGAACAATAGCATCCTTGCTAACGTAGCAAATATGCACTCATGGTGATGAAAAAAACTCCAGGATCTTTTCAGGGTGAAAAGTGTCTTCCTTACTCCAAGCCAGTTTGTTGTTCTTGTGATCTCATTGTGGATGAAGGAGAGGGAGAGGACTGTTCACATTCCGGTGTAGCCAAGCTCTGTTTTCTCATGTGTGAAGACTGTATGTTGCACTAGGGACAAACCACCCAGGTCTTGAGACAACAGCAATTTACTGCACTGCTTTTGCAGTTTACAAACTGTAAACAATAATGTTACAGGAAGGTGAAGTAGGACTGGCTCACAGGCAGAAAAATGTCTGGCTGCACTAATGCAGCTAAAGGAAAAACGGAAATTACAACATCCTTGCAGATGATGTAAAAACACTTCTATTTTCATTAATTGAGGGTCAACATGGCTGAGAAGAAAGTTGTATTTCTATGTGAAATACCAGGTGAGAGTCACTGGTTAGGGCACACCCACCACACACCATCTTGCGGTCTGGCTGTGTGCTGAGGCAAGGGCTTCTCTAAGAGACTTGTCACAGAGAGAAGTGCTGAAATATCACAGAACAAAGCAGTATAAATTCACCTCATCACTGTCCGTCCCAGAGTCTACCAAATTTCTCTGAATTACTGAATCACTCCAGTGTTGTGCAAGTCTCTGCTGTAACAACTATTGCCATGCATCGAAAATGTCTACATTTATAGACTTTGTTATGCAGCTCTATTAACAGGTACTGCAATTTGTTTCTTCCAAAGCACCACACAAATAAATTATTTAGATGAATGAAGTTAGCTGAACTACTTTTTAAGAACTTCTTTCTGTTCATAAAGTATAATTAAGTAAATATTTTCTTTGGCTTTCACATATTATTATTCATATTCATATCTGCCTGTAGCAGTGGCTAAACATCAGAAGACACCAAAGCTTTATTGAAAAGAAAACAAAAAACATACTTTATCAATTTGGGGATGATAATAAAGTTCAATTATTTTACCAAAATTAAAAAGTAATTTCTAGAACTAATAATATAATGTGTACAAATATATATATATGTGTGTGTGTGTGTGTATGTGTGTGTTTATAGTAAATTTCAATAATTGCTAATATATTTATTCAAGCTGGTATTATTTATTTACTGAAAATTTAAAATGTATTTTTTGCAATTATCTATTAAAAAAGAAAAAAATACCAACACCCCCCCAATTCCTCCCCAAATTTTCAATTTATTGTGGGTCCAGTGAATTTTGTTTTCTTTAAAAATTGTGGCCTAATTATCATGACTGGAAAACAATGCTTGACTGAGACTTGGAGAGAAGAGAGACTCTGGACAGTTTAGCATTAATGGGGCAAGACAGGCTTGGGTTTGTTTTTTTTCTGCCTCTCACCTTGAGACCACAAGTACAAGAAATCAGACTATGGGACATTCCTGAATTGACTGGATAAAAAATTTGTTTTCCCTAGGTCAAAGTAATGTGCTCTCAACAATTTCACTTATTCAATTTGTATCTATCACATTAACAGATACAAAACTCTAGTGAGGGAAAAAAAAAAAAGCTGAATATTCTCAAATACATGTAAATAATTAATATCCAACCCAGGGAATATTACATGAACAAAGACAGAATCATTTTTGCTGTTAGGCGTCTCGCCTGAGTCCAATAAACACATTTTACAAAACCCTAAAGCTTTTGTTAGTGAATTACAGATAAGAGACCTCAAATGAACCACAGATATTTTATGTTTTCTTTCTTATTAGGGAGCAATCACAAGGTAAATGTAGGCAGATTCTGAATCACTAGAACAACATGGGCATGCCAAAGAGTGGTAACACAAGGGAGCTCAAGATTGCAGCTGTGCTTTGCTGCTGTGTTGGTACACAGGATACATAGGCACACAAGATGAGGAAATTTTTATATCCCCTCTTCTCCTTGTCCACCTGAAAGCAATAATGAAAGCATGATAAATATTCATAAACATTCACTTTCATCTGGGAGGCCTTCTGGGGGTCTGTTCAATTCTAATCTACAGGACCTAATCCATAATTACTTTAGCTTCTTCCTCTAAAACTAGTTTCCTGCACCAGAAAACACTGCCGTGCCTTTGTTGTACAGTTAATCTCACTTTGACACAGAAATTAGATGTTAACACATCAGCCTCTGTGAGGCTGGTAGAGTTTCATACAGCACACATTGTACAAAATTTAGAGGACTGCAGTTTTCACGAAATGTAGTAACCATAGGCATTGCTGTCTTCCAAGCATGACTGGAAGAGGTAATGGAGGTGATGCTCTGGACAGGTATGAGGTATAGGACAAATATCAGAGTCTTGGACAGCAAGAACCCCTGTCCCACTGAGTATTGAATAGGCTGTATAGTCATGCTCCTTACCTTTTTCCTTCTCAAAGACTTTATTCAATGCTTTGGCAGGAGAGCCTTACAGACAGTACAATATTATTCTGGGAGGGTTTCCAAAAGGTAGGAAATGAATTTCTAATTCCAAGACTATGATGCAGGAGGGGAGATGCTGTTTCTGTTTCTGTCTGTTTTCTATACTGACAGGTTCAGGAGACGTTTTGGGTTCTTAACTGGAGAGAGCTATTTTCTTGTGCTTAGTAACTTGGGGAACAGGACATATACGTTGTATCTTTTTTACACTTGTGTTTACCTATTAGCCAGCTCTAATAGCTCCTCTTTGGGAAACAGTATCTGTGCAGGAAGCCTAAGCGCTTAAGACTAGTTCCCCTACCTCAAAGCAAAGTTTTTGCAATGCTCAGAACTGTGACACTAGAGTGGCTTCATTGACTTTGCAGGCTAAACGTGACAGACTGGTACACCATGATGTGACAGCTAAATGTGACAGCTGATACCACTCTATACAGTTTCATCATCTGTTGAAATTAATACTCTTTTACTTAGTCTTGGAGGCATTTGATCCTACTGAATATTTGATTTTCATGTGAGGAATTTGGCTTTTATACTTCAGAAAACAGAGAACTAAAAAGAAGGCTCAAAAACAGTTCTGATAGGGATTTTCTAGAGGGATTTATACAGGTATTTCTCCTTGCATCAGCAGCAGCTGCATAGAACAGGTAAAAGTCCAAGATTTTCACAGGCTTGCAGTGACTTTGGAAACACTGCTTTTGGTGATTTCAAATATTTTCAAGGTGTGATACTTGAGACTTTCAGCAACTTCTGAAGACTAAGACGCTGTTTAAAGTGTCAAGTATATGCGCTAAGAATTAATAGAGACAGCTTTTATACTCACGTCTGAGAGAAATGAATTAATTCTTTCAGGAGATATAGGAAAAAATTAGGTTCTTTAGCAAAGCACTTATGAGGAAGCACACTGATGAATTAAGCAAATAAATATGAGGAACGCATATAGATATGATGGGATACTCCCACCACCCCACACTGTGTTATCCAGATCCCAATTTAATTTATGAAGAAGAAAGCTAGAAGAATTATTCAGTTCTTTGGTGCCTCAGTATTTTTCAACTACTATCCCCTAAGCTAAAATCAAATCCTTTGTAACTCATCTGCAGAGTACAAATATTGTGCAAAGCAATTTTGAAGTAGAAAGACAATTTTTCACAATTCTGTATGCTGCAAGAGCTGTAACTAAGTCTAAAATAGATATTTTTATTCTCTTTGGCTTAGCCATGTGAGGAAGTATAAAAAACTAAAGCAAATAAAAAACAATGTCCTATATATTTATAGATTGGCTATATATAGTCCAGGTGCAAATGTTGAAGTTGTTTCTACAGTTCTTTAGTTTTCTTACATTTTGAAGGTTATGACATAAGTAATATTATTTTTATGTAGATTGCTAATGCTACTCCTGTTAGATGGAAGACAGAGAATTCAAACGAGAAATTAATATACAAAGAAGATTTGACTTCTTCCATTAACTTAATGTCTTCTCTACAGAGGAGCTTCTCTTTTTGTAAGATCAGCATTTCTCAATGCTGTTATTTCTCTTCCAATAATTCTCCTGTATCTTTCCCTTTCATATAACTGAAATCAATATTGTCAGCTAAAACTGCTTCCTAAATTCCGTTCAATAAAGAGGAGTGATGAGTGCAATGAAATAGTAATTACATACTAAAATTTGAATTTTTTTATCTCTTCATGACAAAAAATTGTTAGGCATAATATTCCTTTTGGAAAGGTGAAGAAAAATGTTGCATAAAAATTATTGACCAGATATCAGTAAAAAGGTGATTCAAGGACCTTAGTCCCTCTGACCTCCATTGTCTTGGGTTTTTTCTTAATTAAATTAACCTGCAATTGCATACGGTTAGGTATAAAACTCAAGCCACAATTATAGCTTGAATAAAGCTATATAAAGAGGAGGAGAAACCTTTATGTGTCACACCCTTGATGAAAATATCACTTTTGATAATAAGCTATATATGTTTCACTTTAAAACAGAATTGTTCCATTATCTAGCTGATTCAGTATTGTGAAAAGTCTTCCTCTAAATCCAAGCAAAAAAAAGGTTTTTCAGTATTTATTTACCTGGATGGTTTGCTGGAGTAGCCTGTCAGTTTGCCACTGACTAGTGAACTAGCCACCTTAGCAGGGGTATACCTGCCACATGACTCACACCCTCAAAATAGGAAAAAGAAAAAATATGCCGTATTTTACTGCAATCTTTTTCATATTCAGTTGCCATTATCATTTATTTATTTACAGTAGAGCCTTGATGAAACAGCAGCAAAATTGTCTGGAGTGCTAGGCATCCTCTGTGTACTTACAGATAAAATCTGAAAGTGTTTGTACAGAGAAAAAAACCCTACTGTTGAAATCAATGGGTTTGAAATTATTTGATGAAATTACTTGGAATTCTTCTTCACTAAAGGATTAAGAAAATTTTAGACTTGTGCTCTTGCCACATGGAAGTCTACTTAACAATTAAAGAAAAATTTTATGATCGGGTAAAAATTGGTAATCATCCCAAGACATTATTGAAAGGACAACTTTGCTTCAGAGTCCTCTACATATTTTGAAAAGCCAAATGTACTAAATGGTTTTCCCTTGTTAACACCTTTGTGTTGACTTCATCAAGGAAATCCATTGAATTTTTAGGCAGGACATCTGCTGCAGGGAAGAAAAAAGGGTTGGAATCTTTCCCAAACTCATATCAGTCCAAGTACGCATTACAATAATCTTTTTATACACTAATTTTTGCAGTTCTAACATCAGGTTTACTGGTCTATAGTGTGACTTATCATCCCAGGAACCTTGGCACTGTATTAGTTATTTGCCAGCTGTCTGGTGTTGACGTAGTCTTTAGCATATATTCTGCAGTTAGCAATTCACCTAATTCACCTTCAAATGCATTTCTAAACACTGGCTGATATTTTCCCCTTTATTTCTTTTTACGATATCCTCTTTTACTGCAAAAACAATATAGGATAGGTACTCAAACTGTCCATCTTTTTCTTCTTTGTGGGATACTAGGTAAAAGATGTAGGATCAGGACTCAAGGCTTTGAGGACTTTATCATATCTACTACTTGACTACATAGATGTTTTCCCTTCTAGTAGCTAAATTCTCATGTCATTTGTTTTTGTGAATGCCCAGGACTAAAATCTTAGTAATGTAATGATCAGCTAAGTACCCAGCTCATGCCTGTATCTGCCTAAAACTGATTTTAAGTATTTTTTTCTACCTCTGTCTCAACATCATGGTCAACCGGACATTTTTGCAACTTGCTATATAATTTCTCTTCTTCCCTTACTGCTGTCTTCAAAACAGAGTGTTGCTACCTGTTTCCACAAACTCACTTATTTAATAATCTTGGGAGATAGAAGTGTCCCCTAGCATGTGAGAGACCATGCTGTAGATCCCTTCTGTGTGATAAAATTTTAAATCCTGCTGAGAAGGATTGCTAATTGCCAGAATATAGGGCAAGGTTTTTTCAATTACTTTTACTGTAGAACAGAATATTTAAATAGCCGCTGCAATGCTCTTCAGACTAATGGCTGAGGAAGTAATTTGGGACTTGGAAATCTGGATTCCAATCCCTGTACTAATGAATGTTTAAAGTTCATTCTATTAAGTGTTTTATTTCAGAAAATCCTTTAAGTTAGTGGCTAAAGCATAGAGGTAGGAGATGCACATTAAAACTCATCCAGCAGAAAGAGATATTGACCCTATTTGTTCTGCAACTTGGGCATGTGCTGAGCAGGCGAAACACCGCATGGGCACTCCTGCATCCTGTTCGTCCTTTCTTCATCTCCTCTCCACTTTTGCAGGGAGCAGTGATGAATTCTGTGCCCCAGGAAACAGTTTAGATGTGGGATCTATCCTGGGTACTGTATGGTGGTATCTCACTTCCCCAAAGTGGCATCATCCTTCACAAAGCAGTTGCCTGCTGGCTAGCTTAGGCTCAGGTGTTGTTTTTCTATTTCACAGTTAGGTGACTAACTCTTCAAGTATATTACATAAAGTTTCAAGTTGTAATCAGTAATTATGTAATTATATTAGTAGCTAGATACCCAAGAACAATTATAGTGTGGAGAAATGTAGCATTTTCAATCACTGCTGATATGGTGCACAGGTTTTGAAACTCTAATTCAGGTCACAAAGGTCAAGTAATGCCCTGTGGAGCAAGGTCTGCATTCACAAATGAGGAGTTTCACTGGTTAACAATTTTAAGTATCACTTATGTCCTAGAATAATGGATTTAATAATTTTATGAAATTATTGTCAAAATATACTCAGGTGAGAGTAAACTATAAACCAGAGTGACTGTAAACTATGATTAAGAAATCCATCTACTAGGAAATTTTCTGGAAGCAGAAACTTACAGTATGCAAGTTACTGAGCAGTTATTCAAAAGAGGCAAAGCCTGAAATGAGACAGATGTTCTAGGATACGTAATATTTGCCTACCTTAAATGAGCACCTTTTCCAATTAAATTCTAGAATTGAGAAAATACAGTTACAAAGATAAGATTGCAAACTAACCCTAATTTGGATTTTCTTCTAATAGTTCCTTCTTTTGCCAGTGGTCTTGTGTACTTCACTGATCTTTTATAATTTCTCAAGTATCTGGATTATTATTACATCTTTATCCCAGTTTGGTCATACATTTTTTTGGTGAGCTCCTTTGGCTCACCAAAAAAACCTAAAAGGACACAGACAATTAAGTGGCTAAAAATCACCCTTTAAACACTTCACTCTTGAGGTATTCCAGGCATGCAGGGATTCAGAGAAAACTAAGACAATGTAAAAGGATTTTTTATGGAGCTATAAAAATGCTGATATTCTCCTAGCCAAATAAGAAAGTTTTACTTATATTACTGTAAAATATGTATCTTTACCTCCATGATCAACTGGGAATGCTATTGCAATAAATATCATTCCTACATGCAGGAACTGTGGGGAAAAATGCAGTTAATTCATGTTTTTTTATTAACTGCTTATTTAGAGTTAAATGCCTATTGTTGTTATTCATCTTGTGATTTCATTCCTTCATATTGTGAGGTTCACCAGTGATCTCATTCCTTCATATTCTCTAGTTTCTCAAACTGAACTGTACTCTCTTCAGTAAAATAGATTTAAAGGGATGACTTTAGCATAAGAAATTTCTAGAATTACACAAACTTGTTATCAGGTAATTCTGTTCCTGGACATTACTATAAAGCTATATTTTGTCAGGCAACTATACAATCCAAAACTCAGGGTTTGATTCCTGTAAGAAGTAGACATAATCTTATGCTTTGAATCTCCTTGCCTGTTTCTTTCATGAACATGTTCACACAATGAATACATCTATGCAATCTCTTTACACAGAAATAAAAGAGTACTAAAGCAGCTGGGCAAACTCAGTAATATTGTTCAGAGTTCTTCATATTTCTCCTTGAAAGCTCTTCTCATCTACATGGCTTATTTGTGGCCACTGTGATACTATTACTGAGAAAGTACTCTCCAGTTTTCCAGGGCATCAGATTAATTATTAAATGCCTGTTTTCATATATTTTCTTTCTTCCCAAATTAGCCTAATTCCAACAGCTTACTTTTAATGTATCTTATTGACATTATTTTAGAAAAATGTCTTTACACTCAGGGGAATCACCTGAACTCGCATTGGCACTGTGACACTTCTTCAGGCTGGAGTACTCTTCTTCTGCCTTGTACTGAAAAATAAAGTATTGAACTAGAAATAAGAAAGAATACCAAATCTGGTAGCACAATAGTAATTGGCTTCATTTTCAGAATTTCTAAGCACCTCATATAATTGTCAGCCTGGCAAAATACATCAGTCAAGAAGTTCCAAAAGATCTGTCAGACCACCTCCAGGAGTTTGACATAATTTGCAGAGCAACTGAGTCATATTCTTCACAGGTATAACAGAACCAAATCTGTCCCCTGACTGCAGTGCTCTGTGACAAGTATTTTTAAAAAAAGTGAACATTCCCAAGCCTTCTGAAAAGTAAACTGGGTTAATCTTTGCTCATGCCTTAACAGGATAGAGGATGTTAAGAATGAGCTCATCATTACTAATCCTGTATTCTTTGCTTGGACTTTGGAGATGAACTTAGTTTCAACAAATGACATAAAACTAGGAACCTTAGGAAACTACTGCTTTAATGTAGCAATAAATGAAGAACTCCTAATGCTCTTTTACAAAGTCACCTGAGGTAGGAATATTAGACATCACTGTGGGTAACACAGTGAACAGCTTCAGTATGCTGTCACAGATAAAGATGCAAATAAAAATAATAGGATGAAGAATAACAAGACTAGCTTAATAACTTTGAAGACACATCGGTAAGCGTTCTGCTCTGAAATGCTGCCCTGGACGTTCCTTCTCAAGGAGGTGTTTCAGTTCTAAGTGTGACTAAGAAATGGATAATATACATTGTCTAGGTATAGAAAACATGTTTGAAAGAAAAAACTACATGGACTTCTCACTTCTTAACTTTTTTGAGTGGCCTTCTCTTGTAAGATACAATGTAAATAAAATTGGGTTTTTTAAAATAAAACAGCCTAAAAATAAAATGCAACAAGAACAAAAGGAATAAGACCCGTGTCATCTTTCTCTTATCAGAAAAGTTAGCAGCAAGTAAATGAAATATTAGAAACAGGATTATTCAAAATTTATAATGGGATTAGGGTTTTTTTCTGAAATTTTTCCTGAATCTTTACAAATTATTATCTTGGGGAGTCTGATCTCTAACGTCAGAAAGATTAGAAGGTGGATAGGGTATCAATTTAGATTTATAAATAGGGTTTCAAATAAGAGACCTTGGAAGAGGCATCCAACCTACTATCTCATAGCAATCACTGCCAAAACTTTTACAGGGCACATCTGAGACCAGACAGGTCTGCAGGACTTGTCAGCCTGCTGCATAGTGGAGATGCATTGGAAAGGGACTCCTGCCAGAAGCAGAGCGGCTTCCTTGCTCCACATTGACTGATCCAGCCACATCAATCACTAGGCTTTTGTTACTCACAGCATTTAAAGTCACGCTGAACACATGCCCTAGCAAGGGAAATGGATTGTCCCCTTATTAACTGCCAAGTCCTGAGCACCATCCGTACACCAAATGTTTGGTCATCTTCCATCAGAGATTGGACACTCTCCTAAACTTAGGGTCTAGTACTGCCTTCACCTCACAGATTACAAAGAGGGGCAGCCCTAGTGATCACAGGCCTTATCTGCTTTCTGCAGCTGAGAGGAAGAACATGTCAGCCATCTCCATCATCTGCTGAGGACCCAGATCAAGCTTGTAAAAATGACAAGAAATTTTCACTAGTATGACTGGCTTACTAGAGTAAAGAGCAAGTACTTTACACCAGTAAGCCAGTTTTCACTGCTCAGGAATTAGGCTAAAACAGTTTTGTATTCTACATAGATAAAATGTGTTCCCAGAATTTAAAACTGGCATTTAATTACAGGCATTCTTGCATTTTAAGAAATTCATAAATTGTGACACTCAAATTGAGAATTTTTTTTTGGTGTATGTATTGTATTTCTGGCCAAAACATCACCTCTCCTGTTTCTAACCACACTTTGCAAACACTGTGTCTCAGAAATTTTTTTAAACATCTGCTGTCACATCTATTTAGGAATTGCAGCTTTTTTTATCCCTCATTACCATTCTTTCCACCTCACATAATTTATCTCTATAGTTCCACTCTTCCTTCATAGTGACTGCTGTCTTGTTTTCATATCCTGCTCTGCTGCCATGAATCAGTTTCATACTACAGACCAGAGACCAGTAAGCAATACTGTTCTACTCAAAAGGTTTTTAACTGCTTACAAGGAAATTGTTTTTCTGCATACTAAGGGATATTTTCATGCAAGTTCACACTTTGCATCATAATAAACAGAAATTACCCTCTTCCTTTCAGTGTGTGACTGTGCAGTCACTTCCAATGTTTTAGTGCCCACCTTCCCAGCCAGCCCGCAGCCCTGTTATTACGTAAGTACACATGTAGAAATAAACATATTGGCAGAGTTTGTGCCTACCAAAAGCAGCCACCCTTCTGCGAATGTAAATCACTACATCTCATTAGAAAATTACACCTATATTTGTATGTCTTTTTATGAATGCCTCCTAGTGCCTCCTGTATTTCACTTGCTGTAGATCTATCATCCTCACTTAGAATCTGCAAATACATTTGCCACTGTCTTCTAGGACAGTTTTCAAAAGTAAGCCTTTGGACTGTGTCTACAAAATACATGTGTTCTTGTGCAAAGAGACACTTCTGTAGAAAGACATGAGCAAATATTAGCTGGCATATACTTTTGATCTGTGTAAATACTTGCCTGTAGAGATGAAAGCATTACACTCAAAACAGTTGAACTAGAGTAGAAGGTGTAAAACTGAATAGTTTACTTTCCACAGAGTAATTAGGTAATTCAGGTTTACATCAAATTATATTTAGGAATTCGTTTTAATCTCTGATGAAACTAGAAACTGAAAGAGGTTTTGTGGTTGCAAGTAAAAGAAAATACATTAACACATATCTTCATAGTAGATGTCATTATTCTCTTCCTTATTTCGTAATCCTACTGCTAGACTAAGCCACCTAGGACCTTGCAAACTTCTGCATTTGTTTGGGAGATCCAGCCCCACAGGGCAGCACAAAGTGGTCTGAGCAGAGACATTTTTGTTTTGGTATTTTTGTGCATTGGATAGATAGCTATTCATCAGTGCAGAAGCAGAAAGGACAGTGTTCACCGTCAAGTCTTAGCTGCCACAGCTCAAAGGCCTGAATGAGTTTTTTGATTTTCCTGTTTAACATTAAATTTAACACCCTCATAAAGGGATAAGCAAAACCTTCTGTTCTAATCCCCTCATGCACAGAAGGGAACAGGAAAAGGGAACATGGAAGCACTGTTTACAGCTGATTGAGAAAGTGGAGATGTGCTTTATTGATTTATTTTTGTGAATAAGCATAGACAAACTTTTCAAATATGGGGTTTTTTTTTCATTAATGCCACATTTCACTTTGTAAATAAAATTGTGGACATTTGAGTCAAATAGAAAGTATTTTTTCCTTTTTCTGTTATGCAAAATGTGCTCACATAAAGCACAACTCATAAAAACCTGGTGAAGTTGAAATAAAAAATTACCAAAGCTGAAGTGGCTCTTCAGAAAGAGTGCATACAGAGACTCAAAATTAATTATTTTAAACTAGCAGAAATATAGCAGTTCCACCTCTTGGAAAAACTGTCCTGTCAGTTATGTAGCATGTGCATGAGAAGGGCAGCAGGGCAAAAACTCATCCAAACTGACACACGTATATTAGCTCAATGACAAATGAATTTGACGGCATTTAGCTTGTAGTGAATTGTCCTTTTCCCACATACCTAGCGTATATAGGAGAGATGACATGCTGAATTTAACATGCAAGGATAACTGTGACTACAGTTTAATACAGGTGACTACAGGTTGGCATGTTCTAAAGTATAAGCAATTCTTGAATGTCAGATTAAACTCCTAGAGATTGTCAGAAATTTCTAGCAAATACTGTATGAGCCTCAATATTTCAGGGCAATTCTGAAAGTAGCTTTAGGATCTGGGGTTCAAAGTGTTATGTGCTTCCCTGAGCATTCAAATGCTGATACTGCACTGAAGCAGACATAGAAGCCTGATCATGAGAAAGTCTGGAAATGACCAACTGGTTCCTTGGTCTCCTCCAAAGGGGACAGCACTAGATGTTGCTGCTGTTTGGTGAGTATATGCACACTGCTTTTGGAGAGGTGCCTGTTAAAGGGCCTCTCTGCACCTCCCCGTGGGGGTGGGGGTGGGGTCCTGTTCCTATTCTGATGAGAGTGACTGATTTTTGTTTAGACACATGACTTGGGTACTTTCCTGCTCAGTGACCCAATGAATCATCTAAAATTTCATAAGCAGACAACAGTAAGGGGAGGAGATTAGTTGTTTCTTCCCTCAGTTACAATACAGCTTGGTTTTTAGGATCTGCTCTCTGAGATGGAGTTCATCCAGGCTGGCAGAAAAGAAAATAACTTTTTCTTCCCTATGTATTTAAGTGAAGAACACCCAGATACATATACCTTAGATTTAAGAGGCAAACACATTAGCTGATGGTATTTAAAGGAAAATATTATGCTCCTGCCCCATGTGGAGAGAGTTCTAAATAGAACCATTGTCTAAGTGCTGGATTTGTGAAGGTGTCCCTGTCTTCTGTTCGCACTTCTGACTAGCTGAAGCTCTGCACACTGGGTTGCTAAACCCTGTAATCCACATCCCCGAACTCCAGAGTGGGGATCAAGGGCCTAGAAATAAGGTACA
The DNA here is from genome assembly GCF_015832195.1 of Motacilla alba alba. Lineage (NCBI taxonomy): Eukaryota > Metazoa > Chordata > Aves > Passeriformes > Motacillidae > Motacilla > Motacilla alba. The sequence goes on along the minus strand of NC_052046.1, from coordinate 35,240,966 downwards.
TGGAGGTGCACGTAGATTTTGCCACTCCATCCATCAGAGAATAAGACTTGCTGAATACTGGAATTCTGTTCTTGAAAAGACTTTTCATTCTCAAGTAGTGTGTTACACTTTGATGACTTGTTGCTCTCAACACTCACTTGCACTGCTGTTTCCTGAGACAGTACAGGAAGATCTTTTACCTATGTGCCTTGATCATTCTGCAGTACGGGAGAATGGATTCTTACTATGAAAGGCTTTCTACTCCAGAAGACAGGCTTTTTTGAGACAGAAAAAGCTAGTTTTATTCAGACCAGCTTCAAAACAGATAAATTTTCAATATTAGTAAAATTTTCTGAGAAAGAACTTTCAGGTCATGTTTTGTAACAGTAACAGCAGAGATTTCATAATTTAAATAGGAAGATCTTTTCCACTTTGAACTTGGTTTTGATCTTCTAAAAAGATAAATAATCTAAAATACTAGTCAGGGTGAAGAAAGCACACTGTCTATATATTTTGCATGTTTGCATCAGACTATTCTGATGTAGAATATATTTTGAATGTGTGAAGAATAATATTTTTTTTAATTTAAGAACAATAATTTTTAAAAAGTAGTTTTTCTGTTGAGAAATTGTCTGGTTATCCAAACTCTTTAAAGCAGTCTACTGTGTTATACTCATTTTAAATGTCACTTTGCTAATACAATAGCTACTAATCTCATATATTGGGTTACAAAGATATCTTTTACCCATCTGGAAGGAATTAATTATAATTCTGTAGAAATTCTATTTTCTGAATAGGGTAGGATTTCATGTGAAAAGTTGTGTGGTTTAACCCTAGCCAGCCAACAAGCCCCAGGCAGCTGCTTGCTCAGTCCCCCATCAGAGAGATCAGGAAAAGAATGGGAAGGGTAAAAGCCAGAATAGTCATGAGTATAGATAAAGACAGTTCAATAGGAAAAACAAAAGTCATGCACTCAAGTGAAGCAAGACAAGAAATTATTTCACTGCTTCCCATGGGCAGGCAGGTGTTCAGCCATCTCCAGGAGAGCAGGGCCCCATCATGCATAGTGCTTGCTTGGAAAGACAAATGCCATCACTTCAAACATTCCCCCTTCTTCTTTTTCCCCCCCCACCTTTATGTCCTGAGCAGGATGTCACATGGTCTGGAAATCCCTTTGGTCAGTTGGGGTCACCTGTCCCAGCTGTGTCTCCTCCCAGCCTCTCATGCACCCCCAACTTCCTCACCAGCGTGGAAGCACAAACAGCAGAAAAGGCCTTGGATCTGTGTAAGCCCGGCTGAGCAATAACAAAAACATCTCTGTATTATCAACCCTCTGTTCAGCACAAACCCAAAACACAGCCACTGTGAAGAAATTTAACTCCTCCCCATCTGAAAACAGCACAAATGTATTAAGCCCTTTCACTTTAAAATTAGTTTCGATATCTAACACTGTCCAGTCTTTTCCTCAAAAACATAGCAAACTTTTGGTTGAGTAATATTGAAATAAGGGATAAAGTAGAGAAGTGAGAATTATACTTCAGGGAATGCAAATTTTATAAAACTTCCCATCAAGTTCCGCAATATCACTTCAAATAGTTTTTTAGCTGTACAGCTTATCCAGCCAGAGCCAGCTCGAAGCAGAGGCTGTTCGAGTAGCTCCCTACTTTAATAAATGCTTCCCTGTCTTCTACCACCTCAGAAGTTCTTCCAAGTAATGTAAGTGTACTGTTTCCTCTGCAGCAGGGAAGAGTGAGAAGGAGGGGTAATGTGAAAGGTAGAGGAGGGGAGAAAATAAAGTACTGCAGACAGACCTAGCTAGGAAGGAAGGAGATGCTCTGCCCAAACTCATTTCTCAAACCAGCCATTTCATAAATTAGAAAAAGAGCACAAGCAACTGTATATTGAGTAGGAAGTGTAACTGTGGGTAACATAAAATTGAACATTTGCTTTCATCTTTTCCCTGCTTCCATTTGTCCTGCAAGTGCATAAACTTTCCAGACTTGTTAAAGAGATAATTTTTGTAAGCAGGACCACAATGTACATTGATATTTGTGTGTAATATGAGCACATCCATAAAACATTAGGTGTGATGATGACAGCACTAAACAGACTCCTGTGACAAGAATGTGCTGTGGAAATTGCAGTCTTTCAGGGTATCAGGAATGCATAAACAAATGAAAAAATCTCCCAATAAACACAAAGAAGCAACCTTGCATTTTATATATGTTTTGAATTGTGAGGGCTACTGGCTGGAAGAACTACCATTAAAGATTTGAAAGCACTAAAACACACCGGATAAAAGCAAGGTTCATCTTTCACATTTTACAGCCAGTAAGGGAACCTGTTATTAAGTAACCTTGAAGGATCTTTCCAAATAGAACAAAGATGCAAATCTATAGCAATTCTGTTCTTAAAGCTGAACGGAGCACTGATGATAAAGTACCTATGGGAAAAAAAAAAAAAAAAAAAAAAAACCCCAAAAAACCCTTATTTTTAAAACATGGGCAAATTTAATTATTTAGAACCAATTGCTACATGAATTACAGATGACATATTTTAAAGACAGAGAAAGCATGGCTAACGTCCACCTCTGCAAGGTATAATCTTATATTTAGATGCAAGTGCAGTCTCACTGGATTTAACAGGTCAAAATGCTGCAAAAATGACATTCTGCAAAATTAAAAGTAAATTCTTACATTTGATAATCCCATACATGCTAAAAGTCCCTCTGTGCTCTTGCACTGGCTGAAATAGAAAAAACTGCATTAAATTACCGTTTCAGTAATTGTACTGAGTTATCTGAGTTCATTACAAAACTGCAACAATTTGTAAGAATAATAAAAGGCAGTCTGATTAAAGATAATTCAAGAGTCACCTGCTGAGCACCTGAATCAACTGGCTAAAACAGTATTAATGTTGATGCATTTACCTTACTATGAAATTCTTTAAAGGCAGCAGTATCCCTTGATAATGAAAAAAAAAGCAAAAGAAATAAAAGAAGTAATTAGGTTTGTGTGACCTTCAAGTACTATAAAAATATTCAGAAAAGATGGAAAGTGAATTAAGTGAAGAAATATTTTTACCAGGTATTTTTGGACCACATCCAATATTTTCAATATGTATAATAAAAATAAAAATTACTCTTAGTAAAAAAAAAAAAAAAAACAAAACAAAAACCCATCCCTTAATGCCCCCAAGCTAGAGGAAGGGTATGCAGCAATTCTAGATATTTCTTAAGCTACATCCCTATGAATGAAGACATCTCCAGCCTTGAAAAGCTTCATTACTGTTTTAGAGCTGTCATCAATCCAGTGTCCTTATGTGCGACATCCTACACATCCCAGATTACAAAAGAAAGTTTTAAACTGGAGCAGACTTGCATTTCCATTGGTGGTGTTGCTGGAGAAGCAAAAGAAAGTGCAGAAACTTAGTCAAATTGTATAAAAGTAAAACCAGCAAAGTATGCATCCTCCTAATATGTAATTGTATTATCTGTATAGAGTCATAGTATTTTCCTTGTCCCATTAATGTGGAACACTATCAAAAGGTCTTGGAAATACGCATGGATACAGTAGAGGTGGCATTCCAGTTAGGGTATATAACTGGACATTGCTGGGGTGGTTAGAGGGGTCTGGTGGGTTAAAACCCTGCCAGATAGTATGGAAAAGGTAATTTACACATGTGGTTCATACAGTTAGTTTCCATGCCCACCATCTCAGCAGCTATACTGCAATCATTTGGTATGGTCTCAAAAGCATTTTTATTGCTGTATAGATACCCTTGAATGATCTTATATTACCCTATATTACCCTGGTGTTATCTCTGTTTTTATTAAAGTGACTCTGCCTTCACTGAATGACACATTTCAGTCTGATATTGAGCTCTGCAATGCTTGTTTGTTGGGTTTTTTTGGTCACTGGACAAGGCTTTTTCCTTTGCTACTTTCTTAAAAACTCTAGGTGTTGTGCAGAATATGCTTTGAGAATGGAATTTCCTAGGCTTTTTTTTATGTCAGTTTTGTTTCCTTTTATCTTCTGTCTTTCTATATTTTTGACCTTATTATGAGTTCAGAATTCTCAGTTATTTTAACAGGAGCTTGGCATTAGTAGGGGCAATAGGGCAACAGCCAAAGCAGCTTTCTAGTATCTTTTATTGTAGTCTGTAAGTGTTGCATCTCCCTTGCATGTTGCTGTGTGAGCTTTTCAAATGACCAGCGGATCCACGTCACTTCAAATATTTCATAGTGGTTTTTATCCTCCTAAAAATCTATTTTTTCCTGTGGCTGTTGTGTTTCCAGTCCTGTTGTTAATACAGTTTAGCTCAATACTGCTTGGTAGTATTTATCTTGTTCTTGCAATTAGAGAGGTTAGGAAAAAAAGTCTGTTTTCTGAATATCTCCATTAATCATAATTATCAAGTGAGATCTGCAGTAACTGTTTCTCTCTTACTTTATGTTAAAGTGTGCATGCACATGCATGCAACATACTCATGTAAAATAAACCTTTTTGGCATAGCAGATAAAGACCTTAAGACAATCAGGAAAAGCTGCTCCAACCAGTATATAATGAAAAGGTAGGAAAAAACCCAAAGTTTTATCCCAAACAGATAATGTTTCTTTCACAGGCGTTGACTGTTGCCATGTTAGCATGATTAAGCAGTTCTGAGCTGCCACACTAATTTATGTGTGGTATGAAATAATGTAACAATTAAGTTTGCATGAAGAAGATTTTTTTTCTGAAAACAAATACATTCATTCTTTAAAATGAACTTCAAAATTATTTAGCAATGGAAGACAGAACAAATAGATAATTTCTGTTCCTTCTCATTAATCATGCCACAGAAGGGAAGGTTTATTTAGCTCTGAAAATGCAAACCCCCCACAATTCTTAGTTTATACCTTGAAATTGTGATAAAATATCCCAGACTGCACAATGAGACTGAAGTGAAAACCTGGCTTATCAGTTTTCTAGCAAGCTGTGTGATGAGTATGACCTCTTGTGTTAGACATGGGAATATTCATTTTTTTTATTCACACAATGAAACAACCAAGACAGTAGACTAAATATATAAAAGCTTGTAACAGCACTGTCCTTGCATTTCAAGAAATAAACAGGATAGCAGAAGCAGAGGTACAACACTGGGACTTATGACTTCTATATATGAATTAGAAAAATAAATGCAATAATATCCACACATAGCATAAAGATATCAGATATTTTAGTATAACAAGACCTTAGAAAGATTTTTTCCTTCTTCTTCACAATTCTAATATAAGCTTCCATGATCAGAGTAGATGAAGTTACAGGACAGAGCCTTGGTGACTTTTAAATAAAACATGGAGATTTACAAATTTCTTAAAAGGCTTTTCAAGGTAAACTAGGTCATAAGAATTGATATCCTGGTAAAATGAAAGCTTAAAAGAAAGTACCTTTAAGCAAAATTAAGGACGTAGCATGAACAGAAAAGGAAAGATGGAACCTTGCCTATCTAATTTTTAACTAGTTCACAAAACACGTATTTTGAAAGCATGCTTCAGCGAGACTGAAGCAGAATAGTAGAATAATAGAATTACAGAATAGTAGAAGTCCAGGTTCCCTGGGATTTTAATTTCAAAGATTCCTGAGATTCATGTGTTTCAAAAAGCAGATAAAATGGGACAAGTAAGATAGAATTACAGCACTGTGTTTTTTCAAAGAAAATGGAATATATGAAGCTGTGCTAAACAGCCTGTTCATTCTTAAGAATAAAAGCACCTTTTATCTTGGCCATTGGTGTTCAGGGAAATTAGTGCAATATTGAGCATCCAGATACACTTCTGTGTAACTTAAAAACGAAAGTATTTTATCATTTGTTTAATGAAGTGTGTGTGGATTTTTATTCAAAACTTAGTTGTAAGACAAATTTTTATTCATCACAAGACATTATGATTTTGTGTATCATATGTACTCCCACTTACGAGTGCTTTTTCAAATAACATGCTATGCAAACATAACTAAATTTTCATCTGTCTCTAAATAATTTATCTATATTGTAACCCATACTATTTACTACATTAGCGAGGGTTGTTTCATTGTGTGGGTGATATGTGTGCTTGCTTTAAAAGCTACATCTTGATTAGGAATTAACTTTAAAATTTTATAACGCAGCATATTTATAAACGTTGCTAATGACAGTGCCTCAGTCATCTTTCTAACCTATAACTCATCTAAGGATTTCAAAGGAAATTGAATGTCACAGGAGACACAGAAATCACAAGGATGCAGGCTTTTATCCTAGAAAGGCTTAGTGGATTTTGTCTTTAACATTGCCGACAAACTAAAGATGTAAGGAAATCTTCCATGGTATCAAATATTGACTGGGAAAAAAAAAAAAAAAAAGAAGAAGAAACCTCCTTTTATAGTCTTGCCTAGTTGACAGTTGACAGGAATGACACGGCTGTAACAAGGTAAAGCACTTCTCAATTTCATAATTCTTTCCTTAAATAATCTTTCCTTAAATAAATGCAGAAAGCAGACTTTACCTGATGCAGACATGGCTCTGCCTAACGGAGCTGCCAGAGCAGACTACTCAGTGGGGGCTTGAGAGGCAAAGAAAGGGGAAAAGGTAAAATGGCAGCAGACAACCAACTTCAGGACTATGCAGGCAGTGCATGGCAGGGAGCCGGAGGCAGAGGGGAGCTATTCAGTGACACCGGTCCCGTTTCACGGTACAGCTCCTGCCGACCCGGCGGAGCAGGTCTCCAGTCCCCGAACCACCCCCGGCTGCCGCTGGCCTCACGCCCCGGCTGCGCCTCTCTCTCCTCCGGCTGAGGGAAGAAGGAGCAGCCGGCAGAAGCCGTGCGGCCCCCCACCCGTACTTCGTGACAAGCCCGGGATGTGCCGGAGAGGGCTCCCCGCTCCCCGGGGAGGGCTCCCCGCTCCCCGCCGCGGCCCCTTCCAGCTCTCTGCGGCCCGGGGCGGCGGGCGGGTAGCGAGCCCGACGCTGTGTTTTGCAGGGCGGCGGCGGCGCTGCTGGACAGCTCCGGAGCGCGACGCGGCGCCCATGTTCCGGAGACGGCGCAGATGTGAGTGGGGAGCCGGGGAGAGACGCCGGGGAGAGCCGCGGCGGAGCCCCTTCGCCGACAGGCGGGGGAGATCCCGGGAGCGAGCGCGCTCCCCGCCCCCGGGAAGCCCCGGGTTTCCGCGGCGGGGGCGGGGCGGGCGGGGGGCGAGGGCAGCCCTCACCTGCGGGGGGCGGGAGGCGGGATCCCCGCGGGCGGGGGCCCCGCGCCCCACGCTGACGGCGCGGCCGCTCCGCCCCCGCCAGGTGACGTGATGCCCGTTGTTTTGGTGCGCCCGACCAATCGGACGCGGCGGCTGGATTCTACGGGAGCCGGGATGGGCCCGTCGTGGCGGCAGCAGGACGCTCCCCTGCCGACCGTCACGCATTGCGCAGGGTGCACCACCGCCCGGTCCTCCTGCGGCTTTAACGGCCCCGGCATGGACCCGCCGCGCCACTTCCCGGCGGGCTTCGGCCCCGAGCAGCAGCAGCAGCAGCACCAGCAACAGCAACAGCAGCAGCAGCGCCCGCCGGCGCCGCCGCACTGCCAGCAGCACGGCCAGGACAAGCAGAGCCTCCTCCAGCAGCAGCAGCCGCAGCAGCAGCAGCAGAGCCCGTGCCTCCAGTGCAACAACTGCGCCTACTACGGGGCTGCTGCGGCAGCCGCGGGGGATAACCTGCCCCTGCTGCTCCGCGCCTCCTCGCCGCTTTCGGGCGCCTTTCGGACGCACTCCTCGCCGCTGTCTTCCGCCGCCTCCTCCCGGCACGGCAGCCAGCTGAACGTCAGCGAGTTCACCCCGTCCAGCCATGCTGGCGCGTCCAGACAGCCTCACCAATATTCCCAGTACCACCAGTGCCATAGCCTGCAGCAGCAGCAGGCAGCCAGCCCCAGCAGCAGTGTCAGCAGCAGCAGCACTCACCATCATCATCACCATCACCATCACCACCACCATCACCAGCAGCAGCAGCGCCGGGAGAGCAACCCCTTCACCGAAATAGCCATGAGCAGCTGCAGGTACAACGGCGGCGTCATGCGGCCGCTCAGCAACCTGAGCTCGTCCCGCAGGAACCTGCACGACCTGGACTCCGAGTCGCAGCCGCTCCAGGCGCCGCTCGCCAGCCCCGCCGCCGCCGCCGCCGCCGCCGCCGCCGGCGGCTCTGCCCCCGCCGCCGGCAGCCCCGCCGCCCCGGAGATCGTGGTCTCCAAGCCCGAACACAACAACTCCAACAACCTGGCGCTGTACAGCTCCGCCGGACCCGGCCCCGGCCCCGGCACGGGAAGCTCCAACAACGGCGGGGGCAAGTCCAGCAAGAAGAAGAACCAGAACATCGGCTACAAGCTGGGACACCGCCGGGCTCTCTTCGAGAAGCGTAAACGCCTCAGCGACTACGCGCTCATCTTCGGCATGTTCGGCATCGTCGTCATGGTCATCGAGACCGAACTCTCCTGGGGCGCCTACACCAAGGTACCCGCTCGGGCGGCCGCCGGTTCCACCGCCCGCGGCGCCCGCCCCGTCCCCGTCCCGTGGTGTCCCCGCTGTCCGGTGGCGCGGTGCCGCCGGCCGCCTCCTCGGGCCGGGGTGGCGGTGGGGCGGAGCGGCCCCCGCGCATGGGTTCTCTGAGGAACGGCGGTGTCTTTCTTTTGCAGGAGTCTCTGTATTCCCTCGCTCTGAAATGCCTTATTAGCCTCTCCACGATTATCCTGCTCGGGCTCATCATCGTGTACCACGCAAGAGAAATCCAGGTAACGTTTCCTTCTGTGGGTCAGGGAGCGTTGCTGGCTTAGGTGGGGGGTGCTAGGCGGTTTGTCCAGGGGAGCCGTGCTGGTAAGTACTGGGCACGTCCTGCTGCTTCAGATAGCAAACGTGGGCTCTGCAAGCCTGCCGGAGTTGGTGAATGGATCTCAGCCCTGGCGACGGGCACCAAACGGCGGGCAGAGAGCAGCCAGGAAGCTTTGCCTGCTAGGGAATTCTGCCTGCTAGGGACTGTTGTCTGCAGCTGTGCTATAGGATTGCCTAGCCTTAAGGTTATAACCTGCTTTCTAAGTGATGTGCCCGTCGTCACCTGCAGCAGATGTGCAGCAATAGTCTTTTATTTTTCAGTGACTCAATTTCATGCTGTGCATTTTCTCTTGACGGTAAGGTTAATGGTCTTCTCTGTGCAAGGTATGTAATCCTCAGTGAGCTGTCTGAAATAGGATTATACTCTAGGAGAGTGTTTTAAAGGAGGGGGGAGATTGATATTTGACTTGTTTTATTTAATGTTGTATCATCTAGGAATGTGACCAGAGAAAGGTGTTAGGAAGGATAGGGCTAAAGGTAAGATGAACATAATGGTCAAAGTTATGAAATAAATCTCACAGATACCATTGCAGATTCTGTCCAGGTGACTTAGTCCTAATTTCAGCTGCAATTTTTTCGACCAAGAAATTAAAATGTAGCATTTCAGCTCAACCAAATTGTACAACAGACAGAATTCAAAGTTTTGAAGGCAGAAATACCTTACTCATAGATACAGTGCTTTTGCTTTTTCAGAGGCTCCTTGAGCTGAAGACTGAAATGTCAGGTTTCAAGGGCAATGAAGACTTTTCCACTGGTACCAGTCAGTTAAATAAAAAATAAAAAAATTAAGCATTGTATAGTACAATTTTTCTTCTGTGCAAATGAACGCATGTAGTTTCAACATGAAATGGTACACAGTCTCCTACTTAGTGTAGTGTATGAAAAGTATTATGTCACTGAAGATTTTTGCCAAACTGGATCCTGTTGTACAGTCTTTGCGCATGCAAAACTTATTTTCCTGGCTAAGAACCCAGTTTTTCTGCATTAATGTCAAAGATATTGAAAGCTCTTTAATGGTATTGTATTGAATAAACAAGTGTTCTGGAGAGAGAGCAAATTTTTAAACTACAGGACTACTGATGAACAGGTTTCTTTATCCGTATAAAAATAAATAAGTAGCACTCCTCCAGTGTGGGAGCCTTATCTGGTGTATCTTCCCACAAATGTTTCTTCAGGCATTCAACAGCAAAGCTTAAAACAAGCCTCTCTAAATGTTTAAAATATTCTATGCATTTTTCAGAAACTTTAAATGAAGAATTTTATGGAAGATAAATAGTTGAATGAAAATTAAATAGTTGTAGATCCATGCAGGTACCCCAGCTTACACTGAATAGTTACTCCAAGATTCAATTGTTTGTTGGGTTTTTTCAGGTAAGGATTTAATAATTTTCATTGTCTTAGGAATCAGATCCCTTATGGATCAGAAATGATTTTTTTTTTAAAAATTGTCATAAACTCATTATTTTAAAGAACTTCTTCATATATGCAACTCCATGGCAAGAATTGTGCAATCATATGGCTTAATCATGGTTATTGCAGTTTTCAGTGCTGCCGGACAAAGCACAAGTATACCTGCCTGTAAAACAGCAGTACCCCATGTTTCAGAATGAAAGACACCAGAAACTGCAGTAGTCATGACACTGCCTGGAGGAGCTGCAGCTTCAAGGAGTTCTGTCATTCACATCAAAAATGAAGAGAAGTTCTCTGTTTCAAGGAGTTTGTTAAAAAGAAAGGATGTAGTACCCTCTGTAGCTATTAGATATCAGCTCACTTTTGAATTTAAGCATAGTATGTTTTCCTGCACGCACTAGACTTTTAAAAATATGATGATGAGAGTGCAGGACAAAGGCTATGTAAATTATATGGTAATACAATCTATGTTGCACTAGACAGTTGGGGAGAAAGGTATCTTTAAAATCCCTTGGCTAAGTTCATAATGAACATAATGTTCTTCAGACAAAAGAAGATACTGTGTAACCGTAATAATGTAATGCTTTTAAAAAAACCTTTAAAGCAGACTGTTTTCTGAAGGCAGATGTGTCATTAAATAAAGAAAACTTTCTGCTCTGTGCAGAAGAATGAATAAGGTCTGTAGAACAGAGCCCACAGTTGGTTGGTTGTGTCCTGGAGGACTTTTTGCACCAGCTATTTGTCAGTACTGTTCCCATTGAAACATTATTTTCTGATTATTATCTGAAACATACTTAATGTTTCAGAAACACTTAAATACTTAACAAATATTTGTTATAGTGTAAATAAGCAGGAATTCATTGAGAGAGGAAAATTTGTTCCATAGAACAGAAGAAGGTGGCTGTATTCAGCTTGCGGCTGTGGTGTCTTTCATACTCTGGTGGGAGCAAACCAGCCTTTGCATAAGTAGATTTTTCTACAAAGCATGAGGCAAAAAAAAAAAATATTGGGAAAGGAGATGACAGTTTAGTTATTGTTACTGTGTGCAAGATGAATAATGACTGAGAAACTCCTGTTGACCTAGAATGCTGCCAAATGGAAGTCAGCTTATTCATTCTTTTCAGTAGTCTTTGACCTTGGTTTATTGGTAGGAAGATCAAACAGCCGTGCTGCAAGGATGTCCATGGGACAATGCCTAGCAGCAGTAGGTGGCTTTAGTCGTCTTTCGAAGTTGCTTGTATGTTTATTTTGAAAAGTCAGCCAGTTAAACCAGTCTGTAGAGTTTGCCTGCCCCAGACTTGCTGCTTTTTTTTAAGGGAGTTGGGAGGGGAGTTTTTAAAGGTTTGCCAAGAGTCTTCCCAAGCCGAGAAGTGATACAGCAGCGTAAGACAAGTGACTTTTTGTCTTTTCCCGCGGTCAGACCGCGGTGTGTGTGTGGTGGGGTGCTGGAGCACCTCGGGTGAGGCTGGGGCGGTGTCGCAGCCGCCGGTTCAGCACCGCAGACAGCTCCGCGCGGAGCGCCCGGCTCGGGCGGCGCATCCCGTCGGGCGCGTCATCCCGCCGGGCGATCGAAACCTGGTACCTGCCCGACTTTGTCCGGGACTTCCCAAGAGCTTACACATAGCTCTGCATCTGGCAGACCAAAGTCTCCAGAAGGGTGGTAGCTGCAGTGTTCAGACAAGGCTAACTGTAGGGATGCTGAGTAGTCTTTGTGAAATACTGGAACTGTTTAAACATTTTCCACAAATATGTTTTCAGTGATGGCGCTGTATTAGCCAGACTCCAGGAGCAAATATGTGAGCGGTTATAAATTTTAATAAATGTGAGTTAGTGTTAAGAATACAATCAAAGTCAGTTGAAAACAGTTGGGTTCAATTGTTAATTCATAGCTTATTTTGACATTTCCTTAAAAGAGGATAAAAATTATGAGCAAGTTTGCTTCACATCCTTCCCTCTTCTAGAAAAAATCCTAATGAGCAACAGTAACAGAGTTGGAGTTGAGGCTAGTGATAACCTCAAAATGTGTGTTCACTTTTTGTTCCATTTTTTTTGTCATGCCTATAATGCTGTTAAAAACATTACACTTGGGAGATAATGAAATATGCATTGCTTTCTCTCCAGGCCTATGTGGTTGTTGATTCAGTTCTTCAGAACAAGTGCTTTGTGTTTGAAAGATCAATGGGAAAAATGTAATTCATCATTATCCCAGCCTAGAACAGGTATTTCTTTTACTGTTACTCTGGTTGAGAGTTTGAAGAGGTGAAAGAGGGAAGAGGTAAAAAGACAACATTGCCCAATTATCATAATAATTTTTGATGTATTAATTATCCACTTCATGCATAAACAGTTTGTTACTTAATACTATTTTACATAATTAAAGCAGAGGCAGTATGTAACATAATTAAAGTTATATTCTTTAGAACTTACTGTTCCATTTCACATTTCTCTAGTGGAATTCGATCCATAAATAAAATGGAATTTAAGAAAGTTTTGAGTGGCAGCTTAGAAGGTAAATCTATGTTTTTTCTAATTTTATTTTAAAATGGATCTCTCTGCCTATCTCTAGTATGGTTAGAGATAGGAATGCTTTTTTAACTATCCACCCCTGAACTTGTACTGACACTTTCTTGTATTACGAAGAGCAGAAGGATTAAATCAAAAGTCTGTGAGACTGCCATTCTGAGGTCTTTAATGTCTTTTGTTGGGCATTCCACCACAGCCGAGTATCTCTTGAGGGATGGTGGTCAGTGGAAGAATATATCCACTGCAACACTTCTTTAATGCTGGGCTGCTTAGTGTACCCTTTCTGTAAATAAACATACTGCCTGTCCTAAGTATTGCTAACCTGTGCTGTCTCAGACAGCATCTGAGCTTCTTTTTCTTTTCTCTGGTACAGATGCTGTCTCTCATGCAGAAACATGAAAGTTGTTTGAATCAATTAGAAATCTTGCATGTGTGTGTGTGTGTGTGCGTGTGTTCATCAGCTGAAGTTTCTAACCACTTTTAAAATGTATTGCTAGTTCATACTTTGATAGAACACCCATGGAAAGGCTTGCAAACTCCAAGGTTAAGGTTAAAGTTATTGCTTGCATAGCAGAGCCTCACAGGGCTGCAGGGAAAGAGCAACGTCAGTCCCAGTGGTTCTGAAGTGGTGGGAAAATAATGTTCTACTGATAGATTTGGAGTGAAACATTTTCAGTTGTCATTACCTTTCTATAAAATTGCCACAGCTGAGAGCCCAAATGCCTTGCTGAAGAATCAAGAATCTTCTTTTCCCTGTGCCTGAAAACTTGAAAAAATGGAACAAGCAGTATCAGGTAACAGAAGAGAATGGTAATAAATGCATAATACCTATTCATTGTGCAAATACATCGCTCAATGCATTATGATAATAAGCACAGTTTATGGGAGTTTCATTATTTTACTGGCATCAGTGGAAATTTTTACAGTAAAAATTGTGCACTTATGAACAGTTAAACTCCCTTACAGTTTCTTGTCATAAGAAGTAATGCTTGTTCTACAGACCAACTTATTTATTTTTTATTTATCTGTTATTTATTTGTTTCTATCCATGTTATTGTTTTACCTCCACTGGAGTGGAACATGTGCATTTCATTGTCTTGCTGGCAATCTTTTGACTTTGTGTGGAGTTCAACTTGTTTTTGCTTAGGTGTATTGAAGCATCAGGGATTGCTCACACAGTCTGTAAATCTCCAGCTTAACAAATGAATGAGTTAGACTAAGAGCACAAAGAGGAAGTGTGATGAAAAACTGCTGCAAATCAAGAAATAGAGTGTTACTTAGCCTGATCTGAGGTCCCTTGAGAATTAGTGATTTCTTTTTTCTGATTATTCTAATAGATTTCGAGTCAAGCAACAACAAACTCATTGTGTGGAAGTTGATCAAGGATATGGTAATTTCACGTGCAGATTCAAAAATTCCCCTTTACCAATTAAATTCAATACACATTTCACTTCTGTAATGAGCAGCAGAAAATCCCGCAGGAATCCAAGAAGTCACACAGGAATCCAATGTCACCATATTTGACAAATTAACAGCATATCTGTCAAGTTAATGCTGTAGAGTATTTTTGTGAAAACACTAAGTTTCAATTCCGTTCATTTTTGATAGCTTTACGTGCATATCCTGTTGATGTAGGAAGCAGCGCAGGTGCCCATTGTCTCTGAGAAGCAGCACTGGAATGCATATGGCATAGAAGGCAGGCTTGAAAATCCTTAAATGATGATAAGCCTTGGAAGGGGCAATAAGGTTAAACATATATTATGCCTCTATTTCCAACAGGCTTCATTAGATCGTAGAAGGAGGTGGTATGTGGTGATAAGTACACTGAGTGGTTAGTCCAGTCACACCTAGAGTTATTTATTTATACCTGGTGTTGTTCCTACCATTTCTTAATGAGGCTGTTAGAAGTTTTTGAAGACATAACAATGCATTATGAGGTGTGAGAAGGTATGTCATTGTTGCTGTTGGAGGAGAGAGAGCATTAAGAACATTTGTAACCAGGGATCAGATTCTGGATTTGTATAAATTGTGTAGCTTAGCTGAAATGAACGGATGCTCTTGTCTGCAGTGTTAGAGGCATTCTGCATGCCCATCTTAATGTAAAGCTATTGTACATGTTAGATCTTTCAGCTGTGGGACCTTTAGATTAGGAAATTCTATCACGTACTTGACTGCAGCTCTTTTTTGCCTGACTTTAAGTGAAAGTGTGCCAGAACTGACGAGTATACATAAATGCTTTTTTGGTTTTGTTCTGGTTTGTGTGTGATCTACTGAATATAGTATCTTGGGCTTTGAGTTTGATTTGTGATGTGTTTGGCATCTGTTTTGAGTGAAGATCAGAACAGGAATGGCTGCTGTTTAGTACTCTGGAGAATTAAAAGGTTCTCTTTCAATCAGCTGTTTTCACCGTTGATGATGAAAGTTGTCATCTTCCCTTAGCAGAGGACAAAATATTGCTCTGAGCCTATGAAGCTCCTTTTAAGACGTAAATTACCACTAAGAGAAGAGGCTGTAGCTGATCTTGTAACTAGTATTCAGGTAAGCTGGAAATATTGATCATGGTAACAAATTTAATTAAAAAATTTATAAAGTGTTCTGGAATTTTGTGAGGAAGTTTTCACAGCTTTTTTCTATGGAAAAGAGAAAAGTTGCATATCATGATAATACACACAAATGGAGTTGAATTTTTCTCATGCCTTTTTTGAATTTAATAACTTAAATGACATTGCATTGAAAAATATAAATGGGAAAAAATATAAATGATTCAATAAAAATGATATGAGAAATACAGATCAAATCCTTAAAACTTAATGAGTGCTCTAAATTGAAATGCTCTAAAGATCCAGTTAATTTAGATATTCGCAGATATAGATCCCTTAGTGTGAATATTCTTTATAGAATACATATTCTTCAAGAATACATATTACTACGTAGTCTTGATTCAGTTGTGTACATTGACCTTGTCCCATTGTTTTAATGAAGGCCACATTAAAAGATTCCTTTCTGCGTCTCTCAGCTGATCAGAAGAATCTGTCATGAGAACACACTTTACAGCTTAGAAATAATTCTTTTGTAAAGGCAGCAGTCAAATATGAACATCTTATCTTTTAAACTGGTGTGTCTGATCCCAGATTTTTGCAAACAAAAATGTTCAGTTAATAGCATGCCTAAATATTTTCATAGTTGCAGAGTATCACACATTTGTAACTAAATGATTAATTCACTTCTTCCCACTTGAACAGTCCCTGCAATTGTGCCCTTCATCTGTGTGAAAACAGTTGTTAATAAGCATAGTTTTATACTGACATTTTATAGAAGGATGTGAGAGAATTGGGTTCTGAAGAGCAATGTCTGTGTCTTCTAAGGTGCTTTCTTATCTCTTTCATTTTCTTGGAGACAGACCAATCTTTTGGAATTAACTTTCTTTTAAGGAAATTCTAAAACTTCTCGTGATGGATGAAAACACTCTTATGTGTTCCATATAAAGTAAAGCAAAAGGGTAGGCCTCAAATAACTTCATATTTTAAAGTCCTGCTCTTAATCTTTTTAAGAATAATGTGCTCTGGGTTTGTTTTGGATTTTTTTTATTTCAACAAAACCTTGTGTCAAAGTGGCAGCTTCTGAAATTTGATCTATACTAGTACTATAGAGTTATCTTGATGTACAGGGAAGAGCTGGTTTCTCTGTTATATGTCTGACCAACAGAACTGTTTATGGAATCCTAATTGAACACAATCACAAAATTACTGAAGGCTGCAGGAACCAGAAGGGTCAAATACGGAATTAAGAGGCTGTATAGTGTAACTCCTTAAGTATAATGTGGGCTTGTATCTCCAGATTTTATTTTCACCCATGTATAAAGAGCTTTGTGACCTTTATCTGTATTCTGCAAAAAATTATGCAGCTGTGTGCCTTCCATAAACAGTTATACATCAGTTCTGTGGTTCAATGAGAAGGTGTAAGATAGTCTGAAAAGAGGGAAAAGCTTTTCTAGCAAGTATTTATATTGTAAAAGTATTTCATTGTAAAAGGCAGTTATCTGGACAATTCCTCACTTTTTTCTTGTCACATAAAGGATGTTGTTACGAAAGAGAACACTGAGATTAAGAGTTCAAGTGCTGTGAAAAAAATCTGAGGATGGCTTCATAGCTAAACTTGAAGCTCAGGCTTGCCTGTCTTGTAGTCTTATGTTCAGATCAGTCATTTGTCATGTAAATAAGACATTGTAATTGCCATCCATCTATGCCTATAATTTTCAAGAATTATATGCCTACTATAGCACGTGTCCCAAAACCTGCACTATAAAATGAATGCAGTGCTCCACAATATGTTCTAATGAGATACTATTCTTTATGAAGCATTTTATTCCTATTAAAAGTTTTATTCCATCTTTCAAAGCTCTGAAAATTCTGTAGCATTACTGCAGATATACACAGTCATTTGCACCTGCCCTATAACTGACCTCTTATGGTAGTGTCTTTCACTAGAGTAATGCATTATGAAGCAATGCCTCATTTTCAGTAACGTAGCAAAAACAAAGATTCATTTTAGTTGGTGAATGGTATTTCTTGTTTTGTGACAGTTGTTAATAGCTGTCAATAGCTTTTAAGAATATGGTCTCTTGCAGCCAGAGAATATGGCATGTCTTCCATTAAAAATAAAAATGGCACAGTAACATTGATTCAGTGTGCACTGTTGCACCCACAATATAAATAAATAAATAAATACAAATAAAACCCACATGCATAAGAAATCTAAATTCAGTCCGGGAACCTGGAGAAAGACTTAATGTCCAGGGGTGGCTTCAGATCACAAAATAAATTACCTCCTAGCTAAACATATTTCAAAAATTATTAGAAATAATTATCCTGAGCATTCACTGATAGCATCTAAGTTTAATGACATTTTCATCAAAATATTCTCACTCTGTTTCTGATATAAGTACTAGTTATCACTTTTACACCAGTCAGGCACAATTGACTTGAGAAGTGCATCTGTATTTTGGAGTATCTAAATTAGTGGGATCTTTAGAGCATTTCATTTTAGAGCAGGCATATTATGTGTTAATGATTTGATCCTCAACACCTTTTTTATCATTAAAATATTTTTTCAGGAGGGTTTGAAAACTCTTGAACAGACACTGATTTATGAATATGCTAAAGTTCTCTTAACTGACTTCGCCTTGGCCATTTCTCTGCAGTAGCAATAAAATTCAGTTTTGACCATGCAGCTGCTATAGTGAGATTGTAGTGGATTCTTTTTTTTGTAAATCCTTTCATAGTTTACTACCCATGAATTTTTCCTCAGCACTACATAAGAAGTGGACTGCTAGAGCAGAAATTCTCATCCATACAAATTCAAGTATAACTGAAAAAGTACCCTATGGCAGCTGCTATGGAATATGATCCCTATCTGAATGGTGTCATGGGTAAAGTGGGTTCACACTAGGACCACTCCATTCTTTTGTCCTTATTCAGGATTAGGCTTCATGGTAAAAGCCAATAATTTGCATTCTGTTGTAATTTTTGCAGTATGATAGTTTAGAATAATTTAAACTTCATGTGGTATGATAGACGAGTGCTAGACCTGATGTGTTGCCAGTTCAGTTTCAGTATAGTTTTAAGACAGTTTAATCGCACAATCTTTTGAAAAGATATTATTATAAGACTACCCATGGCCAGTCTGATTTTCAGATTCAGTTGTCAGATAGGAAAATGGTTCTCTTTATGAGAAGCTGTACATGAATAGACATTTATCTACCTCCCAGCAACAGAATAGGATGCAGTGGAATCAGATGAGAAATTTAACAGTGTGGCTGTCAGCTGGCAGGCCATTCTTCTCCCCCACCATTTGGCACGGGAAAGGAAAAGAGAGGACAGTTTTGGTTCTTTTTTATATACAGCTTGCGTCAGCTAATCCAAAATTAACAGTCCTTGCATTTCACCGGTGGCTTTTGTATATATATTGTGGCTGGGAACATCCTATGTCAACTGCTGGACATCAGAATTTTTGCTGCTCTAGAATGTCCCATTGAGCATAAGGGTTGTAAAAATAAAGCTTTTTGAAAACAGCAATTTTATTTTTAAATTGTGGATGATAAGGGGGTTGACTGCAATCATTGCAAGCATGTTTGATGTATTTGGTTTCCAGAGATATTAAGAAAGCAAGTTTCTTTGAGAACAGAGCATCTTTTACCTGAGAGCTGCTGTAAACCAGATGGATTTGATGAAGCTGTGACAGTCAAATAATTATCGGGCAGCAAAAAGAACTTTGGTACTAAGACATAGGCTGAGACAATTCTTTTCCCTGAGGAAGCAGGTGCACTCATAATTAGTAGTGATCAAGTAAAATGGTATTTTACCGATTAAGAAATACTTGTAAGTAAATACATGTAAAGAAACTTGTGCCTATGTTTATTTAACCTGGTGTTGAAAACTGCCCTGCTTAAAGATATTTTAGGTTGATCTTTGAAGCAGTTTGAAGACTTCATCTGCTATATGTTTTAGCCAGAAGCACACTTTAAGCCTTCAAGAGGAAAATATATTAAGTACATACCTTTTCGATTGCTGCCCTGCAAAATTTTGTTTGCCAGGATGTATGGAGGCATTTGAATAAGACCAAATGCCTCTTAACACTTGGAGTTAGTGCATAATATGCTTATTAGGATTTTTAAATGCACAAGCACTTTTAACTCCATTCTGCTTTTCCTTCTGTACAATATACTTACCCTTATTTTACTAGTCATGCTTTAGGACAATACTTGGATTTTGTATTTCTATATTTGTAGTTCTTTTTAACATACACTTGAATGAAATTTTGGGTTAAACTGTGTTTCCAAGATAGTAAAAACACTTACAGAGACTTCATGATTCCTGTGGTGCTGATATGTACTCACCCACTGTCATGTAAATAAAAATGTAATTAGTATAAAAAATCCCAGCATTCAAACTTTCTCACATACCTCAAGTATTTATGTAATAATTAAACACTAGAGGAGGACTGAGAAGACAGATTCTTGTGTATATGATGTGTTGGTACCCATCATTCCCTAAAAACAATTTCCTCTTTTAGAGTCACTGTTGTGCTCCTTTGGCAGAATGAATGAGTTAGCTCATCTTATTTAGCCTCAGATTCAGTGTTTCTTCCTTTAACTCCTGTCTCCCTTGCAAAAATATTGCCAGTTTCTTCAGATAATACATCCTTTTTTTAAATTGATTTCAGTTTTCCTAGTAGTAATGAAGCTGATCATCCCTGAAGAGAGTGAGGCTTCTCTCTCAGTGGCAGATGGCAGTCGTTTTGGGAGATGGTGTTTTCATCATCCAGCGATCCATAGAACAAATTATTTTTAGATCTGAATGAAGAAAAACAAATCCTAAATGATGACTTGTAAAATAATTATTTAAAATTAATAACATAAATATATTGAAATGTAAATTTCTTCCCAGTGACTTTTGCATCTGCAAGAAGAATGTAGAATTAGAATTACTTTATTTCTCAGGTACTCAAAATGGAGAAAAACATAACACAAACTGATACATTTCTTGATACACATTTTTAAAGTTAGTTCTGAAAAATAGCACAGTTACTTTGTATGAAGATGTGCTGTGTTCTTCTCGTACAAAGTTTTGTAACTGCTGCTCTAGTGCAAAGCTAAAATCATCCCTTGCTTTGATTTCAGTGTTTCCATCCTTGTACTACCAAGTTCATTGTAGTAGTTGAAGCAGACCTAAAAGACCAGAAGAAATTTTTGAAGAGTTTTTTTATGTTCTTAGAGATTATTTTTTAGCATGGTTGTTTGTTCAGTGTGGTAATTTTTTTGAATCTGTGAAAGTAGACCTAAGCAATCCATTTACTTTGCAACTTTGCCTTTTAGATGTAATAAAACTGGCACAATTTTTGTGTACTCTTTTAGCAGGGAGAGTGTGCCAGAGTGGGCCAGCAAAAGCACAGGGTGGGCAGCTGATGGAAGCTGAACTCAGAACAGGGTGTGATCTGGCTAGCTTAGGTTACTGGTAGGTTTCTTAAGGACTTGCTACATCCAAATAACCTTGCTCAGTCCTTAGAGATGCTCCAGACCCCTTAGCTCTTTGTAGCCTCCTCTGGACCTTCTCCAGTAGCTGCTTGTCTCTGTAGTACTGAGGAGCCTGGAACTGGACACAGCACTCCAGGTGTGGTCTCCCTAGGACCGAGTAGAGTGGCATAATCCAGTATTTAACCATTTATCACCTCCCTACCCTGCTGGCCACACTCTTCCCAATGCACCCCAGGACACCATGGGCTCTCCTGGCCACGAGGGCAGTGCCAGCTTATGGTCAACTTGTCGTCCACTAAGACTCCCAGGTGCTTCTGCACACAGCTGCTCTCCAGTAGGTCAGCCCCCAACCTGTACTGGTACTTGGGGTTATTCCTTCCCAGGTGCAACACACTCTCCACTTGCTTCATGAAGTTTCCCTGGCCAACTCTCCAGCATTTTGAGGTCCCACTGAATGGCAGCACAGCCTTCAGGTGTATCAGCTACTCCCCCAGGTTTTTTCCTCCTCTTTTATTGTTCTTGCACTTCAGTGATGTTCAGAGCTTTGATAAACCATGCTGCTTCTGTATGTGCCTGGAGGACATTATTGATTCTCAAAGCCAGGCACAAGGGTTTTTGGAAATTTCTGATGCTGGATGGAAGTTTCTGATGCTGGATGGGAGTCTTCTTCATGTGGTAACTTAGGAGCTTGTTTTGGTTGTTTTATGGAGCACAGGGGGTAGGATCTGAAACGTTGGCATAATGAAATAGCTGTTTAATTAATATTGTTAAAGTGAAGGAATACCTTGCATAGACATTGACAAGTAGAAACTCTTGATTCAGTCAATTCAGTTGAGTCAAATAGTGCTTATTCTGTTGAATATCTCTAATGAATATACTCACTCTGAGTGATGGACTTTTATTTATGGAGCTCTGATTTGTTCAAAGGTTCATAAAAATTCATGTAACTATATATCTCTCTGTTGATTACAGATCTGAGGAAGCTCAGTTGTGATTGTTCAAGCAAGACTCCAAACAGAATTATACTAGGAAATTGTCTTGTGAAATATCTGTTTAATAATGAAAGTGAAAAACCCTGGTTTTGTATTAATTTTGTTTACAATCTATTATTAATAGTAAGCTCATTATCTAATTACTTTGATTTTTTAATATATTTATGAGCTTTTGATGACTTCTTAGCTCAGTCCATAATTATGCTTTTCTCAGGGGGTTCTTCTGTGTATCACTGAGAAAGAATCCTGATACCTTGGAATGTCTTTTCTGTTTACTTTTTGTAGTCCTTGGATTTCAATTCTTACTACTGCATAGAAAGTAATGACATTATCAGGAGTGTCTCACCTTCTTTGAGTGCCTAGAGCACATATATGTATATGGAGAGACCTATATAAAAAGAAATTATATATGTCCCAGCAATTGCTAGTGCTATAATGGTCTTTTGGCATTGTAGGCTGTTGAGGGGGAGGAGGGGGTGTTAAGCTATTTCATAGTTTGGGACAAAGAGTACAGCTGAAAATCTGTATAGTACCATTTAAGAATATTGAGGAATGCTTCTGAATATCTTTAGAGAGAAAAAGCTGAAAAGAATACTGTTAGCATGTGGATTAAACCAGAAGGGAAGTATAGGTAGGTGGAATTTAACTTCTTGTTCTCATGCAGAGTTTAACCTTGTGTTATTCATTGATTCTAAATTCCTTTCTTTCTAAAAACTCTCTCTTTTTTTAAAATAATGATCTGAGGGATAGATATTAAAAAAAGACACAGACAAACCTGGTTAAGAGCATTGTTTAACACACACCTGTTTTTTTTTTTTGAAATTATTGTGGTTATTTGTGACCTGTCAGAGTAACCAAGATGTACTGTTCAGATGTATTTTAATGTGAAATTTTTGGTACTGCACTTCTCAAAATAAAATTCACAAAGACTGTAAATTCTCTGAGCCTCTTTTCCCCATCCCTTCCCAAGGTGATAACATTTAAATGCAGTATTTGAGAGAAGTATTTTGGGCATGTTTGGCCATCAGGAATCATTAACGTGAAGTTTGCTTTACATACATGCTTTATTTATACAAAATATTAATCATTGTAAAAAAACAATTTTGCACAGAGATGTCAAATTTAAATGTACTATGCAAATAATAATTTTTGGGCTGAAACTAAGTACCAGACTTTTAAGATCTTCTGTTTAAACTGGGATGTTTGTAGTTGGGAGAGGAATATTTGTGTGCATGCATGTGTACATGTATAAGAAACAGAGCAGTCTGGCTTCCTCATTTAAATTAACTAAGCATGTTTCATTTGGTAGATAGCTAGACCTTGTGGATGAGTTTCTAGTGACCTACTATAAAGTTTGTTTTTTATTCTGGATATGGAAAACATTCTGGCAAATACAAGATAGCCAGTCCCTCATGTCACTTTGTGGAAAAGCCTTCTGAGCTTTGTATGTGCAGAAGGAGTTTGATGCCTCATGACTTTACATATGTAATAAACCCACTAACCAGTCTGATCTGGGGCCTTGTACTTAGGATGAGTAGTACAGCAGCTTCCAGAAACTCTTGTAGGCTCTCCAAGGTCAACAGGCTTTTGGGTAACTTACAGACCATTTGATTACATGCCTTCTGATGATGTAAGAAAGTAATTTCCATCTCCTAGTTAGAGGTGACTGTGCTTAAGATGGCAATCTCCCATCGTGACTTGAAAATGGCTTTAAATAATTTTTACTTAATGAGGTGCTGTGGAACAGTAACTTGGCTTTTTGGAGTAGTGAGACAAAAAGAGTATCTTCTTTGTCTACCATAATGTTTTTATCTTTTTGATTGTGTGAAGGATACTTTGTGTAATGAACACTACAGAAAAATACTGGGCCAAAAATTCTGGTAATTCATCAATCTCAGAGGCTACATTTTGCTACTCTTAATCATAGTCCTATCAGTTATTTCATAAGATTTAAGTGACTCCAGTATTTAACCATTTTTAATTTGGATTCTTAAATTAAACAATTGCAACAATTTGCTTGTAAGTAAAGTTGATTTCCTTTCTCCAAGGAATGCTTCCAGCACTACAGCTGATGCTGCTTTATCACTGTTTATTGCTTCCCTTTTACTCCTGTATTATTGTATCCCCACAGTATTACAGCAGGGTAGTGATACAGTTCTCAGATTTCTTCTTTTGCCTGTAAAGGCAGTTTTAAAACATGACTAATTTCCTTTTTCTTTGCATTCACCAACATTTAGAAAATTAACTTCTCTCCTTTGGTTTCGCTCTTTTAGGGAGTCTCTGATCCAATTTGTCATTGTGTGCAATCTGTCTGTTTAGAATGCCTTTCTGTTTTTTTTTTTTTTCATTTGGTGTTATATGGATGTAGCTGTGTAACTCACAAGTGTTATGTAAATATAAATATACCTATCTATATAAATATCTGTCTTTTTTTTTTAAGGTGGGGGATTGATTCTGTGTCTTACGTTCACATAGAACATGCTAGAAATACATTACATAATTCCAGGTGAAAATAACTTCAGAATTTTTCACTCGAAGTGGAGACGTAGTAAAAGTATATGAGAGTTCTATATTTGGAGAACCTTGCAGGACACTGATGAAGTACTTGCATTAGATTTTTAGTCTGAATAATTACAAAAAATTTGAAAACTACGAATAGGTATAACATATGTGACCTTCACTGAAGTTTGTCCTTCTCTGTGAAGTGCAGGACTCAAATCTACAGAAAGGTTTGATCCCTCCTCTATTAAATTCTCTTTTTATTGCTAGCATCATTCTCCATTCAGATGAGGAGTAGTATCTTGAAATTAATGCATGGTTATTACAGCCAGATTGTCTGAAATCAGCCAAGAGTGTGCATACATACCCTTTGAATTGTTCCGCTGTCCTTTCCCTTCTCCCTTCATTTATGTTCCACGCTTTCTGGAGTGGAAACATACATAGCCAAGCACACAGGCATGCACAAATACCTCTGTATCTTCCAAATTAGATGTGAAGCTTACATTAAGTAGATTTCATAATTGCAAGTATATAAAATGTACATGAAATCCTGTACTAGTTTCTGTATCATTTTATTATATCTGACCTTAATTGTTATCCACAGCAAGTGGTTGAGGCTTGTTCGTGTTCTGCTGTGTTTGATATCCATCATAGTTTGAACCTAGGCAAAGAACTGTAACAAAGTCATCCTCATAAATGCGATTAATATTATTAAATAATATTGTTATGAAATAAAAATGTATTACTGTATCTGTGTCTTTGTGACTTACCAGTGTTTTCTGTCTTTCATGTTTTTACCTCCTAAATCTCATTGTATGACAGCTTAAGATATTATTGCTTTAAAATATATATATTAGTTTTCTTAGAATAAATTGCACAGCTAAGGTAACAGGAGGTTGATGAGGAACTTCTGTGTCCATAAGCATAACCCATTCCACTGAGATCTGCTGAGAAATGTTGCATGTTAGGACTTCTTGTGCTGACAGGTGACAATGTTATCAAGTATGTATTCCATAATGACATCTCAATGTTTTTAAAAAATTCAGTCATAAAATAACATTATCTGCTATAAAAATGGAAAAAATCCCATTTTAATGCCCATGTTTAGCTCAACGTTTTTCTGTTCTCACCTTTTAAATTGAATCTGTACTGAAGGTATAATTTTTCGTAAATTGCCTTTCTGCATATAGAATTCTTTTTGAAATCAATGAAAAGTATACATAAAAAGTGAGGAGACAAGACCATTGCTTTTTTCAGCAGATTTTGAAACTTTGTAACACTGCCACTTTGACATGTATTTGATACGTATCTTGCAATTGAAATATTTAAGTCCATTGTAAATTTTTTTTTTTTTTTTGTAAACCCACACAGCATTTGAGAGATCTGATATTATCATATTTTTTTATTTCAGTCACACTGGTTACTATTAATCTGTATTCTGAGTGTTCTAAATATCTAGATTTCTTCATGACTGATGTAACACTTCTAAGATCTGACTGCATTTGCAGGCTAATGACAAGAATCAAATGCACTGGAGCTGTACAGTACATTGGAAGTTTGTCCCTTCATACCAAATAGTGCATTTGCTAAGTGCAAACCTGCATTGTCTTGGTAAGACAAACATACAAACAGACATAAATGGGCCTTCCAGTATCAATTCACATATCTAGTGTCTGTAGCTTGCAGAGTACCCACAGGTAAAGGAAATGGTATGTGCTCATGGTGCATACATTGAATTCATGGAGTGTTTCTTTAGCTTAATTCAACAATGTATGAGTTTGTCTTCAATAATATTGCAGTGGAGATAAGAACTACATGTAAATGTGGTGGATTCACCCTGGCCAGCTGTGAGACCCCCACCCAGCTATGCTTTTGCTCTCCCTCTTCAACAGCACAAGGAGAGTTAATCGGATGAAAAAGTTCACAAGTTGAAATAAAGATGTGGAGATCCCTTGCCAGTTACTGGCACTGGCAAAATAGGTACAACTTGGGGAAAATTAATTTATTTTATTGGTATTTAAAAGAATAGTATGGCGAAAAAAATATGCTGCCCTACCCCCTTTTCCTCAGGCTCAACATCTCTTCAGGCTAACATCTTCATTCCCAACTCCTGTATCTTCTCCTCCATGAGTGTTGCAGGAGGCATGAGGAATGACAATGTGTCCAAGACGGTTCTTCTCTGCCACGCAATCCTTCTCACACTTTTTTTGTGCAGATGTGTGGGTCCTCTCCATGGTCTGCAGCCCTTCAGGATAAATCTGATCCAGCATGGGACTTACACAGGCATTCGTTCTTCTAAGGAGAATATGCTGCAGTGTGAGGTCTCTGCAAGTGAGCGTTTCTTCAACAAATATCCAGCTTGCCCTGGAGTGGTCATCTCCAAGGGCTTCAGGGAATTGCCTCCTTTATCATGGTCCTTCTTTAATGCCGCTCGCTGGGCTATGGGGTGTTCCTAGGTAGCTGCATCAAAGCCAGATAGCTCAGCTCTGAAAAGAGCTGCCTGCCCGAGCTCTAGCAGCGCCTCCAGCCTGCGCCTTAGCAAGCCTTTAGTGATATTCAGCTCATTAGTGATTTCAGCTCTTGGGCTTGCTAGGCTCGGCTGGGGCATGCAGCAGGCATTCAGCTAACGCGGGACAAGAGAGGAGAGAAGCTGTGTGAGGTTCCGAGAAGATGTCTTTATTGGTCTTTGTAGCTCTTCCACGAAGGGTCTCAGGGACAGCAGCTCTGATGAGCTGGGCAGAAACAGGGGTTTATATAGGGCAAAAGGGGATTGAGAATTTGTCCAATGATAAGGGTTAAAGGAAAGTGACCTATAGCCTTACAGAGAGATAAGCAAGGGTCCAAGAGTGGGAGAGAGGGGCTCCTAAGGTCCAGTCATCATGACTCAGCATTTTGCCTATCTTAGGCCTCCAAATGCCAAGGCAGGTTTGCAGGCCCTGCGCCTGCTACACTTCTTTTCCATGGGTTCTTCTCTGTTCCGGATGCCTGGAGCACCTACTCCCTCTTCTTCTTTTCTGACCTTAGAATTTCTAATGTTCTTTCTCACGTTTTTACTTTTACTTCTCACTGCCTGGGCCATGTTTTGCCCTTTCTTAACTAACCTTTACAGAAGCACTGCCTGCTTCAGCTGTGTCCTGCAGTGGGTACATTGCAGAGCAACCCTGACCACTTCTTGCTGCCATCAGCCCTTCAGCCATCCCCAGAGCCAAAACTTTGTCACCAGCACCCAGTGTAATAAGATAGAGAGAAAGAACATAAGGGATAAAGACCAGATCCATAAAGACAGAAATTTATTTTGATTTGTTGCATTCCTTACTGTGGTTAACTTCTTTATTTCTTTTAGTATCAGATCAACTACAATGAAGTTAATTTGTGACTATCACTTTTCTAAACAGTTTCAATAAAGCACTTCTATGAAAGACAAACTGAAGGTATTGTGAGGAGGATGTGGAATGGTTTTATGATCACTAAGAAAACACAGGGAAATCAAGCTTGTATTTTTTATACTTTTGAAAGAAGGAAGGGAGATGAAGAAGAGCAGTGCAGATGAATGGGTTTTTGATGTGTATATAGGGTTTGGGATGCCAAAAATACCTTTCTTACATTAGGGAACACATGATGTACTTTGTCTTTTCAACCATTATTTTTTGAATAATCTGATTTCAAAAATTCTGCAAAAGTATTTTTTCGCCTCTTGCCTGTTTACTGAGCAAAATTGCTCAAAATTGTTTAGATTCAAACTATAGTTGAAGTGATGGGAGGGTCTTCTGTCTGAAATTGTATCTTCTTTGTATATATGGGTTATGTTCTTCTCTAAAAGAAGTCTATTTGCAAGGTGTTGCATATCTCTACTCTCACCTAGTGACAAGTACTGCTTGATTAGCTATTTATTTCTTAAACCATCAGGCACATAATTTGCTAAACAGTGTGAAATGTTTTAGTATCTTTGTTCCTGGGTGAGAAGTTGAAGGCCTTGATTGTGCAACAGCCAACAGGTGCATTTAATTTTCAGCTACTGGACATCACGTGGCTGCCTGGGCCACTCTGATATTTGCTGGCTATTATTTTGCATATTTTCACCATGAGATATCTTCTTGAGTCTTTGTGCATTTTCTCTTTTGTGTCTTACATTGATTATTATTAATATTGATTATTATTGGTGCCTTGAAGAACGCTTGGGTACTTCTACAGAAGTTATAACATCACCTTGACTGAAGCTTAACAGGAATCTTAAGAAATATTTTTACTTTGTAATTTAGTTATCTATTCAGAAAACAGCCAAATGCTTCTCAGTTTTATGAACTTCGAGTAAACAATTGATTTTGAATGGACAAGGGGTCCAGACTTTTTTTAAACAAAATATTACAATTTAAAAAATATGAGGAATTCTGAGTTAATAATGAATGAATGAAAATTCAGTTTCATGTACAGTTTTAAAAATTATGTATTAAAATTCTTTTTGTCTTAACCAGAGTTATGTTTCCTTTCATAGTGATGTAATAATGTCATTTTCTGAGATGGCATTTTTTAAAAATTTTAGGGGTTTTTGGCAGCATAGAAAACTGGTAATTTAAAATGGAATTATAACAGTTTTTTTTAATGATGTACTAAAGTTAACCTTATATTTTATTATTTCAGTTGTTCATGGTGGACAATGGAGCAGATGACTGGAGAATAGCCATGACTTATGAGCGTATTTTCTTTATCTGCTTGGAAATACTGGTGTGTGCTATACATCCCATACCTGGGAATTACACATTCACATGGACAGCCCGGCTCGCCTTTTCTTACGCTCCATCCACAACAACAGCTGATGTGGATATTATTTTATCTATACCAATGTTCTTAAGACTTTATCTTATTGCCAGAGTTATGCTTTTACATAGCAAACTTTTCACTGATGCCTCATCTAGAAGCATTGGAGCATTAAATAAGATAAACTTCAATACCCGTTTTGTTATGAAGACTCTAATGACAATATGTCCAGGAACTGTACTGTTGGTTTTTAGTATCTCATTATGGATAATTGCTGCATGGACTGTCCGAGCTTGTGAAAGGTAAGGTTGTTTTTTCTTTCAGTTCTTTCTGTTTGTCTTTCTATTTTTCACTCCTGTTTTGTCTCTTAAATTTTGAATTCAGGGACCTAAACATTGTTAGAATGCAGCTCCCTAGTCCTTGATAATTTGAGTGTTGCTTGCATTGTATTCTGTGACAGACATTGTCAGGAGTGATTTGCCTCTTAATCTGATGGACTTCTGCAAAGAGATCTGGGCCCCACTGTTTACTTGTAGCACTACAATTTCATTTCAGTGTGTTGATGTATTTAACACACTGGACAGATACCACAAAATGTCTTTAAGAGTAGTAATTAATATTCTGCATTTATAACAATTTTCATTTATTTTCTTTGTAAGATAAATGTAGTGAGGATAAGATAGAAAAATAGCCAGGGAAAATGCTTGGGGGGAATGTGTAATTTGAGTGTTGTGCTGAAAAAAGAAATAGATTGAAAAATGCAGTTGAGTAGTTGGCAAGATCAGTAAAGGGGAACAGGCAGAACACTTATAGTAATATAACTCCTTCTTCCAATGAAAATCAGAAGTGCATTTGAGAGTGTGACTTTCAATTTCAGCTAGTTTTCCAACCTCCCTTTACCACAGCCTTCAGTGTAGGTGCAGAATAAATGGCTATCAGTGCTGACAACTTGAAATTGAATTTCTCAAACATGGCTTTGAGAAAAAAAAGAAATGGGCTTCTGAGGGAATAAAATTGCTTAGGAATATGAGATAGGTTAACTTTACGAAGACAATTAGAATGATTCTCTATAAAAGATTTAATGCATTAGACAGCTTTTAGATCCTGGAATTGATTTCTCCTTCCTTAGGCTGAAAAACCATCAACATATTTAAGGCATTTCTGCTTCTTGTTTATTGACCATTTTGGTTTTCCTATTCTTTTCCATGTCTGTCCATTTTAGAATCAGTTTGGGGGAGTTAATTGTGACAACTAAATGATTCAAGTCAACAGTTAAATCAAACACCATTGGGCATTTTTAAGTTACTCCTTGCATTCCTTTTCAACTTGTTGTAAGGAAAAAATACCTGTTCTTATAAAATGACTGCAGGAATCATGATTTTGCAGTTTTATTGTTAAAATTTTTTGGTGTCAATATTGTTTCCTCATATTACATCTAGACTAATAGTTTAAGAATATTCTGAAAATACAGTGTTAAGACAGAATGATACATTACAGTTTCAGAGTATTCCCCATTGTGGCAGCAAAGGAGTACCCTAGATTTTTACTCAATTTGTAGTAGCTTATTTTCATAAGCATGTTCTTGTTTCAGATGTAGCTGACTTCTGCAAAATCTCTCCTCTTTATCTCATATTCTCCACTTCTCTTCCCACCAGTTTTCTTTCGATACAATTACTGCTCAGGAATTCTTGAGTGTCTACTCAGGCATTTCCCAAACTGTTGGTTTGAAGTGGCTCTAAATAACTTCAGCATTCATTGAATATAACTGCTTGATGATGATGATGATGATGATGAAATAATAATTTTTATTAACTTTTTATACAGGTGCTTTCAAGATAGGCTAGTACAACTCAGTAAAAAATACTGAAAAATATTTGCTACTGTCTGATACATGCCTGTAAAACGTATTTATTTGTTAGTATCCAGATTGCAGGACAATAATTGTATAGTATATAAGTAACATTAAAAATAAAAGAAACAAAGACCACCTCAGCGATTTTTCAGTCAGGGGGAGTGAAGACAACACTCTCATAAAGTTTTTATTTTCTTAGTTTGCTTATTATTATTTAGAAAGTGACACACTTCTGCATCACGGTTGTTCTAGGAAGAAGATTATTTATTAGGTTAGGAACACTGAAGTCAGGGTTGCAAAAAACTGAATTTTCTTCAACTCTCTGCTAAGTTAGTAATGGATTTTCCACATTTTAATTTGCAGTTTCTGTCCTTGAATTGACTGTAATAGTTTGGACAGTAGGCTGAATAGCCACAGACTCCTCTAAAACTGAAACCCAACACAAATAAAAGCAAGTTAAATCTAAAAGTTAGTACTAGGTTAATATATCTCTAGCATAATTGCCTTCTGTCACTGGATCCCAGTCCAAGATTCATATTTAAAAAATGAAAAAAGTTAATTTTATGTTACAGAAACATTAAAAAGAACATATTTTTGCTTTTGGAATTAGATACTTATGTCATTCATGCTTACACAGCCAGTTTTTTCTGTTATTCTTCCGGTTTTCCCTTGAGAAATATGTAAGTATTTTGCCAAACAAATGATGCTGACTCTTGATTCCAATTACTAGTCAGCCCATCAAAACCA
The DNA here is from genome assembly GCF_015832195.1 of Motacilla alba alba. Taxonomy (NCBI): domain Eukaryota; kingdom Metazoa; phylum Chordata; class Aves; order Passeriformes; family Motacillidae; genus Motacilla; species Motacilla alba. The sequence goes on along the minus strand of NC_052046.1, from coordinate 35,209,298 downwards.
TTTAAATCCATAGCCCATATAGAAGTATATGGTAAGAAAAAGTTCTCAGAAGAAAACCTCTAAACCCCGTACATTGGAATGCTTCTAATATTCTGCCATCTGAAGTTAAACATGCCCTTTTTTTTTTATAGTTGGAGGCAGACACAATAGCCATTTATCATGAGAAAGGAAAAAGAAGGCCACGGAATAATTTCTGTTCTGTGTAGAAATCATGGTCCTCAGAAGATGTCTCCCAAGGTCTTTATGGCTTTGAATTGCTTAGATGTTAAAAGTTTAGTTTACACAAATGACGTACACTTTTTCCCAACTGCTCTTGACTTTTTTCGTAGTTTTAATTCAAGGGAACCTTTTTTTTATTTTAAGTAGACTATTTTTTGTACCCAAAATGATCCTGAAAAGAAATTCTATCATTCTATCAAGAGTGTTTTCCATTTGACGCTGTATATGAAAATGTAACAAATTGTAATACACCTAACAGAAATTAGGAATTAGGCAGCAGCCTGGTAGTTTTGGTTTGATAAGAGATTAATTATATTAATAAAATGTTATGGTATAAACTGTTTCTTTTCATCACTCTAGCACCATGCTCTAATTTCTCCTACATAGTAGCATTACATGAGTTTGCATTAGTAGTGTTTCTTTGGTGTACTAAATCATTTAAGTGACCATCCAAATTGGAACAAGATGATGGTGATAAGACATAATAGATTAAAATATTAAGATTTGAGAATGGAGAGGAAAGATTTTCATTCTGTTCCATGTTCTCAGTGAGAAGGGAAGTCACAGTAGGCGGTGTCCTTTATTGTGGAGTTGTGTATGCTCCGCAAAAGCTGTTGCTGCTGAATGACAGCCTGGTGTTCAGATTGTTCTTCTATTCAAAGTTAGGTTTTTATTATTGCAGATGATCCTGGGAATAGGAAGGGAGATTGGAAGCCCCACATTTCATAGGAAGGTAACATGAAAGAGCATCATTATCCATCTCTCGAAAGACTACCTGTGGAGACAGGTCATGGGGGTGAGCCAGGCAAGTTGGCTGTATGGATAAAGACTTAACTGCATTAATGGTCATCTGACTGATCACTTGATACACACTGAACTAAGAAGGACATGTGTCTTTCTCAGTGCCTTAATGACTGTATAGTTAGGTCCCAGAATACTAATTATAGCAAGTGACACTTTGGGTTGGTGAGCACGGTATTTTCCACGATTGGAATTTAAGGTCATGTATGAGGGCATACAGATAATGGTGGTGGGCAGCCAGCTGAGTATAAATGGGTTGCTAGGGATGCAGAGTAATCTAGATGAGGGAATTTGGAAGGTAAAAGTGGGGAAAGCATCAAATGTTGCTGTATACATAATGTCTGTTTTGAGGGGAAGATTGCATTGCATCAGTTTCATCTGTCTTCTCATTGCCAGCAGCAGTATATTGCTGTTTTTCATGTGTAGGCTTCATAATGAAAATCTAAATTTTTTATTGGGTCTAACTCAAAAGATGTTTGTGTTTATAACATCTCTGAGACACATGATCTAAAACACTTATATTACTTTCATATTTGAATTACGAGCCCTACAAGCAGATTAATTTTGCGATTTCCCATACATATGTTGTTACTGACAATAGATTTGTGCATGGGCATCAGTTTATTTCAGTTAAAATAGAAAAGTTTGGTTTCTCAAGAAAAAGAAAGTTAGTAAGTTTAGCATTAATTCATCGAAGAATCTGACTAGAAGAAGAATCTGAGTAGAAGAATTCTGCTCTTCTGTAGAATGGGTGTCTCTTCTGTGAGAAGTGGGCTGGTTTTCTAGGTTGTGTGGAAGGTAGCCACTCCTATGATCTGGTTTGGTTTTTTTTTTTTAATGGAAAGGAAGAAAAAATATTGTCTTCTGAATACACACGTGGGTATAAGGTGCCTGTCTACCGAGCAGTAGGAACCACAAATGACTGCATTACACTGTTTTATGTCCAGAACTGATCATATCACATGCCTGGCATTTCTGTGGATTTGCAGAGGAGAACTGAGAACAGAACTGTATTTTCTTCTTCTGCACACAGCACAGTTTTGGCACCATTTGTTGTTCTATTTGTTCATCTCTTTGACTTCTGGCAGTGAAGTCAGTTCAGTTTGAGCAGTTTGTTTTAGTCAGCATTTCTCCCTCTTGTCAGTTTCTGCTCTGTATTCTCTCCTTGTTTTAACAAAAATAAACTCAAAAACCACACACATATGCAAAATCCCATCTGTGTGTGATGGTGAAAACTTTTCCTGCTTTCTGCTCATTCTTTTTTCCTACAAATAAATGTCTGTCTTATTTCTTGGAAATATGATACCATCACAAAGTTTCCAGTAAGCAGCTCACACATGACAACTGGGAGGCAAATGTTAAGGATTCATTTGATACAAGCTAGTGGATACACTGACACTTCAGTTGTAATTCATGAAGGAAAAAATGTTTCTTAGTTATCTAATTTCCTCTCAGTATGTATTTCAGCTCTTTACTTGTACTGAGGACCTTATCTGCCGTTGTATATTGCATGCATATTCACAAGGCCACCTTCTAATGGAAATTGCTTTTTGCATTCTCTGCAGTGCCAGTGTGAAGATTCTTGTCCTTAATTTTAAAAAATGCAACCAAAAAGCCCCAGAAAAACCCCAACAAACAAGCAAACAAAACCTACCAACAACAAACCAAGCCTGGATATTTAATTTTAAGGCTATTTTTAGGCTCAGAAGGTCAGAAGCAATGACATATGATTTTCATTTTTTCAGTCTCATGACTGTCTGTCAACAGATCAAATAGTGTTTGTGTGTGGACAGTGCTGGCTGTTTATCATGGTTCTTTACCTTCTCTTGGCTCACAGCTCACTGAAACTAGAATGTGCTACTGGCAGCCAGGTTTCTTCAGTGGTGGCAAACATTAAAAGTTAAATATTCAAAACAACAATAAACAATGATGTCCTGTCATCATCCTGACATGCACCTGTGCTGCGAATGAATGGTTCTCTGCCTACTATTCTTAATTCCTGGTTTTGCACACTGAGTGTAGCTTAACTTTATATATTAGGTTACTGTTATATAATATTTACATCTCAAAGCAATTAATAACTAAAACCACATGTAACCAATTGCATTTTTGCTGCAAAAGTTACAAATAGACCATCAGATCCATTATTTTGTCATACCATGAAGACAACAAGGGAATATATTCATAGAAGTACATTGGTAAATGTCTGATGTGCATAACACATATCCAAAAAAGACCAACTGATCCAAATAAAATATTCCTTTTCTAGGTGTATCCAGAAGGATTAATATCTAAATAATGTGTTCTTTTGCTGCTTGAAAACAAAACAGCTATACATATTTAAGGGAGAAAGCAGATGCACATGTTCTGATGCATGTAGAGTTTGCTATTCTTTTTAATTAATATTTTCCTTCCCTTTGAAAATGCTGTTTGTGTGTTCTCAGCAAAATAACTTTGGGAATATAAGTAAGGATACTCTTCAGTTGGTTTAGGTTACTAGAAATTCCTTATAAATACGGAAAGTAGCAGTAACTGATGAAGTGTTACTGGATATAGTCATTCCTTCACAAAAATATATCGAGCCAAAGGAGATCAGTACTTCTGTAGTCCAAAAATAGCATACCCAACTTTGAGGAAGGGAATGCAAAAGACAAAAAGTTAAAAAACAAGCAAAAAAACAACCTATGTGCTTAATTAAAGAAAAAAATACCTGTCTTTCAGATTAACTAGAACAAGAAAACTTTTCTTAGGTTAAATTCCCTTTTATTTACAAAGGGCTTATATGTATATTAGTTGTAGAATAGAATGAAGTGGAAAAGCTCATGTATGGTTCAAAAACAGTGAGCAAAATGAAAATTATTTTTCTAAGCAGAAAAGTTTGAAAAGAATGAAAATACTTACAGGGCAGTACTTACCTGCTTTCAAGGATTAAAAGACTTTTTTTCATTAATCTTGAATCTATAAAACATAATTAAGAGAACAGTCTTTGTTCTGGTCAGTAAGAATGGTTGTATGCACTCTAGATTCTTTCATATAAGAAAGCAATCTATGGAATTTTTTTAAATCATTATTTCATCAGTGGGTCCAACGTTATGTGTTATGATCCTCATATTTTTAGATGCAATAATTGAATTTTTCCCCCTCCTTTGGCAAGCCTTTTTAAACTATTCAGAATATTTTGCTTCAAAATGAGTTAGAGCTATTTGCCATTGTACCCCAAAAGCAATCCTTATAAAATAGGGTCATAATGAAGCAAAAAGCAATGTCTTGTCACTTCAAAATAGAATTTGTTGCGCCAACAGTTTAAAGTCTTTGAAAAGGGCACCCTGAAGTGTGAATTTAAGCTTTTCTACTGGTTTTCTTTTGCTTCTTCAGCAAAGTGATAAGTATAGGCCATGGCCCTCACTTCACTGCGAATAAGCTTCCAATATGCTGACTGAACTTTAGCCTTAGATATTGAAGAGTGGGTTCTATTGGGAATTTAAAGCTCAGCCCTAAAAATTCAAATTTATGAAGTCAATACAAGGATATAGGTAGTGTTGTGAAATTGTGCAATTCAAGGGAATTAGTGGTTTTATGGCAGAAAACATGAGGAGATGTTTTTTCAGTATTTTGTATGTTCTTTATTTTCCTTTTCTGTGATTTTACCCTTCTAATTTTTGTCTCAATAGCAGATTTTTCTTGCTTGAGTAGTTTTTTTTTTCTTTAGAAGTTCAAAGTCAGCTCTAGTTTTTATTACAGCTGATCTTGAGATAGTAAGTGATTTGCAACATCCCTTAGAAGTAGTAAATATTGGTGTGTGTCCTCATTAACACTTGTGTTCCCCAAAACAGTGATATTATACTAGTTCAGAGCTCAGGCTGATCAATCTAGAACATTTCTGACTGAGACAATAGAACATGATTCTACTTGCAGTTGTTTTTTCCCTAACCCAAACTGATATCCAGTATTTCTTTTTAAGCCTTTTTCTGTGATAAATGAAATCCACTGACAAAATTTCTGTGGCTTTCCACAAGAGTGGTTCACTGAATTCAAGTATATTAATTGGGTATTGAAGGCATCATTGCAATGTGAATTGGACAAGTGTCTTGGATCATTTGGGTTGCAAGTTTCTGGGCCAGGGGTTGTCTTTGAACTGTGTTTGCACACTGCTCAGCACAGTGCTGTCCAAGCATAACACATATATGATACTACAGTACTAATAAATGTAGTAATATCTAATGAGGAAAAAGGGGAGCTAAAAACTTCTGAAGGCTGATGGTGTTCACATGAAGATGATGTGTGCCTTCATGTGTTGATAGAGCAGTTTAGGCTGAACTGTTCAGTTTTGATGGATGCTGACTGTGCTGACAGCTTGTGCTGAGAACACTGCCCAGGCAGGAATTATGTCCTGCTAGCTGGCTTCTGTTCCCTGTGTACTCCCTGCCTCAAGTGAAGAAGCCTGAGGCGAGAGCCTCTGTGGTCTCATTTGCAGAGGAGGGTATGTTCATGTTTGGTGGTGGGACCTCCAAGTCCCCTGTCTGGTTAGTGAAGCTGTGCTCCTGCCAGGCATGTGCAGGCTCCACGCTCAGCGCTGCGGTCTCACCTCAGGCTGCGTTAGAACAGCCTGGTGCTAAAGAGAAGTCTCTGTACTGTACTTTGTATACGGTGCTTGTGACTCAGGGCTTAAGGGTATCTTCTGTTGCCAAGACTGACAGCAAAAGAGATCAGTCCCTAATCACTGGGAAGGTGCAGTAAAGGTGAAAAGTACTCCAAATGTTCCAGAGCAGCAGGTACCTGAATAGGTTAAGAACACACAGAAATAGAGGGTGTTGGTGCTGTGGGGTTACAGCCTGTTTTGAAACCTGGTGCAGACTCTATGGAAGCCAGTGGGCTTGCATTGGCTTAAACTCCTTTGATGATGGGGCTAAAATGATTGCATCTGCCTGGGTAATAGTGCAAATCATGTCATATTATTCACATGAGCCTTTGGGTACAAACTTAAGTATCAGTATCAGGAATTGTATACAGGCCTGCAAATTGGTTTTGCAATGTTTTGGTTTTTTTGTTTGTGGGGGCTGTTGTTATTCAAAATTTTATTTATCCATGAATTAACTAAATATTTACAAATAACTTTGACTTGCAAAAGACTACTTAAAATGTGAAAATAGCTGTAAAAACCAGTGTATGCTGTCTTTAAAACAATAAAACCTATTTTAATACATAAACAATAATTAGTAAATGTGTAACTGCAGAACAGAAGATTTTTATTAATATAAGTGTTAATGTAGTCTTCTATGACAAACATGGTGAGCTGAAAGTGTAAAAAAGTATTCACTTAATATGAAGTGAATGGGATTCATATTTCAGGTAAGCCAGACTTCAAGATTGTGTGTTCCAGGCATAGGAGTGCAATGATACATTGTTCATCAGTGCTTATTTTGTTTTATGATATTATAAAGTAGGCCATTGGTCATGTTAAAGAATATCTTAGAACTTTTAAACTTGAGTAGATAACAAATGCAGTTCCATAACATTTGTTTTGTCTAATTAGACTGGCTGCATTAAAGTATCTTGAGTTGTAGGCAGTTTTGGGTATGAGGCAGAAGGATTTTTAAAACCTGATACTTGAAAGTTATGTGTAGTACTGGATAAATGAATTTAATTTTTCAAAGATCAGGATTTTCTATAAAGCTGGAATACTAAAACTCAGCTTTTCCACAGGCAGTTCTGCAATCCAAGGGTTTTCATTTACTATAGCTGTGCTTCAGTTTCCTTGCCTGTAGTGCAGTCATTCCTCTTTTGCAGCAGGTTATTCATGAATCTTCAACAGGGGCGAAGAGACCCTACCAGCAAGGTATAGACAGCTTGAAACTGCAAAGCAATTTTTACTTCCTAGAAGTAAAATATCCAAAAGCTTAAGCTGGAATTTAGTAGACTACTAGACTAAACATTAGGACACTCACTAGCCCAGTAAGACAACAAAAGAGCTTTTGCTGGCCATGCAGGAGTGAGATAGGCAGTAAAGGTCTGTTCTCCACAGCTTCCTTTTTGCTGCTGCATACCCACCTCTTGCCATGCTCCTTTGGTATTTTTGTCCAGATATGTTTTCTCCAGATATGGATGGATGATTTTCCCAGCTTCCAGTGAGACTAACCAGCTTAGCTGGCCGTCTTTTTTTTTCTTTTTTTTTTCTTTTCTTTAGGGCTTTACCTTTCCACATTGGGAATGACCTTGAATCCTTGACCTATAAACCATACCTTTCAAGAAGAGCTGATACTGTTCCTTTTAGTTAAAGTAAAAATTAGTGACTATTACCCAAGGCATTGCTAACACATGCATATCCATTTTATGATATGATGAAACACTTGCATCTTGCTGCTTGAGCAGCTGAACCTGGATTTTATTTCTATTATCTTTAAATCCTTTTATATTTGGTTGGGTTTTTCTTTCATAGGAAACATCCAACAGCAGACTAGGAAGGATACAAAGGACATAGTCTTAAAGTAGTGAGCTTCTGTTCATTGCACAGTAGAGCAAACAGTTAAACAGAAATGTGACTAAAAATCTTGAAAAGTTTGGGACTCAGTTGTCAAAACCTATATGGTTCAACCTGTAGCATGGTGATCTCATAAGTTAGCTTCCACAGCGAAAAATCCATGTTCAGCAAGGGGTGCTGATTGAATAACTCTTGATAAATTATTTAGGAGTTAACAGTTCTGTGATATGGAAGTGTCATTTTTTTTTAATAAGACTATACCCAGTGGCTAATTATTATTTGTAAAATCTATTATCTTTTTAATAAACACAAGAGACACCTAGAAGGAGTACCTTGTCTTAGTTTGCAGAAGGAACTATGAGCCAGTCTGTGTTTTAGTTGTCCCATTAAGGTCTGGATATTTTTTAATGAAACAAAGCATCAAAAAATCAAAATACATTGTTTCCTCAGCTGCTGTATAAAATTTAAATTGAAGAATTTTATGTAGAAGCAAGAAACAATATTTTAGTCTTATTGTAACTTAATGCTTCTTGAGGAGAGAAGAGGATTTTGTCTGAGCATGTTTTCCTTTTTTTGGCTGTCACCTTTCTAGTGCATACAGAGTGGAAGTAGGACATGAGTTCTAGAGAAGAGCAGCTGCTCTATTGGTCAGCTCTAGCAAAAAGTGCAGCAGAGCATGGAAGGTATTTTGGTTATAATCAGTTGTGCCAGCGGGGTCAGTTGCTTTGTGTTGAATTCAGTAGTTGTCTACAGTAGGCCTGAGGGAGGAGCCTGGCTGTGGGTTTGTAGCACATGCCTCACCAGCTGCTGGGCTTGCAGTGGGGTAGGAGAATGTGGAGTGTACTCTGGTGCAGGTGCTGTTTGGAAGTGCAGCCATCAAGCTTCAGGCTTGCTTTTGGAAGCTGCAGAAGGATGACATTAACCTTTGTTTCATGTTCTTCAGTTACTGCATTCTTTGTTTTTATTGAACCTGAATTTACCAGTTTGTAGACACTCTAGTTTAATTGGCTTGACTTGAGAATTGTCCAGAATATATACTTGGACCTTAGTGTCAGTTCAGGAGCTGGACTATGCATTTTTTGGGCAGGTAGTAGTACATGTGGAGAACAACCTTCCAAAATATTTACAGTAAGTAATAGCCTTCTAATAAAAACAATGTATCTTTTCACTGCATTTCAGAAAGAAGATACTTGATGTTCTAATTCCTTGAGTTAAAGGTGACCTCTTATTATTTTGTACTAAGAAGAATGCAGTGGATGTAATTGGCAAAGCTTCTCACAGTCTGAAATCAGAGATATAACATTCCCTAAAACTGAACAGAGATTTCAGATCAAGTATTCATGCCCAAATGTCTTTTCTTTTTAACTCTGTTTTTAATCATTCATCTTTTCAGAAAATCATGATACACCTTCAGACTAATGAGCTGCTAAAATTGTAAGCCTGACTGTTTAAACTTTGATGTTAAATTGCAGTCTTTCGCAGTAGATTCTTTCCAAGGCGTTTAAAGGCAAATTATATGTTACATTTAGTTAATTGAATACCTTGCTACTTGTCAGCTCTCAGTAATACCTTCTGCACTAATTTTCATCCTTTCCCAAGCCTACAAGGATTTTTTTAACAAAAAATGTGCATGACAATTCTTAATAATACTGCTTTTAGGGTGGTATTTTCTCCTTGCAAGCAGATCACATCAGTTGCCTTCCTTGTTCCTTGTGTGCTGGGAGGTAGAAGACCTGCTGACGCAGTCAGTGTACCTCAGCAGGACACCATTGTCCTTCAATGATTGTATTTGTGATGTGGACTATGATTTCTCTTGATTTTTAGAAAACCACATCTAGCACATATAAGAGGCCAAGAAGCAGATGCTATGTCCTGAGCTAGTATCTCCAGGAGACACAACAATCTGTACCAGGAATTACAAATTCTCTTGATTTTCTTTTTTTTTTTTTTCAAAGGAAAACAAAAATTTAGACTGCAATAATCTTAGCTTGGTTTTAGTAGGATCAACCCTAGCACTCTTCCGTTATTGAGGTAAGTGGCAGTAGTGTTTTTGGTAGTATAGAACACTGGAGTGAAGGTTTTATCATACCAACAAAAGTATGGTATATATACAAATAATGTGTAAAGTCACAAAAGCAATAAACAGTGCATATTTTTTTTTGTGACAAACTGCATTATTTACTGACAAAAAAGGTTTTCTGTTAGTTGAGAATAGCTACAGAATCCGACCTACAGTTCTGTTGTGACCTTGACCAAAGTCATTTAAGCTCTTTGTGATTACGTCATGCATAGAATCATGTTTACTACTATTGCTTGGTCTGATGTCCCTCTTCTGAATAACAAAATTTATTTGAACTTAGTGAGCAAAGTGTGATTGCAGTGCTGATGTTTTATATTGTTTCAAATTATTATACAGGTAGGGATGCAATCTAGATATGCTCATTCTGGGAAACCAGGTGAGAGGTATGAAAATAGAGGGAATGTTGTTAATTCTGCCTGCTTACAGTTTTTTTTCTCATGCTTTTGGGTAGGATATTCAGAATAGGTAAGCCATTCCCTGCTGAAGTCCTTGTGGCTGTACAACTGCTCCACACATACTTCTCTAGTCAGGACTCCGGAATCTGGGGGACAAATTGACTGAAACTGTACATCATGGAAAAGAAAGACTATAGATCTCATGTATTTTTCAGGGATCTTTAATCCATATAGTTGGATTCTTTTTCCTCTCCCCCTTTAAGGGAGTCACAACTGAATTTTTAGAACTCAAAGCATCCATCCAGAGGAAATCAAAGGGGTTTTCTTTTAAACATGAAAGATAATTTTTCTTTTAGTCACGCCATGGTTTTGAGTCCTCTAAAAGGTAACACTCAAATGTCATTGAATTCTTACAGGAAAATTTTTCTGTGTATGCATCTGTCTATCTATCTATCTACCTATCTATGCATCTATCCACAACATATGCTTGTTTATACATTTTTAAAGGGAAAGTTTTGTAGCTTCAGAGATATGGCTTAGGTATAGCATGGCTCGTACTCTACTCAAATGAGACAAACATCTACAGTTCAGTGTCTAGTTTTTCATTTCCAAAACAAATATGCTAAGATCTCAGACTTGTTTATTCTTTAATGTCATGGACTTCTGCTAATGGAATAAAGTGTCTTTCACCTGCAAGAAAGTTTTTATTACTCATTTAAAATGAAGGGGGAAGAAAGCCCCAGATAAATATCTCCTTTTGTTACTTTTAGCATTGCTTTGAAGTTATAATTTCAGATACTTTTTATGAAGAAGGGCAGCTGAAACAGTTAAAATACCATAAAAGTGGTAGCTCTTCAGTCACATTTGGAGTTCTTAAAAATGCTTGGGATTCTTTTTTTTCAACTGGATTGAGTTTTTCATGTATTTGTAAATCTTGCAAGTCAAACAAGTGAATAGAGGAGGTTTAATAGCTCCCTAAGATCACTGTTCTTGCTAGAAAAAGACCGTCTTGTGCATATTACACTTTATCTGTATTTGTCCCATCAGTGAACTCATCTCATCTCTAGGGCTAAGAGAGCACTGTAAATTAGATTTTAAGTTGGTTTAACATCTCATCTTCCAGTGTATTGTTGTAATTTAATGCTAATTATGTTGACAGCCTTTATGAAGTGTTCAACGCTCTGAAAAACAAATAATTAGTAACAGTTAAAATTAAATCTAGTTTTCCTAACAAACCAGTGTAGTTACAGACAGCAGTCCCAAAGTTGAATGTTTTCACAGTGTACATTCTTAGTTAAGCATAACCACTGATTATGTGCTTGCCTGTCTAAATCTTGACCAAGGAACTGAGTTGAAGGATGAAGTCACATAGATAACTCATATATCTACTGTATGATTTCCATAGAATTTGCCAGTCATGTAAACAATGGGCATTAAATAATTTATGGTTTATTGAAGGACTCTTCCAACATGTTTTACATATAGACTCTAAGACACATGCTTCAAGTGTAGATAATGCAAAAGGTAAGTTCTGTTGCCACACCAACCAGAGTACTCCCCTCCATTAAAAACAGAGTGAAAATAAGTGGATTTTTTTTCCTGAAAATGTCATCTTCTCAAGTTCCTTCAGAGCACAGAATTTCATTCTTTCTTCAGTGCTACATTGAAAGCAGTTAAAATGCAGTCAGAAAGTCTTGAATGAAGGCCAAGATATCAGGCAACAAAATGGTTTTGGTGAAAAAAATATATCATTAAAAAGTGTTCTGTCATGTTCATAGTCTTCAGAGAAAATAGTACAAGATCCTTTCTTTTGGTAAATGTTTGTCATTAAAATGAAGATGATCAGTACAAAATTTATTCTGTACTGAAAACAAATGGCAAACAAACTGAAAATGCGAGTTTTATTGCCTGACAAGCAAAACGTCAAATTTTACTCTTTTTAATGACTAAAGGCTGGGAGAAAAGTGCAAGGTTCAGACTACATATAATCTCACACTGACAGTAGGATAGAATTTGGTGACAACATGTCAAGGCCTAAAACAGAGCAAAGAAAACCATAATTGCATCTAGCATATTTAACATATTATGGTGAAGGTCTCTTAAGCCTTTTCTTTTTGGTTGCATTTAGGTGGGCAACACATCTGTCTTCAAATGTGACACTGCAGAAGTCTGTATAAGCAAATGAGGATGATGTTCCTTTATTACCACGCCAGAGTAAAGTACTAGATGTAGCCCTGTTATGTTTTTTCTAGCCTATCTGAAATTATGGTATTGTCTCAACTTGCATTTGCCTTGAGGACCTTGTGGCAGAAGTCCATCCTGTAGCTGGTCCATGTAAACTCAGTCTGCTGTAAGACATGGTGAAAGAGTCACAGGAATGTCTTCTGTATAGATAACCTTTCTCAATCCCTGTAAATGAACATCCTACGTTAATCACAAAAATTTACTCCAAAGTATTTTCCTAGCCTTCTGGTTGGTTTGATGAAGAGAACAAAATTTCAAAAGGGAGAACCCTGGGGTTTTTTCCTTTGATATTTACAATCTCATGCTGAAGTTTCATACGTAAAAAGTAAGTGGGAAATACTTGTTACAAGTGCTTTCTTTATTTTTTTCTTCCATACAGCAATCCATAGTTATTTTTTTATAGTTTATGCTTCAGAACATTAAAGGTGTCATCCCCAGTACTTTACTAATGAACTGTTAGTGAGATCTGGTACAATTTTCAGCTGACTCTCAAAAGTATACAGACTTTGGGTTTGGAATTGTCTTTAGAAATATTCAGTAAAATCTGTTTTGTTTCAACCAGTGACTTACAGAAGCTAAAGTGTAAATACAGTCATGCCTTTTTATAAAATAAATTAAAATATAATCAACAATAAGTTCAATTCAACTGATTGAAGTTAAGCATATAGCTGCAGCAGTGTTCCTGATACAGAGTGGTAAACTGGTCCCCAGTTCTGAGTAATTCAATGAAACTTGCACTGACTGCAGGCTTTTGCTCTGATCTAAACAAAATAAATTCTGTCCAGATTTTTTAAAATGTTTATTTGTAAGTTGCTGTCCTATTTAAACCTATTTAAATTGTAGTTTTAGTCTCCAATTTATCCAGAACATACATTTTAAAAAATCCAGTATCTGTTTTCAATTCTAAAGGAAAGGGAATTGGCATTTTATTTTATTTATTTTATTTTATTTTATTTTAATCATCTGTGCCCAATATCCATTACATTAGAGAACTTGAATATGTTGGTAAAATTGCTGATATCCTAATGAAATTTGGACTAAAAACCCCAAACCAGCAGGCTTTATGGCCATGAGCTTGTACTTCAATTATTTTTATAGAAGGTAATACATCAGCTGCAGAACTAGTGAATTTTGTGATGGTAAATTAGTTCCATTAGAGAAGAATGCATTCAGAATGCTCTGTTTGTCAGAAAATCTTTTTGAAGGACGCAGCATAATCTTTGCTAAATAATTTCACTTCTTCCTGTTTTCTCCCCCCACAAAAGGCTAACTTTTACCTTGCTCTGCTGTTTTATGTTAAAAAAAGGTATGCTTCATTTAAAGTTTGTTGTGATTAATTCTATTTCTACTTTCTAAAACTTTATTTCTAAAGTTTTTCTTCAGAAAACTAATTCAGAATCTTCAGATATCAGTTGATTCTGATAATCTCAATTTAAAAAAAGTAATCTTTCCTTCTTCTGAGAGGAGTTTAGGTATGAAAGAGTAACCGGGTATCTCCAGAGGAAATACAAAGTGCAAGATAAGGAAAAATTTTAGAAGGGCTAGAATTAGTTGCCAGTGAATATAATGAATGATTCACAGTAGAGCTCATTTAGAAACTCTTTGATTTTGAATGATTCATATTTCTATCATAACACAGCTTTAGACAGTGCTTTTGCGGACCTCAAAAAATTAAAGCAAAGCAAACTTTAAAAATAAAATTCGTTCTTATTGTATTGACAAATTTTAGTGATTAGGCTTTGTGAAAAATATGGGTGTAAATAAATATGCAGGCATATCTTTTAAAATAAGATTTAAAAGTACTGAAAAACAGGAGTTTTCCCTCAAGCTTGCTTATCTCACTTCAGTTTCCTTCTTTCATTTTCATATATTTTAATATCACATTAACTGCATATTTATAGTAGCTTATTTTACAGAACAATTTATGATAAAGATAATATACAGAACTACAGAAGGACCAGCTCTTGGATATTTCAGATTTTGTTTCTAATAGTCAGTGTGTTTGCAGTCACTTTCCTTTCTGAATTACTTGTTGAATTTTGCTTTCAAAGCAGAGTTTATGTTTACTCAAAGTGTGGCTTGTCAAGGATTTTAACATACATATTCCTTTTATCAGCTTCTGTCTCAAGCTTGAATGTCTCTCCACTGGATTAAAGAGTCATTTTAAATTTGATTTTAAATTCAAATAGCTTCAAAAACATATTCTTAGATACTATGACAGTCTGTATACTAGCAGGTATCTCACTAACAGTGAGATGAAGATGCTGATGTAAATAAGCTTTGTGCTTAAAAAGAACTTGACAACAAGTTCACTCCCCATGGTCAGTGTTCTCCTCACAAAGCTGCTAAAGTAACAAAAGGGTGTCAACTACCCATTTTTTCCCATGCTTTGTGGAAAGCCTGATGTATTGCTTGGTCACTTAGAATTTTTTCCATGTTGTTTCATGTATTGGTACTGATGCATTTAAGAGGCTATTTTGTCTCTTTGGGATATACTTCTATTTTTGGCAAAATGAGAATTTCAGTGTTATGCAATTCTTTAATGTCTAATTTAAGAGAATTATTTTTAAACATGAGTGTCATTTTAGAGGACTTTGAGTTCATTGGGTTTTAGCCAGAGCTTTAGGCATACAGGCTAATCAAACTGGGAAGTTGGGACCTGAGAGCTCACAAGATGAAGGCTATATAAATATATAAACAATAATTATAATTATAAATATATAAATAATTATTATATAAATAATCTTCAGCTGTAAAAAAAGAGTCTGTCAGAGAGCTTTGAAAAATTAAAATGTGATATTTCACTTTAAAAAAAAATGAGGCTAAAAATGCTATGCCAGTAAGGTATTTTATGCTGTGATGAGTTGTACTTTCCATTGGAAAAGATACTAGTGTGGTTTTTTTTGAAGACCAAAAAGTCACATGTGATTATGGAATTGTAGAGCACATTGTAATACATGTGCCAAAGTCCATAAGTAAGGATATTTTTTCATACCATACTGTTTTGGTGCTGATTGCTATTCCTGATCCAGCAACTAATATCAACCATTAGAGTCTGATTTTCCCTCTTAAAGCTTGAGTTATGTGAAGCATGCTTGGTTATTCTGCAGAGTCTAGGTGTGTATATAGAAACTGGGAAAGGTTAGAGTGTTGAGTTTTTAAAATCTAAAGGCACTCCATTGAAACATGCAACTCTTTTTATTGGTGACAGAATTTTATCAAATGTAAAGAAACAGAGCTGAGAAAAGCTGAATTCCTGACCTTGCTCTACAACATGAAGAACATAGATCTTTCTGAAGGAAGACACTCTGAATATAATAACATGTGTTACTCCAAATACTTAGGATTAAACAGAATTTTGTACACAGAATAATTATTGTAAGTTTTTTGAAATGAGAAGAATCAGTCATGGAACCTTTGTGTCAGCTGCTACTGTTAGTCCCAGCTTTCAGCTCTAGGAGACACAGAGGTATTCCTACACGCCTTACAATCTGTTTCATTGTGCACATTTAACTTCATTAAAATGAGCCATGTTTAGGCACAGTGAACCTAATTGTTTTTCAAAACCGTCAGATTATATGTTTAAAAAACACATCTGTAGGCAAAGCTCAGGACTTTTTCTACAGCTTTCCAAGAGCTTTAGGTATATTCTTTATTCTGCTGAGTCACAACAAATCACAACTTCAGTTATGCCACTGCAGGAACAAAATAGCTTGAAACTGCTGAAAAGAACACAGTGGGAGTAAGAATATGCCTGTACTGGGGGATAAGTACCAAAACTGGGGCTTGAGGAGAGGTGGGTGTGTTTCTTAACTGAGGCAAGAAAAAGTTCTCCTTGCACTCTGGAAACTTTGATAAGACACATTATTTTTTTCACATAGTCAAGACCTTCTGAAGCAGTAGTCACCACTTTATTTGCAGGATTACTTTTTGATACATTGGTACTGAGCTCTCCTATATTTCTAGTGGATTGCTGTCTGTCACAAATTTAAACCTTTCCTAATTTCCCAATACTTACAGAATTGATTCAACATTCTCCTTAACATTCTTAACACTATTATTGAAAGAATGTGTGAAAGGGAAAAAAAAAAAAAAGGTCAGGTACTTTTAAGGAGCTTCAGCAGCTTTTTGCTTGTAACTGAATGGAAAAGAAAGATGGAAAATCCTCCCATCTACTACAGCTGCAGACAGGTATAGTGATTTAGCCCAGCATTAGCTCTCTACAGCACCATTGAAGACAAGGCCTCCACCAGTAGAGGACAAATAAAAGCTTGGCATCCTTATGAAAAATGGCAGTTAATCCTTATTTCTATACTGGTGGGATATCTGTTGCTCAGGCATTGATGGGTGGGTATCTGACAGAGGCTAGGGGTAATTTTGTGTCTTTACCCTTATATTTAAACTATAGTTTATATTAAAAATAATGGAAAAATTTCTTAAAACATTTCTTAAACACTAATGCACCCATCTGACTTTGTGTTGATTTTTCTCCCCTGCATCCTTTTGTTTTCTTTTA
This sequence comes from Motacilla alba alba, assembly GCF_015832195.1. Taxonomy (NCBI): domain Eukaryota; kingdom Metazoa; phylum Chordata; class Aves; order Passeriformes; family Motacillidae; genus Motacilla; species Motacilla alba. The sequence continues at coordinate 35,192,565 of NC_052046.1, read as the reverse complement.
GATTATATTTTTCATTCATCTTAGCAAATCACATGCTAATTACATAGAATACTTCACATTTCTTGGTTTTATTAGCTTTTTGTAAATAGTCTGAAAATGCTCTTTGCAGAAAAATCATGAACATTTTTGGCTGTGGTAGAAGCAATCCAGTCAATTGACTCCTACCCATTACTTTTGATTGGATTCACAACTGCTACTGTTGTGAGTCAGTCTGTTTGAAATGCAAGCATTTGTTGTGGTGTTTTGCACTTTCATTAAGGAGTTATTGTGACAAAACCATTTTTGCTGCTCTTCACAAATATTTGGGAGACATCAACAGAAGTGTTAGGAAAAAGATAAGGAGCGTCATACATTTTTCCAAGCTGCCCTTGTTATCCTAAGCCTATCAAGGCAGGCAAAATTTCTTCCATTGACTTCATCATATTTGGAGTCATCCCCACTGTTCCTTCCATGTGCCATTATGGATTTCTTCTTTCCTTTCTTTTAAACAGGAGGAAGGAAGGAGGAGTACAAAGACATCTCTGCTATCATCACATATAAAATGCTGCTGGTACTAACCATCTAACTAAGACTAAAAAGACAGTAACAGAATGGTCTGATACTGTGGGCTGCTCTAATAGGTGGTTAGATCAATCAGTTTCTCAACAGAACCTTGACAGGTTTCTGTTTTACTGGGATAAGCCTGTTTCCAGCTGTTAATAGTTTAAAAGATTTTAACGTTTGACAAGAAAAACCTCAGCCTGAATTGCCATTGCCAGGACTTTCTTCTTGATTATGGTAAAAGCAGTCCATTTTCTTCCCTACAGAAATGGTAATCTTTTCAATAATTTTTAGTTCTTTCCTTGACTTGTTCAAGGAGGCAAAACCAAAGTTATCATAGGCTGTTAATGGAGACAAGAGTAACTGAATTGAAACTGCTGAGTGTGAATTAATGCACCAGTGGTCAAGCTTAATGTTATACTTGATTACTTCTTATTAATCTCTTTTTAAGATGAATATGTCTTAGATGTCCAGATGTGAATGTGTGATAATTATGTGCAGCTAAAAAGCAGATGTTGTACTAATTAAATGAAACTTCATCACGTACAAACAGGGAAGGGAATCTGTCATTAAAATCATGATGCCAACAGTGAAAGCAGAAGGAGACTGCTGTTTAATAAAGAATTTGAAATACTTCTTTGACAAACAAAGCCACTGCAGTATTGTTGCCTGAGGAATATATTTATATTCTTCCGAGATGAGTTGTAAAACTCCCACTCAGTTTGGCTTGAAAAGGAATTGAGCCATGCTATTTTTTCACAAATATAATCATTCAGCTATTTTTGGTTTAAATTAGAGTGGTGTCAAGACTTATATATGCTGATTGGTGAGAACTGGATAGTGGTGTGTCACAGGATGATGATTGCCTGGTGAATAGTGTGTTCCAGCTGCAGCACTGCCTGCCTGCTGACATATCCTTTATTAGAAAAGAAGTGTGATAAATAATTCTTATGCCTGTGTGACTTCAGCCAATGATTTTTGTACACTTCAGGAATACACAGCTTTTCTAAATGACCCTTTATTCTGCAGCTGTGTGAGGCTGGGTGTAATCAAGAAAATCAAACTGTATATAGATGCAGTTTTAATAGAGTTAAATACTAGTTTTTGTCTTCAAGTGATTCACAGTCTTTCTTATGAAGCTTTTTATTGATTAAGAATAATGGGCTTTAAATATTTACATGAATATATTTGCCATGACTCATTAAAAAATAAAAGCATATAAAAATAAAAATCTTTATATAAATAAGAGTTAATGACAACAAATCTTCTGTTTTGGAATTTGGTTGGTAATGACAAGATTCTGCTTTGTGTGAAACTCCTCACTGAAAGGAAATCTTTGTTTCTATTTCTTAAATTCTGAGCTTTCAGGTTTCCTAGCTTTTCATGGTAAAATGTTTTCCTGATGGATTTCAGAAGTTTCAAATGTAGAGTGAATGGATACTTTGGGAAAACTAAGTTGAATATTGGAATGTGTTACACCCAAGCTGTCTTTCACAGTCCAGCTGGAATGAGGAGATGTTTGTAGTGGCTTGTGATTACTGACAGAGAACAAGACAGCTCTGCTCCAGTGCTAGTGTGGTTGGCTTTTCTGCTCTCTATAATGTCCACTGGAATTGGCTGTACTGGGGATAATCTCAATGGTGAAGTGAAAGAGGCTGTTGTAGAATGGCTTTTATGAGGTCTTCTGGTGACCTCTAGAGCCACACATTAGAGATACTCTTATAGAAAAACATGAGAAAGTTTCTGCTGTGACCATTTCACTATTCCCTGCATAAATGGAGAAGTTCACTCTTTGATGCTGGGATAACTTTGAAAACACATCTAAAGGCAGTGGGTTGATTTCTTTCCCCTTCCTCAAAACAAAGTAGACATGTACCAGAGCTGCTAACCACAGAGATTCAAAAATCTTAAGTGAGGTTACAAAATATATGAGACAAGATTAAACCACCTTCTTAAAAATATGTTAGAGAAATTACAGATTTATCATGAGTGTGATACCCTTTTATACTGTCTCAATTTTACCTACAGATTTTTAACTTGAGAAGTCAGCCCTTCAACTTTCCGTGTACAGTTGCAAGGGAAAAAGTTGGGGGGTTTTTTTCTAAATATTAAATTGGGCAAATTATGAAATTTGCATGCTTTACTGTGCTTGAGCAGTTGCAACAATATTTGCAACTATTTCATGTCCTCCCATAGCCTTTGTTTCTTAATCGCAGTAAATTCATTAATAAGTACTGGTGATGATTTTTAAATTAAGCATGCAACATTTGATTGCTGAGCTATAGCCTTAAAATCATAACTAGGTGAAATACTCTGAGTAGGAAATCTAGGATGCCTGACCTAACAAGATGGAAACATTAAAACAGGTCCTTGAATTGTGCTAGCAAATATTGATGTAGATGTAGCAAATATTGATGTAGCTTTAAAGAATAGTTCATCTTAATTGTCTCCATGTCTCCAATGAAACTTGAAAAACTTCTGATGTGCCTTTTAAAATTTATGTCACCTTTTTTAAAGAACCTATCTGTAGGTGGGCTTTTGTGTTTTCTGACATGGGTAAAGGAGAATAAGTGGATAAAGACTCCCATTATCTCTTCCCCATGTTGTTCAAGACTTAAGAAAGTAGTTTTGATATTCCTTATGGGCTATTTATTTCTGGAACTTAGTGAGTTGTCTTTGAATGTTCTGTTTTCAGGCATATGAAGCATGGAAATGACCAGGTTCAAATTCCAAAGAGAGTTATTAAAGAAATGTGTTATAAATATTTATGTGGGCATTTATTAATATTTGCCTGAATTGCTAACCTTAGAATGTATTGTACCTTTAGTACCCCTCTGTGAAGCTCATCCAGACTCTATGGATCATATCTCTTACTTGATACTCTGTAGGGATTAGCATGATAGCTACACAGGTTTTCTTCTTGCCTCCTGGATAGGACAAATGGGTTTCTCTCTCTCTATCCATAATATTTATTTCACAGCTGTTACTTGTGACATTTGTTAAGTGGAGACTAAAATCCCTAATGTTTAGTGCGTCTAGGAAAAAAGCAATGTCAGATTGTGGTTTGCTATATGCAAAGCTCCATAGTCATGAGTTAAATCTGCTCTTCTTTTTTTTAACTCTTTTTCCTGTTGTGGTTAGCATTGCTTATGTCCGTAGGACCTCCAAATGTGGGCTTTTACTATGTTTTTCTAGGCTTTGTTCTTGGCAAAACAGAAAAACTTGTATAAAGTAAGTGAGAGACAACACTGACACTAGGAGAGAGGAAAATCCAGGTGAAGTGTGTAACAGACTTGATTGGAGTGATTGTTGTGGTCTCTGGCAAAGAGCTTTTATGTCATTGTAATCATCAGAGCATAGGTGGGACTTTGAAGATAGTATTTTGCAGACATTTATGGTGAATATCTTACAAATGTGAGAACAGGGAATTTCCAGAGAGTGCCTGTGTGCTTGCTCTGTATTCTTGGTCCGTCACGGAGACTGCAGTCTGGAAAGGAAGGAAACAGAAGCAGTTATTTCAGTTGTGGGAAACAGATTGTTTACAGATTTGTGAACTAATTAAATGAATGGCCCTCTGTGACCCCCTGTGAGACACGGATTTAGAGACTGGCTAAGATAATACCCTTGGGGAATCTAACAGCATTTAGTTAACCTGAGGCTTCACAGCAGCTGCAGGGGTGATTGCAACCTTGAATCGACAGTGGCTGCTGCAGATAGTCTCTATGGCAGAGCTGCCCTGTCCAGGAAGCAAAGTTCCACCCTACTTTAGGCTATTAGGCATTTTTTTCCCACCACAGAGTGAGTGGTGACAACAGGCTTTTAAATATAAAATGTATCTTCACCTTCTATTCGTCATACGTGTCATGTGAAGACAAGATTATTAATCTGAATTTGGCAGGTTTTGGAAGGGAAATATTAACATATTCTACTACAATATTGAAACTAAGTCAAGAAATGGCACATTGTGAAATTTCACATATTAGCTGACTAAACACTAAAGGGAGTTTTTGCTATATTTAAGGTAAGCATCTTTTGATGGTGAGAAATACAATGGCATACTTTTTTATTTATCTTGAACTTGTAGAAGGAGAGGGAAGACCATAGGTTGTCTAAGTCAGCATTTGTATGTTCTTTTAGGATTGCATTTCTGATCTTAGAGTAGCATTCAGGCCAAGGAGATGAAGATGGGCTCTGCTGTCTGGTTGTGCGCACATCCTGTTCTGACTTTCGTATTTGCGTCAAACCGCAGCAACTGTGGTATTCTGGTCTCTTAAGCTACTGCAGAGTATTACCAGGACTTGTACCCCTGGTGAAAATATTATGTTAAAAACAAAGAGATTTCTGCTACTTTACAGTAATAACCAAATACTGAATTATAAACCATTTCTACTACTGGTGTTATTTTTATATCTTCTGATTCATTACTGCTCATGTAATTCTATTTGAGTTATATTTAATTCCTTACAGCTACTTTTAAAATGAGATTGTATACAAAAATGGTTGTATGGACCAGTTAATTCATTTCTTTTCTGAGAGCACAATAGTTTAACAAATGTTTTCATGATAAAGAAATTGTTTTCTTCTTCTTTTCAGATACCATGACCAACAGGATGTTACTAGCAATTTCCTTGGAGCAATGTGGTTGATTTCAATAACTTTTCTATCCATTGGATATGGGGATATGGTACCAAATACATACTGTGGAAAAGGGGTCTGTTTACTTACTGGAATCATGGTGAGTGAATTTGTTAATTGGATATGAGATTGTATTTGCTTTTAATTAATTTGAAATTACCTCCAAAACTTTTAGTAGTCATAAAGAAATATTTATCTGCTGTCTTGGAGAGTGTATACTTAATCAGACCATACCCATAGTCTCTCATTCCTAGTAATAAAATAGTTTTCTTCTTCTTTAAGCAAAAATTTAGTAGCTGTGTAATGAAATACAGAGAAACAAATTGCACCCTGACAAAATTCATAGCTTCAGAAATCTCAGTAAAGTCTTTCGTTATATATTAAAGTATCATATCATCTTGATTATCTTTGGGCATGTGTAATTGGACCAGTACTAATAATGGCTCTTCAGTTATAAATTTTGTTTCTTAAAATTAATCACAAAAAGCCCTAATGGTGGCTAAATTCTTAAAATTCTTTTGTTTGAGCATAGTTTTCTACTCTATTTCTCACAAGTCTAATAACAAATTATTCATAGCAGCCCATTGCTTTAAGTGAAATTATGTTAAGCAATTTGCACAATAATACTTTTGCTACCATTGATACCATGCAGCAATTGTTAGCTTATGCATGCTCAATATATATTTATTAAGTGTATTTCATGTCTGGTTTTAATTTTTTGTACTGCACCATTTGGTCAAAGTTGGGCAGGGAGTAAGACAATGTATTGTAATGGTGGGAAAAATTACACGTATCTACAGTAAATTAGATATAAACAAGTTCTGGACTCTGCCACCCTTATTTGTACCAACATCTGTGTAAATGTCGCTGTCAGTGAGAAAGGTTGAATGATTGTCATGTATGTACAGTATGCAACTATAAGATACATACTTGCTTCTGAATTTTTGCCATTGATTATAAGTAATGCATGTCTAAGTAATCTGCGTCTGTTAAAACAGCTATATTGGGATTATGGCTGAAAGCAATTGGTATCAAAGTGTTGCCCCTTTTGAGCAGATAGGTTGATTCATTTATAATAAGTGTACGTTTTATATTCAGAGAGGAAAAAAGTTTTGGGTTTTTTGTTTTGGGTTTTTTTTTTTGTAAGGTTAAAGGATTTTTTTAGAAATATTTCAAAAAATCTTTTAAAAAACCTGATAGGTTTCAGTTTATTGACCTTTATTAATAAGGATTGATAAAGATTTCCAGTATATTTTGCAAAAGGTGGTACATGCATATCTCCTTAAATACAGAGTATGCAGTGGAGTTATAAGGTACGGGCTAAAAGCAAAGGAAGGACTCACAGGGCTTTTTTAAAGATTTGATAGCTCAAATCTGCTATCTTCTGGGGAAGAATCCTTTGCTTCTTTCTGTGTTGGATATTGATGCCAGAGAGAATGAAATGTGATCATAAATTCACTGGGAAAAGGGATGGAGAAGCAGTGTTTATTGCCACCTTGCAGGGCAGGGATTGCAGAATGAGGATAGAATCCTCATCCAAAGTCACTTCCATTGCTTCCATGGAAAACTCACATATGGATTTATACATACCGTTTTCACACACTGGCCTCTCTTTTTCAGAACTGGTAGACTTGTAAAATGTATGGATGATACCTTCATGTCTCTGATTGGGTTTTTTTAGTGGTTATAAATTCTGCAGCAGCTTTGGAAGAGCAAAGGCTCCAATCAGGATGTTGTGGTAATAAATTTGGGATAAACATCTGCAGAGACAGAAAACATTCTTAACAAAAATTGCGCCAAGTAGCTGCTGTGTTATGATGGGTAAAACAATGGAAAACCTAACCACTAATTACATTAAAGTAATCTTGTGGATAAAAAAACATGGAGCAATGAGAAAAAGTCAGATGCTGGAATTACTCTGGGTTTTTGGGGCTTGTGTTTTGTTTTGTTTTGTTTTGTTTTGTTTTTATAAAGGACATGAGGAATATTAAGTATGGCACAGTAAAATATAATAATGAACTCTCTTATAACCTAACCTGTTATACCAAAAAGCTTACAGGTCTTGAAGAGACCTGTAACTGAAACTTGTAGAGTAACTAATTAATATTTGTTGTGGAAAATATGAAATCCTAAAAGAACAGACCTAGTGATTTTTATTTCAATAGGAGCAATTGATGATCTAATTAAAAGACACACAAAGGTAACTGTTGAATGGATGTAGTAAAATAAAAACATATATTTGGTTTTAAGAGGTAAAGTGTAATTCCCTAGCACCTGAAGCAGCAAATGCATTGGATTAGTGTGATCAATGCCAAATACTGCTGAGTGTTTGGTTTTGGATGAAGTCCCTATTAAAATAGGTGGAAGGGGGAATAAATAGAAATACTTGTGAATGCAAGAGTCATTACACAGAAAACTGAAGAATTAATATTGGCTTTGTGGAACTGGTGGCCCAAGGAAGCCTGCTTTGGTGTCTTGATCCCTATGACGGAAGAACCCTGGTGCCATGTCTATCTTCCTACTTCTGCCTCATGAATTGCTTTCTGTGCAATGGAAATGGGAGTGCTCAGGGTGAGTTCTGCCTTGTACTCCAGCCTGTGAAGCGGACTTTGTGCAGTCTGCTGGTGGCACCAAGTTGTGTTGGTGATTGACATTGTAACTACTGCTGTCTTAGGTCACTGATGTAAGGTGACATCTTTTAAACTCTACAAATGCACACTGCTGGAAAATAGGAAAATATTTACACATATTCAGATTATAACAAAAGGAAAAATGCCTTGAGAATTGTTGAGAGTAAGATATCAAAGAAGTTTGATTAATGTATTAGAGAAATTGGGAAAAAAACTAAAGTAAAACAACAAAAAAAACAAACAAACAAAAAAAAAACAACCAAAAAAAAAACAAACCCCGTGAACAAAAAAAGCAAACAATGAAAAAAATTTGAACAATTTACACTTTGATCTTGCAAAGCACTTAAATATATGAAACTTTCATAAAAATACTGATACAGTGTGTTACAAAGAGGAGTCAATGCAGAGATGTTTTACAGTCAAGCAAGTGAAACTGAACTGGATGCCTCAACTCAATTACCAATCTATGTTCTTCCAATGAGACTTTACTAGGCAGCAGTAGTAGACTGTGGGCCAGGTGGACTATAAATTGAGAGCAAATGTATCCTGTGCCCCCTGTGTACATTAGGTGGGTCTGGAAGAGTGTGTTGGATGGATACACATACAGCTGCTGTCACTGTTCTCAGAACAGGATAGAGAGGAAATAGGGAGACCTGTGGCATCTTCACCATGCTGTGCAGCTTGTTGTTGTACTGTATTTGCGTGTGTTTTATGCCTACTGAAGCTGCCATGCCTGATTGTCAGTGCCCATCCAGGCAGATCTCTCAGATGCTCATCAGTAAGGTGATCTCAGCTACGGGTGGAACACTTTCTGTGTGTGGTTTCTAAGTGGAACTGCTTGTGTAAGCAGCATGTCCACTTTCTTGATGGCTTTTTGCATCTAGGGTCTTGGAGTGGTTTGCAAAATTTTCCCTGCTTTACATGGAGATTAATGAAGTTAGCAACAATTTAAAGAAGGTCTGTAGAAATTGGTAAGGAGGTGTGTGAGAAGATATGGAAATATGCATTATTATGGACTGTGAGATGGATAGCTTTTGCAGACCTTTGTAAGCTTTTGCAGTTACACAAGCTAAAACAATGGCAATCAGTTCTTCTGACTGCAAATACAAGGACCTGTTGCGAGTTTTAAGGACGTTTTTTCCTTTTAGATCCAGCATTATGTGGTGAGGTGGTGCATTTATTGTACAATGCAAAGTTTATGATGCAGAATCTTTCTGCAAAGCCACACTAACTTCAACAGTTAGAAGCAGACATGTAGGCCAAACCTATGTTGCTGCAAATAAAACGGATGAATTGCAATTGTTGGTTGGGTATAGCTTGATGAAGTTTGCTTTAAATGAAATAGATGTTATTTCAAGTGTCTGCTTTGCTGACATGGAAATTATACTTTTATTGCTTCTCTTGTTGAAATGTACTTCAAAGAGATTGTTAGGCTTAGGAAAGAACCAAATAAATAAGGAAAGTTTCTTAAACGTATGCAATAACTGTGGACAAGATTTGAGTTTTTCGTTGTGAAAATTTTAAGTGGCATCTTTTAGCTACAGTACTTGAGGACCATTCGTGTAGATGAAGTATTCTTATTAGAGTAGTTGCAATGAAGTCAGTGTGTACAATCTGGCTTTAGGAACAATAGTTTTTATTAGTTCCAAATGGTGAATCAAAAACTAATAAGATCTCATTCTAAATCTTCTCATGATGAAGGTTTTAATGTTCTTTGGAAGTCTGCATTTATCTCTAAACAATCACAATTTCTTTGCTATGAATCATGAAAAAAGTGATGAGGATGAGGTGTTACTGGTTTAAGAACAGAGGACTCTTCATCTAAGGCTTAATTGTGATGTTTGTGCAAATGGTAATTATAGACTGCCTGGTCTTACCAACAAATACAGAGAACTACCTAAAATAGGAACATGGCACTTAGAGTAGCAGTTTCTAACTGTCTTATTTTTTTTTTGGTAGCAAAATCTGAACAGTATTATTTTTGAAATTTAATACTTGTTAGATTGTAAGAAAAAAAGAGGTGAAAAACAAGTAGATTCTAACTGCATTGTTAACATTGCCTGCATGTCTTCTGGGATGAGTCCTGAAAGAGAAAAAATAAAGTAAACATCAGATTTGAGCAAATACGGAAATTATTTTATAGAACTTTATGGATAGTGTACAAAAAAGGTCATAAATGATTGTGCATAATAATGTCTAAAATGTGTGATTTTATGGAATTTTTTGTTCACGTTGTTTAATTGTGTAGTGTGTCAGAGAAACAATGGTTTATAAAATATAGAAAAGTATTTTGAATTACACTTTAAAAGCTGAAAATGTATGGTCAATTCAAGTTAAAGCACTGTGGATAAGAAGGTATCGATCTCAAACATCTAGAATGCTGTTCAGTTTTTACTTCTCTGAGAGTACAGAAAATATGAAGAACTTTTCGTGTGAATTGATAACATCTTGGATCCATGTCTCAGATATATGTTAGAATATAATTCAGTAGATTCTGATAATTCAGTAATAAATGTAAGTGACATCAGGACTTAGAACAGACTGTGTTTGTTCCTTCTATTATAGTACAACCTAAGCAGGCAATGTATTGAGCAGAAATTCTATATGGAGAAGACAGGTTATGATGCCTCATTCTTAGTGGTAAAGCTATGAAAAGTTGGGCTGCAGAGAAATTTGTCAGGTCCTCTACTGTTGTTGTTCCAGCACAACAAATTGCAAAAATGGTAGCTATTGTAGGGAATAAAGGTAGTTTCAGATTATTTTATGTCTGTGGCTTGTTGGAATCAAATTTCTAGCTGAAGTAAAGAATCATAAATTACCAAATTCAAGTTGAGAAGCTTTAAAATGTGATCACTGAAGTAGTGGTTGAGAGGGCATTGATCTGAAAAGTAAGACAATGGCAGAAGTTCTACTCCATTTGAGTAAACAAAATCTCTTGAAAGGTTTCACCATCTTTCAAAACTAGAAAAATTAAGGGGAAAAAAACTTCTTCAGAAGGTCTTTTTTTTTTACCAGTAGAGCAGGGAAATTTTTGAAATGTCAGAGGACGCAGGAACTTCTTCCCACTAAGGTCTAGTTATGGATTTATTTCAGTAAATTCAAAGGCAATTAGTTTCTGGCTGGAATGAGAAGCAGTTGTCTCATGCTGTCATTGTTTACATAGGTATGACTAGAGCTGATGACTGTTGCAGCAAAACTTCTTTGATCTGAGAAAATATAATTTCATTTGCAATTACCTTAAATTTAATACAGCAGTTTCCATATACTTTTACACATATTGTCATGAAACTTTTGTATTTACAACACAGGTGAAGAACAAGAACATCAGGTAGCTTTCATCCTGAATTATTGAAATGATGTTTCAATAGGCTTATAGGCTGTTAAGCCTGCTCATTTAAGGAAATCGCACTTCAAACTCTTGCCCAGCAAAAAGTTTTTTATGTGTTTTGGGATAAACTGTCCAGAGGGGTTTTAGCTGTTATGACTACTGAAGGTTTACCAGGAGCCCAGTCATCAGGCCATATTCAATTGTCAGGGCTCTCTGACAGTCTACAGTCATTAACACTACATTCATTAACACTACAGTCCTTTATAGGTTCCCATGTAGAAGAGATACTGTCTTCATGTTACAAATCATTATGTCCTGTGCTGTCCCAGATGTCTCTCCTAGTACTCAGCTTTCATTTCTCAAGAAGTTTACTTCCCCCTCACTTATGACTATCCATTCTTATGTGTGACACTATTTTATCAATTTCACATTTTTACATAACATTTTAATGGTCTTCATAATTTTTATTTTCGCAACATTGCTGAAAACCTTATGGACTAATTAGAAGTAAACAAACTTGCTTATCTACTCTTATATAGATCAGAAATTTAAATGTTGCAATAAAATTCTAGATGTGATGCAGACAAACTCCACTGAAGACAATAGTAGCCAGACAAATATTGAATACATGAATGTATAAATAATGCAAAGGTTTTTTAAATCACACTTTGGTTAGATAACATAGTTGTTGTCCTATTACTCATTTTATTTCAGTCTTGCAAGGTTATGCATCTCTCCCAGTAAACAGTGACAAATGCAAACCCACATTTATACAGCACCATTTCCCTAGCTTCTGTCTGTATTGTTTTGGAGAGGCTCTTTTTACTTCAAAGCAACATTTTTTAAAAATTTTTTTCCCTTCCCTGGTGGTCATGTATGTCCACCTTTGAGAGAGCCAAATGAACAAAATACCTGTTTAAATTCTTACAGGACTTTCATTTTATGCAGAGCAGCAGGAGGAATGTTGTGCCTTTTCTGGTGCAGAGCTAAATTTCCCACCAGAACCATATGTCTGCAAAGCGCACCTTCTCTCTCCCTCAGTGGATCCCAAGAGAAGTGAGCAAGAAATGTGGCAACTGCATTCTTTCAGCTACAGGCAAGTATAGCAGGACATTTTTGTGACGCCTACACCACTTAAGATTGCACTTCACTTCCAGTCCAGTAAACCAAAGATGCCAGGTGACTTTCAACAGAGACACTGATATGCAGTGTTGCTTCCCTTCTCACCAACAGCACCCTCCAGGGTGGCTGCAGGAGTAACTCAATTCGCTGTAGTCTTGTAAAGGTATTTTGGAACCTTATCAAGAAAAGAACCAAGTGACAATGCCTGAGGCATTTACTTAGAGGACTACAGGGTTTCTCTGACCAAATGCTGCTTTCAATTCTAACTGAAAATGCACCCAGTGCTAAGCTTTATTTGCCTTATATAAACCCTTGGTTGAAGAGTTGAAAGCACTTCTCTGTGAGTAAAACTGGGCCTTGACCAGAATGTTAGATGTACATGCTAGACTGCCCTTGAAGTTTAAACCCTGCAGTTTTGCAGTCACTGTCTTGCAGCAGTGTGAACCTTCAGTCTTAGCACTTGTGAGTGGTAGTAAAGGCATGGTCTTGATCCAGATTCCATAGCCACATTTTCGTTGTGTGCTGTGGGAAGCAACAGGTTTTTCCCTCCAGCTGTCATGGCTGTGTCAGGTGTGGTTTACTGTAATGTAAAATCCTCTATAGTAAGTTTTAGTTAGTCAGCTTTGATATGGTGATTCTGCTGATATCAGCAGAAAGCTCAGTGCGGATTGCAAAAGTGAAGAGGGCAGAGGATTGTGGTGGGACTGCAAAAGGCATCTCAGCTGGCATGTAGCAAGTATATTGATGAGTGACTTTGACAAGTAAGAAAAAGGGAAAGTCAGGTCTAGTATGATGTACATGCTATAACTGGGTAATACAGGCCTACCAACTATATTAATTGTTATTTATATTCCTGTAGCCCTTCAGGACTCCTGATCCTATTGATACCAGTGCTGTGTAAAGAGAATAGAAACACATAGTCCAAATTACTGATGAGTTTAGCATTCCCACACAGCAAATAGAATGGGAAACAAGGAGGAATTATGTAGGATCAGTAGAAGTCATCTTGGCATGCCAGGAACCTTCACTGGTTTTGCTAGGCTTTGTAGTAAGAAAAATCCTAAACAAAGGGGAAGATTTTAAAAGAAAACTATATATTAGATTTATATGTTTCTTGGGAGCTTTTAGTAAGTAAATAGGTGATGCAAAGAACCTTGTCTGAAAGATCTTGTTAGAACTGAAATCCATGAGGAGTCATAAAATACTGCAACTGAGGGCAAATGTTCTGTATACGATGCCATAGAGAAGGGACTACATCAGCATAGAGCAGAGTAGCATTGTAAGAATGACAGGCAAATAAAATAACCATTGCAGCAATGACTGATGTGTCTAAGACATAGTTTGCTTTGTTAAAGCAGTTGAAAGGAGGCTTGCAATAATTTAGAACTAAGTGCCAAGAGGAGAGACTGTGCAGAAAATAGGGAAAGTTGCATTTCATGGTGCCTGTAAGTAAAATGAAAGACAACATGAAGTAATAGTCATTCCTTTTTATGGGAGTCATGTTTAAGCTAAATTCATGTCATGTTCAGTTGCTAAATTTAAAGTATATTTTAAAATACAATTAATTTATCTTTCTTCTTTTTCCCTTTTCAAATAGCATGGGCTTGACATTAATGCCTGATGACATTATTTTTTCCCCCTCAATTTAATCCATCCTTCCATTAATTTTTTTAAGGTGTATCAGTCATCGTTTAGATTTATGTAACAAAGGAAATTGTTATCCTACTAGTGTTTAAAAACTGCCTAACCATATATGAGTAAAATGCCAACATACACTTCCACTTACATTTCCATCAGGGAAACTCACTTTGTATTCTAGGCATCAAAGAGGGCTAGAGAGGAGAATGGCTTTCACAGACTTGCGTACCTGCATGAGCACTGGAACTTTAGGTGTCATTCTTTGTCCTTAACAGGAGCAGCATATTTAGAATTAAAGATACAAAGAATGTCCTCAAGTTGATTGCAGTCACATCAAATTGTTTTCATAAGGGACAATAGCTGAATAGATTGACAATCAAGGCAAGTCCTGTCCTATGTAAATGGTTATGAACCTGATGCTAAAGGTTGTACTGCTCATAAATGCAAATTCTACATCACCATCAGAGATCTGATGCCACTGTGAAGCCCAGAGTTTGTTGATTTGCTCAGCTGGAAGACTGTGGATATGTTTATTTTCAGACTTCTTGCTTTTACTGTAGACAAATATGCTACACTTCATATCAAGCAAGAAATACTGTGTGTTCAGGATGAAATTCATGTGCTTCATCTTCTAATCCTTGCAAACAGGAACTAGGCATTGCTCAGCTCAACAGTGGAGTCCTAATCTTGCCTATTCTTCAACCTGTGATCTTTAAGAGCTTCTCATGGTTTAGTAGATAATTTCATTTAGCTTGTACATGTTGTTTCTAGAAAACAGAAAAATTCAGGTATCAGAATCAGCTTTTAAAATGGGTGGTTGCTGGCAAATACTTGATCACAGAGTACTTGAACACCATCAAATTAAAGAACAGTTGATTCTGTTATTACCTGTTTCCACTAAGTGGAGCAGATGAACAATGTAGTCAGACCTCAACCTTGGCTTGGTCAATTTGCTTGCACTGCATTTGTTGTAATAATTTCTGTCCTAAGTGCCCTTAAAACCAGGCTGCTTACCAAGACAAAACACACTGCGATAGCTCTGTAATGCAGGAGGTGGTGAGGCCGCGGATTAAGGAGTGTGAATTCCAGATAGAATTGATTAATGCTTTGATACTTGAAAATATATACAGTCCTGCCTTTTTAATTTTCTTCATCTTACATACAATTCTCCTGAACAAGAGCTTCAAGCAATGATTTATTTTATTATTTACTTCAAAACTGGATAAAAATAATGATGTTGAAAGTTAATGCAGTAGTCAAATATAAGACTTTGTAGAATTTTATTCTCTAGAAAACCCCTCCTGCAGATGAAATAATTATTAATGCTTTTACTTAGTTTGAGTAATTTTAATAAATAAGTAGCTGATGCACTGCATAGTACTGATACAACAAACTGGGGGTATAAGGTGACCTACTGATTTTCCTATGAATCAGCATCTTCAAAAACATGTCATGCAACATTGCTACCATTTTTTAAATTAACTATATTTCCTCAATTTAATTTCTGAAATTTTAAATAATTCTCACTTTATGAGTATTTTTAAGGATGCTGAGCTCTTTAGGGGAGCCATGTAATACTGCAGGTTGCTGTAACATAAAATATTAATCAGCATCATGTAGTTTAAGTGGAATTTTAGTCATTGTTGTACGCTGCTGTGAGTGATTATTTTTCCTTCACAGTACTGTGAAATGTAGACATGCAGATAGTATAATACTTCCTACTTCTGAAGAAACACTAGAAGAACTCATGTTCATGTCCTGAGATCCCATCATATACCACAAAGCCGAGAGGTTTAAACTGAATTTAGAATACCTTGCCATTGCAATAAAGCTGTTCTGGAGGTGAATAAGATAGCAGTGCATATACACCATAGAGGTGGTTGTCACAGCTCACCAGTGACAGTATTGTGATGCCACAGGCAGTATATTTTATGTGTGACATAAAACTCCTACTTTTGACAGCATTTGGCCCTTACAGCTGCTGTGCCATATTGAAAATGCCTTAATCACAAAGGCTGGAATGATTTTGCTTCAGAGCAAGCTCTTTTGCTGTCGGAACCCAGGACACCCCTCTGGGTGCCCTGGATGGCCTGAGCCACTGGCAGGGGGCTCTGAGACCCTGGCATGCAGCCAAAGACACGTGGGGTTTTGATCTTAGCCCATGGAGCAAATTACCAACTCTGTATGAGGAGTCACAAAAGTTTAGATAGCACAATAGTAGTGATCACAGGGTGAAGGGAAAAATTTTAGGATTTTGTACATGGGGGTTTGGGACTTTGTGCATGGGGGTCTGAGGCTCCAAAATGGAAGAATCAGGGGGTGCCTTGTCCTTCTTCATTCTTCTTCCTAGCCCCCATGATTTGGGTGATGTTGGCACTTTTAGATTGGTTTAGAATAGAAGCTGACTGTCTAACATAGGTGATAGGTATTGGAACAGAATTGTAAATATAGTACACGTAGTTTTTAGTGTAAAAGATAGCACCAGCCTCGTAGGTGGGAAGTGTGCCTTTGGCTGACCTGCTGAACAGATTGCAGCAGGCCCGACAGAAAATGTTTTAGATAACAATTAATAAACAACCTTGATACCGACAGCCTAAGACTTCTGACTCCTTCTTCGACAGCCGGGTTGGGAAAAAGGACTTTCTAACACATCTGCAGAGTCGTCCTGATAGCGGCGGCTCCCAGATTTTGCCTGCTACCATTCCTCTAGCCTATTTGAGGGGGATTCGGAACAAATGATCTAGTATTTCTCACCCCCAGTAAATTGGCTTAAATAGGTGTTATTTTGCTAGTGGGGTCTGTATTGACAAGCTCATTTCCATTCTAGCTTTCTTGCTGTGAGCAGGCAGAACTCTGGTTATGTCATTAAATCAACATCTGACCCTGGTTTTCCTGACATACTGAACCAAGAGATGCCTGCTTTTATCTTCATTTCCTTGCTATTATATGGGATGATTTATTAATTTTTTTGCCTACAGAGAAGTCTTCTGCATATTAGCATTTCCCTCGACAGGAAGAAGACCTAAACAGCACTGTCTGTTTTCTGGGGAGGTAGCATGTGTTAGAGCATCTTCTGTCTTCTCCTCTTCCCAGTGGAGGCTCAGTGGGCTTCTGAAGTGCTTAGCCTTAAGCTGTGTGGGCTGTATTTTTTCTTTTTAACTGTTAATGGGGTCCAGAGAAGGAAAATAACTTTTAGGAGCATTTTGACTCATGGAGAGAGCAAAACTTCAAGTAAATTCCCATGAACTTCCATCGTCACAAGACTGGACAACAGAGAGGTAGACAAAAACAAAGACTTAGTATTGGGGACAGGAAAGAAGGAGGAAATGCAGCAAAATTATGAGGGACTCATTTGAAGGAATGCAGAGAGCTGTTGCAGATGGACGATGAGAACTAATTGGAGAAAATGAGAGGAGGATTGGATGGATTTTTTGGAACAATCTACCAGGGAAATGGAAAAAATATTAATTCAAGGTTTTCACAGAATTCACTGTATGCCTCACTAAGTATACAGAGTGACAAGATCCAGATTTTTAAGGACTCTGTGGAAAAAGGGTTCCCAATGAGTTAATTTATTTTTCAGTCTCTATGTTTTCATTATGGATTCTGTATTTTGAAAGCTAAATTCTCAGATTTCTTCTGGATTTTCTGGAGAGGGTAAGGCAGTTATAGAGGTGGAGGATGGAGAATAAATTTATGGGAGAAATACAGAATGAGTAGAAGAAAGCTCTGTGAATCAAAATACACTATGCTTCAATGAGAAGCAATGAGAGATGGCTTTTTATTGAAGAGTAACTGACACAAGTGAATAAGAGCTAGACTGGAATGAACCTGCAAGTTAAATGTAACCTTGTCTATTTAATGAGATATTTATACTTTTTAAAAAAAGAAGCTGTAAAAATTTGTTTATTAAAACAAAATATTAAAGCAGCAGAACTTATAAATAGTGTAAGGGTAATGATACCTCTAGATGTAAAAAATTGGCACTGCTTTTTACCTGGCTCTCTTTAGCCTCCTTTCTGTTTCACCTGCCCCATAAAGAAGCATTTATGTTTGTGATGCTGATAAAGCCACTGTCATTCCAAAAAGACGGGCACCTTCTGGAATTTGCATGTTGTGCACATACATGTCAATGTGTATACATGCATGTGCATACATATATGAGCATGTATTGTAAAATTGGCATTTTCTTCATCCAAGTTTTGAAGATATGGTACTGTGTATGTCTTCTATTTTATATGGTAAAAAGATAAGCAGAAATAATAAAGGAGAAGATCACTGAAGGACTCAGAACAATAAGAAAATATGCTAAAGTGAGTAAATACTAATTTACTATTATTTTTAGGCCCTGCAGAAAATCCTAAGAACCTTTTCTTTTGTGTGTGTGTGCTAAATACTAATCTAATCTTATTTCCTCTTTAGCAGTTGTTATAACCTTGAGAAAATTTTTAAGAACAGGGTACTCTCTTACTGGGTTTAAAAATTTGGTTTTATCACCCTCTTTGTTTATGCATTAGAAATGGGAAATGTTCAACCCCTGCAGGAAAAAAAAAGAAACAAAACACAAGAACTTTTAAGTGATGCTGCTCACTAATTACTTTGGTGCTTTAATAGTTTACCAGCCTGTAAATACTGACTTGTCATAATACTCTGAAATGAAACAGCTGTAGTATGTTCACTTTATTTATCTGGGATGAATTACCTGATGCCTGCCATACTTCTACAGGAAAGGAGAAACTTCCTCTAAAAACTCTGCAAAATGCAGTAGTAACATCTTGGGGGTTTGTTTTATTGTTTTCAGGGTGCTGGGTGCACTGCACTGGTGGTAGCTGTGGTGGCAAGGAAGTTAGAACTTACCAAAGCTGAAAAACATGTGCATAATTTCATGATGGACACCCAGCTAACTAAAAGAGTAAGTCACACGTTATATTCACAACTGAAAAGGAATACTATGTCTTAATTTATTTATGTATTTGTCTTTAAGTAGTCTCCTGCTTGGTATCCTTGCTGAACTTTATAATGGGTATTATTTTGAAATATTAGAAATAGGATGCCTTGAATTTTTCCTTAAATTGAGGGCAACTGCAACTTGTTAGCAAATTTTAAGAATTTGGATAGAATATTGTATAGAGAGCCCTTGTAAGTGGAACGTATTTGGTGTTAATTAGTTAATTAGCAGTTAAATGTTGTGAAACTAGACTATTGTATTTAACCAAAAGCTTTTGCGTGACATATGAAATTATATATTTTTTGTAGCTAAAATAGGTGAAATAACAGATAAACACAAAAATGTCAAGCTATGAGAGATGTTCTTAACAAAACAACATATGTTTTCATATGTTGACAACATATGAACAATAACAGTGAGGCAGTCTTTCCAGATGCTTTTTGTACACAATGCTTAGTTTATTTAGTGGCACACAGTACTGAAGAACCCTGAAAGATATTTGTATACATTATTTTTAGAAGAAACTATTTTTCACAAAACAGGAGTCATTGGTATTGATAGAAATATTTTTAAATGAAAGAAAATGCAGCAAACATGGCCATACAAACCCTTTGCTGAAATAAAACAGGTCAGTGTTGAGGCAACAAGAAAATGAGTAGTAGCTGTACAGTCCACTCAACTTGTTCAGTCTTCATTATTGAGAAACGCCAATGTGAAGACAAAGGTGCTTATAATCACAACCTGGCAGAACTCAGCACAGTTTCTCCTTAGTTGTGGGTGCCTGAAATGGAGACAGTAGTTCTGCTCCAGGTGAGGAGCAGGATGGCTGCCCCAGCACAGCTCCATGCAGCACTGCAGCGCTGCACTGCCACGGGTCTTGCCCTGCAGAGAGCCCTGTCCTGTCCCCACATGCTGTTTTTCTCTGGCTGTGCTGGCTTTCATTTCTGTGCTGCTCACTACTAAAAGCCTGTATTTCCTGTAAGGAGTCACAGTAGGGAAAGACTAAGGATGAGTGGGAAGAGAGTTCTTATATAGGTATAAAGGTGTCTCTCTGAGCTTGTTGATTTACATTCCTATTACAATCAGTTAAAGTGTTGTTGATACTAGACTGTGGGAAATAATTTGTCCTTTCATAACACAGTTACTTTTCTAGTGTTATCTGACAGCTGAGCCCAAAGTGTGTCTCAGAGATTGGCCAGATTTTGAGTGTAGTCTTTATTTATGCCTTTTGAAGTTTATTTTGTTCATCTATTCTTCACATAAATCTCAATGTTAGTCTAATACTTTATTCAAGTGGTGCTTTCAGAGCTTTAAGCTCGTGAAACTCAAAGCCCATGAAAAGTGAGCCAAGCAAACAAATCCAAGATGCACGTCAGATCACAAATCATGCAGATACTGGGGATCTTTCCTTACAGCCTGATGATAGCCATACCTTTTGAATGTGCAAAGGCTACTTAGAGATTGTGAGGAGGTCTCTAAACCATGGTTGTGCTGTTAGTGAAGACAGGACAAGGTTCTCCAACACTTACAAGTGCAAGGTGGGGGAGCCTGTTGCTGGGCTAAGCTATAGCATGACATTCCTGCAATGTCTTAGCCATTGACTTAGCTCTGACACTGCAGTTACTGGCATGATGTAAAGCTGGAGGGAGAGAAAATAAAGATGAATAATTAGGACAATTTTTCTTTCCAAATAACCTTGTCATTCAGCCATTAATCAACATTGCATTCAAATTATTTGTATGTTTTTAAGCATTCTTGAAAATTTTGGAGGGTCTAAAAAGGGAACTGAAAGTACTCTTAATATTTTATGGGAAGCCAAATTTAAAAAAAAAAAAGTCAAACCACTTTTTAAATAGAACTCTGCCCACATTAATTGACAACATATTTTTTTCATCTTCTTGGAGAATGTTAAAAAAGAAATACATGCAAAAACTAAATTCCACCAAAAAAAGAAAAAGAGAAAAAAGAAAGGGAAAAAGTGCTCAAACACCTCTGGTAGTTTAAAAGACCGTTAAATTGCTAAAAGAATTAAGAAGTGCTAACCGTAGAACAAGAAAGAGAGAAATGTTATGATCCTATTGAATAAACTTAATTAACATACAGATAATGCATTAGTATTTCGTCACTGTAATTTATATTGCCATAAACACCGAATAGTTACAACTCTTTGAAGAGAGAAAATTATTCCTGGATGCAAAAATATTTGATCTGAACATCACATCTGTATAAAAAGGAAACTGCTCAGCAGTCCCCTTAATCCAGTTGTTGCTTTCTTCCCTCAGTGCTTCAGCTTCTTGAGGTACCCACTTCCCACAGTTAAGACAGCATTTCAAAAGCTTTAGGAAGAGTTAGTAACAGAAAAGTAAAACATAACATAATGCTACTTTTGTCAGCCTGGTGTTTTTCTTTTATTAAACAGGTGAAAAATGCAGCGGCCAATGTACTCAGGGAAACATGGTTAATTTATAAAAACACAAAACTGGTTAAAAAAATAGACCATGCAAAAGTAAGGAAACATCAACGCAAATTCTTGCAAGCTATTCATCAGTAAGTACTATTTTGCTTTCTTTTTGCTCCCAAGGTGTTTTCTCTGTTAGTTTCCTTCTCTCTCAGTCACTCTTAGTCCCATCCTGCCCCCTGCCTCCTCTTCTCCCACCATTCCCTTCCCTTCATAGAAGATTCTTCTGGAGGTTGAATTTCTTTCAGAGTAAGACAAATATAACCATTTACTGTATTATATGTTTACAATAAAATAAAAAGGTACACTGGCACTTTATGTCCATATAAACTGGTCAATGTTTTTTAGAAATTTCCCATGCTTCTTGAATTATCTAAGACTTTTTTTGTTCTATGCCACTGAGACTATGCCTTTTTTATGCATTTTCTTCCTGATAGAAAGATGTGGGCTACAATAGACAGAAGAAAATTTAAAAAGAAACCAAAACATTTTCTTTGTAGTGGATGTTTTAATATTTTTAAATCAGAATGATGTGATAGAAGAGAGTATGTATGCAGTGTTTAATGAAAAGAATATTCATCAAGTATAATTTCATGGCCTACTAGCATTTAGTTGCCTCTCTCCACTGTATATTTTCAGTGCATAAGGTCAAATGTTGGTATGTCAGCTATAACCTCTGCCATCTGTTCTAGAAAATGGGAGTGTATGCCAATAGTGGAGACCACTGAGCACCTCCGGCATTATTCAAATGAGTTCCTCCCCTCTACTTGAGAGTCTGAAAACAAGCCTGAGACCTAAAACTGGTAGTAGGATTAAGCTTTGCCATGGTATTGGCAAACTACAAGTATTTATCTAAAATTTGCAGTATGTATTTGTCATAAAGCACATCCAAATGAGCAGAATTACACAATAGTTACTATTCCTGAACTACATGAGAGGGAAGAAACCTCGGAATTTTGTCTTCCAGAACCAGAATTCTTTTGAGGATTGGTCAGGGTCTGTTTGTTCTATTTATTATCCCCATTCAGCCTGAGGAAGTAATTTGTACAGCCTATGAAGATAGTTCCCAGGAGTTACAGGAAAGAAGTAGACAAATTAAGTTTCATTTCAAACTGATGGTTTCATAACTTTTGAGTGTAGGTCTGTGCCTGAGACAACCAGTGAAGAGGTCAGAGGGAAGCATCCATGATGAAAAGAGCATCTATGTAGCTTCTTACAGGAAAGACAGGAAGGAAAGGCCCGGTTTACTAATTTCCTATTAGTAAATTTAGTCTAACAATCATTCTCATTTCATAGCAATTTTTTAAAGCAGTAGGTAGCTAAGCTTAAGCTATGAAGTACTCTGTAAACCTTGATTACTGTATTACATTTAGCAAACTTGCAGGTTTAAATGTTACTGTGTCATTGTGGAGATACTTCGAGGAATAGAAAGACAACAGAAGTTGAGGCATTTTTATGTGAATATAAAAAGTATCTTTTTATATGGCAGTTTGGCCATGCTGCTTAGCTTAAAGGATTGGGACGTGGAGGGGAGTGGCAGGGGTGCTGGGGAGAAGATAGCATGTTATGTACATCCTTGCTGGACTTCAATCCTTGATTGCAAAGGTTGTTCCTTAACATTTTAACTTTACTATTTATTGTGTGTTTGTATGTGTTTGTGTGTCTGTGTGTGTATGAGCACATATGTTCAGAAAAGAATCTAAAATGCACAGCAGGCTCGATCTCCAGCTTGTTTTATCACTGAAGCTCAGAAGAATTTTCAGGATATAAAGTGTGTTCTTCATCTCCCTTAAAAATTAATTAATCAGGAGGAGGGAAGAAGGTGGCATCAGTAATTTTTTCCAAAGTGTGACAGCTAGATTGCACAACTATCTTAATAATTTCTCTCTATCTTTTACCACTTTGCATTAGAGCCCCAAAACTTTTGTATTCAGGAAAAAAATCAAAAGATAATTATTTTCAATATGCTGAAGTTATTATTTTCAATTATTATTTCAATTATTATAATTATTTTCAATATGCTAGCAGTTAGCTTTCTTCCTGTAGCTGACTAGATGGATGCAAATTAATTTTTCATCCATTTGCATCTTAGCGCTTTTTCTCAAGTTGACTTCCGTTTTCCATCTTTCCAGAGTCTTAAGTTTTGTTTGGTCCTCCTCCGTCACCTTCCAACCATTTCAATGGAGACAAAAATAAAAAGAGAGGCATTTCAGGGCTAATTTTATTAAAGGAACCAGATCAGATCATGATAATAGTCATGGTCACAGCTCTGAAATGTGTTCAGCTGGTTTGGGTGTTCTGCTTCTCATGCACATTAGATAAGAAGAAGGTGAAATCATAAAAGGCACGTTATATATTGTATCAATAATAAAATCTACAGATGATAGTTAATGGGAAGACTTGAAGATATTGCAGGTTCCTTCATCATGAATGCGAGTTAGACTCCTCCTCAGGCAGCTACTGATCAAAAGTAGCAACTCCCTAGGACTTTCCACCTGCTGAATCGAGCCCACTGTGCTCATTTGATTGTTTTAGTATATTTTACACTTTGTTTTCTTTTGTTTTGTCTTTTTTTCAACAAAATGAAAATAGAGCTCGGAAGTAAGTTGTATAAGCTGTTCCTTTCTAAACTTGCAGAATTTACCACTGTCTGCATGCAAAAAATAGAGTTTTTATTTGTGAATTTCAGTGGTCTGATTGCTGTCATGGAAATGCGATCCAGAATCATGATCTTTTTCTGTGATAAGTGAAGTTCATAGAATCAAAATTTTATCTTAATGAATTATATTGAGAAAGTCTGTTAGTTTTCTTTAAATCTGGCTGCTGCAGCTAAAGACTTGCCATATCTATACATTCTTACAGCCTGTGGTAGGTGTTGGGTTGGTTACTATGAAGCATTATCATGTTGGTATCAACTGCTACTACAATAATAATGAACTTCCTGGAATTTTAAAATTAAAATACTGATTGTCAAACAGATGAGTCAATGAATCTTAAGAAAAGCAGAAAACACATATTCTGCACATTATTTGAAAGAATAGTCACCAAAACGCTGGGGTTTTCATTATCCAGTGAAATATTTTCCTTTGAATAATTGTTCTGACATTGTGATGATATAATTCTGTACCTTGGAGACTCCTTTTTTGCTTTAGAAAAACTCCACCTTGTAGCCTCTGAAAACATGACTCTTACCGTCTGCATTTATGTTGTGCTCTGAAAGAAGCTTCCAGGGGAAGCAGATCATATAGCATTCCAGTAACAAGCTCCTGGAATGACAGTTTTATGTGATCAGTTCATTTCTACCTTAACAGAGTAATTTCCATTTGTATTTTAAAGATATTTTTCAACGATATTTCTCTCTCCACAACTTACTTTCTCATGCCGGTTAGCCTAGATATGAAAAGAAATGCTTGTCAACTAAAGAGATGAAAGGAACTTTCTAGTTTTGGAATACCTTCAAGAGGGTTTTCTTTAAACTACCTTTCTAAGTAATACCATCACTGAGAAATGGACAGAGAATGCATTAGCAACCCACATGTCACAAAATGCTGCCAAACTTACTCCATTTGACAGCTAACCAAATTGTTATTTTGGTTGGCCCTTGACATACTGGTAGACTGAAGTGGTATCTTATCACACATTGTTTACAAATTAATACCTTGGTTTTGCAAACCCTATTTTCTGCTCTAGAACAGCCAGAAAAGTCATTGAGAATCCAGGTGTGGATGAAATGTTGAACAAATGAATCGTACTTAAGGGAGAAATTGCCTATTTGGGAAAATCAAATCTACAAACAGCTCCTCTGTTTGTTTTCCTCAATCCGGAAAACATGGGGTTTGTATCAGAGAATGTATAAGAAGGGTCATGTATCTTGCAAAAAATGTGCATAACCAACAATAATGCAGATAGGTACGCATCAAATAAAAAATGTACCCTTGCTGCTTCTTTCATAGTTTTTTAATGCTATAGTTTAAATAGTAAATTTAAAATGCAATCATAGTTAGATTCACAAATTATCCAAAAAAACCAAATGTTTTGGCAAGCATGTTGGTTATTTAGCTGCTGGTCTGATGGAAGTTCTGTTTAAAGTAAGGAGAAACTCACTTATCACTGTATGTTCATCAGGTTACAACACCTGCTAACCCAATCCATTTCCGACAGAACAGGGCTAATACCTGTATCTAGTCATGTAGGCATGGGAAGATTCTTGATTGCTACAACAATAATGATAAAAAACTGTTGTTCTATGTTTCTTCCTATATCTACTTGTCACGATACTGAGGCTTTGAGGAATGTTTTGGCTTTCTTTCATGTAGTCTGGATAAATTGTTATCTTCTTTATTGAATTCAACTTTGACCATGGCAAATGGTATTCTCAAGGACATCACATTTCCTTGCTCTTTCCTTTCTTGCGGTGTTGAAGAAGCATGCTTCTCATTGTAGCAGGCACATGAAAGATTCTGACTCTACACAAAGTAGTCAAGGCATTGTCCATGCAGTTATTTGCTCTTGTAAGTTTTGTGCATGCTCTCTAGAAATCCTAGTATGACCTCATACAAAAAAAAAAAAAAATCTGACTTAAAGTTCCACTTTTTAGATTAAGAAGTGTAAAAATGGAACAAAGGAAACTGAATGATCAAGCCAACACTTTGGTGGACCTGGCAAAGGTTAGTAGGCAGTTACTGTTGTTTCAACATTCATCCTTTCAAAATGAACAGTTTTTAAGGAAAACGTTATTGCAAAATGCATTATGTGTGCAGATATTGTTAACAAGGTGTTATATGTAGCAAATGAAAATATGTGTGTGTTTTGTGGTAGCACCTACATCTTGAAAAAGTATCCTGATGAAAGTTTGAATGTGCCATATTTATTTATTTTTTGTACATTTGAAAAAGACTTCACAATTGAGAGGCTGATCCTGAGAGCTCCTGAACTGTCTGCAGAGGTCATGGTAAATGCTGAACTGTGAGTGCATTGTAGTTGTGCAGTGCTGTGAAGTAAGAAGAATTTGCCATGTGGTGATAGAGACTATGCCATGACAGACTATAGTAAATAGCCTCTAGACTGGAATTAGAGGTTCTGGATTCCTGTTCCTGTTGTCATATACAGCAGTAACTTTGGACAAGTAAATTTAGATCTGCATTTATTAAAGTTTTTTTAATTAATAATAGCTGCCTACTTTGCCAATATATCATAACGCTTTTTAAGTCTTTTTTAAACCAGATGATTTGAGGTAAAAGAGGCTGTTCAGTTGTGAGCTGCTTGTTTATTGTTGCTAGAATTTTTCATAAATATGTAATAACTAGAAAGCTAGAGGTCTGGGCTGATAGCATTTTGGATTTTTCATTAGAACTTAATAATTAACAGTTACTGTGAGCTTAATTTGAGTCTACATTAGAAGCATTGATGGGCTATTCTTAAGAGTTTCTTGTAAACCTCTTCATTTACCTCAAAATTCTCCTTGATTTCAAGTGCATCAAAGCAAAGATTAAACTCTTTGGTGTTCATTCCCCTCTTGCTTTACAGAACCACGCGACAACTTCAGGTGAAACTACAAT
Source organism: Motacilla alba alba (assembly GCF_015832195.1). Classification (NCBI taxonomy): domain Eukaryota; kingdom Metazoa; phylum Chordata; class Aves; order Passeriformes; family Motacillidae; genus Motacilla; species Motacilla alba. Next base: position 35,165,708 of record NC_052046.1, on the reverse strand, counting down.
TCAGTCTAATGCTTCTGGCAACTAATAAGGACTTTTAATATGCTATTTTGTGTAGACTTCACTTTCAAGGGTTATGCTAGCATCCTGAAACAGGAGGCAGAGCAATAGGTTATAACACACCTGATACTGAAGTGATTTACACTTCAGGCAATCATTCAATTAATTTTCCTTTCCTTTGGATGGTTCATAAATTTCGACTGATTTTTCTACTGAATTGCATCCAGCTTTGACTCTAGTTTAAATAATCTGAAGCCTCAATCTCTAAGAGGCAGACATTCAGTTTTAACCATGTTTTAACCAAGTCTCTATGAAACAACACATTTCAGATTGCATTTTACTGACCATTGTGTCATTTTAAAGAACACTCTATATATTTGCTGTATTCCAGCAGTGTTTTGTGGAGGCCACATAGATTGGAGAGTGCAAAAGTAGAAAAGCATAGAATTGAGTTTTTACTCCTTGAACTACTTTTCAAAAACAATCTACTCAACTCCTCTTACTGCCAATTCAAGAAAATCTGCAAAGTTTAAGGAGCAAGCCAGTACACAACATTTGTGCTCTGCTTAGAAGAATGAAGATATTTAAAACCAGAATCAAGAACCATTAAGGATGGAACACATCAGTGAAGCCTTCAGTCCCCTGGTGGCTTACACTGACTGTTCAAAAAGCTTAGCCTGGTACAATCCCAAGCACCTGAATTTCCAACAAGGGTCTGGTCTTTAATTGATTTCAACTTCGACATCTAAAGTGCTACTAAAAGCCATTATGTTTCTGCTCAAGAAATCTAGTAAAAAGTTTAGTCTACTGTAATTCAATCTACAGGGAAAATTATTTCACAAAACTAGGTATTGTTATAACACTCATATCCTGTTTTACAAGCCCTTGTAGAGTTGTGCTACTTGTTACGATACTTGTAAGGTCTCTCTAAACCTTTACTTACATCCTTCTACTTTCAGACTCAAAACATCATGTATGACATGATTTCTGACTTAAATGAAAGAAGTGAAGATTTTGAGAAGAGAATTGTTACTCTGGAAACTAAACTGGAAACTTTAATTGGTAGCATTCAAGCTCTTCCTGGACTGATTAGCCAGACAATCAGCCAGCAACAGAGGGAATTCCTCGAGGCTCAGATACAAAATTACGATAAGCATGTTGCCTACAGTGCTGAACGATCACGATCTTTGTCAAGAAGAAGGAGATCATCCTCCACAGCACCACCAACTTCATCAGAGAGTAGCTAGAAGAGAATAAGTTAACCGCAAAATAAAGACTTTTTTGCCATCATATGGTCAATATTTTAGCTTTTATTGTAAAGCCCTATGGTTCTAGCCAGCGTTATCTGGGTTCTGATGTCAGAATCTTGGAAACCTGAACACATTTTAGGCCAAAATGAGTGAAAACTCTTTTTTTTTTCCCCCCTCCTCCTCTCAGATGCACAGTGAATGCACCTACTATTGCTATATTAGATTGTTCTTCCTGTAATTTCACTTTTTATTCATGCACTTCAAACAAGCTTTACTACTACAATACATAATCTAATATAATACAAATGTTAATTTCTGCACATAGTTACTTGATTACTTTGTCCTAACTACCAAAAAAAGATCAATCAAAAGACCTAATTATGAACTTTTAAGAAACTAAACCGAAGCTTAATTTCTAAGTATGAAAGCTAACTGTCTAAACTTTGCTTGCAGTGGAGGGGGAAAAAATCAATATTGTTCAAACAGTGTGCTATATATGTATAGTCATTTTAAAAGGTCATGAACGGCTTCAGTTTCTGAAGTGATCAATTAAAAATATAGTTTATCCTAGAAAATAAGTCTCAGATTAAGCTATGGGTTTTTTAAATATTGTTAGAGCTTTTATTTAACATGCATTGGTACACGCACACACACACATAGATAATATATATATTTACATATGTATTTATGTATATTAAATTATTTATGCAATGCCCATAGCAATGATCTTTTAAACTGACTATTCGTAAAGCTACTGGCATGCAAAAAGCCCAGGCAAAGTCCTGTTTACTTATTCAGAGTCTCATAACAATGCCAGGTATGTTTGTCCAGATCAAAAGCATCACTTTCACCCAGAAGTCTTCTAATAATGCAATTTGGGTTTTGAAAGTGTTAGGTTGCTACTTTCTCCACTCCTTTCTTTGTGTTTCTGGAGTGAATGACTGACACGCAGACTTACAGTACACACGATTGTGTGGTGGCAGCACAGTGTTCTGTATACGTTATGTTTGGGCAATCCCTATGGTTCCTGCTATGCAGTAAAGCTTAGCAAAACACTTCTAGCAATATTTCCAAAATCTCCTGTAAAAAGCCAGCTGTAGACTGGAGTTACAACAGAAGGGTATCTATAGTACTTTATTTTCATGCATGAAAATAAGGTCTACCTTATTAAACAAAAAAAAAACCAACTGAAAACCAAACAATCACAAAGCTTGGTCACCAGTAGGCACTGGTGAAAAGGTTTTAAATGACATTTCTCCTAGTTTATGCTCCAGAATAGCAAAACTAGGTAAGTTTAAATGCTAAGTACATGCAACTTAACAATTCCTGGTTATAAAGAGGAAATGATTTGACTTTATGAGACTTTTTTAGTACTTGCTTATTTACAAAATGTGCCAGTCCAGTCTGCCTCTCCCCCAGTTTATAGCCAAGGGTGACATCTGTAGCTAAACAAGTAGACATGGCTGACAGTTTCTATGTCTGCCTAGAGGTAAACAACTTGCTCATTGAAGGAAGTGAGGAAATACACATTGCTCCATGAAACACTGTGACTTCTGGTCAGCAAGGACAGGCAGGAAAGAGTAATGCAGGAAGTCAGAGCAGAGCCCTTCTGAGCAAGACAGAAGAGCTTTCCTGCAACCAGAATTCCCCAAACCAACTACATAATCTGAAAAACAGCAGACACCTTAGACCTATTCAAATTAAAGGATCTTCTTTTTCTGGTGTTACGAATGTATAAATTTTGAATGTATAAGTGACATCCAGAGGTATTGCATGCTTATTAAAAGGTCAATAATTTCTCCAACTTTTTATGTCCTTGAGAAAGATCATGACCTCAGTATTTTTCCCCCTAGAGCAGGACAGTTGCATGCCTTTGGCGTGCCTTATTTACAGACTGTGGTATTTTGTGACTGGAAATAAGAAGCAGTATGCATAGTATTTGCAGTTCTGCTTTTGTTTTTATGGAGATCATTTTCAAAGGAAAAGATGGAATTATATAGTCCTAATACTTTTCTAGTGCAGTCCTTAACTAGATGAGATTGTGAGTGGTCATAAGGCCAGTAGTGATTAATAATATTGGAATTTAATAGTCAAGATTTAGAAATATTTTTTTCTCGTTTTTTGCATTTAGTTTAGAATACTCTTCTTGACATTGAATGTGAAATACACTTTCTGTAGCTTGAATACATTCCTTTTTCTCCTGTCAGCTTGAACTAGCTCTTTCATTGTTTACATCTTTTTAATATATGTATAACACCCATTTTTTTCACAACTGGGTTTTTAAAGAACTGTAGCTCCACTTTGAAAAATTTTGTCAATCTGTCAATTTTAATTAAGATGCAGCTACAAGTATTGGTCTGGCTATTTCTGTTGTGAATGAGCAGCTGTCAATCTTTGACCTCTCCATTTCTTTTACTCACTAGGACTCGGAAGCCTGAACCTAATGTTATTGCCACAGCTTTATGTAATGGTGAGATTCATCAGGATTATTTCCATCAGTAGCATTCTGTAACAACCTGCCAAATTATTTTGGATTCCTTCCTTTTCTTTTTAAAGCAAAAAACAAATGATGTCACCATGTTATACTCCAGTTCTACATCTTAATTTACCTTCAAGATCACTACAGATATTTTATCTGCATTTTCAGCACGTTTTGTTTTTTTCTTGTAATATCTGATTTCAGCACTAAGGTGCTGCATGGGGATACACTACATGAAAGGACTGATATAAACTTTTATTCAGGAGAGCACAAAGCACTCTTGGTTTGATTTTCTTACTCTTGACACTAGACTCCTTTTAGTCTTCCCTTGTCTGACTTTTGTAGTATCACAAATTCCATTACTGAATGTTTAGTTCCAAAGCTTTAGCTCTATCATTGTCAACATATATAATCACCTGAAGGAAAACATATCATTATGACAGATCGTGGAAACTGTATATTTAAATGTAGACTTTTCTTGTAAAGATTGTTTACAAATGACAAGGAGTCTTTCTCAAAGCATATGGCATATTTACCATATTACAATTGTAAAGCTTAATGCACCTCTTGCCTTAGTTTCACTAGTAGGAAAATTCTGCTTTCAGTTGCTATTAAACTCCTTTTCACTACATTCCAGACACTGATTCCATTTATAAGTTTCTTGGGAGTCTTGTTGCTAGTCTGCTTTTTTAAAGACACTGAGCAGAGATACCTTGCTCAGAAGGACTGAAATGTAAGATCACAAATAGACTTGTTCACTATGCTTAAAATTAAGTGCATTGATTTAAATAGTACTTTTTACTTACATTTACTTTTTTTTGCAGAATCAGAATAATATGTTCATATGTTTTATGCTTGCAAATACTCTGCAATTTTTGATTCTGTAAATCATTATGTATTTTAAGCCTGCATATCTTTCCAGACAGACTTGTGCAACTCAGCTTTTCTTTACCTCCTGCTGCTCCATAAGGATGTATCTTATATGGAAAGAGATTTGCCATCTAAAAGTTTGGCATCCAGCTTAGGAGCTCTAAATGCTTTCTGGAGGTTCATACCTTGTGAGCTATTTCAAAACTATGGCTCCCCAGACTGAGTTTGGAATCACTGTCATCATTAGAGCAAACATAAGTGATAAGTATACTGTTTTACAAATTGTAAGACTCTTTCCATGTCAGATCATATGTAAACATTCAAGCTGATATGCCACACATTAAGAGCATATCTAAGCATAAAAGAATAAAAGGTGTTCAATGTGTCTAAAATTCAGAATAAAATCTGTAACCCTTATCAATACTAAAAATTAAAATTGTTTGTAAACTCTTTTCCCCGAACTAACAGGTATGAAAAATTCTTACTAAGCTTTATCCACAGAAGGTTTTCTGATTAATAAGTGTGTTCTCTCCATCTGTCAAACTTTTTGTTCATATCCATTGTTTTTTTAAATCAAAGTCCTTAAAGTCTTTTTGTTCTTTTATTAATAATTATTAAGGGGTGACAAAATAATTATCAAGAGGTTACAAGCAATGAAATAGAGGGGAAGGTAGGAAGGAGGTAACACTTATGTGTGTCATTTTCAGAATTCCACCTCTGTATCAGCATATCTGAATGCTCAGGTTGAAATGAACACAAATTTTAGCCAGCACTCCTGGCTACCCAGGTCCAAGCCAGCCCTAGCCTGGGAAGAGCACTGCCATATCTGAAAAGTTCTGAGGTGGAGCTTACACGCACTCAAATCCAACCATTTATGTGTGTGAAAATTAATGTCCACAGAGCCTTATATGTGCATAATAAAATTAACCTACAGCTGTCAATTAGGCCTTACAAATGTGGTCCTATAACTGTTGGCACAAATTCAGAGAAAACTGTGTTATAATTTATATTAGCCTTTTTATTCTGAACCTTTTAAGGGGTGTCTGTAAGATCTTATCTCTCTTCATGACTGAGAGAATAAGGAAGAAGAGATGCTTAGAAGATGCTTTGCAGTCAGGTATGCATAGGATTAGCTCTGACTTGCCTGAGTATCTCACTGCACATCGACTTTGGTCCAGAAACCACAGGGTTTTATTCACTCCAGAAAGAATAGGTTTCTCTCACTATAGAGGGAGTTAGCACAGCACTGAGCAAATAAGTCCTGTCTCTCAAGAGCTGCCCAGTGTGCAAGATGATAGTAATAAATAGGAGAGGAGGATTGTGATAATTTATGCAACACTGCTCTAGACTTACGACTTAGCACAGCATCAAGCCCAATGCAGACACTTGATTCCTTGCCAAGAATTGCTTGCAGCTGGACAATACAGCACATGGTTGGAGCAGGTGGCAGTGTCGTCTGGACTAGGGTATGTAGACATCCTAAAATGGAGGCAGTTACCAGAATTAGCATCACCATACTGCTATATATTAGATTTCATTACAGTCATATAGCTGAAGATCTATTAGATAAATAAATTTCAGACCTTTATGTGAAGAAGATTCCCCTGCAGAAGTTTGCGAAGCTTTTCTGCACTTGAAGGATATGCAACACAGTGTCAGTGAAAGGAAAAACATAAGCTACAGTCTTGAACCTGTTGCAAACTAGCATGGCAAGTAACAAAATTAGATGGAGAACTGAAGCTTTGTGCTGATTTCGCTTTCATTCAGATTCACTTAAATCCATTAGTATCTTCAAATATTTAGGAGAACCTATACTGTTTTCAATTATACATGAAGCGAGCTACAAGCTTTTAGTTAGATTAAAAGGTTCTACTTAAAGACTATGCCTAGTCTGACCTACTGTTCCCTTTCTAACCTGAATTTCAAAGTACATTGAGTCTAAAGGGGACATGCATATTCTCCTATGTGGGTTACAGCAAAGTTGATCTCTAAACAAAAAAGCATCTTCAGTCCAAATAAACAACCAACCGTCATATAGCACCAGCATAATGATGGAGTTAAAATGTTCAATTCAGAGCTTAGAAAAGGTTTATGTGAAGCCTCACTCAGGTATGAAGTTCATGGGGATCAATGAAATGTAAGAGACTGTGCAATTATATTTCCTGAAAATTGATTATAGGGACACACTGTTTGTGTTTAATACCAGCTTATCGCCTTATATGGAGAAGTTCTCCAAATGTGAGTAATATGAAGACTGATCATCACACAGAAATAAAGCAGGATTTTTTTTAAAAAAGAACTCCAAACTCTAATAGAAATGTGGCGATCTGAAAGAGATTGTGCTAGACTATTCTCTTAAAAGGCCCCTAACCTCCACAGGCTAATATAAATTGCAAGACATGAGGTTTCAAGTGGTTTCAAGCAAAAATTAAACAAAAAATATATCTCAGGAATAGTTTGGGACTTACAAAACATCACTGTTTTTGTGCTCAGTACCACAAATCTACACAAAATGAAATCTGGCAGATCAGTTTTCCTGATGGAGGAGTTAGGATGATAATCACATGAACATGACATGCAGGTAGGAGAATAAGAAATCTAACTTGGAACCACTCTTTAATTTAACCCATAGTTTCAAATATTATGGCACCCTGGGTAGTATAATAGTAACAATTAGAGCTCCAATTTTATTTTTTTTTCCTAACACTTAGCACAAATGAATGCACTTTGGGTAAGGGGCCTCTGAAGGGCACATGCTACCCCCTCCATTGTTGTAGCACACTCTCAATCTTTTGCTCTGTGCTTATTCCTCCTGCAGCTGCTGAGCACTGAGAACTGTGGTTGCCTCTGTCAGCATCCCTGGTACAAAGCTGCCCAGACTGATCTGAAAGGAGGTGGCCCTGGGGCACCTGAGAGGCCACTGGCCCAGCGCCTGTTACTGGAGAGAGCAGATAGCAGCACCCAACCTGAAGGTGGCCGTGGCCCCTCAGTGGGGCAGCAGTGTGTAACCTCTGTTCTTCCTCCCACACCACTGTATCACTGCATTCTTCTGTTTCTTAAACAATCTAATAGACTGAAGAATGCTTTTCTTATCACATCTGAAATGTGATAAGAAGTCAGTCATTGTGACAGGCTGTGCTACCACTGTGAAGAAAGCACAGGCTCTGCTTCTCCACTGTAGGCAAGAACAATGCTGTGACACTCAGCGGGACTCTGTATGACAATGGCCTACTTTCAAGATAGAAACCAATAACACTCCACCAGCTTCAGTTATCAGGATTCAAGCAGAATAAACATTAGAAAAGTGTTCTGGCTTGGCAATGAGATTTGGAATCTTAGCTTCTCAGTAGTTAAAATTAAATCTACTTAAAAAAAAAAAAAACAAAAAACAAAAAACAACCAAAAAAAAAACAGAGGGATAAAATGGCAGAAGAAGAAATGTCAATTAGCCCCATCTGTGTTGGCTGGAGTTCAGTCTCACTTGTGCTGCATGATTATGAGACAAAAGACTTGTAGATTGACTCCTAATCACGCAAGTTCAGAAAACAGTCCCAAGGCTGAAATGTGCTAGCAAACCACCTAGTTTCACTGGCTTGCTTTGAAACAGAGCTTTCAGTCAGTATGGCTAGTAATGGTGGATCAAACACATCACAATTCTGGTGGTTTCGACATGCTTGAAAGCACTTCTTGCTGTAGAGCTCAGTACCCTTGCACTGACTTGAGGCTGCTCAGCTGGCACTGCTGCCCAGCCAGTTCTGCAAACCTGACAGAAAATATCTCTGGCCATTGAATTCACCTGGTCAGCCGTACTGTAACACCTTCCACTGAGTTCAGGATATCACCCACATTCAGGTCTGCAGAGAAGAAGCTCTTTCATGCTTTCCCAAGCTGCTTTGGAAAATAATGGAAGAACAGCTGGAGAAGTTTCTTTCCTTTCAGACTTTTTAGTTGCAATCTACACACAGAGGAAGCTGTTCAGTTATCGAAAGCACAGTGGTAGGAATGTAGGTCATATTTTTTCAGTTATCAGGTGCATAAAAATGAACACAAAAATTGAACATAAGAAATAGATTGCTTTTCCAGAGCTTATATATTCAGTGTTATATTTCCTGCCTTTCCACCCTGTTTTATCCAGCCTTTAAAATGCATTTAGTAATTCAGCTGTACTTATGTTCAATTTGAAGCAATTACTGTAATAGAGCAGCATGAATATATATGCATTTCCAGAATTGCAGACACTCTTTGCAGTTGCAGGGAAACAGAAGAGAGATGGGCAAAAAAGCAGGTATGCTTTTCAAATAATTTTTGCAATGAATTTCAAAGAGGCAAAAATAGGACAAAAATAGGACTGAGAGGGTTTGATCCTCAGCTTCTGTATTAGTGGGCTATGGATATCTGGGTTGTCCCTTGAAGGCTGTGCCCACATCTGCCAGGGAGAGGAAATAGGCCATATCTGCAGACAGTGCAAGAGTCTGGTGTCTGGTAGCAGCACAAGGGCATCTCTTTTTTGCTGACCTTTCACTCATATGAACCTCTACTTCCTCAGCTTTCTGCTCAAAGATCTGCAGTTGTAGTATACAATATTCATAATGGACAACACAAAAAAAATATTGGAGAAAATATTTATTATGTGTGTATGAAATGGCCAGAGACTTGCTGGTGGTATTTGAATGCACAATTCAGGGTATGAAGTTCTACCCCCCATGACTCATGCAATTTGCTCTGCAAGGAGCTACAGAGAAGCACACCTCAAGTTTCACAGTTTCTTGAACAGCTCTGGCTCAGTCCAGCTGAGTGCATGAGAAATGCAAACGGCAACGTTCTGAGCAACACAGCTGGGTACAAAGCAGCTGCACAAATGAGCCCAGCAAAGAGTGTGGTGATTTGATTTTGTGAATGAAGAAACATTTTCCCACTACTCTGTTTAATTCACTTAAAGAGAGCCAGAAGCTTCCCTCCATGTGTATTATTGTTCCAAATAACTTCCAGGATCACTGTCAGAAAACCTTGGTAGAAATAAATTGTTTATATTGTAAGCCCTGGCATTTCTGCTAGATAGCTCTTATATGGAATGGAATTCTCTGAGAACAATGAAGTTATTTATCCAAAGTAATTTATAGGAAATACCACTCTTTTCATTGAGATTTGATTTCTAACCCATCAGGGATGGATGTACATCATGTACACCTGTAAACAGACATTTCCTTTTATTTTCAGGCAGTTGAGGGGGAGGAACATTTGAATTATTGCCAAAGCAGGATAGCAATGCCGTTTGTAGGAAAAAGATACTTTTCATTTCTGGAAGCTTTAGCTGCCTAATTTTCTGTGTCCTCAGAGGACTGAACTATAAAAACACTTAGAGCAAGTACCAACAAGCAGATTTCTTCTCCTGCTCCTTTCCAGGTACATGCTACAATAGCTACCCATTCATCAACTTCATTCTTTCAATGACAGGATGCTCTCCTTGAGAAAGCAGGAAAACTGGGCTCAGATCCCTGTTGAAAGCAGTAAGTGCATACTTTCCTACAGCCTTTTACTTGTCTTATTGTCTGGGAAGAACCCTGGGCAGCTTGGTGCTTAGCTTCTTTCTCTGTGAGTCAGAGGCAGTCTGAATTTCTGCAATCAGGCAACACTGTGCAAGTGTAACATTACCAAGAAAATAAGAAGCTGTTTCTTGTGGGGTTTGAAAGCAAACCAGGCACAGAGCAGGTCAGTGATGCAAGTGCCAGATACTGTTTGAGAACTAATGCCATTGTTAAATACATCATGTGAAGTTAGTCCTGGGCTCATCCTGTCCCCAGTCTGATTTTGTGGGAAAGGAGGAGGTATTAAGAAGTAGCCTACAGCATTTCTAAAAGAGGAAAGAAAAAGATAATTACTTTAAAACTTCTTCTATAACAGAAAGAATGATCAAAAGAATTTTTTCTATAAATAATGGAATAATTCAGCACTTGGGAGACTAATCCCATAAGGAGCCAGAATTAATGATTGGCAGTTTCACCAGTTTCCCCCTCAAGTTCTGTGCTTTTGCTTTCTAATATTTAAGTGCAACTTACTTTTTTCCCTTAACACATTTTTTCTTTACTTAAGAAAAGTAAGGTGTTTATACATTATTAGGTCTTACTGTAAGGTGTTTATACCTTATTAGGTCTTTTCTTTCTCTTCAGTAACAGAAGAGTACTTCTCCATATTTTGTTTAAGGTGTACAAAATCACATTTGTTTACACAAATATTTTCATCCTTGCAGTTACCTTGGTCACTCTTCTTCAAACTATGTGACATCCATCAGAGAATTAAACAGAAGGCAGCATATTAAAGCAACAGGTTCTTGAAATCTATAGGTGTAATACACTTTTCTCTGTTTTCTTTATTACTTTATTTTTTTATTACTAGTATTGTAGATCTGTAATGACAATAAGACAAGATAAGTTTACTCTGGTTAGAAAAGATTGGGGTTGTCTTGTGTTTAGGGTGACACTGAACACAGTGAGACAATTCCTACTCTCTCTCAAATGCACTTCACTCCATACAAGTTTAAAAGCATGGGGGAAACTCATCCACCAGGTTTGCCATATGAAATTATCATGGAATTTCAAGGTTTCAATTTAGACTGGAGCCCTAAGTTCATAGGCTACCTGCTGCTCTACCAGTTCTTCTACCAGCAATCTTTTGGCAGCTCTCAGCTAAGCATGTGGAATTTGCATATCACATTTCAAGAAGACATAACCTTTCCGATACATTGCCTGCAAATCTTTGACACAACCTTGGCTGTCAGGATCACACAGGATAAACAAGGAAGTGTACAACTCTCATATAACCAAAGCTTTTGTCATGCCAGTTCCTGCCTTTCTTTCTTGGTTTTTTGTTTGTTTGGGGTTTTTTCCAGAATTTTTGTTTGTTTGTTTGTTTGTTTGTTTGTTTTGGGGGGTGGGGGTTGGGGTTTTTTTGTTGCTTTTTTTTTTGCAGGGGGGGGAGTTGTGTTGGGTGGGGTATGTTAATGAAAAAGGTTGATATGTCACTTTATTAGTTTTATTAGTACAATTTTTACACTATATTGAGATAGTGCCTTTGGCCCATGATCTCTTTTGTCCAAAGTATCCTCTGCAGCTCTATCAAGTTATAGTGCAAAAAGCCTGAAAACTTTTATTAAGACTTTGGATTTCTATGCTCCTCTCTATGTAGTTTTCCTTTCACTTTCCTTATTATGTCGGTTTCAAGGTTTGAGGTCTCTCTATACAGCCAATACAACTTCCGTGGCCAAAGCAACTGACCTGGACGGATACCAAAGACCATAAAAATTTGAAGGCTGTTCTCTATCTAGCATTAAGAAAGCTAAATAAAAAGCTAATGCTGTAGACAACTTATTTACAAGATTTAAGATGAAAATAATGTGTTCCTAAAATGAATTTCCCTGAATATTTAATCTTTACTATTTTTCTTCTGTTCCTAAATTCCTGAGAGTTTCTGCAATTTCTCTATTTGCTTTGGAAGTCCCACTGAAGAACTTCAGTCCTTACAGTTCTGCACAGTTATCTGCCCCTGAGAGAAGGCAGCCACAAACCAAACAAGTGGCAAACTTCCATGGAGAATTCCACAGAGGCAAATACAAAAATGCTTGTAGCGACAGATGAAGTTGGTAAAGAGAGGAGTCCATGATGATTAAAAGTATGTTGCCATTTAGACAAGAATAATATTGGAAAATCCTTTTGTGATGTCTGGATCTTCCTTACAAATACTTGCAAGTTTTAGTATAGCTGTGAGATAAAAAGAGAAGGGGGCTTCTGGCCATAGCTGGGTCTTGCAGATGAATAGATGCTGAATGTCAGCTTAATCAAATGGGAGCTCTCACAGATGCTTCTAAACCTCAGAACTCTTTCAGCTCGTGCATAGCTGGATCTACACAGCTGGTAACTTTACCAAGCTTCTGAGAGTTGTTTTTAGCTTGGTTCTTGCAAACTGGTCTAAAACACTAAAATGTGTCTTCTGTTACAAGAAAGTTGGTGCAAGATTCCAAAACAGTCAGTATGTTCCCACTCTTTTCTAAAAGGGGAAAAAAAAAAGAGAAAGAGAAAGGAAAAGGAAAAGGAAAAGGAAAAGGAAAAGGAAAAGGAAAAGGAAAAGGAAAAGGAAAAGGAAAAGGAAAAGGAAAAGCAAGAGAAAGAGAAAGAGAAAGAGAAAGAGAAAGAGAAAGAGAAAGAGAAAGAAGAAAAAGAAAGAAAAAGAAAGAAAAAAGAAAAAGAAAAAGAAAAAGAAAAAGAAAAAGAAAAAGAAAAAGAAAAAGAAAAAGAAAAAGAAAAAGAAAAAGAAAAAGAAAAAGAAAAAGAAAAAGAAAAAGAAAAAGAAAAAGAAAAAAGAGAGAGAGAGAGAAAAGATCCCAAACCCTCTACAAAACCAATTAAAACACCAAAACACCAAAGTCAAACCCATCTACCTTTCTCCAAACATATCACTCAACATCCTCCACAAAATTCACAAATACTGACAGATTTCCTTAAGTGGAGGAACCATAAAATTGGTTGCCCAACAGAAACTCTGAGGATCCAGCTCTTGCAAGGATGTTGCCACTGTAATGGCTCTTCCACAAGCAGTGTAGTAACAGAGCCTCTCTTTCTCCAGCTGCTAAGATCCTACAAGGTTTTTTAAAAATATTTAGTTTTAATTTTCTAGTACAATGTTAGGGTTTTTTCTGAAATAAGGCAACACTTTTAAGAAGAAAGGCAGGAGTGATTAATTTTATAACCCTGCATGCCTCCCTGCTTTAAGAACCCAGGTCTAAGAACTTTTTATACTGTACACAGTATATAAGTGCTTTGATAGAGATTGGTAGTAATCTGTACCGAAACTAGGTAGCTAGTTTGCTGTTGCAGTTATTGGTATCTGCCTGAGTAACAAAATCTGGTTCCCCTACAACTGCAAAGAATCCTCAGATGGAGGTCTCCCCAGGGCTCCTTCCACACACGGGCATTTGCTAATTAAATCTCCTGGATGACTGTGGTGAAGATGTGCATGCTCATCTTTCAGAGGGAGCTGGTGGGTCCAGGTGGAGGAGTAAAAAAAGGAAATATTTTGCCTATAAATTTCTAATGTATGCTTTATGCATTAATGACATAACTACTTAGAAAGTACTGTCAGCTCCTTGGGAGCTGGAGTCCACAGTATCTGGAATATATCAGACCATGACTACCTTATAATAGAGCTTTTCAGGCCAGAATTACCTGGCCACATAAATATAGAAGCAAACCAACATATGTTCATGTACACATAAAGAAGCATACTTTTTCCTCTCAGCCCACATTTTCCTCTGATGCTTTGATTTCTTCTCCATAAAATGTGGTATTAGCTATCCATTCTGTTTTTCAGTGTGTGTATGCTCCCTGGTATGGTATGACACCTCAATCCACCCTGCCTAGAGATCACAGAATTACAAAAGATATGAAGGCTAGGTAATGAAAGGGATGTAAATTGTGCAGCTGTCTTTAGCCTGACAACAAGAATGGCAAAGATTTTCATTTCTTCCCCTCTCATCTCCACTCTACCAGATATTTCAAATTTGTGCTTTCAAAGGAGAAGAAAGTCCACACCACAGTAGTTCCCTCCTAGAGATTTATATTACATAAATATGTCTTTAATAACTATGTATTCAGATATTTTATTGCACACATATAACTTAAAAAAATGTACAGGTATTACTGCTAATTCTCAATCTTTTTTGCACATATTGGCAGTAATGCCCATGACTGACTATTTTGCAGAGCAAGTCCACAGTTCTAAGTCACTAATCATGTGTTACTCCAATCCACAGTATGTACATTACATTTATACATGCAACAACTAAAACAGACCAAAATTCCTCTCCCAGAAAACAGTTAGCATTATTTCTTCACTGGAAATAAAAGCCTTGTAAATATTACTTTGGCACCTTAGTTATCAAGTTTCCTCTTTAGGACTTTCTTTCCACAATAGCTTTTACTAAAGAGTGCAGTTCATTAAATCTGAACACCTGTCCAGCTTTTATTTGCCATGGATTGAAAAAAGAAAAAAGTGACTGGATGATGGTATGTGAAAAATAATTTTAGAGAGATACCAATACATAAACCAAATTCTTGGTGAATATATAATACACCTTGATTTTCCTAAACACAGTAAATAAATTTCAAAGTTTTAATGCTGTTAGCAGGCCTTAGTATTAATCTTTGTATACAGTTATGTGGTTACACATTTCTTGGTGTAAGTTAGAGGAGAAATATTGACTTCTTTATGCTGGCTTTAAAAGACTCCAGATATAGTTCCTAAATCCCTATGCCAGTACAGAAATAGCCAGCTTAGTTTTAGAGCTTCAAGAATGCATTAACTCTGATCAAATTTCCTGATACTTCACATATAGTAATATTTGTAAAGTACTTTGCTTCCCTAAAAACTGCACACCCCCCTGAATTCTGAATATATTGTCTGTTTAAACCAATTATTATACTTGTTTTGGGAACAAGTGAAACTGCTGCCTATTGTGTAAACAGAAATACCATTGTCCAATTTGATCGCTTCAACAAAATTGGCAGCATGCTCCAAAAAACTAAAATAGAATTCTAATTGCATCATCTGCTATTGTGTTTGCAGATACTGAGTCTCCATTCTCTAAATATGTTATATTTTACTTGAGTCACTGAATACATCTCCTTTCATAAAGATGTAGTAAAGAAAATAGGAAGGGAGAGGGTGCATGGTGGTTTTTTGTTATTTTTTTTCTTCAAAACATACCCAGGACATCCAGCACTGCAAGAGGCAGGGTTGTTTAGTACTACAATTCATAAGAAAGACAGACATTGTCTTGCATGAGCTCCTGAAGTGGGAGCTTTCTTCTGTCTGCTATCAAGATTAGTTGCAGGAAGAGGAAACATCAGCTATCCTTCCAGTCACTTGAATGAATCTTGGAGATAAACACCTGAGTGAAGAGTAACAGCAAACAAAAGGAAAAAAATCATACCTTAGTGTTAAGGTGAAATTAGACATGAAAATAAATAGCTTGGCCATAATTATTGTATTGTCTGACAGTGAAATGGAGTTTCTCTCAAATGTGATTGAAAGCCAAGATGGTATAATCAAATCTACTCGTGTTGCAGCATCATTGGGTTTTTTTTTAATACTTTAATGCTAAAAGGAAAATATGTAGATCATATTAAGTACATACTAAACAAGAATTTTAAGTATCCTATTGCAAAGAAAATTCAAGTATCATACTGCAAAATAAATATCAAGTGCAGTCTCCCTTGTAGAGAGCAGCCTCTACTTCTCATATGAAGCATTACTTGGGCAACTGGAGAGCAAGATGCGAGGCTGACTACAACCAAGAATTAATGTGAAGATCCAGTGATAGCAAACAAAACAGGGAACAAGTGTGCTTGTTTCTCTTTGTGGCCTCCTATCCCCTGATATATTGGTGTCACAGGCAGCTTCAGCCAGTATCACAGATCTCTGGAGACACTCAGCTTGTCCTCTTTAGTGCCTGACACTAGTATAGAATATGGTATTCCAGACTTACTTATTCCAAAATTGTGTGAATTCAACCAAAAACTTCTTTTGAATTTTAGTGAATCCCATTTAAAATGAAAAACAGCATATTTTTAGTTCCTAAACTCTTTGCTTCAGAAGAGATACAGACCAAAAATCTTTAAGGAGGTCTTCCTTTTTCTCTGTGCTGCCTATGTGAGATAATGAAGAAAAAGGTAACTGAGTGCTTTCAGATATGAGACCTTGGAGAAGGAGGAGGTAGGGAAAAGGAGGAGAGCAAAACCAAGGGAGATTCATCTTAGCACTACAATTCTGAAATAGCACCTCAAAAAGTATGGGTCAGAAATATTATATTTCTTATACCAGTGCAAAGGTCATGTATTTTAAAATAGATACTTTTTACTGAATGCTATTCTAACTTCCTAAACAAATAACTAACTTAGTCTAAACTTTTGTGAGCAATAATATTTCTCACCATGATGCTATTGGAATAAAAATTCATTTCTGGCTGCACTGGCACTGAGTTTCTTTGGGAACTGTCTTCTGGCATGAACTAAATTTTTTTTTTCCTTTTCCCCCCAGTACCACTAAATGGTGGAAGATCTTTGTGAAGTGTTAAGCCTTCCACAGCTTCATATCAGGCAGCTAGAGTAGGAAACACATAATTAGCTCATTCTTTCTTACCACAAAGCAGAAATATAGTCTCAGCCCTATGCAATTCTATCTTGCTGCTTTAGAGATCTGATCAGAGGCTGATGCAAGTAAGGTCTTTGGTTTAGACTTATTGCTGTCAGAAAGACAATGTTCAGCAGTCTGCAGGGAATACTGTGTGCACTTGCAGACATGTGCCCAACAACAGCTGGGCATGTGGGAGGGACAAATGAAGTATGTAACTGGATTTTGTTGTCTTGCATGATGACAGTTTCTGGCATGATCAGCATCTTCACAGGAAGCTGCAGTAGTTCTCCACAGATGTGGGATTTCAGTGGATACTCCTGTTGAGCAACACAGATTCTGGTGCTTGGGTTATATAATTAACATGTCTTCCACATGGGTGAACTGCCTTGTACTGGTGTAAGCTGCAGCCTTCACATCAACAACAAAGAAATCAACTAAATAACAGACCTCAGGAGTGAGTAATATATCTTGATCCTCTACTTCTGGCCATGTCGTGAAGCTTAGACAAAACCTTCAAGTTTTGTTTTGGCTACAGCTCTTAGCACCCTTTCCCTGAAAAGCCCCAGAAGTAGAATTAAGGACCATGGCAAGACAGTTAGTGGAAATTTACTGGAGTATCAAGATTTTGCCGGCTACCGTTATACCATTGATAGCAGCCATTTCACTCCCCTTTTTGAATTTGGACACACTCAAGAAAATTGAATAAAATAGCATGACTGCTGCTTTCAGTCAGAAAACTGAGCACCTGTACAGATTTAATTTTTTAAATAAAATTCTATCTTTTTGCCCACAAAGTACTGAACAATCCGAAATTATTTTGTTTTACTACTATATAAAATGGTTTTTTTAGGTTTGGGAAGAGTCCATGACAATGGACTTGGTTTATGATTGAGGTCATCAAATGTCAGCATGACTTATTTGTCTGAAACAATGGTCACAGCTGGAAGATAAAGAGTTGTTGAAAAGATAAGGGAGAGTAAGAGGCTCATTAAAATAATGCGGATGATGGTACTGTGACCATCTTCTGAACTGTCTTCAACCTATGACAGGAAATCCTGTTGACCAAGCACTGTTCTATCTTTTCTCTTATCTATAGGCAGGTTTTTTGTTGTGTACAATGAAAGACTTGAGAATACAAACATGGAATCTGAAGACACCTATACCGAGGAAGGCTAGCTCTTTTTTAATGAAGTTTGGGAGGCAGAGGTAGATATGAATAGTGAGGGAATATTCATAATCATAAGGTGCAAGAACTTTCCCAGCTATTCAGAGCACAGCCATGAGAAGTGCCCAAAAATAGCTTTTAACTTCACAAATTCACAGTCCTGCAGCAGACATTAATTTCTGCCAATAGACTGAAATTCCATGAGCAGTTGAACATGAGCAAACTTATTATTGAGAGCACAAGGTTGTCTTCCGGCAGCTTCCTGAAAACCACTTACAACAGTCTTCCAGACTAGAAAACTAAGCCTGGTGGGAGATCCAAGTACTTCTTTAAACTTAGCATTAACAGCATATCCATTTGGGGAAGGGAAAACTTAAATTAGTTTGCTATAAATACTGTCAATCCCAGTGTCATAAGAGGAAGCTCAATTATCTTAAACTCGTCCCAAATTCATATTCTGAAAATGAAATTATGAAACACTATGTTGTGGTATTTTTTTTTAATTAGCCACTCTGACAGTTGCTCTGAGGGAAAGCTCAGCAGCACAAGAAAGCAGGAGTCTTCTGTTAAAATGCAGCAGCTGTTTGTAAGGGGTTGCTGAAATCACCAGGAAACTTGAACTGTATTGGAGGCAACACTGTGAAACAAAATAGCCTGTAATGAGCAGCTGCGCCTGAGGAGTTCAGCTTCAGTGTTTTTACCCTGCCAGCTCCTTGCAGAGAGCTTTTTCCAGGCTCAAGAATGGATTCTCTTGATACAAGGGTCAGAGAAATTTTTAAAACTTTCTGGGTCAGAGAGCTCATTTATCTCTTGATTTCTTTCTAACCCACCAGGCTTTCAAGCACTGATAACATCCCTCTCACTGGTGAGGGACTGAAGCAACCAACCCAGTGACTATCAGGGAGACAACACTTGATCTATTTTTAAAAATCTAGGATTGCTTGCAATGCAAGTTAAACCACCCTGTATTCCATTCCCTCTGCTACAGAGGACAAAGTCAAGAAATTCCCCAAATGTTGCTTTTCCCCAAGGAGCTGAAAACAGGCAATTATAAACATTGCAAAAGGATTGCCAGATTCTGAGCAATTTTTTTTTTTTCCGGTTGCTGCCACAAAAGATTCACACAGAATCACAGCACACATTACTTTTCAGGAGTTGTCAGATATGTGATTAATACAAATAGGAAATTTTTCACTCTGGCTTTGTAGTACTGGCAAGTAATTCACTTTTTATAAATGAGTGTTCAAAATCTAAACTGGAGGAATGAGGAAAGGAGGTCAGAACTCCATAATAAGATGTCTGCAGAGACAAAATGCACTCAGATCTCAGGAAGACCCAGCCAAGAGCAGCTGCTTCACTCTGAAATTTAGCTAGCCCATCTGACATGACTTTTCTCTTCTGTAACTCCTGGCACATATAGAGCACGTGGAGCTGCATAACTTAGTTAAAAAAAATTAAAATCCAGAGACTATAAAGCCATCTATAGCCCAAGCAACCAATTTTTGCTCAGTAAAAAATATCACATGAGCATAAAAGGGCTGCACAAATTTTGCCATATTTGTAAAAATGGGTTTAGCTGTGTTTGGGTAGGGCAAATTGGCAGTTTTGGACCTAACCCAAATTTGGTGTGTTCAAGAGGATAGCACTTAAAATGAATATGAACAAACTGCTGTAGGTCTGCATAGCCCCCATGGCTCTAGCATTAATCCTTCCTCTACCCTTTTCCAGCTTGTAACTCAAAACTGCAGCTCGTGAATGGAGTGGATGGTACAGAAACATTTTGAGAGTGCTTAGATCCCTCCCTGCAACTCTCATAAACTCCCCAGCCTTTTTGTCCCTCCAGCCAGAAGGAGGGCACCCAACTAGACCTGCAGAACTCCTCAGGGAAGAGGTTGACATGCTGTCTATACCAATGCTGGCAGTCTCCCACCTGTCATTTGTCACAAGACATAACAGGACAAGGGCTGGCTCACCAACAGAAGAGCTGCATGTGCTCCTGGGTGGATTTATGAGAAGATGTCACTTAGACAGGTCTGTCAGAATCCAACTTGTTTCACCACAGAACCCAATGCTAAAAAAAATCACAACCAAATAACAATAGGTAGCACATTTGTAAAGGAAAAGAGGGATATTTTTTCTTGACCAATTCGGATCAAATCTGAGTTCATTCCTACATCCCTCAGAACAGTCAGTGTAGTAGTATGCTTCTAAACCTTGACTTTTCTACTTTCTTGGTCATTTTGGAACTACACGAGATCGAAAAGGGAGGGGCAAGAGAGGAAACTAAAAGATGTTGCGAAGTTCACCCTTGGAAACTGTCAAGATCCTTTGAGTATAACTTGAGAGGTATTTTCTCCAGTTACAAGGTGTCTGATCTGAACAATTCACAGTGTTTCACTCTCAGTTCTCACAATATTGCACTTTTCCGCCAACGTGGGTGTCTCAAACTCACATGGTGAGTTAAGCTCAGTTAACTTACCTCAGTTAAGCTGAGTTAATACAACAGCACAGCATTAGGGCCAAGGGAAAGTGTTGCCTCTTTCACATACCCCCATAAAGCCTCCACCCCCACCACTGCAGCTGCTCTGTTTAATCTCTTTCTGTTGTTTGGCTTGCTAGAATAAGTAGTGCCAGAAGGAGGTATGAAAGGGAAGGTTTAGGAGGAAGACTGTGTGGCTGCCACATTAATTCTTGGAACTGGAGAACAGACCCAACAGGAATGGGGAGAGGGAACCACAGATCTCCACTGGTGGCATGTTATACTGGAATCAAGGCAGTCAACCAAGACAAGGTTAAGAGTTTTCCATTTCTAATAATTTCTGCAGTTACAGTGGTAATTTTCTTTTGAGAATGTAATTTCATAACATGTAATTGTTCTGCTTACTTCTAACTGAACATTTGAAAGAAATCAACTTTAATAGCCTGCCTGATACATTGCTATTTGCAGTGTTTTTCTGGTCCATAATCTAAAGTCCAGTTGGTGGAAAGATGATTATAAAAGAGAACCCGTGAAATATCATATTAATAGTTGCATGAGCCTAGAGCTATTTAAATTTATAAACTAACTGAGACAAAGTATTTTTTTAAATGCTGTAGGATGCCAGGGCCCTGTGAGAAGGGGACACTGCAATCTTCCATGCTGCTTTTCAGGGTTTAGTTGCCTGTGTCTATGGCTGGCTCTGCCACAGTGCAGTCTTGATTCAAATTCCTGTATTAACAATTTTGTTGTGAGAAAGAGCTGTGTGATGACTCTTGGAGCACCCCTCATCCGTTGGCTCAGGAGATACATTAAAGCTCAGGATGTTGCTCCTGGATCATTGCTTTAGCCACAGTGCAGATACACATTTTCCTCTGCCTGCCTTTGTCAGCAGTTGCTCCCTGATAAAGACTGTCTTAAAAACGAAACAGCTTTTGAACCGGAGGTATATCCAGTATTAGTATCACAAACTTATCTGGAGGATGCACTAGGCTACCCCTTCTGCAGTTGATTTTCTGCTCTCTTTCAGGGATGCGCACCCCAGAACGTCCTGAGCAGCTGCTCTCCTGCCCTCTCTGCCTGTTTTGTTTCACAGGGCTAAGCCAGTGTGCAAGGGGCAGAAAGCAGAAAGCCTGATGAATTCCCTTAGAATTTGTTCATGTTTGAGTGGGAGTGGCAGGTGGGGAAATCCAGGAAGAGCATATATATCTTCTCACTCACCCTGTAAAACCGCATGCCAATCATCCTGTGCAGTCTGTGTGGGATCCCAGGGGTGCTAAAAAATAGAAGTCAGGACATATTGCAGGATGTATAAGTCACAAATTATATCTGCTTCAGGGGAGGGGTACTCCTTCTTACATATTTGTTCAGCTCTGCTGCACTGCAGCCCCTAGGCATCAAATTATTGTAATTTCAGTTCTGTTTTCAGAAGATGTCAGAAATCTCTGAAAACACTCACTGAGAAATGCTTGCAATCCTTCCAGTGAATTAAGTGCCAATTTGGGGAGATTCATTTCTTCAGCTTTTGAGGTTTTCTAGGAAGGAGGGTTAGGTTAATCTGGAGCACTTTCCAAGTGCTGTTGATTTAGATCAGGCATTTGCTGCTTTGCTGCTCACTTTCATATAGCATGAGAGAAAAATCAAATGTTATCTGGGACATGGGTTTTTTGCCCTTTTGTTGTGATGTGAAGAAATAGGGTTTTTTGCTGAATAGGAGGAATAGAAAACCGTCATTCCTCTTCTTTCAGCCAATGGCTGTATTAAGATAGTGAGAATTATTTCTTTAAAAAAACTCAAAAAATCTTTAGAAATACATAATATTACATTGCCAATTGGTGGGAGTTTCTTAAGCAACTTGCCATGTATCATTTTAGCCTATTAAAAATGGGCATTGTATTTTACAAAACAAAATTTCTGCAATTTGCTGGCATATAAATGCAGCTACTCTGAGCTATCTTATCTTTCAAATTAAACCTTCTGTTTTACTCTAATTTCCATCAGGAATAGAAACTTTTACCATGCAATGCTTAATTTTCAAACAATGCCGCTCTTTATGTATAAACACTGAGTTGTACACACAACACTCATCCTTGCATTCCAGAGAAAACAGTTTAATAGTACACATGTTACAATCCAGTTCCGTCATATATTTCAAATTTTTCACATGTTTTGGGCAAGATTATGTTTTCAAAATCTGATCTGTATAGACAGGAATCCAGCTGACAGCAGCACTGGATTCTGCAGTCTGTCACTACTGCACCTTATCTAGCGTTATTAAAAGCTGTCCTTAGTTTGATCATTTCTATATTGCTTCCCACTCCATCATATCCATTTTCCTTTAACAAAATCATCTCATCTACTCTCATACTATATTCTGACCTGCCTTTCAGTGAATTGTTCCAAAAGGTACCCATCGCACTGCTGCAAAAATGAACCAAAACTGCCTTTCCTCACCACTGCTATCTTCCACATGCTGTATTGACCACCACTGGCTACTAGTTATTAATTTTTCTTTGATAAACAAGAGTTACTCTGCAGGTGTTTTAAAGCATCACAGTATTACAAAGCAAGTGACTTTGGCATTGCTTCTAGCTCAAACCCTTATAGCTAAAAAATTAGCTTCTTGAATGTGTTTCCAAGTAGTCATGAGGATTTTTCAAGACTACACATTTCAGCCTCAAAGAAATTCAGAAATACAAGATCAGATCCATGAAAAAAATCCCCTAAAAGGCCAAAACAGCAATCATAAAATTAGCATGATTTTTAATATTGCTGAGCACATTTTTTTACATAGTCTTCTCAAACTCATTCGGAGAATCTTTGTTGCAATCTGAGGTTAACTGAGTGGCTGCAGAATTAAATCAAGCACTATCCATCTACTACATTAAAGTATCCCCTTTCCTCATTTTATTTAGTCCCAAAACTTTCATAAAGAGGCAAGATAAATTACGTCTTGAATTAAAACTACTGATAAGCTTTATTCAACATGCAAATAAAGCATAGTTGAATATAGCACAAAAAGTCTGAAGGAAACAAGCATTTAAGAAGGACATTTCCTCCCTCAACTATGCTTTTGAAAAAAGGAGATAAATAAAAGCCAGGGATATTTTAAATTGTAGTTTTGATGTTGTTATTGTTTGTGTATTTTTGTTTGGTTTTGTTTTGTTTTTTCTTCAACTGCCACATATAGAATGTGGTTGCAGAGAGCAAACTACTGAGGCAATACTGAGACATTTTTCCATAACTTTCTACAGATTCCATGGATAATGCATGGAATAACTAACTCTCAGAATCACTGAGAGTCTATATACCTGGTCAGACATAAAACACATGCGGAAATACATGCCAAAGGGAATCAGACACCTGCAAGGTTGTAGGGAAAGGATTTCTCTGTGCAAATAAGGTAGACACATATCTTTTTCCTTGAAGATATACCTGTTATCTTTGAAATCTGCCACAATCAATCTTCTTCCCAGCAGAAATTAAAAAAAAAATTCAGAAAGACCAAAAACAAAGCAGAAAAAGCAACAAATGAAAAAGAAAAATAAAATGAAAAATTAATTCAGACCCACTTCTTTCCATCCGTATATATATATTTTGCACTTGTTTTTCGGCATACCACTACTCTTCCCCTTTGCTATCATTATTTACTATTGTTATTTCTATGAGAAACTACTATTGCCTTTTAAGAACAAAATCCCCCAGGAGACAGGTAAAAGCAAGACCCATGTGAAGTTTCATTAATTTAACAGGAAACAAGCCCAAGGTTTAGGTCCTTATCATACACCTCTATATAAACTAGCACTGTCTGGTACAGATTCACCCCTTCCAGAGACTAGTGCTCATCTTTTCCCAGTTCAGTGTTGTGATGCACTAGATTGTTGTTCGGGTATTGCACTGGGTGTTGTGTTGTACGGATGTTTCCCCCCTTTTCTGAGATGGTGTGTCCCTCGGATACACCTTAGGTATTGTACCTGTAGTCTTGTCCCCTGAAGCCCCTCCCTTCGCCCCTCCCCACTGGTGTGGCCTTCCGTCCCCGCCTCCCATTCCGCGGGTATAAATGTCCCTTGAGTTGGGCTTCTCGCTCTCTCCTTCACCTGGAAACCCTACGATGCAGATGTCCCCTTCCAGCAAATAAACAGGACATCAGAACCACGTGGAGAGAGAGCGCTTCTCGTCCTTTACTTCGTCCATGTAGGATCCGTGCGGGCTTAAATCCCAAGCTAGCCGGGGGGATTTTACAGCCCGAAACCCACGCGTTCCTTCAGTTAAGCTTCTAGTCCATGCTGAAAAATTGTTTAGAATTGCTTATAGAAATCACAGATGTTAAAATGTTAAAAACTGAGTTGACTTGATAGCCAAACATTTGTCTTTTCCCATACTAGAATGCATAAATCCAGAATTATGCTTAAAAGTTGTTACAAATTAGAGTATTTAAGATAACTTAAGAGATCATTGGTAAGGGCATGAGCAAATGTCAGATTTTATATTTAAGAGACAAAGCACAACAAGATTGTTGGCAAGATTCACTCGACCACTTACAGGACAGCTAAGGCAAAAGGGAAAGTGAGTAACAAAAAACCAAACAATATCCATGCCATCAAACAGAAATGAACTGAGAACTATCTGGGGGGGGTGGGTGTGTGTTTTTAGGAGTGTGGATGTGGGTGCATGTGTCAAAAGACAGTGCAGGCAAGGATAAAAAGGAATACAGCCTAAAAGCTTAACAACGCTCAAACTTACTAGTACTTTAACCCAATTTATACCTTAAGCCTAGCAATTTAACATAGGAAAAACACTTTACAGACACCCAATTAGCTTATAACTCAATTTATAGCTTAAGAATCTAACAGAGGAATAACACTTAACAGCATTTAACCTACGTTATAATCATTACTTCAAGGTCAAACTTCACAACTTAACAAAAGGACACTCAGCAACACCTAGCTTGGTGTTGCTTATAACTTATGTTTAACAATTTAGAAAAATAGCAACACTTAGCAGCATTTAGGTAAGTTTATAACTAAACCTTACTTACAGGCCTAACTTACTTTGATATCCAAGGCACTTAATCATCTAAGAAAGCAAGATTTCTCTCATATGCTGTAGCATATGCACAGGGGCATGTGCGCAGAAAGAAGCAGACAGTTCAGGCAAGGTAATCTGTGAAAAATTCCCCTCAGAGGTCAGTGAAATTCTCATTTTGGATGCTTTTGCATCTCCCAACAAGAGAAGGATCAGCTCTTGAGGAATGAGGTATCGACACAGGACATGTCATGTTTCAGCAATCCTCCAAGTACAGAGAACCTGAGGGTTTGCTGTCTCTGAGTCCCACATTGCTGGTCACAGGCCGAGTGTGGTCCAGGAGAGCTCAAAGGGCCCCAACTTGGACCACTGTTTATGGGGTCGCAAGAGAGTGGGCTTCAGTCAGAACAATGTTTCATTGCAGCTGCAGTTTGGGTCGGCACTTTCTTTAAAAGTGTGAGAATAGGAACGTTATGCCATTCAGGCCAGAGGAATATTTTCCAAGGCTTGTCATAAGAAAAACAGGAGCTTGTTAGCAATTCCTTGGAACAGACAGTGTTTCTGATAAACTTGGAAAGAGCTGAGCCCAGGTGCTGTTTTCAAGGCCTAACAAGAATTTCTCAGATCACTCTGCAGCCTGGAAAGGGGTGGAGAGCAAGAACCACCACAGGGGTGCTAGCATAGATGAACTTAGCATTGCAGGATATTTCCTGCTCACTACTTTCAGGCATATGAAAATTAACAAGTCTTTTCTGGGCCTGGGTTTCTGTTGTGCTTGAAGACTACTTAGATTATAAGCTCAGCTTTCCACTCCACTCTGAAAAGGTGTCTTTAGTATTGCATGCTACATTGCTTGCAGCTTACATAAAACATGTAAGAGTAGCTCAAATACAAGGTATTTTTCACACTAAGATTCAGGCACTACTGTGAAGACCAAACATGTTATGATAGGTTCACAGATCACATCAGGAAATCGTCCTGCATCACCCTTTTAGATTAAGGGTTCCAAAGAGTTTTGCAGTCTTACATAATTCAGAGAGCATTTAAAACAATTTAAAAAAAATAATGAAAGCAATGCATTCTTTAGAAACAAATTCACTTTAACTAGTGAACTGTAGACAGTTCATTTTATAACCCCATGAAAACAAAATTCCACCTGTTTTCTAAATGCATTTCCCATTTGCACAAGAGTCAATACATTTTCTCTTTCAAGGTGGAATAGAATTAATGTGTGAACTTGAGGCCTGAGTGAGACGATCTAGATGAGATTCTGGTGGCATTGAAATCCATGGATAACAAAGGTATTTACATTACAATGATAGGAACACAGTACCTTTAGCTCTTGAACTCCCAGTGCTGGACCAGAAGAAGTTGCAGCCATGAAGTGCACAGTCCTGCTGTGATATAAACCATTGTGGGTTGATCACATTCTCACAAAATGTCAATTTTGCATAAGCAGGCTTTGGGCTAGTTTTATCCTGGCTAATAAATGAATGACAAAGTTTTGCCTGTTCTGTTTTCTTTACCACATCTTTTGACAAGTTCTACAGAATTGTGGTCCCATGTCACGCCCAATTCAGATTTTCATCCATGAGTAACTTGAGTTTGTATGGTGCCCATCCTGTTTTATGATTGTGGAAGCAGCAGTCAAAAATAGAAGAGTTGTTTATAAGGCAATGAACCTTACACTTACAAGTAAATTCTATTCCATGTGTAGCACATGCAAAGTTATTGGGAGATAAACAAATCTAACATCTTCAATAAATATCTCTCCACTGGTTTTTGGTTTTGTAATGGTACTCGTTCTTTTTTCTTAAGCCTTCTGTTTTAACATTAGTTAACACAAGATTGTTATTATACTGAGGAGAAACCACAACTTTATGGCCTGGCACTGTTAAAGTCAATGTCTCAAATGCTGTTCCCCTCTGCCACAAGTGTTTAGATGCCTGCATTCAAGGTCATTCCTGCCATGGTGCAATCTTGAATGGAACTGCTGGGAAAACGCAGTGTTTTCCCAGAGAGAAAGAGTGAGCTGTGCAATGACTTGCTGACTGCCTCTGCCTTCCTAGCTTGGGAGCTACATGACAGCTTAGGCAGACCCTGGCTATCTTTGACCTGCTGGCTTGGCTTCCTGGCTGTGCCTGGAGCATCCTCCTCCATGGTGTGGCTGTGGCAGCCACAGATCCCTTGGCCATCCCTGATCACTCTGCCCAGGCCTACAACTACCCTCTTTGTTGGGATGTGATGGTTCTGTATGTGGGCTGATGCAGGCATAGTCCTGCCAATCTTCTTAACAGCCTCAACCCTTGCTCTTGGCTCTTAGGAGTGTTAGCTCCCTGGTGAAATCCTAGAATTTTCAATCTCCTCTTTTACCCCAGAGTTAAACAGTGGTGCTCATTTTATTCCAGCTATTTTAAGCTTTGAGATTGTATCCTTCTGTTGCTCTTTTTAATCTATGTTCCAGAAGTCTCAGGGGAGACTATCTCTTTTTATTAGAAGTTCTCAGTAAATTAGCATTTCAGACTACTTACAACAGTAGTAGTAGACTATGTAAAGTTAATTTTTCTAGTTAGGGAGATAACAAAATATTCTTGCATGAAAACTTTTTCTTCTCTAATTGGAGACTGACAGTCACCTAGAGACAAGAATAATTACTTTTTTTTCACAGAGAACATTGAAATTCTGGATTTTCCTACAGCATACTGATTAATTATGACAGTTTTTAACCTCTCTTAAGACAATTTGGCTTTGGATGTTATGACACTCAACATACTGTAAATTCAGGTATCATGAAGGCAAATACTAATTTGGGTATCTGAAATGTGTGTTTTTTCCAGTGCTGTAGCCTGAAAATGACCACCATTCAAATCTCACAGCATAATTCAGCTCTAAGTATGTCTCTTCACTTATAAATGTTCATTTTGTGCTTCCAGAAATTTTCTCACAATGTTTAAACATTTTTTTTCTGTTTTCCAATGTTTCATTATCATCTCTTACTGGGTTAGTCTTCTTTCCATGGCAACCAAGTCACCAGTACCACTGATGTCGTCTCATAGAATAGTCAGCAGTCTTAGGACTGATCAGCACTTGAAAACCAAGCTAAGCACTGCAGAAAGTGATACTAACCAGCTTTTCTAAAGTATTCAGTACAGAATTGATTGCACCCTTTTGACTTCTATTTTGTTTTATATCACAGTAAACAACTCAACGGTGGAACAGTTCCATGAGCCAACTTCTTTTCAGTTTTGTTTATTCAGTAATTTATTAAAATTATTGTGCATTATTTTGGGAGAAATGGCTATGATACAGCTTCATTTTATTATTTCAATGAACATGAAATAAAGAAATTTTTTTTTCCTATCTCTTCATTCAGAAAGGCAGGAGGCTAGGTGGGTGATGCAGGACTCTCCAGAACAAAATACAGTTTTCTTTTTTCTTTTATTTATCTTTTACCACATTATTATTTCTATCCACATAGATGATTTTCCTTTAAAGCTCACCATAAGTTCCACAGGTTAGGAAACAGCAGCACTAAAATTTAGGACCCACCATGTAAGTGCTGAAATTGTAATGTTCATCCTCATTGCTTAACAGTCATATAGGGATTGCAGGAAAATCTGAGAAATGCCATCTTCACCTTTGTGCATAAAAATAAAATGAACATATCAGAAATATGCTAGCACTCAAAATGAAAAGATAATCCTTTTTCCATTCACATCTTCAAAGATGCAAGGGAAGCACAGAAGGAGCTAGATGGTCCCACAGACCACGATGCCTATTTAAAAGGTATACTAATGCTTCTGAACACCTACTATTGTAAGCTCACAAGTCTTCAAGACATTCAGATCTTCACTTGTGCAAGCTGGCTCTGCAGCCATGACTTAAGATCTTGGAAACTGTTCCTGTGTGCTGCTGAAGGGCTTTGGCCATCCTTTTGCTTTGGACACTTGCCTGAGAGGACTTGTATTAGCCATAGGGTGCAGCCAACTGGAGATAACAGTTCCTCAAGCTACAGCTGCTTCCAAGTCTCTTTCCTCTTTGCTCAGCTTCCCTTCTGCCCCATACACTTCCTATCCCTGACACTGTCTAGCTGAGTAACAGACAAACTTAAATTTTACTTCACTTTAAATTTGCTGTTTCATAAGACATATGTGATGAAAAATGTTTTTCCATGCTGTGACTGCGTCATCTGGTTTAACTGATTACTTAAAGGCCATACGTCTATGCACATATAATTGTTTCCACCCTATCCATGCCACCACTTTTTGTCATGGATTTCACAAATATCAGAAAGAAGTTGTCTTGCTATTTAACGTGCTCACATAGAATCTAGCAGAGTTTTTCCACAGTTCTTACTGTTTTCCCATGTGTAGACTTAAATCCTTTCTTATAGTGATACTTAGAAGCATCACCTTGATGACCTATGAGCCAATATTTCCTTTGCTTATGACACCAACCCAACAAACCATCACAACGTCCTATTATAAAACTCTGTAACTCTTACCTTGTCTACAACACAGCAGCTCACATACTGATCCTATTCAATATCACAACCCATATCTTTGTTAGAAAAACCTTGTGTTTTTTTGTTCCTACCTGGAACTCCAGATCTGGATTCATAAATACTCCATGTCTTGACCAATGTGTAGGACAACACTGTAGAGAAACAGATTCCTGATGAAACAAAACTATTCAAATTGTTGGTATTACCATTAAATAAGATTTCTTTAAGGTTTTGTTTAAATCCATAAGCAATAGAAAATGCTCATGAATATCCATTAAGCTCTTCAGGATACTTACCTTTGGCTATTTAAAAAGAAGATTAAACTCTGAGAACATATAAACATATAAGAAAGGTAAATGAGCAAAATTACTGAGCTAAGAAGTCTTCACCACACAGAAACAAGAAGTACAAAGGAGGATGAGGCATAAAGGTATTTTATTTATTTTTTAAAAACAATATGGCCTTCATTCTCACATAAAGACTACTGGAAGTTCTAGGGACAGATCAATGAAGAAAATGTTCTGATGATTGTTGCAAATTTTTGATGTCTTTAGCCAAATTCCATATCTGTAAAAACTGGGAAGGCAGAAAAGATTAATTTCAAAATAGCAATGCTATTTCTGGATTGCTCTGGAAGACAGGTTGGAGCCCAAGAAATAGTGGAAGAAGAACAATAAATTCCATAAATTAAAAAGACTACAGGCATGAAATTGTTTTCCTTGCCACTCATAATAAAAAAACTTTTCTTTATAAGGTGCAGGGAAAAGAAAAGTCAGAAGAACCTGAGCAGTTAAGCAGCTAAAAGATTTATTGTGTCAGCAATAGTGCAAGTGCATGCAAGCACAGGGCCATGGGTTATTATAAAAGGAGCAGCACAGTTTCCCTTTCTATACAGAGGAAAAGGAAGTCACAAATTGCATCTCAGCAGATTTACTATGGCTATATGTAAAACAGAGCACCTTTTTCTAGGATATACCCTTATAGGGAAATAGAAGCAAAGTAGGGCAAATAAGAAAGAAAAACAAAAGGACAAGTTTGACAAGAACTTTGGACAAAGTTGATCTAACAGCAAAATAAGAAAGAGCTGCTGATCCTGAAATATCTGTCTGATAAAGCAGATGTTGAGATAGGGTGCAGGCTTCAGAGCCAGCCACACTGCTAAAAAAAACATCTTTCTCTACCATTTTCCTTCCATTCTTTTTAAAAGAGTACTACTGTAACAAAACTCAGAAGCACCCAGGTTTCTGTTTTGCGCTGTCATTTCCTTGGCAGCTGCTACAGCGAAGAGTTCAGGACTCGGCGCTCAGACAGGGATGCAGTAAGGAGGAAACACTATCTAAGTCCTCCTCTGTCTTGTCCCACAGGTTAAGTCACATGCTTAGGCCTGAGTCACCTGCTACCCTGCTCTCTCCTCCTCTATATCCTCTCTCATTCATGCAGACTCCTCTTCCTCATAAATTTACCTGCTGTCAGCAACTTTTTCAGCATTTCAGTTTTCAACCTACTTCTCACCTTGCAGGCAGTCCTATGTATGAAACATTCATACATGGCTAACACCTTGCACCTCCTCCTTCTGCTCCCCTTGTTTACTAGAAAGACTGAAGCTGCCCACAAAGTAGTTTGTTCTCTCTGTACCTTCATGCCAGTTGTGAGCAATGTGAGCACAGCCAACAACTGGGCCCCTCCAGTGGCTGCAGCCAGGCACAGCTCAGATCAGGAATGAGGAGAAACAGCTGCTTGGAATCGGGAATGAATGGAAAGGCACATACAGAAAACTCAAGGAAGGTCTGAGAGCTGCAGAGATAGCAAGATTCAGGATGGAGAAGAGTCCTGTGCTGCTCCAAGGCTACAGCATCTCTGAAAGAATGGCCCAAACCACAGCCTACATCATTCAGTATTGAGCTTCTTCTTCAGGACATTAGTAGTGGTACTACTACTAATTTTGAGAAACCAAGAAGACTGTAGCTGACTTCTAGCACAAGGTGACCTATGGAAAAATTAGCACGCTTCTGCATATCACTGATGGGCAGAAGTTTTCCTTCAAATATGAGGAGATTCCCATATTTGTTAGTTTTCTTTATATAATGAAGCATTGCACTGTGCAATGGTGTGACAACTGATGGTGGGCATATCCCGAGTCAGTCAGCAGTAAAAGAGGAATTTGTTATCCTGTGCTTGGGATTAAAAATTATGTTGCACAGAGCACTATTTAAGCACCACTACTAAAAAGATTTGTACTACTAAGGTAATAAATTAAATTACTTCTAAAATCTTTTTCTTAAAGTTACTACTATCTTTTGATCTGGGTTTTTTTTTTTGGTTTGTTTTTTTTTTTTTTTTTTCAGGGACGTAGTCTTTGGTGTGCTTAACAGGCCATACCATAAATTGGGAAAAAATTGAATAGGCTTAGCCAGTTGCTACATAACCAGTGTTCTGCTGCTGGTTTGATGCCACCAGGGAATTCAAAGAAATCCTTAATACAAGAGGAAGTCATTAGAGAAAAAGGCAACAGTCATTATATTTTGCATTCCAAGTAACATGACAAAATAGCCAGAGGACCTTTTTTTTTTTCTTTTTTTTAATGTAACATCCTGAAGGAAGGAAGGAAGAGAATTTGAAGCTTTAGCTTTGTACGCTGGAAAGAGAATAAATAGACTATGACTAATTATGCCCCAGGTAAAACTGAGAGTAATGCCCCCAACATTTTAAAAGGAAAGACTAAGAGATTGTTATCCTAGAAGTCAATGCCACACCAACATCAGATAGACTCTGGAATATCCAACAAGATTTGTCTTGCAAGACTGGCACTAAAATATTCCACATACATTTTCCACAGCAGACTAAATGCCATAAGGAATTTTTCAGCATTTTTTCCCTGAGGTCATTTCTACTGGGAAAATAATTATGCCACTTTCATGCTGAAAACCTCTGTGATAGGAGCCTTTTAGCAATCAGCCATTAAAGATTATCTTCATACTTATCAGAAGTTCACAGCAAAGTTTCTTCATTTCCTCTTCAAGACTTTGTCACATCTACATCTATTTTTGTACAGAAAACCCTAAAATCTTGTTTCTACTGCATTTAAGAACAATTTCTAGTACATAGCCACAGCTACTTGTTACTTGAAGGAAAGCATGAGCTCCACTACCCGCTGGCTGAGCTTTGTCTCCTACAGTGACTTATCTCAGCAGACTGACAGGCACAGGCTTGCACTGCACAGCAATATGTGGACCACAGGCTCCACACATATAATCACAATCCCTCAAAATACTCAGATGACTGTCTGTGGAGATTGTTTACTCCTGATCCAGTATTCTCTGCATTCACATGAAAACCCCAAAGAACTCCAACGTATTTTAATACAAAGGATAGTTGTGCTCTTTTAGCAGGTTCAAGGAAAAGAATGGGAGTCTTGAAAAGACCCAGTTACCAAACATCCTCTTTAAAGAATTTTTTATGCAGAAAATACTAAGCGTCTCCTATCCTTTCAACACATAGTGTTTTGATTATCCTATCTACCCTAGTAGGGTAAATAACTAGGAAAGAGCAAAAATTCTCTATTAGGTCAAAGGAATGTATTTTTCAAAAATCTTAATTCACACATTTATTTTTGAAACAAACCATAACCTCCCTCTCAGACAACAGATTGAAAAAACAGGTATTTTTGGTTTTTAAATTTTGAAATAATGGGGGGAAAAAAGGCATCTTTTTCTTAACTACTTTGTTCTCAGAAGTTATGACTATAAATCAAGTTTCCATCTGTCAGATTTTGCTGCTTAGGATGTAAACAATAATTCAATATATCAAGAGAGCAGTTTTGTAAAGATACCGTAGACTCTGAATAAAGTTCTTTTAACCCACCAGAGACAAAAGAACTAAAATTTCCAGAATGTTTGAGACGTATCTCATTCAGACACTGAAAACCTGAGAACTGTGGAGGTCAATCATATTTAACCAGGTGCTTCTAGAAATAAGCACATTCATTAACTGCAACTACTAGAAGCTAAGAATTATTTTAAATAGACATAAGGCAGATTAAGGTTCTGAATCTCAAATTTCATAATTTCCATAAGAAAGGATTTTATTTTTCTCCACACTATCATATAGAGGCCTAAATGTAACATAACAGAAGTGTATGAGGTCATTTCCTCATCCAGAAGATTTTTTGTGTGATACAGCTGTACTGAACAATTCTATATCTCTAGATGTAAAAACATGCTTTACACATACAGTGGTAAAATAAAGGGCATTAATTATAATTTTTAGCCATTCACTCAAACAGAAGTGTGTTTGTACTTTGATAGGACTCTAGATATTCATGCATTGGTGAAAATTACTGTCACAGACTAATCCTTGCATTTGCCCCTGATTTATCCTCATAGATGTGGGATAAGGAATAAAGCAAAGTCTAGTCTCTGTGATTAGTTAGAGCTTACTCAGCATTGTTTTCACTCATGAACAGCTGTATCCTGGCCCTTTCTGCCTCTTCTGATTGCAAATAATTACTTGAATATATAGGTGCTTGACTGCCATCCCTTCTACCCAGAAATATACTTGCCATTAAGACCATGGTAAGAAGGAGATATATGTATATCTGTATATACATACATATGTATAAATGTATATAGGGATAGATAAACAAATAGACAAGTTAAGGTCAAATAAGGTAAATTGGAGTAATTTCTTGGTACCCTATTAATCAGAGTAGAGTACAACAGGTGATACTTTCTAATGATATTACAGGTATTCAAAGTTTATAATGTTCATGCTGAAGCTGATGAGGACTGACTTGAAATAACTGAAAAACAATCACTGGTCAAATACCACAAATAAATTCCAAAACTGTATTTTATATGTAGAAAATGAAATCAAACTGCATATTTTTTACTCAGAATTAATTTCTAAGCTAATTTTAGAACACTTTAACCATTAATTTATTGTAATTTAAAAAGAGGTTTTGAGATTGATCATATTACTTTATGCTCATGAAATTCAAAAAACAATATTATGGATGATAACAAATTCAGTTCTTAAGAAAGATTTTCTGAAAATCTTCATAAAAAAACTTTCTTTAAAAGTCACCTGGCAATTTAAATTATTTAGTGCAGAAAAATCCCAGCTGTCCTTCATTTGTCATTGAGAGGGGAGAAGAAACAAAGGATGAGCCATATATTGACAAAGCCTTTTTTTTGAAGACTTTTTCTTATGTTATTAAAAACTGCTATTTCAACTGAGCTGTGCACTTGATGAGAGGAGGTGCTTCAATATATGTCTGTATCCTGCCAAGTCATAGCTGGTAGCAGAGAGGCATGGTGCTCCACTCTGCCATGCCACTGAAATACTGCAGCAGGAGCAGGCTGTCCTCTCCTTGTCTGAATGAGAAGTGAGAAAGGGCCTGCAGTCTGTGCTACTCCATCCTGGATGGTGTTACTGAGTGGTTTCTATTGGACAGACATGGTCTGCTGGACACTTTGCACTGCTTTGCTCTAATTCCCAAATGAGAACGGTTTCAAGGTATTTCATGAATAAATCCTGTTCTAAAGGTTATACTTGTGTCATGGGGACATAGCCTACTGTTCTTCATAGAACTGCTGTTCATTTTGCTGTAAAAAGATCAGTTCAGGGAAGTTAAAAAGACAGAGATTTCACATGTGGACGGTTTCTTTGAGGGAGATAAGATTCATAAGTGTTTCATTTGTTCACTGATGTTTTACTTACATTTTGAACACCCTAAATCTCACATCACTATTTTTCACTTAAAGGACAGTGATTTTTTCTGTTTGTAGTAACTATAAGACATCTGACTTTAATATTTTTCCATTTCTTTCTCTCTTTCTCATCTAAGCGACCCTAATAATCCTTTGCATTACAAAACAAATCCATGTTTCTATCCTTATGCACTTCAGCTAAGCCTTCCTTTGTAGGGGATACCAAAACCCACTGCTGGTATCAGTGGGATTCCCAGACTCCTGGTGGAGACTGTGCTGCCAAGACAGGGCAGAACCACAGTAGTCGCAGCAAGCCAGACCTGAGCTAAAAAGGAGATGTCATATCTGTGCTTTGCATTGAGCAGGGTGCCAAAACCACACTAAAAAAAGCCGGATTTGGCAGAGATACACATCATTTAATTTCTGTTAAAAGAAAGGAGTTCCCTTTGTGTTTAACAGCTACAAACATAGCAAACCATGTTATAGGTATACCTAACAGTCCAGGTTGTTAAGTGGCAGAAGGGAACATTAGAAACTTGTCAGAGTGTCAGAACTTGTCAGAACAATTTTGTTGGTCTAACAGGCTCTGAGCTCTGATTCTATCACCAGTTATCCTCTCTCTTAGGCGAGTATTGTGGAGGGGGATTCTGGCTCCTTATCCGTTTTGGTCTCAAGCATATTGTGACTGAAAAGGACAGATCTGAAAGGGAATGAAACCTCTTTATATTATTAGGAAATTGTGCTTGAGCTCACTTTGCGTCCTCTTGGTCCTGGATGCCTCTGCTGCATTCTTACTGGAGTTCCATAGTTTTCTGTAAATGCTCAGGTAACATTTTAGTTATTACTCTATAACCTCCTAAGAAGATACATGGAGGGACAGATAATTCATACATTTTAATCTTATAATTCACCACTTGATTCTGTCCAACTGATGCCAAACTGACTTCTGCCATTTTGTTTTTATATATATTTTTATATATATTTGTAGTTATGTAGCCTATTGTTGTATAACCACATAGATTCATAGCTAGCATTTCACCTACTCTGTTGGACAGAAAGGCAAAACACATTCCTAAAGCCTCCAGTATTAATCTTGCTTCCTCTGGGAACCAAGGTTAAAACAGTTTCTTGAGACACTTTTTCATAACAAAGTTTAGTTAGTATCTAAAGGGAGAGTTTTGGAGAAGAGTCGAACCAAAGGGGAATAACCTGTGTCTCTAATTGGGGATTCTTGTCAGTTATGCTAACTTGCTAAACATATAAAGTCTTGCCTGCTTCATGTTACAGTGTGCATCTTTGGCAAATTTTTGGTGTGTATTTCGGCATGTTGTGTACCACAAAGGAACCTTTATAAAGATAACCACATTTTATCACCTAACTGTGTCTGGCTCCTGATTCTAGGACCAGGAAAAGCCATCACAACCATGTTTACACTGAAACTACTGTAGAAGTTTTGCAGTAAATCTAGCATTGTAATAGGAATTGTTAGATGCTATTACGTACTTTTCTGGATGTGACTAGTGAAAAGAATTGCAGAAGAATAATTGTCTATAATTTTTCTCAGAGATCAAATGGTAATAATGTTTTATTTTATCTAGAAATTATAAAGCGCAACACATTTATCCCCAGCATATTGTTGTGGTTTGTTTTTTTTAATATAAGTGTATAATAAAAAATAACACATTAAATATGCCTTATATATGTTCATTGTTGTTCCAAAAGAATCATTCAGCTGAATCCCTGCTGAGTCAAAATATAAGTGTTAACTCTAAAAATATAGAGGTATTCAAGTTAAGTTATAAATAGAACAACCACTTATGAATTATAACCGTCCAGGTTTTATAAAAGATAACACATGAAAATAGCAAATTTATATTTACTAGCAAATTATAGAAATTATCACAGAACTGGGTAAAAGGTTTGCTTTAAAATAAAATTCTCTAGGTTTTTTAATTAATAATTTAGAACTTTGGTGCTTCTCCATGCCCACTTTTTGTTTCACCAGTCAAGTATCACTGTTTGGGCTTCTGTGCACTGCAGCTGAACTGTTGGGATAATAACACCAAGACATACACAGCCTCTGCTATAATTCTGCTAGGCAGACTGCAGGTTGAGCTCTGCTCACTAATGTCAAACTTCCCCCGTGAAACTTAAAAATCATTTTAGTGGAAAATTCCTACAGTATGTAACACACCTATCCACTCTGAAAGTTGTTCTTACACACTGGTACTTTTATTAGGTAATTTTTAATTTGAACTGCAAGATTACATAGGAACTCAGCTGTGGGTTAGATCCCACCACAATTCCACCGATAACCATAGACGCAAAAAAAATCCGTGCCCTAAGGAATTTTAAAAATAAGGGGTTTTTTCACTATTCTCATGGGCAAAGTTTTCCTGTATCTGCTTATCTGAGAAATTTTTCAGCTTGCAAAAATAGACCAAAAATTAGAACAGTATAGAGAAATATAATTCAAAAATAATAGTTAAAAAAAAAGTGTATACAGGTATGAGACGTACAAGAGATAGCTCATAACAATTCATCACTTTGCATGTGGAATGCAGTCCCAAGAAAAATGGTAGATCTTCAAAACCAAAAAAATCCCAGAATACTGGAAAACAAACTGTGCAGTAATGCGGCCTCTGCTGGATTATGGGGGTCCCCAGCAGGGCTGCATGGAAGCCAGATAGCCCAGTCCTGTTCAGAACGGCCTGTCCAAGTTCCCAAGCAGCTCCCAGCCGCAGGATACCTTAGCAAGTGTGAGTGATATCAGCTCTTGAGTGATTATGAGCTCATTCGTGATTTCAGCTCGTAGCTTGCTAGGCGCCGCAGGCAGACGCAAGGCGAGAGAGGAGAAAAGCCGTGTGGGGTTCCATAGGGAAGTCTTTATTGCTCTTCTGCAAAGGTTCTCAGTGACAGCTCTTCTGCCAAACTGGGCCGAAGCAGCGGTTTATAGAGGTTACAGGGGTTTTGGAAATTGCCCAATAGTAAGGGTCAAAGGAAAGTGAGAGATAAGCATGGGTCCGAAGGCGGAAGGGAGGGGCTTCTAAGGTCCAGTTGTCATGACTTGGCATTTCCTATCTTAGGCTGCTGAACACCAGGGAGGCCTTGCAGGCCCTGGGCCTGCTGCAGAGCAGAGCCAGGTACCAATGCAAAAGGTATTCTCTGGTTTTTAGGTAATTATCATCTATAGAGTCTTGGTTTTGCTATCTTTTATTTATGGCAATACTTATGGTAATATTTATGGTAATTTCAATTCATCAGCAAAAATAGACAGTGCATATAAGCCAGTAAATTCAAAGCCCTACTTTTACACACAGAAGGACTGTGAGACTTCCATGGTCTCTTTCTGAAAGAAAGATGTTAGTATTGTAGGAAAACTACAAATGCTTATACACCCTACAATTAAACAATAGCATCTAGAAGAATATGTACCAGCTCTAAACTGTGAATAGTGATAATTCATACAGATAATATATAGGTTAAAGAAAACTAAGAATTTCAGAGGCATAGCTTGAAGCTCAGAGACCCTGTTCAAATGTCAGGGCATGATTGTTTCATGGGTCTGTCAGATAATATTTCTCACAGAAGTACAAAGAGATCAAGGATTCTCAGTCAAAATCTTTCTGTTGAGTTATGAAAGGTATTTAGAAATCAAAGGCTGTCCTTGTTTATTTTTGAAAAAAATAACAACATGACTATTTACTCATTAGTATTATATATATGTTATCTTTGTCATGACTCTCAAAGGTTTTGCCCACAGGCATTTATTACAATAGATGGAAGTACCTTTATTAAATCTTGATTTTTCAGCAACTGAAGGCATCCTGAAATTCAATGGCGTGCTATTCCTGCACTTGTATGTGCAGAGTTAGGACTTCTGTATGTTGCAGATGGAGATCAAGAGGCAAAGCATTATTAAAGGAAGTTACCCACAGAACACCTACCTTGCACAGACCACCGTCCCTGCCTATCTGATTGCAGTTCTTTGGTGACATTTGTGGATCTTACGTGCCATATTTGGATGATAGAAGACTGCAAACTTTAAAAAAAAACCAACAATACAATAAGGTATAGCAAAATACACTATTGCTACCTTAAATACAATTCTCTGAGAAATCTGATGCCTTAATGCCTACATACATACTTGCTACATGTTATTACCAAATATATCTATCTTTGTTATTATCTAGTAAATCTATTATCTAGTATACCATCTATCTATACAGATGACTATTCTCTGTATTTCAAAATTGCTAATATCTGTTTTTAGCAACTAGAAGCAGATAAATTTCATACAATTTATTACACAAAAAACATGCTGATGTAAGAAAACTCAGCAAAGTTGAGATTTGTGTGGTGACTGTGTAGCAGGGAAGTTAAGAAGGTTGTACACCTTTTGCATTTTGCAGATGCCATAATTAATTTAGTTAGCTCTTTGAGCTGCTTTCTTAAATTTAATGACTTACTTATATGATGAAAGAGTACACTACTTCAGGCTGTCATTTTTGTCAAGGCCTTCCCCAACACTGCATGCCATGTAGCAATTTCATTAATGTTAATAAGATCATCAACTTGGAAATACCCCAACAGAGAGTAAATTAGTCCATTTTAAGATGCATTTATTGTTGTAAATGAATGCAATATTTTTTTAACATTAGCAGATGCAATACTTACACAAGAAAGGAACAATGGTGAGCATTAAGTCATTAGATTGCATTAAAAAGAGAAATGAGCTTGAACTGAAAAATCTGCCATTTAATAACCTTAATGTTATTATTGTCTGACTGCCAGACTTTGAGTTCACTTTTTTAATAAAGGGTTGTTTTAGCAAGTCTTTGCCTATATACTTTGATTCAAAGAATTGTCCATGTTTTACACTGCTGAGATGACCTGAAAAACAGGTAGAGATAAGGACAGGAATGCTTATGTCATAATATTTAAACCATAGTTCAGTATATCTATTCCTATATATGTCATTGAGATCATTTCCTACTAGAAAGGTCATGTCTGTGTTGTGACACATTTGTTGTTACCTTTCAGCCTCCACAAGATTTGGACCTATTCGCCTAAAGCTTCAGACTCGTGAAATAACTTGGTAGCAGCTTACATTATGCCTATAGCTCCCAGTGAAAGTTTTGTTTCAGATCTCATATTTGTGAAGCATTGCGATATAATCTCAGATTTACATTATTTTTACGTATTTTTATTGAATTCTCAAGAAAGTTTCAAAGATAGATATACTAGATAATGTATTTAACTTCTAGCTGAGTTGTTTATCAGTGAGCGTGTTGTCTGGGTCTGCCTCAGGCCTATATATCATCTTGAGGTTTGCAGGGGACAAATTTAAGTCTCTGGGCACAGTTATATTGCCACAGCCTGATCATCTAGCCTGCTGCTTTTCCAAAGTTATGGCAGGACTATATAAAAGAAAAAAATTGTATCAATCTACTGATATCTTCCTTAATTCTTTGGAAATTTTCTCTACTAGTGTTTACTCAGAATTAGTTTGGTACCCCTATTAAAGCAAGGTCATTTAATACAAGGCAGAAAGCAGAATATGTTTTTTCCTTACTTAAATATGTACTACTAACATCTGTGACTATGGTATCATTCCTGTTGTGTCTTTTTAAAAGTCTACCTTACAAGTTATGTTTTCACTTTGACTGAGTAAATTGCATCCACTTTCTGTTGCAATTGAAATAATTGTATAACTATAATCAAATGTTCACTTATTCCTTCAAAGCTGCTTTTCATAGAGAAGATTTAAGTTCAGAATCAGACTGCTGAAGAATAAAGAGGATGTTCTTTGCAATGGTAACCAGGTAATTGTTCTTTACTGGCTTTACTCAAATGGAAAGAGAAGCCATTCACAGATTAACGTGAAAAATGTGTCTTGTTTCCCAGTTATGCAGAAATGTTCATGATCAATACAAAATGAGTTACGAAATATGGGAAGTACAAGTTTTTCAAGGACATTTTCAAGAGAAAAGGATTTCACAACATATATCTTCTGCTCTCCAAAATGCATATGAAATGCCTCAGAATACTATTTTCTTTCTGTTTCAGACAGAAATTGTGATGCAAAATCTTGTTCTATTTTATATTTTAAATTCTTATGGGTACTTTGAAAATTTTTGCCACTTTCTACAAGTTCTTTTCCTATTTCTTTTCCCTAGAAATCAATATTTACCTTTATTTTGAACGTTTATAAGGTTTTTTCAAAGTAAAATAGGTCATGCTTGTTTGTCATTTGAAGAACTTCAGGATGCTAGTCCCCTAAAAGTTGGTTAATGCAAAGATTCAAAAACAAAGATGGTTTAACGTAATACCCAATCCTGCAATATAATGACTGTACAGGGACAAGAAGGAAAATAAGAACACTACAGTTTTCAGAATGTAAAAAATCAGTGATTAATTTGTGCGGAGGCCTGCCAGTATTTCAGTGGGAAGGCAATGAGGGCTGTGTGTAAGAAATGAACCTGCATCCTTTTTGAGAGTTCAGACTACTGAGTATCCAACTCAACCAAACAATCTGTGTAAACAGAATTTGGTTTTATAGATGACAGTTTTTTAAATAGAAAACCACAATCTCTTCTTTCTAAAAAAGGAGTGACTTTAGAAGACTGATGGGAAAATGTTAATTTCTAATGTTTAATCTAGCTTAAAAAATTTTGTCAGAAGCAATGATTAATGTGTTCAGAATTTTCTCTGCAGGATGTATTCTGCTTTAAATGAAAGAAGTCAGACCTGTCGAGAACCTGTCTCTATGGATCGCACACAAAGAAGGTTTCCTCCTTACTGCTACATGAAATTACTGTAAATTGCCCTTCAGTTGATGGTGGCCTCAAGCTATTACAAAACATTTAGAAAGTATGATCACACATTCAGTGGCATTATTATACACAGTTTGAATAGAAGTCTAGAAAGCAAAGAGAAATATAAAGAGGCGAGATTGGCAGAAGTTATCATAGAATCATAGAATTTGCTGACTTGGAAGACACCTGCAAGGATCATCAAGCCCAGCTCCTGGTCCTGCATAGGACCATCCCCAAGAACCTCATCAAATGTCTGAAAGTATTGTCCAAATGTCTCTTGAGCTCTGTAAGGCTTCTGACCACTTCTCTGGGGAGCCTGTTCCAGCCACCCACTGGGTGAAGAACTCTTTTCCTACTATCCAATCTAAACTTCTCCTGACTCAGCATCTATCCATTCCATCATGTCCTGCCACTGTCACCACAGAGAACAGACATGTACCTGCCCCTCCCACTTCCCTCACAAGGAAGTTGTAACTGCAGTGAGGTCTCCCCTCCAGGATGAGCAGATCAAGTGACCTCAGCCACTCCTCACATGGCTTCACCCCAAGAATCATCCATCCATCACCATCCTCATGGCCAGATGGAGGGGGTGGAAAGAGGTATGAGACAAAGTCCCATATGTGAGGCTGAGGGGGAGCTGCTGTGTCATCCAGAGAGACCCCAATGGTGTCAGTGACAGGTAGCAGAAGATTTCACTTTGAAGTCAGGGAACCAGAATGACCTAGTGCCTCCTCCTTCCCACTAGCTGCCCTGGTGAACACTGTCAGGTAGGACACTCATACTCATTGCTCATACTCCCAGCTCTGAAGAGATCAGTCCTACAAAATTCCCTGAATTGAACAGCACCATCAAGCTTTCACCACTTCACAACTGCTTGCATGAACCTCCAGATGTGTATCTGATGATGAAAAAGAGCATGAGAAGAAGAAAGGAAAATTTAGAAGAAAATTTAAAAAAAGAATGGAAGATTATTGCATTTCAAGAGGACAATTTTGGTGATGAAGATGGAAGTTCTTCAGAGTTGAAGCAGTCCAAGGTAATACATGTCCTCAAGAAACCCAAATTTAAAAAAAATAAAAAAGAAAAGGAATTTAAAATTAAAGAGAAACCCAAAACTTAAATGCACAGATAAACATAAGGAAGAAAAACATCAAGAGAAAGTTAAAAGAAGTAACTGCAGTAAACATGTTTTACAAACAGTGAGAAAACAGCAAACAAGGAGCAACAAGTCAAGCCATTGCCAAGACAGGAAATAAATTCCATTTTAATCAGGATCCTTGTCTATGCATAAAATCAGCTGAACTGTGCAAATTACTGTAATTTGAATAAAACTGCACAAATTATTGCTGGCTGTGTAGACTCTGTAAAGAAACCTTTCTTCTAAGCCTCGAGAGTTTCATATTTGTGTCTTCTACACATCAGAATCAGGGACATTTAGAGAGGCCAGAAGAGTTTTCCAGTGACTTTCAGATTATTTCAAGACTGATTTTCTCCAGGTGATTTAGTAGCAGTTTTATTTCCAACCAAATTAATTATTTACATTATGATACTTGCCTTGCTGTGAGTTTGTAGGAGGGGGTTTAAGTTACACTGAAAGCAACTGAATTTTAAAACCCTTTCGGTCCACAATTTTTTCCTTCCAGACTTAGACTATGACTAATTTCCTGATGGAGCAGCTTTCTTTATTTCCAAAACATTGTTTCTATCACTGTTTCATTGTAAGCTTCTGCTGGTTGGTATTGTTTGTTAAATATATTAATCAACACTACAGTGTGCAAATTACCTGAAAGTCACCGTCCAACACAAAACAAAATTGTCCGCTCTGTGCATGATTTCAACCTTAAGCCAAGGCTATGTGGGAGAAAAGAGGAAAATAGGAGATTGTGTATCAGGCACTCTTTGTGGAAAGGCAGATTGACATCTAATTGTTTGTGTGGGCTTTTCTTGGTACAGCAACACACAGGCCTTTAATTAATCACTTTTACACATGGTATGTGCAGCTTAGTTTTCATAATTGCACATGATTGTAACTTTGTGTTTGATTTGAAGTTAAAAAATAATTTCTTTCCCTCTCTAGATTATTTACCCTCTGATTCCCTTTTCAGTGAGGAAGGTTTAAGAAAAAAATTAGCAAAATTTCAGCTTTATATAGTGTATGAACTTTTTAAAGTGTATGAACTTGGCACCAATAATCCCATTTGAAGATCAAGGTTGACACCTGGTTTCATTTAATGCAAATTACTCATCAAATTTCATCATAACACCCATCAGGCTTGTAAA
This sequence comes from Motacilla alba alba, assembly GCF_015832195.1. Lineage (NCBI taxonomy): Eukaryota > Metazoa > Chordata > Aves > Passeriformes > Motacillidae > Motacilla > Motacilla alba. The sequence continues at coordinate 35,120,953 of NC_052046.1, read as the reverse complement.
ATTTGCAGCCTTCCAAGCAGAAGACAAGCCCCAGGAGACCATATGTTAAAGTGACTCTCATGGACTGGGAAATCTCAACCTGCCTCTCCACTTGCACACATTTCACAACTGCAGAGGCCTCCAGATAGCAGGATTTTAAGAGAGGAAACACCGACCCATTTTAAGTAAGTAGAGATAGTGAAAATAAACAGATGTCCCTGGAGCTCATCTTTGCAGTTTCCAGCCATGCTCAACAAGCTCTGGAGGAAGCAAATGGCAGCAAATGAATTATACAGGTAGCTGAGAAGGGTACCACATTTTATAACTAGATATAGACTTGTGTAAGGTTATTCTATGATCACCAAATGCAAATGAAAAGAGCTGTTGTAATAAGCTGTGGTCTGAAACTAGACAATTGTTTGTTTAGGTACTAACAAATAATAGACATTCACAAGTAACATTTCTACAGACATTGATTATTATAGTTTGAGTAGCATCCTAAATTTAAAAAAATATGAAAGACTGAGAATTGTATTGACATGAAAATCGTATTCAGCTCAAGAAGTATATATAGCTATGACACACCTGGAATAAGTATATATATATGTATATATATGTGTGTGTGTGTATATATATATACACACTTTTAAAATATTACAATTTTCTGTGAATCTGCCATATGTCCTATTTCTTCCATATTTTCCTCTTTAAGTATCACATAAGCAGGAAAGTCTTCAGACATCCTGGGATTTGGGGGTACATGGGGAGGTGGAAGCTGACATTAAAGAACAAAAACTAAGCACCCCACGCCAAAAAATTACTGTTCCAAGTAAAGGTGGCATATGGCATACATGAATTATTCTAACTGAAGTCCCTGCTTGCTTCTGCAGCTGCCCTGTGACAACTTGGAGGGTAAAGCCTAAACAATTACCCAGTTTTGACAACAAGCAGGAGGCCTTTCTGAGTCTAGATAACAAGCACATTTAAATAAGTTAATTAAATTCCTTATGGATTTTTATAGAAAGAAAAATAGGCAGCGCCTTAACACCGTGAAGTCAGAAAGTGAATATAAAAAAGCAAAAATACTACAAGTCTGTCATGAGAAATCTGGAGAAATCCAATGCTGATTTCATTGTACTGAAGGGAAGAGGACTAGAAACACAGTCTGGGATATTATATTGCCTGGGCAATCATAGACTTAAGCAATTTGTTTTAATAAGTCTAATTAAAGGATCTCTGGGCCTGTTGTTATATTGCTGGTAGTTGAGTGGCATCAGTTTATAACACATACCACTTAGAAGAGTACTTAAATATGTTTAAACATATGAACCCTTTAATTGTAATCAGTGGAGTTATTGAATGCTTATTATCAGGCAGATGCTCAAGTCCCCTATTGAATCAGTTTTCTCATTGCTGTTCAGTAGATTGCACAGACTAGCATTTTTAAAAGAAAATTCAACAAAGCACACCACCATGGTTGAGATAAAAAAACAATGGTAGTTTTTTTTTTTTTAAAAAACCATTGCCAGTGACATGGTTTCTCTTAATACTTAAAACCAGAATGCCACTGGGCTGTTAGTGCTTGTGAATAATTCCTAAGCATCTCAGTGTAACACTTGACAGTTTACCCAGACGACAGGAAACTCAGCTTACTAATCAATTATTAGGAAAGGAATACATACATATTCAGAGTTTTGGATTACCCGTTGTTATGATGCTTGACCAATTTACAAAGAAAATGGAGGTAGTCAAATGAAAACCTGTAATCACAAAATTACAGAATTATTTAGTTTGGAAGGGACATAATATCACTGAGTCAAACTGTACACTGGACAATGCCAAGGCCACCACTAAATCATGTCACAGGTCTTTTAAATACCACTTCCTGGGCAGGAACTTTTTATCAGTTAAAAGTGTAAAATAGGAAGAAGACCTCTAAAACTGAGGAATGTGCTTCAAAATAAAGAGGGACAATTTGTCAAGAAAGATATTTTGACAGTCTTTTTCCTCAATAGTAATCCTAAAGAGATCTAATGAGCCCAGGAAGCTGAAACAACTGCTCTGAATAAACATTACTTTGAATCTAACAACAACAACACAGTAAAGAGAAGTCTTCACCCTGAGTATATCTCACAGTCTTCTATGTCAATACACCATACAGCAAGATTTCATCATTCCCTTGGTTTATCTGTCACATGTTCAGCATTATGTGATAGCCAACAGGTAACTGATAGCAGTGACGGCCATCAAGTATCAGTTTTATTATGTATAGCCTCAGAACGTAAAATACTCATTTTCCAGGATTTCTGAATAGACTACCTCAAGACAGAAATGAGGCAGAAGCATTGAGAACATTATTAATAAAACAAAATAATATCCTTACTTGGTACTCATATGCTAATATATTGTTTCAAAAATCTTCCCTGCTGTTCCATGTGCTTGTCAAACAAATACCTGTATGGTTATTTCCTGTTCCACAGTAGCTGGTGTGTAGAGAATCTACCTGATAGCAACACTTCCTCTCAGCTGGAGACAAAGGAATGAGGAAGCACTTCCACTCACTATGCAAGGATTTCCTGTCTAGCAAAAAGCAATACAGAGAGAAGGAACAGATGACACCAAAGGAACAAAACTGAGAATGAATCCACAGGTTTTCTGAGTTTTTGGACTCTCACTATTCCAGTGGAAGCAGAGACTACTATCAACTACAAGCTGCAACTGTTGCTTCATAAATCCAGCTCACACTCGTAAAATATTTACCATGGTGTGTATGATAGAAAAATCAAACCACTTAGAAAGACATTTAAGTGAGGCAGTCTCTATGATTGTACAATATTTAATTTCTTCAAAGGAAAAACATGATGATGGAGGTGTAAGTCTGAGTATGAGAAAAATACTGTTACAAGAAAATCTAGGCAATCAAGAAAATTACTTCTGAAATCTCCAGATTCTTAAAGTCCCAAATGAAAATGTGGGTGCCCTTAACAACATAGTCTATATATGTCTATACTGTACTCAAAGGTGTTTCTATTCCAATATCCAAGTGGTAGCAAAAAATGCAACACCTCAACAAATACATTATGTTGAGTAATTGCTGGATTGTTGTGACATGTGACATGTGGAAATCAAGTCAAAGACTAAGAAGTGACATAATAAAACAGTAGAGATAGGTTATCACTATATGAAAATATTTAGCAGCTAAAGAGATGAAGTGGAAAGAATGTGAATAAGAAGCTTTTACCAAATGATCAGTGTTCAAACCTGATTGCTTTTCAACTACTTTGTGATAGTGCAATTTTTATTGTACAAAGCTTCTTTTTACCCATAATACCAAGTCTGAGTCTGATAGCACTGTGAGTGATGGTCTAGAACCTGTCTGGGGACCACATGAACCCCCAAGACTCAAGAAAATTTATCTCCTCAAAGTTGCTTCTTGGTCCTGATAGGAGACAGTTAATTTCCAAGAAAAAAAAAAAACACTTTCACCAAGTAACTTGATAAAGAACCAAGCAGTTTGTCTCATGGAAGGCACCAGACAGTTACAGCCCAGCCATTTAAAGTGCATGTGCAAATTGTTTTAGAAAAGCATTAAAAGTTATCTTTAGCAAAAGAATATGGAAATTAAAAAACTGGAAAGCTATAGTTTCTTTTCCTGTTTTACAAGGTATTTTTATTTATTCTTATTTCCATTACTTCACTCCTTTCACTCTGTCTTCCACTTGCTATATGTAGTTGTTTAGGAATAGGTCCTCTAGTAGTTAGGTGTGGGCAAACAACCTTCTATTCCACCTATATTCAGGCTGGCCAGGTTGAAACCGGCTCAGGTGCAGAGGCTGGGTAGCTACCCCAGTGACCGAACATTTGCTGATACACTGTAACCATAACAAACACTCTCCCTCAGAAAGCCAGCTGAGCTACCCAGTTTCCAGGGCTGGGCATGCCCATCCAGCACAGGAATGGCAGCAGTTTAAATGTTCTCTCACGCATGCCCACGGGTGGCTCCTCTGCCTTTCTTCCAGGGGCAGCTCTGAAAAACTGATACTGTCAGGACAAGTGCTTCTACACACCTCTAATACAGATCTGTAGGGATTTGCGATGGGTAGCCTTATAGTTTTGGTAAATCTGCCTTCTAATAGAAGAAATTAGTGCGGGTTTGGGCCATGGATATTTTTTGTCATAACCCATTCCCATATGTAAGGGACAAAACTCTACACTTAGACAGCCTATTGAATCTATATTATGCTGTTTCATCCATAGATAAAATATCTTTTAAAAGAGGGTGAACAGGACCAAAGTAAAAAAAAAAAAAAAAAAAAAAAAAGTTTGCATGACACTTTTCAGCTACTTACCTGGGTTCCATACTATTTCAGGATGAAATTAATTTTATATGTCCTGAGGAACATTTGATTTCAAGACCAATAGGAAAAAAAAATGTACTGATCTCATTCCATGGCTATTTATCTTCTAATGATCTCCTTACTTTGCCTCTAGCCCCTAGTATGTCAAAATTTCTCTAGTGCTTGGAAGAAAGCCTGCACCAATCAAAATGATTGGCCTGCAGACTATTTTTCCACTGCTCCTTGGGGAAGGAATTCGATCACATTCTGGCTGTAGACATCCAGTTGCTACCTCTGCTGACCTCAGCTCTTGCCATGATCTGCCTAATAAAATTGGAACAATCTTTATGCGAGAAACCTTTGCAGTTAGACAGTGATTAAATACACCCTTATCAATATCTCCAAATTAAATTTTCACATCAAAACTCTTTAGCCCCAGACCATTCTCTGTAAATGTACTGGGCCAAATTAAATTTCTGAATGCACTGCTCAGAATTGGTTTTTTAGTATCACAAATATTAATTCTTTTATTCCTCATGCCAAGTCTAAGACACCATAGCTGAAAGTATAAAGCATGTTTCAGCTCATTAATTGTCTATAACAGAAAATTCTGTAAAAATGCAAAAGAAAAGGTACAGTGAAGCACTTATAGTAAAATCATCTGCTGTACAAAATGTCCACTTTATAACACAAGAGAATGGGGTGTGCAACAAGTAAATATGTATTTTTGAAGTGAAATGATGTCAAGAAACCATACTTAGAGAAGTCACATGGCAAAGAGTAAGCAGTTCTGTAATAAAAGCACATGCTCTTTGCAGCCAGCAATGGTAAACTGATGACAAAAACCCAGCCAGAAACCTGGCCACAGCTCTGTGGACCATGTTGAAGAAGACCAAACCGTAATGTAAGAAATACTGAACATGGAAGCATAATACAGTAGAAATTGCCCAATATCTAAAAAACCAAAAAAGTTTAGGGAAAAGAGCAACATATTTCAAATGAAAATTGGATGTCACATTTGTAAAAAAAATTAATTTCTTAGGGAAAAAATGGGGCTGAAATGAAACATACAAGTCTGTATGTAGCATGGAAATATAAAGATGTGTAGGAATCTTGGGAGAAAAGAGTACAATTTGAAGGGCAGGAAAGGCTGGAATAACAGCCTTATGTTAACTTATATGGAATAAGTTCATACTGCTGGAATGAAAGCTCCAGTTACAGCAACTATGTGACAGTTTTGTTTAATAAAGATTTGTACTGTTGTAACATGTGTTTAATCCTTGTCTTCTTAGCCAATCGTTCCTTCTCCCTCTTCACCCTCCCACCAAACTTTAAATGAGAGTAAATACAGTAAATGGAGGGAAATTAAGAATAAAGTGTCTGGAATGTGTCCCTACAAACACCTGTATGGCACCTCCTGTCACTTTTCATTCATAGTTGAAGGATTAAAATCAAAAGTACTGAAAATCAAAAGGACTGATGGAAGATTTTCAAGTTCATTTTCTCCTACTAAAACAAATCTATTACCAAAGATTGACAAGCATTTCAATTTGCCTTCTTATGCATCAAGGACTGTTAAATATGTTTATGAGGTGCCTCAGATGTCAGGAACTTCTGAATTCCCTTTCAGGACACACCAGGATTCCTAATATCTGGGAAAAGAGAGCTAATAGCTGTAGTATAGCCTGTGCTCATCTCCTATCCATAAACTCTCTTTCAAGGAAGAAAAAACAAAATTAAGAAAAAGTTTCGGGCTGATATTTCCCTTCTTGGAATTTCAAGCAGGTCCTCTTCTCAACTGCAGAAAGGGATGGACTTCATGTGTGCCAAGGCCAGGGGGCAGCTGGCTTGGTCCTAGTGACACCACTGGTCTCCATGGCTGCAGTAGGCACACTATGCTTTTCATGAATTGACAGCAGCTGTTGGGAGGACAAATATGCCCAAGTTTGCTCTCTCTCCAAGTAAAACTTCCCAGTTTTACTACCATCCACCCCTAAAGATGGAAATATTGCCTTTACAGATTTTGAGAACTAGTTCTTCTCTGGCATCACTCTTAAGCAGTATTGAATATGGAATAGAATATTAGAATATACAGGCTGGTTTTGGTGGGGGTGTAAGACCCAATTTCCTACAAATATAAAATACTGAAAGTAATGAGAATGCACATTTGTGAGTTTCAATGCATACTCCTCTGCAAAACACTTACAAGCATGCCCATTAATTCACAATTAGACCTCTTATGGTAGGAGCACAAGGCCTAACAATATTAAATTCAATATGTAAAATTACAGGAAAGTGAGTGCAGTAGCAAAAGTACAGGGTTTTTTCCATTTGGCACAAAGGAATCTCTACCTACACTGCCCTGAGGAAACATTTATTTCTTTAACATCAGCATGTGCTCTTCTATTTTATTTGGCTGTATTTTTGGCATATGTAATACGCCTTCTGACTTTCCTTAGTAGTACTTTTGGCTGAGAACTTACATATCTTTATTTCTTCACTTAGCCTTTTCAAACTCAAAATGAGCCTTCTTTAACACACCTTTTTTTTCTGTAAGCGTTCATATTCTTAAAAAATATTTAGTTATAAGACCTTCACATCAACAGGTTATAATTCTTTTAGGATATGCTGACATAGAGGAGCAGCACTAATTATCCTATTTTCTACAAAGGTCTCACCTTCACTTCTTGCTTTTTAAGTCACTGCTTTAGATAACCAAAACAGCTCCACATCAGACTATATAAAAAAAGGATACTGTATAAAAAACAGCCAAAGATAAAGTGGAGAAAACAGTAATATAAACATATTTAGCACAACTCTAATTTTTAATAAAAGAGTGTGCAGAAAACTATTTCTATCTGCGCATAACTACTAAAATATAGGCTTCTCTTCCTTTTCTATTGTATCTTTCTTCCCACAATCCCATCACTGCAACTTTGTTAAATGAAAAGACATGTTTAAAACTTTGTTACTCTTTTCCATCTGGAATTCAGTCCCAAATCAATACAGACTAACATTGCATAGTCATTAATAGTAGCATACTGTAGTCGGGATGCTAGTCTCCGCACAGTAATATGTGTAACTGGTGTTATATTAATTTACACTTAGGAAGCTCAGGTTCTCTAAGAAGGGAACATGTAACCTTTGGGTTTCCTTCTACTTTCCTTTGTTATTGCAGTTTCACATTAGGCCCTTTCTAAATGCACATTTTCACACCAATCCAAAGAGAACAACTATTTTCCTTTGAAAGAACATGCAATTACAGGATGATAAACAGTAACAAAGAGTTATTAGGTTTATGGGGGGGGGGAACCCCACATTTTCTGTACCACAATACACCGCTTCACAGGAATCCATATCATTTCCTGCTCATCTCCCATTATCTATGATTAGGGCCCTCACACTGAATACAACCAACAAGCAATCTTTGCAATGTTTGCAACAATAGCACTAAGTCAACATTTAGCACTTGAACAGCACTTCTCACCCATACATCCCTAAGTGTTGTAAAAAAGATGCAGCAGTAATCTTGTACAAGCTTGGGGCTAACACCAAGCTTAGGTGAAAATCAAGATGCTTACTATGTCTATACCACTAGATGAAAGAGGGACAAGCACTGCTCAGTGGTGCTCAAGCCAAGTGTCAAGTGGTGCTAAAGCCAGTGTTGGTGTTGCTTTAGCACTTGGAAGAGATTATCTGTGACGGACCCCGTTTTAGTGGTTCAAAACAGAGACAGGGGGTCAATTAACAATGAAATTTTGTGCATAATGACTGCACTAGTGTTGCAACTGGATTGCTTGGACTTCTTCATTAGTAGTGCTGATGCACTCTCTCCTGATATTTATCAGTTGACATAGCTGTTCCTACCAACAATCTGCAAGCCTACTTGTCCCTACTGATAGTCTCCAGACTTCAAATGACAAAACCACTTATCCACTCATTATAATTTAGTATGAAGATAACAGAAAAAATTCTCATTGCCTAAGTACCTTTCCAATCTTGAGATTCCTTGGTCTTGGAAAAACTCATCTCTACTGCTATATGGAAAAGAGCAATCAAATAACACTAAAAAATAAACAGTAAAAAATTTCACCAAGGGGAAATAAATAAAAATATTCCAAATTTTAAACAATTTTCTACATCTCAATGAAGTTACACTCTGTACTGTACAAAATGCAAAGAATTCTGAGGTGCTCATACTATATCACAGGATAAGACGTTTTGTTAAAGCTATCATGTCAGTTACATTAAAAAAAACCTGCATTGTTAAATTAGATTAATATATTGCCCATTTTTATTTTGTTTACTTTTTTAGTAAAGTAATTAATTACACCTCTAAATGCAGTAACAACCATTATTTACTGGTTTTGTCTTCTCTTTTCCTATGTTGTATATCATGTTTGTTTCTCTTTACCAGAAAATGATAACACTGTAATTTTTTATATCAACCTTCATTTTTCTTGCTGAGTTCACAGTAAGGAAACTATCAACAGTCAATTTTGTTCTGATAAATGTAGGTGTTTTTCTGGTACCCTATAGTTCATCTCTCATAGCAATAAGCCTTTCTAGGTTTATCCAGCAGATTCATTCATGAAGCAAAGCCAAAGGGAGGATTATAATCATTGATTGTGGCTGTTGTGAAACAGGTCAAATCTCTATTAGTATACTTTGTAGTATTCTACTTTTTAAACTCTGTCTGGTATTAGAGTAAATCTACTCATAAAGCACCTCAAAGACATTTTATAAGCCATAGCTGGTAGTTCCCTTCCATAACAGGATATATTCTGAAGCCTGACTGAGGCAGTCTTCATTTGGGGGATATATATACATACATACACATAAATGTGGACATAAACATTATACATAATAGGTAATACTATATATTACATAACTCAATTTTTGCTGTTTTTCTGGAGCCAACTGGATGCCACTTTTGCATCTGTTACTCAGAGAGTAATCTAATGGAGACCTGGCTCACAAGTAGTTGAAGGCATTCCAGAGGCTTATGAAGCCTGATACTGCTTCACTGCATAGCATGGGGACAAAATGGCATTGAAACTGACCTTTACTTAATTGAAGCCCTTAAAAACCCAGCTATCTTTCCAAAGAGTAGAGAAGTTGTAACCAAGAAAAAAAGAGGAAAATTTAACCATCATGTTGTCATTATGTTAGTTTATTTATCACTTGTCTGGACAGTGGCAAAGATCTGCTTCCTTAGAACAACCTAGAAAACATGAAGATCCAAAGGAAGTCAACACATTTCCCTGCTCAGAAGGAGCATGGACATCAGCATCACGTGGTGGCTATTTGCTTTGCAAGAAATGCAACTCTGGGAAAGTGCAGCTCATGCACAAGGAGGGTAATTCAGGGCTTGCTTTTGTGCTACCCAGCTTGGGGTTTTCTAAGAAATTCTTTGTTCTTTTTCCCATTTAGAGAGAAATAAATCACCATTTGTTACTGTAAGTCCATTTTGACATCTCTGCATATGGTACCAGTTTCAGATATTGTGTATGGGAGACAGTAGGTGACAGGTACAGTACTTCTAGCTTTGAGATTTAAAAAAACCCTTCATATTCCACAAAGAAGTATGACTGTTTAACATTCTGCTCCAGTGCTTAGTCTGCTTTTAGCTACAGGGAGTCACTATTAACTGTTTTCACCCATAGAAGAAAGTAATTTGGATTACAAAGACTCCTGGCATTGCTACAGTTGGTACAAAGTAATTGCAGAGTTCCTTTATTTTCTCTTTTCTTTTCTAGAAATGAAAGAGAGAAGAACATTTATAAAAATGCATGTTTCTACTGAGCTGCTCCTGAAGGCAATATGGAGAAAAGAGCCAGATTTAATGGTTATGAGTATGAATTGATATTCTTAAGTAGATAAAGGACTGAGAAAAAACATCATTCAACAATTTCCAAAATACTTTGCATAAAGATGACTTCTTCTTTAGTAACAGAAAACAAAAGGTAATGTGAAAGGTAAACTTGGAAGACTTTGCCCATTAGTAAATCCACTTAAATTCAAGCTACTTGCTCTTAAGAACTAAGTTTTTTTTTCTATAACATTGCATTCAGCTTTGCAATGCTTCACTGTGTAGTCCAATTAGTATATTTCTTCTATTGACACTTATTGACTATTAAATCCAGCTGTTGGGGTTTCTTTTTCAGATGAGGGGCCTTTAAAATGTATATAAGTGCTCTTAGTTTGAAAGAGGTCCCAAGCTGGAAAAACTTCAATAGTGTTATTTTGGTAATTTTTTTGCTTGTCTGTTTTGTTTCTTTTTGGATTTATTTTGGTTTTTTGTTGGTTTTTTAAACATCCCTTCATTTACTAGCATAGCAGCATTAATTTTGATTTTTCTTGTTATCCAGCTGGGCACACTTACCTGCTTTCTGTAGTATCATCTAGTGAAAAGAAGCAGCTGCATTTTAGAGATCAATGAAAGGGAAAATGAAAAAGCCAGATAAAACAATTAAACCTTCATATCTCATGAGTCTACAAAACAAAGTGAGAGATCTTAAAAGAAAATGGTGCTTGACACCTTTGAGATTTCAAATATAATTAGATGATTTGTGTTTCTCCTGAACTTGAAAAGCAAATTAAACTTCGTTCCTTTTTCATTTTATACTAAATATTTGGTGTCTTGGTCAGAAAGATCTCCTTAGTATTTGATAATTTGATAGCATCCATTTCTATGTAATAGTGTGGATGCAGTGAATGAAACAGTGCACACAGTTGTAACAAAGACCAGAATTATTATGAAATGAAGATAAAAATCTTCTATCAGTTGTTAGGTAAAAGTCTATCAAGAACCAGCTCTTCCATATGATGGAAATGAATATAACAAAAACAAAAGGAGTTGTAACAACCAAAAGAGTTGATATTGGTTCAGGCTCTAGGGTCCATGATATAAAATTTTATATTGTATCAAACATTTTCAAAACATTAATGCTTAAGCAGGCAACTATTTTAATAATTTTTCAGGTTTATTTAAAGTGAAAAAACTTTCATCCCTTTTTATCTCTATGACCTGTCAATACCTCTGCTACCTATGTGAATCTTGTCTGTCATTACAGCATATTTTGTCCACTCATATTAAATCTAATTAAAGATTTTCCTTTTTGAGCCATAGCCCTGGGCTATTCCACAAACAAAAGCATATTTTATACCGCCAACTAAAGATGAAATATGATAGAATTCTGAGCGACAACTCTTAATTCAGTGTTTAATTGCATTTTTTAATTGATTCAGTCTTTAGATGCAAGCACACTTTGTAATTTGCTTTTTCAGAGTGAAAGAAATTATGCTATATAGGATGCAATTATTTTCACCTTTTTTCATTGGTATGGTATTCCATTTCTACAACCTTAAACTGACATTCCCAAATTCCTCCTGTTCTTTTGACATTACCTTTCTGGTTGAAAACCCTGATATAACAACGCAATGAAATCCTAATATAAGTGATCTATGCAATGACACATTTTAAAACAGCATTTTAATGAATCCAAAAATATGTCATAGAACAGCCTCTGTTGAATGGACCATAAAGAACATTTAGTCCAACCCCACTGCTGTGGACAGAGACACTTTTCACTAGACCAGGTTACCCAGAGCTCCACCCAACATGGCCTTAAACCCCTTCAGTGATGGGACATCCAAAACTTCTCTGGGCAACCTGTTGCAGCACCCCACCACCCTCACAATAACTTTTTCCCAGTATCTAATCTGAACCTACTTTCTTTCAGTTTGAAGCTACTCCCCTTTGTTCTGTCATTATATCTCTTGTAAATAATTCCTCTCCAGCTATCTTTTTGTGTCCCTCCAGGTACATCTGTCGGGACTCATTTCCCTACAGGCCACCAATTGCTGGCATTGGTGCTTGGCACCAGTCTGACTGTCACCATCAGTTTATCATCTTACTGTAAAACTTTCACACCTTCTCTCTGTGAGTTCCCACAGGCAGCTTCTCACAACACTGACTCCTTTCCTCTTCCTTCTTCATGGCCAGCTGACCCCTTCCTCTCCCTTGCACGATCACCTGACCCTTACTGCTCAGCACAGCCAACAAACTCCAGCTGTCCTCTCAATCAACTCACCCATTCTTTTATAACACCCATTCTTATTGGACATAGCTGTGCCCTAATAAGTGTGGGGCTGTTCCTACTCTTCTAGGTAATTAGTACAGCTGCAACTCTTCTGGGGTGAGATTGCCTTCAGCATATCTCTATTCTCCTACAATCCATCCTCCCACACACATCCCTTCCAGATTCTTTTTATTAAATATAGTTGGTGAGCATAAGCATAACATATGACATAAAGCCAATAATCGCTATTTGTATAAAGTGTATTAGAAAGGTGTATTAGGAAACAAATGGGTAAAACAGTTCAGCCGTTTAATTTATTCAGAATGTTATAGATAATTGTGGCATCCAGGAACTCTGCATTTAGAGTGAGGCTAGGGTTTCCACTTAGGTGGGTCTGTGAGACCAGGCACACAGAATGCTGTCAGTAACTTTGTGGGTAAAAGATATGAATAAAATAAGACATGAATAAAGTAACTTTGTGGGTAAAAGTCAGTAACTTTGTGAGTAAAAGATATGAATAAAAGACAAGAAGTCTCTGAGGACAGCTAGCATCTCTTTTCTACACAGCTCACCTAATCAAAGGAAAAAAGTGGAAGTGGGTTTGGAAATATGCAAAACCACTCATGATTGTTAATTTTCTACATTAAAATAATGTTAGACTCTTCCAAAGTCATCCTTGACTGATCAAGCTTTGGCTTGTTATTCTAACTTGTAACCCCTGACTGCCTGCCCCTAGCTAGCTGGAACAGGAAAACGTTCTCAGAACAGAGCTGACTCCCAGGAAAAATGTTGACTTAAACATAATTCAATAAACGAACTCAATGACATGTTGTCTTTTGGGTCAAAATCTTACAAGAATGATCACAGAGCTACTCAGACCAAGCTAGCCATGTATTCTATGGTATCCCCTTTGGATTTTGGCAAATTGACTGAGAAAAAAGATTTGGAGTACATGTTGATGTAAGGATCATTATGTTTATTGGAGAATAGTAGGGTGAATAAAAAGGAGGAAAAGCTCTGTAGGTGGTTTTCTGACACTTTAGGAGCCAACCAAGGCATATGTAAAAAAAGAAAATTCTTTGTCATAAATCGATATAAATATGAGACATTTCTCATTTGACATATAAAATTATTTCCGTTTGAGCAGTTCTTAATTCTTATGAACTACTTAATCTCTTTTTTTAACATCCTTGTATGTTTTATATCTTGCAGAAGTCTTGTTTCCTCTTTTGTATGCAACAGTAATCTACTGAAAACAAATTAAACAGGAAATTACAAAAGGGGAATTAATATCCATATCCAAATTCCATTAGTTCTACTCCCACCACTTCTGTAACATCAAGATTGGCAAAGAATTAAAGAGGATTAATGGTTCTTGCTGCTGCATCCCATTTCATAATGAACAGCTAACTATGCAATACTGCAATATTATACTGCAATATTATACTGCAAAATTATTTACTGCTTTCTTTCTATATTCCTTAATTCTTTCTAGCCTAACAATGGTATTCAGCTTATACATATGAGCCAACTGGTGGGGCAAGTTACTTTTCAAGGAGATACTGTTCTCCTCCCTATAGAACGTACTCTAAAACTTACCTTTGCAAGATAAGATCTCTTTTCTTAGGACTGTCTACAACTATTGCAACACACAAACACTACCAACAATACTTGCAATGTACTGGAAGAATAATTACCAGTTAAATCCCTAGCTATTTCATTCACATTAATGTGGATCTGTAAAGGATTATATTGTGCTAAATCAATCACTGTCTTCAGCAGTGGCCATAGAAAAATATAAAACACCAAAGTTTGATATTTCACTCCAGATTTTTACATTTAAAAATCGTTGCAGGCAAACACTTAAAGGGTAAAGGTTAAGAATATTGTCAAGTTACTCTTAACTGGAATGTTTCAGTGAGAAAAATGGTATGCCAGACTGTCTTCTACCAGAAAGTAAGCCTTACCAGTCTTGCGTCTGGCAGGCTAAATTCTTTTAAAGCATTGTAAAGTGTTTTCTGCCATTTTAAAAATTGTTTCCAGTATCCTAGTGTGTCCAACACTTACAGAATATAAGAAGCCTTTACGACTCAGATGTCTTGATACAATCTATGCTGAACATTCAAAACCTGTGAAATGCAGGTTTTCCATGTATTTTCACAAAACATGGCTCATGAAGATCTAGCTGAAGCAGTGTTTCTAAAATAAATTAATTCAATTCAGCACAGTTCAAAACAATTTTTTTCCAGTGTTAGGTGCTTTCTAATATGTATTTAAAGAAACACTGGAAATGCAAAGCATTTGCATTAAAGAACCCCTTCTAACAGGGATATTTATCCATTCTACTTGATTTTGAAACTAAAAATAAGGGGAAAAGTAATTTAATTGGTAATATATAATTTTGATACATAACATATGCAATTCAGGCACAGAAATGATAAGAATAGAGCCTGTCAAACTCTAGTGTCAGTTTTGTGCTAAAGTGTTTACCAGGACTTGGCAGGTAAGGGCTAATGAAATAGGCTTCAGATTTTGGATTTAATTATGGTTGTGGTTAAAAATGGGAAAAGTTAATGAGGTGCAGTTATTTAAAAATGTTAAAGAAATCAAGGTAGATGTCAAAATTTATGCTTACACTTGTGGTTTTTTTGTTTTTAGGGATTACTGAACTACACCTCAAAGTGGGACTGAGTTTGAGATCCTGGGAATGTAAGAAAATACAGGAAAAAGGAAGTAGTCATATATTCCTGTTGGGCTGAAGAATTCAAGCTAAGGCTCAACCTACTGCTTAGGAGAAACTGAGTTTAAAGCATTAGCGCAAAGGAGTTGGAAAGAAATTCCACAGTATTTGTGTCCATTAGATCCTTTCATTACCACTGGAACTACCTGAAAAACCTTGTCTGTAGGTCTGTATCTCTGACCCCCCTGTCACCATGGTCTAGAAACACCTTCTAGAGTAAGATGAAAACAAGCCTGCAAGCCTAAACTTCTTTTAAACCCCTTTCCTACTTATTTCTCAAACTTCCTTCTGTGTAACGTGGTGTTCCTTGGTGACCCAAGATTTAGCTCCCTCTAAGCCTTTATTTGAACTTTAGTCTTTGCTAAAATCAGCGAGGAACCTAAAAACTACCAAAAATATGTTAAAAGCCCATAATGGCTCTTTCATGTCTCCTGACCTAATTGGAAACCTTGTTCAAGGTTACAAATTTATCTAAAGTAACTTCAGAAAAGCTATGTCAGCCTGTACAATGTGTCTTAGCAAATTATCACTTTTGGACAAATTAAGAGTGTTTGGCATACTTCTTGACAGAGATCAGGACTGGCATCAGTATTTGTTTTCCATCCAGGCCAGGTGAGGGGAAGGGGCACTGCCTATCTTCAGAGCATGCAGCCAAGTGAAGTTTTGGCATTCATGTAACAAAGACCATTTGTTTACATTTAAACTGCTTGGGGAATACAAGAAAGAGGTTTGGAGTTGTGTAACAGTGATGTTGACTCTCAGGATACAAAAAAAAAGGCAAAAAAAAAAAGGTGCAAAAATACATTAAATAGAAATGTCAGCAAGACACAGCAGTGGTCAGAGACCAACTTGGTGCCTCAGCACCATATTGTGTGAGGCCAGGAGGGATCACCGTGCTGGTGTCAGAGTACAAGCGTGACTGAGGATGTGTAGACAACACAGAACATCAACTTAGACTAACAAGCAGCTCATTGAGGGCCTTCTAGGAAAATGTAAAGGCTTGTGTCTTATAGAATTTTAGCCAAAACATGGAAAAAAAGATAAAAGCTTTCAAAATGCTAAAGTAATATTATTTTTCCTTAGTTTACTATCATTAAATGACATAAAGTTTTATTTCTTCTTTCTTGGGAAGTTTTTGTAATAACAATGAATTCTGTTACAATGAAAAGTTTATCTGCTTCTTTCCCACTTGTATTACTTCAATTGATCTTCACAAAGATACATCAAAACTGCACCTTGATAGCATTTTCCATCTATCAGAATCTCTCATGTTGCCTATACAGACTGTATTTTTTGTACTCTTCACTGTGTGATAAACTAATTAGTCTCAAAGGAAAATAGCATGGAAATGAACAAGAACTGGGCAATCCTAAAGGAAATAGTAGCCAACTAATCAATTTAAGAGTATA
This sequence comes from Motacilla alba alba, assembly GCF_015832195.1. Taxonomy (NCBI): domain Eukaryota; kingdom Metazoa; phylum Chordata; class Aves; order Passeriformes; family Motacillidae; genus Motacilla; species Motacilla alba. The sequence continues at coordinate 35,104,404 of NC_052046.1, read as the reverse complement.
AAACTAGGTTTTAAAAATGTGTGATTATACAGAAGTCAAAACAGGCTGACAGATGCACAATGCTATTCTAATATTTTTATTATTTGGCAGATGTGTTGAGATGGACTAAGAAGCATTTTAATTTTGTGAATGTAACTGGCACCAGAGAGATGGACTTGTGATGGAATTAATAACTATAAAAAAAATTAATTGTCCCTCAGGAACCATGGATTATATAAAGTCCAATTTAGTCACAAAATTTCTGAAATCCTAAGAAAAGCAGATAAAGACTTGCCTTTTCAAGAGAAGCAGATTGTAAAATAAGTAACATCTTGTACAAGAAAATAAACCATTAGTCCTGTATGCTACAATGTTAATTATTATATGTCAATTAATAAAATTTATTTCCAACAGAGACAATGAAAAGAAGAGCTTTTGACACAATACATGCTATTAAGAAGCCACAGTAAGATAGCAGCATCATTGTTTGTAGCGCTGCCAAAACACTGAGAAATAGTTTCAGTCTCATAGACTTTATATTTTTTAGTGGGATATTTTTAGGATTACAAGAATTATATATAGTATTGAAGTGTTCATAAGCAGAGAAATAGCAATCTGCTTTTTAGAGGGTTTGAGTTACCCTAAACGTTTTTTTTGTTCTCAGTCTAGACAGACTCCATTTCACACAACTAAAAGTCTACCAATCTGCTGGACAACTGCTATGTTTTTTCTCTTGGAATGAGATTCGCTCAGACTCAACCACACTCAGCACAGGAAAAAATGTGGATGTAGTGAATTAGTAGGAAAAAAATGTTTTAAACGAATTTGTTGCTTCAGTATGTTTCACCTCTAGGGTAAAGAGAGATTTAGCCACTTGGGCAAAAAGGTGAGAATTCCAATTAATTAAAAACTGCATTGAATTCATAAGGTTATGTCACCAATTCTGAATTCTGACTTGCCTTAGTTCTGAAATGTTTTATTCATGGTTTAAAGAAAAAGGCTAACTTAGAAGTTACTCTCTAATGCTTTCTTGTGCTAGAATTACACAGGAATGGATATTTTTCATCTCAGTAGAAAAATATGTCTGTTAATTCATCTTTACAAACAAACTGCAATTATTTACAAATAATTATCCAGAGAGTGAAGTCCAGATCTGAAGTATAAGAGCCAAAGCATTGGGTCTATCAACCCAAGTCCTATGTTAGTCTGTGAGGAATCCCATTAAAACCAGAGTTAGACAAAAACTTGGCAGTTACTAAGTCATCTGAGTGCTCCAGTTTTACTGACCAAATCTGAGGAGGTCTGAGCCTACAAAGTATGCTGAGCATCTGCCTCCTCAATGCAGATCCTTTTGAAAACTCAATCTGGGTCTTCCTATAAGAATTTTAAAAAAATCTTTCTTCTAAAAAGGTTTCAGTTGTACTAGACCTAGCTACAACATGTATAATATTCCATATAACTATTTATGGAGCTCCTTCTAGTTGTTGCTTCAGGCTCTCTCTCTGATGTACAGTCTCCCTCTGTGAGCTACCACACATATACTGTATGCCCCAGACAAATGTAATTTTTAGACCATGTTCAGTTCAGAAAGTGGCTCAAATCAAAGTGCTGTTAGAAGCATCTACGCAAATGTGTTCCAAGTTTGCTGTTTTCTTTCAGTATATTTTTTATACTCCTTTTGACTTGCAATTTCCTGCTTTTCTGTTTGCGCTGTTGGCAATTCTGCTTTGTTTCCTTCTGCAGCTCAAACAGAATTTTCCTAGCTTTAGCAGGGTTGTTCAAATAATCACATTATTGTACTTCCAGTGTATTTCCTGGTGCTATTTGGCAACATCTCAAACCAACCCAGTGGTGTGTAGTATTCAAAGTTAAAACTCCAGATTTCCACTACATAGCCAAATTACTTCTCTTTGTCATTAGACCTAGGTGGTCCTCAACTCCATAAAATCAGAAGAAATGGACAATAGTACAGTGCTCCACATCAGCAATATTTTTTGTTATTTCTTAAGAGAATAACTATAAACAACTATATATTTTTGGGGCCAGTAATGGGTCATTGTAAATTTTGTGTAAGTATCATTAGGTTCAGATGAAACTCACCTTGAGGACCCAGCACATGGGCTTATTTAATATGGGCAATGGGTTTTTACACTGTACACAGATAGCATGCTCCCTCTCAGCCCAGAGATGAATTTTATTTGCTTACCTCTTCTGGAATGGAAAAGCCTACTTTCCTGAGCTCATGTCCTAGACACACAAATGAAAAGTATTTAAAACCATAATAATGCAATGTAGAACTCATAAAACTGCGTAGTTTTATTTGCTTGGTTCTATGTTTAAGGCATTGCTTCATTTGTTACATAAGTAAGGTAATAATATTGCTGAAGTAGTTACATAAGTAGTGTATTACTAAAATATATAACAATAAAATTACTATTGTAAGTCTCTTAATTCCTGATACTTAGGAAATCTAGTAGAATGTAATTCAAGAGTCTATCTATATAAATCCAAAGGAAACAGTAAAAAGAGCAAATATGAAAAAAACACTCAACAGTTTGATATAAGCACTTCTTAACCCTCAGAAGAAATATTATTCAAGATCTCTATCTCCTATGAATCAAAACCATAATTTTACCAACTAGGAAGTGCAGATGATGAAAAGAAACTAAATGTTATGGTTCTCCAAAACCAAAGGAGACTTGGAACCTAAAAGCTTGCATTTTAATTACTACTAAGCACAGATATTTATTGCCTCTTGCAAACCATGACTTCCCAAGAGCTAAAATATTTCTGAGGTGAGAGACTTTCATATGCTAAGAGGCAATGCTGGAAAAGTCAGCACAGAATTTTACCTAGACAGCAACCTAAACAAAATTTTATGTCAGATTAGGAGAATATTAAACTTCGGTGAAAAAACTCTACATGCTTATGATCTTGTTAGGGTATTTTTTCCTCCAAAGTGCTTCTATTAGGACGCATATTTTTCCAAGGATATTAGCAGTTGATGATCAAGTGAGTGTACTCTCAGAGTTAACAGAAATGGGGTTTTTTTGCCAATTTATTTTAAGAAAAGACAGAAATTAACAACTGCCTTGTGTAGAGGGCTGTTTTATTTTGTCAGCTCCTTTCTCTTTCTTATAGTCTTTTTTTTTCCTTTTTTTTTTCTTTTTGTGTATGTGTGTGTGTGTGAGCAAGTGAAGAGCTACATAAGAATTGGAAAATTATACATGGCTTTAAAAAGTTTAGAAGAATTTTTTTATAATAACAGGTTACATAAACATGACCTGTTGTTTTATCATTTGGTTAACCTAGCAGTTGCAAAGGTACAGACTTTTTTTTCACACATCACTGTTTCTGTACCCACAAACAGAAGAAAGGAACAAATGTCTTACAAATATCTTGGCTGGTGCCATGAGACAGAACTCTAAAAACAATGTAAGACCATCTTCAGTCAATATAAACCACGGCTGTTAAGAAAATAAAGAGAAATCTCCAAGTTTGGATATAAAATACCTAAAAACTTCTCAAGACCAAGGGTCATACGATATTGCAAAACACTTGTATAATATGCTGGATGTAGATTAAGACAGCATCATCAAGTAAAATTGAAGGATGATTTGGTTTGCATAAATGGCTCAAAACTCCATGCAATTTCCATAAATATCTGTGCAGATTTTGCAGAAGGGAGAGTTGGTGTCAGTTATTGTGTCCTCATTACCATGTTTCCATTTATATGGTGATGTGGCAGTGTTGAAAGAGTGACAGTGCTTACTTACTTGATGGTGAGCTGCTTTTCCTGTTGCTTAAATAATTTCTTAAAAATGATTGGCAAATATTGGGTTTTTCAGTGGCTAGATTATCCAGTTAATTCTTTTTAAACCAAAAAAAAAACCCTCTTTTTTTTCTTTGGTAACTACATGAATTTGCAAGTCCCCTTTTTCTGAGAATGATGTTAGTTCTTGCTGTCTAACTTTAGCTCTCCTTGTTAATAATTATTTTAATTTGATATTTTACTTAATCTTTTTACATTATTAACTTTTCTATCATCTGGCTAACACATGCTGCACCTTCCTCAAAATGAGAGGTGAAGTCTTGCTCAGGAATGGTGTACATGCCCAGGTAAAATTAGTGCAAGGAACTAAAATATTTTTAATACTATTAAGTATAAAAGCATGCGCTTAGTAATAGAGCAAGTAATGCAGACAAGATAAAGGAATTCCATCTTCAGAAAAACAGTCTTAAAATCCCACAGGGATTGTTCTAGTCTAGCATTAGAGTTGTAAAGGCTAATACCAAACAAGAGTTGGACTGTCATGTGACCAAGACTAAGTTCTTGAGGAGGGTCTAAAAAAAACCAAATAATAATAATAATAATAATAATGAGATGACATCTCTCGGGAAGACTCCAGTGTAGGATCAGAAAGGGGATTAGGCAATGGTGTAAAGTTTGGTGGAAAACCAAAGAGAAACCTGTCTTTAATGGAAGTACTATTTCTGGATCAAAGAAAGAATTAAACAGTGACAGTGTCCTCAGTCTTTGATCCTGCATTGCAATAAATAAGATACCACACAAATGAGTGCCAAAGAAGAAAAGGAACCATGACGAGCAGACACTGTGGGATTTTATTTCTATGTATTATCTAGGTAGCAATATGAGATGAGGAAAGGGAAAAAGCTGAGTGGAAGAAAGCAAAAATGAGCAACACAATTGTCTTTGCACTGAGGCCTGCAGAAAGTAGTTGTACCAAGGTCCATGCATGATTTGTCAGTGACTTGACATTGCCTTTGCACAGTTCACAACAATTGGTCAATTATTTTGCATCTGTCTTGAAAATTCAGCCCTAGTTGTAAAGGTCAAGTTGGACTTTTTCCCTCTTACACATCACAGCTCACAAGGAAGTGTTCAGATGACCAGCACTCATGCATTTCTATGGGCCATCACTTTCAGGTTGCACTGGCATGTCCTTACCCACATGTTGCTGTCTGATTTTTCAAAGGATCACTTCAATCCATGACTAATAGGAAGAAACAGATTCCTAATCACTCCCCAGTCTTAAAGAATAACAGGAATAAAATGAAGGGAAAAAGAATGATGCTAGGCAGGACTCTGGGCACACATGCATACACACGCACGCACAAGCCCATTGATACATATGTGATTGATTTGACTTAAGATGCATACATACGAAGGCATTCCTTAGTGCACACTTGCACAGTAATGACCAGTGTTTTTCCAGTAGATTTTTGCTATGCAGCATGGCAATATTTTTTAATTTTTGCTTCACCATTATGTAGCACAGCTTCTCTCCTCTCAGAAATTAGAGTTTAGGTACGTTGAAAAAGACAACCTTTTTGTGGCCAGGTTGTGAGTGTGTGTTTATGGATGTATGCCTCTATCTTCTTTCCATTAAATTGTTTATTTTCTCTGGATTGCTGAATACTCCTTATGTCTCTAGTATACAAACAAAAACAAAGTATGATATACATATCATTTTAACTACAACAAGAAATCAAGGTCAGATATTGACTCTGCCATAAAGGCATAATAGCATTTCTTTGTATTATCTTTGAATCTGAAAAAACTTTGAATCGGAAAAGGAAATTATTTATGTTTGAATCATTGAATCACAGAATGATTTGGGTTGGAAAGGACCTCAAAGATCATCTAGTTCCAGCCCCACTGCCATATCTTCTGATATGGCTCTGTGCTGGCCACAGCTTTAAGAAAAGATTGCACCTTTTCCTTAAACTGAAAACATCTTTGAAACTTTAATATTGTTTCATTAGAATGGGTGAGCTTTAACTAGAGGGAGCCCTAGATCTGCCCAGTGGAACAAATTATTAAAGTAACCAAAAAAACCTTACCTTGCCCACTCTGTCCACTCAAGGCAGGCCATTTCATAGAATTACAATATCACTTAGGTTGCAAAAGACCTCAAAGATAATCAAGTCCAGCCTTTGGCCAGTAGCCAACAGGTCACCTAAACCATGACATTAAGTGCTACATCAAATTTTTTCTTGAATACTCCAGGGTTGGTGCCTCTACCTCCCTGTGTAGCCTGTTCCAATGTTTATCCACTTTCTACACAAAGAAATTCCTTCGGATGTCCAATCTGAACCTTACATAGAGCAGCATGAGGCCATCTTCCCTTGTCCTGTTACTGGTGGCCTGAGAGTAGAGGCTGACCCCCACCTGGCTACAACTTCTTTCCAGTTGAAGCCAGCATTAAGCTCACCCTTGGAGCTTTCTTCTCTCCAGGCTAAACAGTCCCAGCTCCTGACAGGACTTATGTTCCAAAACCTTCCCCACCTCTGTTGCCCTTCCCTGGACACAGTTCAGCATCTCAATGTCTTTCTTGTGAGTGGCCCAAAACTGAACATAGGACTCAAAGTGTGGCCTCACTAGTTCTGAGTATGTGGGGACAATCATCAGACAATGATTCTGTGGGTCACACTATTGCTGACATAAGCCAGGATGCTGTTGGGCTTTCTGGCCACCTTGGCACACACTGGGTCATGTGCAGCCCTGTTGACCAGCAGCCTGGGTCCTTTATTGCTGGACCGCTTTCCAGTCACATTCCCCAGCCCGTAGCACTGCATGGAATTGTGGTAGATTTGCAGAACCCAGCAGCTGGCCTTGCTGAATATCATTCAGTTGGCCTCAGCCTGTCCAGATCCCTCTGCAGAGCCCTCCTACCATCCGGCAGACCAACATTTCCACCCAAATTAATGTCAACGCTTGTCACCCTGATTTTCTAAGACTTTGCTAAGCCTTCTGATGTTTTCATTCTTGTAACGAACTTTCTCACACACAGTTTTGTAAACAACTTATGTTTTGCATTCTTTCATGGAGGAGGAGAGAACTGATGGACTCTTAGTCTGTCCAGTGTCATTGGAGAGGTGGCAATGTCACCCTCCAATCCACTGTCACTTTTGGAAAACTATAAATGTTGGAGTCAGAAAATAAAAGTCCCTTTTTTGTTCACCTGGAAAGCAGCAGTGTCCGTGTCGTCTTTTCGTGTCGTATTACGACAAACGCTATTAATGCAGGGCACTGAAACTGTCCTCAATCCCCTTTACCAGATTGTCAATAAAGTTACTAAACAGACCTGGTCCCAATACTGAGCCCTGGGGAATCACACAAGCGAGAATCCACCGGCTGGATGCAGCACAATTTCCCACTACTCTCTGGGCCTGGCTAGCCAGCCAGATTTTAACTCAGTGAACAGTGCACCTGTCTGAGCAAACCATGGGCTGACAACTTGTCTAGGACCATGCCTTGTAAAGAGTAACACTCGTGCTTTACCCCAGTCCAGCATGTTCCAGTGACTTCCTCAACTGCCTCAACTTTCTGAACCTTCTTTCCATCCTGTCTGAAATTTTCCTTCTTGTCTCCTCTCTGTTTCTCTCAGGAGATCTGGGCTAGATCCTCAGGTGCGCCATGTCTGTACCTCTCTTCACCTGGCCTGACCCTGCATACTAGAAAGATGCTCCCAGCTGAAAACATTCAGATTTTTCATATGGCCCATAACAACCAAGACATAATAACCAAGACAAGACTGTCCAAAACCACATTTTCACTGAAGAATAATGTCTAGAATGCATATATATTGGCAAAGAGAATCATGCTTTCTGTCAAAATCTGACCTTCAATTCAATGCTAGATGTATGTGTAATGAAATCTAGGAGGCACTCATTGCAGTGACAGGAGACACATTTAGAGAATGAGACTTAAGTTCTTCATCTATGTAATGAGATTTTCATTTTGAGAGAAGCAATATTTTTGTAAGGTTGCAGGCTTCGCTTTGTTTGGTTTTACAGATCTACATTTGTTTTCCAGGCACCTTAAAATCTTTCTCAAAATGCATCCTGAGCTGGTAGACTGGCCATTTCCCAGAGAGTATGCACATCTATGCCTACAGGATCATCCAGTAAACATGCACATTCACAATACTAATATTCAGGAATGATAATTAATTGTTCACTAAACTGTCATCACTTCTCTGTATACTTCATCACAGCTAGACTTTCCACTCTTTTTTTGCAGTTTCAGTACAGGTCAAATAGGAAAATTTCTGAGAGCAGGAGGGGATACTTATGGAATAACTAAAGCAGTGGTGAGACAAAATATATATTTTGTAAAAATTGTCTGGATATTCTGATTTAACATTTAAGATCTTTCTGAGTTCCAGTGCTTCAAGGATTAGTTCACCAATAGTAGCATAAACTTTAAATGCTTTCAAAATTCTGCCTCATATTTTGGTAAGTGCTGAGGCAATCTGCATGTTGTGTATTGCAAACTATAAATGATGTAAATCAAGGCTGACAGTCTAAAAACTATCACTGAAGCACTTAAAACCCATAATGGTATAATTTAGATGCCTCAATAGATCCCCTTCCAGATTTTGCTGAAAGTCTCTGTGACTCTTTTGCTCCAGTTTGAAAAGAGAATGCTTTATAGTAGCATTGATGGGATGTGATTATTGTTGTTAAGAGTGTATCAGCATCTATTAGGGCAAACACTGTGTATTAGTCCAGGCTCATCAAATTGTCCATTATCAAAAGATTCTGACTTTCCAATTATGTCTGAGTTTGCAATATCATCTGCTAACCCCTATAACATTTCTTAAGAATTTATTTGGTCTCTGAAAAATAAAAAGGCTGAAGAGTTGTGTAAATGAAAAAATGAAGAAGTTAATGCATGAAATTGTGTGTCAGAAAAAGTAGAATGCTGCCCCCTAACAAAAATGTTCTTGTTTGACATGTTTCATCTTTGTCTGCAAATGCACCAGGTAGTTGAAATGCTGTCCTCTGGAATCACTTCATCTTCTGTCAGCCACCACTAATAGCCCATCAGCTACAATTGGACAAATTACCATGAGAATTAGTACGGCTAAGAGATATATCTTGTTTGATTTAGGCAGTTAGAGTACCTTTCTGTTCTGGCCTCTGCCCTCTCATCCCATTTTGTGGAAAAAAGCACAAAGACTTGCAGCACCTTAAACATATTTGTCTTGAAAAGAGCAAGACTGTCCAAAGTGTTGAGAATCGAAAGGTCCTGATGTAAGTATATGTGTTAATTTGATTTAACAGAAGAGATTAGGTCTCTCTGGGGTAAATGAAAATTGAAAAGGAAAATCCTGCAGTACCAGGCAGCAAGCACTAAAGCAATCTTCAGAAGGAGCCAGTTGAGGTGATTTGTATGAACTGAGACAAAATGAATTTACTGTGGAGTGTCATGAAATAAGGAAATGCTGTTGGCATAAGTTAAAACTGAACTGCAGATACAGATATGGACATGAGGCATTTTGCTAATCCTTCTCTTGTTAATAACCTGTAGTTTGGGGTTAATGACTTGATGCAGAAGTAGTTCAGATCCCTCTAAAACATCCTGATGTGCGAGCTATCTGTTTCCAGGGCAGCAGTCTCAACACATGAAGCTGAGTCTTTGGAAGATCACAGTCTCTGAGAGTAACATGTCTGAACATCGAAGCTTTACTTCAACATACAAACATTTAAATAAAAAGCATCATAAATTCCGTGATGCATGAATGTAGCATTTTGAAACAATATGAAGAAACTTATTTAACAGCAATGACCATTTTACATGTATTTTCCTGCCTGGACCCTGCAAACAGTCCATAAGAAAGTGTATTTCAGGTCATGATTCCCATATGAAAATTGGATTAGAACTGAATACTGCTGTGTTGGATTATTATATGCCATTAGTATATGGTTGCAATTTGAAGATCTTCTATTTCAGGCTTGCTGAAAATGAAGGCATGTCTGTAATCAAAATTTCTTTGAATATTTATACTGTATGTCCTTTGCATGGATCTGTTTTTCAGACCAAACCGTGAGATTTAGTCTAAATTTATATTTCAATGTTATTTTACTAGAATATAGAATTCTGGTTTAAGCTTGTTTTGTCCTTCTCCCCAGATAAAATTAATACTGTTTTTATGTTCTTTGAATTAGACATTTGGCTTCTCTGTCTGGGCAAGTTATGCTGTGAAGTGTCTGCGTTTAGAAGTATAATTAATTGAATCTGTGGATTAATCAATTAATGGAATAAATATCCAAACATTTCAAACCAATTCCAAATGAGAACTCTGAGTATGACACCCTTAGGGAATTTCCAACTTTTTTTTAGGTGACTTCTCTGTTGTGCTACAACATAGCCAAGTTTGCACAAAAATTTAATATAGAAGCACCAATATTCAAATGGGGTTTTTTTTGTAAAATAAGTGGCAGTCAGGTCTATGTGTCATTTTAATCTTCCAATAGAAAAGGGGCTTTAGAAAACAGGATGAAGTTCAGAACATACTGTTTCGATGTACTGTTCAGTGATGCAGGTAAATTCACAGCAGCTCTCTATTACTTTCTAAATGTTAATGATTATGATGGTGCACTAATATCATGACTCCTTCTCCTTAGAATATTGCTTTTATACCTTAGAGTGGATGGATCTGCTCTACCACATCCTTAACAGACATAAACCAAGTTCTTGTAATAATACACCATGGAATCAGCTGATACCATTTGATACTATGGCAAGTTTTGTGAAAGTCCATTGAGATTGGTACTGTGGTAGAGAAGAACATATGAGAATACTGCAATTGGGCAGAAATTTGCACGTAACAGAAAAAACTCGAATGAAGAAAATATGTAATTCCCCATAAACCCATCAGATTAAACAGACGTAGGCTAAAAACGAAGGAATTTAAGACTAAAAAGCTTCATCTCCCTCCTTTCACTTACTATGAGAGAAATAAGTTTTGTCTATATCACCTTCTCTCACCCTAATGTACAAGCCCATTTCAGAACAAACGTGATAGGATCTACTCAGAAAGAAACATAGGTTCCTGAATTTATATATACAGAAACTACCAACAAACTTCCACAAATAAATGTGCTTCTGCTGGAAAATAAACTATGTCATTATCATTCTGGGTACATCAGAGCTTCAAAGTTTCTTTATAGCAAAATCTTTCCATATTAAAAAATTTCAGAATGCAAATTTTCAGGTTTTCAGGAAAGTAAAATGCTGTGCTAAGTCCCTACTGTTTCAAACCTCCTTGAAATGTTCTTTAAAAAGATGAATAGAGACTTAGATGTTTCTCTAAACATTACAAAAATATTCCATGCTCACTTATTATGAACATTGAATTTGTGGCTATTTTGTCTTTAAAAGAAGTTGAAATTTTCTTTAAAATAAGCATAAATTAGCAAGCAGCATAAGTTCTACTGGTATCAGAAGGGCAGAGCAAGACTCTCAGTACCAAGCAAAAGCAATACAGAACACGACATGGTGAAATGTCCTTGTGATTTATTAGTGCAGAATATACTTCACAGATAAAAACACTACAAGTTCTTAGCAATGCTGGCCAAGTTTCAAACAGTGAAGGCCAGCTTGAGCAGCAGCTGAAGTTATTTTTATGTGTGTTTATATGGTCTTAAAATTCAGACAATTTGGTGCTCTCCAGTTGTGTAATATTTAAGCTGCAGTGTAAGTCCATGGTTTGATTTTTCATTGCCACCACATCTATCTATAATCTTACTACATATTATTTTATTATAAATAGGTTACATATTAAAGATTAAATATTTCTTGTTACAAACTATTTTCTTATTACAGATTCTTTTATCTTCCCCTTAAATTTCAGACAACTTTTCCCTGTGCAGAGCAAACAATGTGGTCCCCAGCACAAGGGTGCCTTCATGCCTACTTGGGATCTAATGCCAGGCTAACATTAAGCCAGTAAATTAATAAAAAACTGATGGGAAAAGTGGCAACAGATTCAGCCAGGATAACCACAAAATTGATCAGAGGTACTGAAAATGAAAGACAGAGCACTGAAAAATATTATTTTACAGTTCTTGTATGCATCATGTTAAATTAACCAACAGAAGAGCCGGCATGTTGCTGTATTACACCTCAGTAATTCACGTGATTCTTCATTTTAGGATGACAGATTTGAAACAGCTTCTATAAACCTGAAGTCTGAACAGGATTCTCATCTATGTCTTCCTCTTTGCAAGTGGAATGCAAAATTAATATATAACATTTTGAAATTAAGAGACCTTTATGCCTTTGGTCAGAAAGGTTAGGGGAAAGATTTAATCAGCTGAGTTGTTTAAAATATTAATATATTAGTAGTGTTGAAGCATTTTCTTTCAACCTGCATTGGTTTTCTGATCTTCCATTTAAAATATTGTGCTTTAAAATGTTAGCTATAGAGAGGAAGAAGATAAATGTGATCAATGAAAATTTACACACTCTGTGCCTACCCCAAAAATAGCAGAGATTTTTTTAGTTCAGTCACACTCTTACAAATTAAAAATATATGCATGTTCTATACCTAATCTGCAAGTACATTGACCAAGGCCATGTGCTCCTAATACGTAATCATATTTAGAAGTCACTACTTGATATGGGTATATTTCTTTACTCCAGAGATAACTGACTCATTAGTTGCAATTTCCTCACTGCTCAAAAGAGTCTGAGTACTTATATATAAGGAGCTTGCTAAGTTCCTTTAAGAGTTTGTATGACCTGATTGCTCAAAAAAGGAGGGTGAGCCGAGTAAGTGGTGCGGGAAATCTTTCTCAGTTCAATGTCTCTAAGTGTTTAAGCTCTGTGACCTTCATAAGACTTTCAGAAAAGCTTAAAATTGTATGTCCTTTGAGGCTTTGCTGTATAAGAGCTGTAAAGGTTACATAATGGTTTGTTTTCCAAGTAGCATCTCAGAACTATTATATTAATAATGTAGTGTGCTTTGCAAGAATGATACATTTATTTGAAGAAAATCTTCAGATAGATAGCAAACTAATGGTTATATTATTATTTGTATTTATTTTAAAGGGATACCACAGGATATAGGTAAAATGGGGAATGGGTTGCTTGTGCAGGATAGACAATGGCTCCCGTGGTTTGCAGCAGGTACCAGAGATTATATCTCTTGGCACCCCTGCTGAGGGTTGAAATTGAACCACAACTTTGCACTAGTTTTATATTTTCAAGATTTCTCTTAAATGAGAAGCATTTGAATTTATGTGTTTTCATATAAAAAAAAAAAAAAGAAAAAAAAGAAAAAAAAAAAAAAAGTCTGTTGTTGAAAAGCAGAAGAACAAGAAAAGTCCAAGAACACCCTAGCAGTCAGTGCCAGGTCACTTACATCTTGGGGGCCAGGGGTCCCTTGGCATCTAATGCTGTCTTTCAGAAGAGGAGATGTGCACAACCCCAACCCTCCCCTGTCTAAAAAAGCATCATTTAACCTCTTATCTTGTGAATTTTCAAGCACAAGAAAAACTCAAAGTAACTTAGCACATCAGAGCAGCTTTCAGGTGACCTAACAATCTTTTATGTAGTATAAAGGCAAGTAATTAATGAGAAAGCCAAATTTTTAACTCACACCACCCCAGCTGCTTTCTTAGAGGCTTTTTCTCTGATGCCATATTGTGTTGTGTCACCCCAGCTACTTTGGCCAGGAGTGCAGTCCCTGGCATTTGTTAAAAGTAAGTCTGGTGAGTTCATAGCTGTTGCCGATACACGATGACGACTAAGACCACAGACTCTATCTATTAACACGTATTTTTATATGAGTATAACCTTCCTGAGCATAACCTAAATGAAAATGTGTAGGGGTCACTCCTTTCAATTTTCTTTATTAATGCTTCGTAAAAAGTACAGATTACATAAATTGCTAAGAATGCTGTCATTCTTCTAACAGAAAAAAAAAAAGGTCAAATCAGTGACAATAATAGAATCACTGAATAGTTTGGTTTGGAAGTACCCTTAAAGATCACCAAGTTCCAACACCCCCTGCAATAGAAAATGTATCACATAATTCAAAATGTGCATAACCAATTGCTTAAACATTTGCTTTTACAAAAAACTATGATTTATTTAGTGTTCTGTGGTAGGGTTTCACATAACAACGTCTGAAAAAGGATAAGAATAATAAAGAAGGAGGTGAATATGAACAGTCAGGAGGACAGTCAGACATTGAAGGATACTACTGGGCTGCAGAGGGATACGTGTGATAATGTTGAATAGCAGACAGCATTGGCAAGAACTTATTCCAATACAAAAAGAACACAGATTTTGGAGTATTGAAGTCAGACAGAAATGGACAGAAAGTGGTGGGAAGTAATGCAGTCAGATAGTAGCAGCATTCTCAATTTTAGAAAATGAAAAAGTGTAACTTTCTAATATAATTTTGTGTGTAATTGCATACATCTGCTTATGAAAGTCAGATGCAGATGATACAGGTCTTTATGTAATACTTTAAGAAGCAGGCTCTGGAAAAACTCAAAGATTGTTCTCCCTCAAAATATTGTCTAGTAGAAATTACTTCAGATATTTGCTTTCATTAAACAAACAAAGAAAAGAGAAGGAGAAAAATCTCATCCTTTCCTTATGCAAGACTAGACCAAGAGCATTTCCAGAAGAATCCATGGAATCATGTTTATGCAAAACTGACAGTATCGTGTTCTGAATCTTTGACTGTTATGATATTATGAGGATTATTTCAGTTCAGTGTGAAATTGTTCAGTGATGATTTCAGTGCTGCACTCTAGAAGACTATCAGGATAAGTGATATGTACAGTAAGTATCCATTTCAGTGAAACAGAAGGCAGAGGAGCAACATATCAGTCTAAAGTCAGAAACACCCTTCCCAGAGGATTAGGGAAAATCTACTTCCCCACCACCAAAAATTTCTACCATACATTAGGTCCCAAATTTGAACATATATATGAAGTATACCAAAATTTCAACATGTGAAGCCAGAAGCAAGAGATTTTGTTTTTCTTTCAAGCAACTTCTCCAAAGCCATTAAATAATAGAAAGATCTATGGAAATGGAAGATTTTAGGTGTTAAGAATACCAGGTATTTTGCTTTTCAAATCAACCTCTTAGATTTCCTATTCTGCCATGTGATTGCAGCAGTAATATCTGACAACAAGCCACAGAGATAGACTAACATGCAAAGGTTAACTTGAATGCAATACATTCTCTTCTATCCTTGCATGTGCACTTTCCACAACTTGCATGCTATTCTCTGTCTTGTATATTTTCCCAAATTAATACATGTGTAAAATCCTATACTGCATAAAAGACCAGTGCAGATGTGTGAGCTTTGCGGCAATTTCTAGATGATAGAGCAGTGTCTGTAGCTGTTTTGCAAATATAGATTGGTAAAATATAAACAAATATAGATAGCTTTCATTTTGCAGTAGAAAAAGCCTAATATTTTTCCAATGCCTGATACAACAGTACTAAAGCTTCATTTCTCCTTATTGAAGTAATTTCATAGGGGAAAAAATAGGCTTATGATGCTTCATTCTGCTCTGATAACAACTACAAATATATTCCATATTTTATGATGAAAAAATTACTTTAACAGGCTCTATTATTAGCATCTGCATATACACAGGTTCAGAAGCCAAGTGCTTTAACTCTTTGTTTTTTTATCCACTGCTTTTCCTCACTTTGGACAAAAAGATAAGGGTTGAGTCTGTAATGCCTGTGGGATGGTATGGTGTTGGAAAGTCATGAAACTCCCTGTAAAAAAAAGCCCATAACTCCTAACTTGTCAGCATATTTCCTTCGTCCTCCCAAACTGATTAAACTATGGGCTAGAAAGTCCCTTTTGTTCTTCCTGATACAACTGCAACTGGCAGTCAATGTTTTATTAACTAAATAATGCATTAGGACTCTTAATTCACAATTGAAAATCTTCAGAATGAGGTTACCTTTTTTCTTTTTTATTGGAAAATAATTGCAGCAAATTACACACAAGATTTGCCTCAAATTTAAAAAAGAACCAAAAAAAAAAAAAAAAAGAAAAAACAAAACTAAAAAACAACTTCAGAAGTTTGTACTCCTACAGGTCTGTCTTAGAATAGTTTTACCTTGCAATCCTCAGGGCTCATTTAAAACTTTTCCACTACCTTCAGAATGTAAAATTTAAATTGAACTGTGCAAGAGGGGAGAAGAAAATGGAAATTCTGAAGATTGCTTTGACCCCTTGAATCAAAGCATTTTTAAAAAACTATTTTCCATCTGAGATTAATATCTCATCAGTCCATGCATTTCATGTCTCCTTTGCCACA
Source organism: Motacilla alba alba (assembly GCF_015832195.1). Taxonomy (NCBI): domain Eukaryota; kingdom Metazoa; phylum Chordata; class Aves; order Passeriformes; family Motacillidae; genus Motacilla; species Motacilla alba. The sequence goes on along the minus strand of NC_052046.1, from coordinate 35,088,306 downwards.
CTTGGCTCATAAAGACCGTACTCCCTAATTATTTCAAGAAGCTAAGACACACTTGGAGTTTCCCAGATCTCTTTGACCAGCCTGCAGTGTTCAGCAAGATGATGGCTGTCCCTGAAAAATAGTTTATGACATCAGGCCATCCAAGCCCAGGGATGAAAGATTTGCAGTCTCAGAGAGAACTGTCCACCTTCACATTTCAGTAACTACTCAGTTACTCAGCAGTCTGTGTTCCTGTTCATTCACTGGCCTCACAGTTTGTTGCAGAAACAAGGGGTATTGAATTGCAGCAACTCACTTTGATAAGTCTGGGTGGTTTTCGTTTAAACTTGATGACCATAAAGACAAAATAACAGACATAATAAAATGGACTGATATCCAATTACCCAATAACACTGCTGTTTTCATACCTTAGCAATTAAAAAGGAGACCACAAAAAGTGATGTTTTAAATAAGTCAGATTAACACCTATTTAGACACTCAAGTAGGTAGGGAATATTAGAAGATATCAGCAATTTCATTTCGCCGCACTTGAACACTAAATTGTTTTCTACACTGGTGAGTATGACACAGTGGATAAGATCTCTTTACAAAAATAGTTCATTGCAAGGGGATGAGACATAGATGAAATACTGGTAGCTTGCTGAAATGGGCAGAGAGCCACGAAAGCAAGTAGGCACATATTTCTCATGCAGAGAAGTTTTTGCCTTTCAAGAGGCAAAACCTAGCTGTAAGTTTACTGTGGTCCTCCTCCAATGCTCATTTTCACCTTTCCCCAGTTGCTCACCAACTGCTATACATACCACCCCCACATATTTGTTGTGTCAATTTAAAGAGTCTTTAAAGATAATACTGGCTAAAAATACTGCTCAATTTTATTTACACTATCTCAAATAATTCAAATTTCTGCTATGAAAACAGGGAGTATAATTGGTTGTTATTCAGGGAAAACACAATTCTTCTCCATATTGCTTCAGCTTTATACCAGCATGGCACCAATGAAACCAGCAGAACTCCCTTAGCATAAAACTGGCAGTGGAAATATGAATTAACTTTACCCCTTAGACAGCTTCATCGGTATGGAAATTATAATGGCTGCTCTGGCATCTCTCAGAGGACAATGAGGTTGGATTTCTTCTATTGAAGATCTCATTTCCACCTGCAAATCTCTATTCCCCTTAAAGGTTATATAACAACATAACTAGAATCTATTCTTATTTTACCTCATCACTGATGGATAACCAACTTCTGCAGTGCAGTCATGCTTAGTTTTGAAGTTGAGTATTGTACATGTTAAAACCTCTGAATCCACACCAAATAAGTGCTGTTGACTGTCACTCTAGATCTGGATACTCAGTTTTCAGGATAATTAACTATCTAGAATATGGCAAGCATGCAGTCAGGTGCAAAATTTGCACTGAGGATAGTGAATACCACTCAAGCTTCTAAACTGCTTTAGAAAGCTATTGAAGAAGCACTTCGTAGTTTGCACATGCAGTGTATGAGCTGAATAAATGGAATTTCCACAGAAATTCCAAGACCCCTGTTGTACACAGGTTCAGAAGCCTGGGATCATAATACTGTCTTAGGATATTTTAAACTGATCTTTAAAGTTTTCCTAGAACAGATAGTAGGAGACCGCATTGCCTATGGAACCAACTACTGAATGATGTTGCAATTATGAAACTCTGCTTTTTTACTCCAACCTCTTCTAATTCTCACCCACATTTCAGCTGAACAAGATTCTTCTGAAAGCACTCTAATCAATATGAATTACAAACATTACTACCACACACTGTTCTTTATTCTGTCTTTTCATATTGCTGTTATAAAAAGTAGAGATAAAAAATACATTCTGGGGATTATGTCCATAAAATTTTAAAATTTAGGAGCTACCTCTTGCCCTTGTAAAGTTTAAAGGAAGGAAAAAAAAATTTTTTTTTCCTTTGGACTTGTCAAAGACAGGCCAAATACTGATGAAAATTAAGCTGTTATATGAAGGAATACATAATCATGAATCAATACATAATCAACAACTACACTGAGTAAAAAGACTTAAAGGATTTCTTACATTTAAGAATGTTAGAAATTACATCTTCATTAAGTCTTGAAAACCCACAGAATGCTAGGAATATTTTTAAATAAGAAAAACCCAAAAAAACATTTATTCAGATTTTAAATACTATAAAGACAAACAATTCACTACAGAGTACTAATTTATAAAGAACTTTCAGACATACTGTGCACACTGACATGATTCTGGGTTGCTTCACTTTGCTGACAATAATTTCCATGAGAAGGAGCCATAAAAAGAGAAAGAACAGCATGAGTCTTCTAGAGACAAAAACTCCCTTGTTCTTGCATTTTACAGAGCTAGTTCATTTGGGAGCAAAGCATATATTTGTGGATGAGAATGGTAGCAGGGTAATAATCTATAGATATTTATTAATCAGTTATATGATTTTAAAAGAAAAGAGATGAAAATGAACTTTGGAAAGACCAGTCTGACTTTAGAAAGCATTTATTCAAAAACTGGATTTATTTTGTAAACATTACTTCCATGGCCTGATCTAAAAAATTAACTTCCAAAGAAGTCTTGATCTAAATTTGGACATGAGATATCACAAACATATTTTTCCTATTCATTTGAAGCTCACTTTCAGGAAAATACTGTCTACCATTCTTCTGGAGGATACCTTTTTACTTAATTTTACCGTTACCACCTGCAAGCTGTAGAAATTCAGAAGTTCAAGATGCTGATTCTTCTCACATGTAGAAGAATATGTTTGAAAATAAAATCAGTAGGTTTCCCATTTTAAAAGGACAGCTTTTCAAACAGGAATAGAGTGAGTTCCCTACTCCATAATTCATAGCAGTAGCAGACTCCCCTTAGTTTCTGCAAGGGTTGCCTCAGAAAAAAATGCACTTGCCTGGCCAACAACTATTCAGATAAGATGCCTGACTTGCAGCCAAGGAAGATGTCACTTTGGATATCCTGCAAAAACAACAGACAGCCTGGTTAGCAATGCAGCTTATTTGAATAAGCAGAGGTCTCTGTCTCTTAAAGAGGAAAATTCATTCTCTATGGCAACAGCAACTCAGAGCCAAATGTTCTACAGAATTTGCCAAACAGTGAAAACAAAGCAATATATCATAGAAACATGTGATTTTATACTACTTAAAGAAACTATAATCCTTGTTCTTACTAAACATCTTCAAAAGTCCTCTGAAGCTGAATAGAATATTCCTATGGAGTTATTGCTATGGAGTTCTGGACCATCTGAGTAATTTTTTTCAGGAAAAAAACAAAACATCAACAACAACCAAACAAACAAAAAACCTAACAGCAAACCCTTAACTGAAACTCAAAGAGAAAGAATTAGCAAAGAGTAAAAAAATCAGTCACTGTTAAAATCCTCTTCAAAATTCTTTTCGTTTCTAAGCTTTATGAGTACCAATAATAAATGCATCATTAATATCTTACAAAACATGTTAAAATCCAATTACAGATAACACTTCCTTCTTCCATGAAAATTAATTGAAATAAATCCTAGAAGGTGTGGACATTAATGTGGTTTATTTACGATGTTGCTGCATTTTTCTCCTTTACTTTTCCCAGAGATCTTTCTGAGGTTATTCCCTTTTTTTCCTAAATATGTCAAAAGTTTATAGAATTAGCCTTCTGGAAACTTAAAGGCTATTATTTTCCCCCTTCACTGACTACACTTATGTGTGTTTCAAGTGATAAAATGAATACTGATTTTCTCCTCTTTTTTCCTGCGGGACCTGTCAGAATTTTTAAGAGGTGTCTCCAAGGTCTGACTCGAGAGGGCATTGCTAAAATGCTGCCAAACCATCTTTGCAACAAAGTGACAATTCAAGCTTATTTACAGAATTTATTAACAGAAGAGAAACTAACAAACCATTGAAATGTATGATAAAAAAAAAATCAGTCTGTTCTCAACTGCCTGTTTTTCAGTCCTTTCTTTCATAACCATTAGTTTAGTTCTTCTGTCATCACTTATTCTTATATTGCATAAATCATTAATGTATGTAGAAAAAGCAATCTTGAGAGAATGCTCAAGCCTGCAGTTTGTATTGTAAGGAAGTATTAATGAACATAAGCCTATTTTTCCTTTTCTTTTTTCCTCATATTTTCATATTAAGAGCTATTCACTGCTACAGAAAGTGATGGTCTGAAAACTCCAGAAGAAAACTTATTTATAATAAAACTAAAAATTTTCAAATAAGGTTATTTTCAGATTCAATTTCCAGTAGTCTTTATCTAGTTACAGCTAGATTGATAGCAACAGTAGACAGCACGCCAAAATCTTCGCAGAAACCTTACTGATTTCCTGGAGTAACCAAACACTGAGAAGACCATGTGGATTAACTTCTTGTGGGAAATCCTATCCATCAGCCTTGGCATCTAAACTACGGCAAAAGCCAAAAAGCTGCTTGAGGCATAAGAACTAGGGAGGAAATTGAAGTGCAAAGTGCCTATGCCAAAGCTTTAACACTTGCAGCTCTTCTGCCAATTGCCATCCGTCCATGTGGCTACACTCACAGTATAAACAAATGGAGAGTAGTGATATAAATCAATTTAGACAAAGGATATGAGCTAGAAAGGACACCTACATCATTCAGGAAGATAACATTAAAAGAACAGGCTGACCAGCTGGATAAGAGATTGCGTATCACAGACAAATCACTTTTTAAATGACCAAGTTCACTTAAGAGTTGAAACTTGATCCTTGCACATTCTTTCCAACTCAGAATAATCTGTGGTTCTGTGAAGATGAAAAAGAATGGATATAGAAGGAGATAAATTAGACCATCCAAAAACCTTTCATGAAAATGTGTCTTTGTAACACCAGTTGTTGTTAATTCTCATGGAATCAAATAATTTCAAGGCATGCTAGTATTTTCAGTGAAGAAATCATGTCTAGAGGATGTAATCCTACAGAAGTTGCATGCTCCCAAATGCTGTTTGACTGGCTGTAACCACAGACTTCTCTCACAGAAATTCCCAGGTAGGGTTTTCTGCTGAAGTAAGCCTGTGTCCACATGTGCTCCAATGAAAGTCGTGGCACCTCGGGAAAAACTCTGCTTTTCTTGGGTGGAGAGGTTAGAAAGGAATTCTGAACTACTAACTCTGTTTTGATGGTGCATTTGCTAGCAGGGCCTTGAAAGCAGCCACTTAGCTTCTGCGTGTCCACTCTCTCTATCATGTGTGTTTACTTCCCAACTCAGAGACAGGCACCATTTGCTTCATTACCTAGCCAGCAAAATCCTCAAGAAATGACTGTCCTGCTAGTAGTGAAATAAGATCAATGGAAAGAAGTTTTGTTGCTGCTACTGTAGTCTAATAGAAACAGGAATACCTACTAACAAACGCAAACTTCTTTCCTTTCAGAGTAAGGTAGACTGTGAAGTATGGAAACAGGTATTTAGCATGCCCATGTTCTCACAGAGGAAGCCAAATACCACATGCGAGCTGCAGTGGGGCTCTCACAACTGTTGCAAAGCCGTACACAATGCCACTTCTACCGGTATTAAACTAGCTATTCATTCCCAGTAACTGCATATTTAACAGCATATTTATTAGCACTTGGGGAGTACAGAATTCAAACCAGTTTGCTTCTTTCTCTTACTGCCTGGCCTTGTCATGTGTAGTTCTCAGTTGGGCTGCTGCCCAAGGAGTCCTTAGTTAATTGAATATAATTATTCTGCATCCTACTTTCAAATGCTAATGCAGTTTCACCTCTCCTTGTAACACAATACAGATGAGAGCCCCAACTGTTGTCTGGTACATGTAATTCTTTCCTCTTCAATACATTCACCTCCATAATAAAGCAGCCGTTTGCTGGGTGTTGTTGATCTTTAAGTATAATGTACAATGATGATTAAATTAGTAATGAAAGGTAGTTAAAAGTTTTAAAATGCAGCTAGTTCTTCAGTGAAAGATGAATTTTATAAGCATTCAGCACTACTCTTTCTGTCATTACTCATTAATAAATTAACAAGGCAGTCAATTAACATGTTCATCTTCACCTGAGATTGACAAGCCGTAGAAAGCAGGGAGGACACAGAGGATGCTTTTTCACTGAGAGAGAGTCCTCAAATATCAATAAACGTCTGTCAGGGCTAAGAGAGCTCTTAATCAGTTTGGAACATCTAGATGGCCAGTTAGTGTTGCATTGCCTCCAAAGAGGTCTTCTATGTCATTTTAAAAGAGCCAGGGCTTAGAGTTTTGTTTTAGTGCAGATATGTCTGGTACTTTGGTTTTGTTTTGTTACTTTTTTTTTTTTTTAACACACTTTAAAACATGTTTCAACTTAAAAACTTAAAACAATTATTTAAGGGTGCTTTGCAAGATTATGCCACAAGATTCTGCCCCTACATGCAAATTAATGTTCTATGTTCTTTTATATTTATTTTCTTTATTCTGTGCAAGGCATATTGATATTCCAAGAGAAAAATTATTCTAATTTGAAATTTTCAATCAAAATCTCTTTCTTTTTTTTTTTTTTTGTGAAGCAGTTTTTCAACAGTGTTTATGTAGATCCTTCAAAGGTTTCTTTTAAAGAACAGTTCTTTCACAATACATTTGAAAATGGAAAAGCAAGTTCTCAAGACTGTTACTCTAAGGATGATCTTCAGAAAGCTGAAATAAAATTTTGATAAAGCATGTGATTTTGAAAAAGAAAATGAGTGCATTATTATTCAGAGCCAAAAAAAAAATTGAATTGAAATATTCTGATCGTTTCTGCCAATAAAAAAATCCTTGTGACAGTATGTGCTGTGAACAATACTGGGGAAGATATTTTCTTAAAAATGTGTGTGCAGGCAATTCCTGACAATGGAAATTGAAGAGCTCTTGTCAAATGTACTCAATTCAAGATTTTGGGGAATACCTGCTAAAGGCTTCTGCCAACTTAGAAATGTCTAAATGCATTAAAGCCACTTTTATTCCTCTTTCATAGTCATTTTAACATCTAGCCTCCTTGTAGATGTTATTGTAAATATGAAAATGTTTCAACACTGTATCAATATGTCTCAGATAATATGTTTAATTTTAACAGAGAATACTGTTGTACCATGGCCTGCTGTCTTAACTGTTTCACTACTTGGTTTAGAAAAACGTTGGCATATTCTGCCAATGGCCTTGCAAATGATGCAAGCCCAGGACAGCATGCTTGACCTCTTCATGTCAGCCAGGGTTTTTAATCATCCAATCTTCCACTCCAAAAATTTTACCTGAGAGTGAAGTTCTCCTATCATTTTGGTTTTCCAGCAGATAGCAGATTGTTTCAGTTGGGTAAAAGTACGGCAGAAGGAGTCAAGGTGTTAATCTGAGGAAGGACAGACAAAATCATTCTTACAGGATAATTCCAGATACAACAGTTTAGTGAAATTACAGTAGTACTTCTGGGTTAATATTCAGACCTTGCACTTCACACTAAAATAAAAAGAAGTAGCAAGGCTCATTTTTGTTTTGAGAATCTCCAGTTACAGGCCATAAATTCAATTCCCACCACCAATTTTACCTTATGTGTCTTGTAAGTCTCTTTGATAAGGGCTGAAAAATATGTTTCTGGCACATCTGTACGTAGATTCTGTGATGAAATAGGAGAAAAAGCTGAGGCTTCTATGTAAATAATCATCAGGCACTTAAAAACATTCATAATGTCAGTGAGAGAAGACTAGTTCATAATCTTCTGACTTCTAGTTATTTTTTTGACCACTTCCCCTTCTGGACACCACTACATATCTGTGGTGTAATTAAAGTCTGCTATTTATTACTCCACAGACATGTAGCCTGCCTTCTAGCCTTTCCTCTACAGTGGACACCAATCAAAATCAGAAGATACTTAAAATAATCTGTACCTCTTACAGCCAAGAGGTCTTCTCCTTTTTCACTTGATCATTACACCTAAGTGCTAATTTCTTTTTATTTGGATTAAGATGGTATTTAGTGTCTGTCTCCAAACCCCTCAGCCTGATAAGGAAATATGCTGGATGGTTTCAAAGTCATACTGACTAGACAGAATTGCAGGACACTGGAAACTCAAATCCTTTTTTCTTTATTTGAAAGATAAAAGTTTTCCTTGCATTTTTGTGTTTGCAAAGCACATACAGAAATGTGTGATGGCAGAAATTCAATCCACACCAAAATTAACACTGTTTTCTTGAACAGTTTCTGCTCATTTGTGAGAAAAAGAGATATGGCTTAAACACTATTGACTTGTTTAGTCCTGCTGTCTTCTTCTTTTGCAATTGCCTTTTCTAAATGGTGTACTGGCCAAGTAGGGGATTCTTGAGACCATTAATCATGGATTTTTCATGCCCAGAATAAGTTCTGTTTGCTAACACATTTATAAAACCAGCACCTGTTTATGTCTAAGGAATGCTATCTCACTGAGATCTGCCATTTTGGAGTTCCTTTCCCAATCTCATAAACAGTTCTTTGAATATTTCATTAATTGGAACATGTTGCAAACTGGGGGAAGCAGACAGAAATACTTACAATTGCTCCTGTTTCCCTGCATCCCATTTTGTTTTGATGTGGATGCTCTTTTCAGTTTTGTGATTTTTTAAATTATTTTAGAAGATTTTTTAGTTTTTCTTTCCCCTGTAATTTCTTATGATTGAGTCAAAATTATAGGGAATACTGAGGAGAAAAATTGGACTGTAATAGCAGTAAGAGCTTATTACTGATTACTGCCTACCAGAAACTGCTATTTAAAAAAAAAAGCTGCTGTTGCACTGCATGTGTGGAAAACAGGACACAAAGAAATATTTTAGATACAAAATTATTCACTTCCTAACTAATACAAATAATTAAAATAATCAGCCACCAATGCTTATGGGATGACAACACACATATTTGTTATTAACTTCAGTAATAACATGAGTTCTTAACATGACCCTAAATTGAAAGCACAGACATGATATTGTAATTCCTGACCATTTCCTTAGATGGAATTAGATGGTTTGCCACGAAGAACTGCATTGCAGTGTCAGCACTCTGTCAGGTGATGCAAACTCTAGGGATGCCATGTATAGATATGAATCAATTTTGCAACAAAATTTGAACTATTGCTTGAACAGCCAGTTTACACTAAGAGTAAGTAAATTCTGATGCAGATGATGAGGATCTTTCTAGTCTCTTTGCAGCATTCTTTAACAAAGTTTACAACAGAAATTAAGTTTAAACAGTACCCCATGAACTAAAGCTCCTGTTGCCTTGTCTCATATTTCTTTCAGTGTCATTAACTTGGTCTGGTCACTATTATCCAGACAACTGTGCATGCAAATATTAAAAGTATCTCCTTAATAGCACACCATCTTGACTTAAGTGGTGCATTAATATGGAGCTTGGTGGCCATTTGGTGAAAGAGGCTTTAAATTAAAGTACTGCTGATGTCTGAACTGGTAATGAAAGAGGGAGAAAGCAGCTTAAGTTTCAACATTGCAAAACACATTGCATGTGCAGCTCTTCAGCTGCTTATGCAATTACCCTGTTAAGAAACCACCTTCTACTGTTCTAATGCTGCTCTGCATCATGACCACTACTGTTCTTCTGTCCCTGGAAAGAGACTGCTGTTGTGGTGTAATGTCTTGGTTTACCCCGGCTGCTTTGAAGAAATTATTCAGAGATATTACTTTATGCAATTTATAAATTACATTTACACTCACAATTACAACAAGCCTCAGTTCATAAACATTGTAGAGTTTGTCTGGTGTTTGTACCACCTTTATCAAGTGCAGAGTGAAAAGCGGAAAACTTCATATTGCACGTCTTGCTTTGAATGTTTATGATTGCATTCATGTTTAAACAAATGTAGGCCTGGAGAGGACATTTAAATCCACTATCTGCTTCAAGACAGGAACAAGCATGCAGTAAACCCTACCTTCTGTGCTATTCTGGAAAAAAATTTAGCAGTATAGATTCTATAACTTTCCTAAGTGGTAGATTCCATTGCTTCACTATGCTGTTTCTAAGATGTATCCAATACCTAACCTCAGCCTACTAATTTTAAGGCTGTTTTGTCCTATCCTAATAGAGTGCTTTCCCATTCTAACTTAGACAAGCTGAAATTTTTCAGCTTCCTTGGTTTTGCTGTCCTCCTGTAGATGCAGGCTGACCCACTTGTTCTTGAAATGCGTATTGCATTCAAGATGCCACTTCAGCAGCAAAGAGTAGAACAGCTCATACTTGGAACTGCAAAGTAAACTCTGATCACTGTATTGCTTGGAGCATGCCCAAGACAGAGGAAATTTCTAGAATATTACACACAAAAAATCACTAAAGGTCTCTACTGTGTTTCTGCTAACAATACCTTTTTTTTTTCCCAAGGAACTAAAAACTGGGAAAATTTAGGAGTAAAAAAATATATATTTTGTATACAAGACCAAATCCTTTCCAAACAGAAAGCTCCAGTGTCCAGCACAGGAAGATTCAAGTACTAGGTTTTAACATTTCCAAATTCCCCTCTCTGAAGGGTCTATTTTGATTGCCATTCTCTCATGTCAAATTTCTCCTCAGGTAGCCAACTTGTAGCGGAGACCTGACCAGAAAATATCAATCCAAAACATGAGGTCTTCTAGACCTGATAAAATTCAAAACAGACAATGGGAAAACATTCAATAATTTTGCCACAAACCATTCAAAATCAGATTTGCTTACATTTAAAAAAATCTTTTTTTTTCTCCTGATAGGTATGCAGAAAAAGAAAGAAATCTGTCAAGCAAATCAACAAGGAGACATAGAAAAAATAAGACAGAATATATCGTAGCTTTAATTAAAGACTTTCCTCTGAATTTCTATGAGACAGTGGAAGTCTGAGCCAGCAATTTATTTTGGATAATTAAATCTGTTTCCTTCCTTCACATTTCATTATAGAAAAGAATATTTATACCATCTTTTTCAGAAAATTTAATGCATTTGGAAATAGTTGAATAAATGTCTCTCAGTAATAATAGACTAGAAGTCTAAATCTGTGGCTGAAAATGTATTGAAGGATGAAGAGATTAAGCAGACAAGAAAACAGATTACTGGCATACTGAAATGCCAGTAAAACTGGGCAGCAAAACTGAGCTGAGGTAGTCAAGAATGTGTTTATTTTGATCAGGTAGAGTTTTCCTAATCAGGACACAGGTAATTTCAATAGAGCACTTGAAGCAAAACCAGAGAGACACTAGTATTAAGACTCCTAAGAATTTATATTGACAGCTCTGGGTAATGACTCATGCATGGTGAACTAATAAAAGCATTACTACGTGTGGTTTAAGATTTCAAGTCTGTATTTGCTACTTATTTTTACAACAAATAGCACTCACAGAATGACAGTACAGAGCACTACTATCTTACCCAAAGTGAGTGTTTTTACATTTAAACAGTAAATGTTTGATGCTTAGCAATAAGTGTCCTTATCTTCCTGCCATCTGCCACTATTTGTTTTTTTAAAAATGAACCCATAAATTTTCATCTATTAAATATCTATGGTCAAAAATCAAAAATTATTCAAAGCTGGTCTGGAATTTTTCTATTTCTTGAAACTATTGCTCAAATTAAACATACAGTGACTTTGCACACTGTGGGGGTGAGTGTGGAGGAGGTTAGGAATGAAAACTTGGAAGTAAGTTCTTCTTCCAGTGATCATTGTTTGTGTAATGGAGATCAGATTCACCAGCTTCATAGGGAATTTACTGCAGAACAGTGGTGGAGCTTGTAGCATTTCATCCAGCTAACATACTCTTCTTCCAATGACAGTTCCTACAGTGCCTTGGCATCTGCAAACATCTCTGTTTTTTCAGGGAAGAAGCTGATTGAGGCAGTGTGTTACTGGAGCAAGAAAGAAATACAGCATAAAAAAAACAGGCAACAGGTTCTAGCTTCTGGAGACAGGAAAAGATATTGCTGGCAAAGATGGAGAAACTTCATCACTTTAGGAAATAAGATACTGCTCTTAAGAGCATCAAACAATGACACAGCAGATTTGCCATTCTTTAGCTGCTGGAGGGTGACAACAGGCAGTAAAATTCTAGCGTCAGCTGAAGGGTCCCCAAAACACATGTTTACAATTTTTATAAATAATCTAATATGGGGTATTTGTATGAGTGTGTGTTGAGGGGGAGGAGTCCTTCCAAATCCCTCAAACTATATGGAAGCTCTAAGACTGCTTTAAAAATCTTTAGGCTTAAAACTTAACTTGGTTGTGAAATACAAAGAAGGAAAAAGCTGGGTTGTTAGTTCCCAGCTATGAATCTCACCACTCATCAAGAAACCCTGTGGAGTCACAGCAGCCAGTCAGACCATCCTTCTGAGCAGGACCTCTGCAGTAAAACCTTTCTTTAACATTGCTGTAGCAGGTACACCTATCACTCAATAACTCTTCCCAGACACTCTATTTCATAGTAGAAAGTATGATGTCAAGTTGAGAACAAGTTAAAAGTTTTAGTATCAAAAGGGGATGTGCACAAGAATGATATAGTAGTCACTTTTTTTGTTTCCACCTTCTATTGACCTTATTTTTCAGATCATGAAAGAATATGGACATTCTGGATTTCTTTATTGATTTTTCTATTGTCAAAGCCACAAAATACCAACCAGAACTTTACATCAGTGGGAAAGGCACATGATTTTCTTCTGTTTCAGAGGAATATAGGTCAGCAATGTTAGGAAAACCATTTTGTTTTGGCTGTGATTCATTGGGAGCAAATCAATGGAAATGATTTTGTAGTTGTGGTCAGTTTCGATCAACTTCATTCTGCAGCTGACACTGTAGATAGAAAAGATTTTTGGTCCTGGAGTCCCATAAACTGAGTGAAGAACTTAACAAGGATTTGTTTCTTTCCTGCCACAGGCTTAACAGTTAATTTTTTTCTGGGCATCTTAAGTGTTTGGCTACAGTTCAGCAACAAGATTAAAAAATCAAAGGTTATAAAATAGTCTAAATGAAGGTGTTAAATGTATAGGAGGACAAATTCAAAGCAAATGCTCATGCCTTTATTTAATAGGAGGCTCAAGCCTTATTTTTAGAAGTCCACTATGTGGTAGATTTAATGTGAACACTATTATAAACAAGCCCACATTATCCAATGTGACTGTAGAATTCTCTGTTCATGATTTGGATGTATTCAGTTTGGGAAGATACAACAATGGATGTATGGTTGATGTTAAATGAAATTAAATACTTGAGCACGTCACGATTCAGATGTTTTTATTAACTCAATCTCTGTGTAATAAAGCCTATGATCCTCTCCCCTTTCTCACTTACTTTTTCTTTACACTTGCATACAGCCAATAAAATAACTTATTTAGCAGGGAGAAGGCACAAAAGACACCCTCCCTGAAAATCACATGTCAGAAAATACATATTCTTTTCCTCCTAATTCTTGTTTACAAGAAACATAACACTGCAAGAATTTATGTCAGTGAAAAAAAAAACAATCATTAAAGCAGAGAAATATTAAGGTTGTGTCTCATAAGCTTTTTTCAGTGGTGCTGTTTCCTGGAGTTTAGTTATGTAGAGAGCATTGGCTGAGGTTAGAGAATAGCAAGTTTTTGTACCAAAACTAACTAAGGGGGAAAACTGTATAGCTCATTGCAAAATGTTTGAAAACACTTCAACCATGTACTATCCCATAAGACAGCTTACTCTAAAACTTAACTAAGTCAGGAAACTTTTGACACTATAGCTTTGTGTTTGGGAAAGAACTCAAAAAAATCTATGAAGGTTAAATTTTTCATCATTTGACACCACTAAATTGTCTAGAAAATTGTGTAAAAATGGATTTATTGAATCCATGACTAATGCTGTGATGGACTTGTCTGGAATGATATAATATTTTACCAACATCAGCCAGTCTGGAGAAAAATTATGTTCAGTCTTTTGAGAAATTTGTCATATTCTGACCCTTTCTTTCACTCATTAGCTATTTCAATTCTTTTGACAAGATCACAGGAAGAATTATTTTGTAATTTTATTTGTATATTATTTCAGACGTTCCCTTTCAGGTAAGGACTTCATTGCTGTTTTAAAGTTTTTCTAAACAGAAACAAAAAATTATAAATCCCACAGGACAAAGGAAACCAAATTATCCTGTGTCTTATTTTACCCAGATCCAGGACTACAGCTCTAGGCTTTTATTATTAATACATTTCTAAAGGCAGATGCTATTTTTAATTTTTTACCTTTTTTACAAAATAAATACCACATAAATGCATAAAGACAGAATTTGTATTTCTATATTGTTTTATAGTTAAAGAAAAACTCCTTTAGGCTGCTGGGCAAGCAATATATTTTCCTACACTTAGACTGACTGAGATAAAAGGTTGATATCTACTTGCAAATATTAAAATCATTGTGTCTGTCAATGACATGCTAGTCAGAACAGCAAAATAGGCTGAGGTCTAGAAAAAATTTTTTTAATCTACTAAGAAGACAGTGCTTTATTTAAACTCAATTATACTAGAAGCATTGTTTATTAAAACGCTTTTAGTCTAGAATGTATAGCTACATTAAGAGTATTCCAATGGGCAATAAAAATGTATGTAATCAGTCTGGAATGAAGATACTAGGAAGAAATTCTTAACTGTGAGGTTGATCAGGGCCTGGCAGAGGTTGCCTAGAGAAGCTGTCGATGCTCCATTCCTGGAAATGTCCAAGGCCAGGCTGGATGGGGCTCTGAGTAACCCGATTCAGTGGAAGGTATCCCTGCCATGGTATGAGGGTGGGAAATAGAACTTTTAGGTTCCCCCCAACCCTAAAAATTCTAAGCTATTTTGTGCCTATGTTAGTTCTCTCCCACCTATCTGTCTTACCTACACCATATATCTTCTTTTTTCTCTTCTTGTTCTTGTTCATTTAGGACGCCCTCTTAGGAAATTGCTATTGGTGAAAGGATAAATGAAAGAAAATGGCTTCTAACACCTACTGTAATACACAGCCAGTATTGTGTTTTTTTATAAAACTATTTTCAGTAATAAATAAAAAAAAATCTACAAATTTCACTATTACTCTTGCCTTATACATTCCTTATATATGTTTTTTCAATGAGCCATGACTGTAGCAACACCTCAGAACAAACAAAAGTTTCAGAAGCTTGTGAATGACAGTGAAACACTGATTTTCTGACTGAAGACTACACAATTTGCTATATGCTGTCTTATGGATTAGTGAAATGGTGCTGAAATGTGAAAATGTCTCCACAAAGTGATTGTTCTCTGCTTGTAAAGTGTCAACATTCAAAGCCTGATTTAAAACTATTTCTTTAATTTGATCACTTCTTTTTCTATCTAAATGGGGCATAATTTAAAACCTAACTGTTGAGCATCAGCTGAAAAAGAAAAAAGCATTCATGCTTAGCTAGCTCATCAATATGTTAGACAGTCTGAAGTACCTGCAATAAGGCTGTGATTCCAAAGGAAATGTGCTCCTAGGAGCAGCAGGACAGGGTGGGACCTTCCTAAAAGTCATAAAGAACTATTTCCACCATAATACCTTTTCCTAAATTGAAAGGCTTAAAGATCACCTCTACGGTAGTTATCTCACTTTCCTGCTTCTTTTAGAAAGCCCAAAAGCTTTGATCTGATCTAGTTTCTACTTCATCTGTAGCAAGGCATATATAGAAATCAGACTATACAGAAATCAGACTTCTTCTCTGCCTTAATGTAAAAGAATGCAAACTTCATGCTTTTTGAGGTGTTCCACAGATCATCTGCATATACCTGATGCATTTATTTCAGTCTTAGCCAAGAAATGTCTCTGAGATTCCCAGTGAAGTTTATCACCATGGTCTTGTGCAAGAAAGTTTGTGTTGTCTTTTTCTGTTGAAAGCTATTTACCTAACACTTTACATTTATTTTTCTCAGAGTAAAGTCAAACCACAGTTATTCCATTATGATTGAATTCACTGAGGTCAGCACATTTTCGTTTGCTTTCAATGAATAAAACTCAACTGTACGCTTACTATTGACACCTGATTACAGGCAATTTTGGATTTTGGATAATTGTGTTTCAAGTCCACATTCCGCCATTCCAGTTGTTAAGCAGATTCAATCTTAAACGTCTTAAATATTTTTCATATTTTGAACCCTCAAAGGCTGTCAAGAGCCTTCTGTCATGCAAAGTCCACATCCAGTGCAAATGGGAGCTCCCCTGGCTTACAGACCCTGGGCCTGCATTCTCCTAGTCCAGACCCTATTGAATAATGGATAACCTTGGAAAGACTAAAGAATGGATATCCTTGGAAAGACTAAAGAGACCAATGAGTAAGTCTATGAGTGACCCCAGATTACGGGTCAAACCTCTCCTGGCACATCTCAGATCATACATATAGCTGCAGTGACAAATACTAATGCAATGAAGTCAAATAAGCTCATCCTGTGGTCCCCATCTCTCACTTTGAGGCGGCCTCACAGATCAGACAGCTTAGGTACAAGTGCTAAGGATCACATTTGCAGTACACAAAATGAACTGTTCATAACCATGCTGTGGAGGTGTCTGCTGCAAGGCAAAATAATCTGAGAAAAGATAATTTGATGTCACTTGTATCTAGAGCCAGAGAGTGGAAACTAAATACTGCCACCTCATGACATGACAGGGGAACCATCAAGATGGGAGTTATGGTGACGAGTCCCCCAAGGGGCAGACAACACCTATCCCCACTCTGCCACTGAGGTTACTATGGGTCTCCAGTGCTCAAGGCTTCCAACATGCCAAAGACAGCTTTTCCTATCCATCGCAGCTGGCTATGAAGGTGCCTCCCAGTCTGCTTTCAGATACAGGATGAACAATGCACCCATTGCCTCCAAGGAGGTCCTACCTGAAGGTTATTCTCCTAATTAACCTTGATAAGCCCAGACTGAATTACAGAATCACAGAACACACTGAGTTGGCAGGAATCCACACGGATTATCAAAGCCCCACTCCTAGCCCTGCACAGCCCCTTCCCCAGAGTCAAACAATTTGCCTGAGAACATTGTCCAAAAATCTCTTGAACTCTGTCAGGCTAGTGCTGTGACAGCTTCCCTGGGGAGCCTTTTCCAGTGCCCAAACAACCTCTGGGTGAAGAACCTTTTCTAATATTGAACCTAAACCTCCCCTGATACAACTTCAGGTCGTTCCCTCTAGTCCTGTCACTGGTCACCATTGAGAAGAGATCAGTGTCTGCCCCTCCTTTTCCCCTCACAAGGAAGTTGTAGCTGCAGTGAGGTCTCCCCTCAGTCTCCTCCAGGCTGAACAGACCAAGGGACCTCAGCCATCCACACACAGCTTCACCTCAAGGCCCTTCACCATCCTCGTGGCCTCCTTTGGCCCTCCTCTGGACACTCTCTAACAACTCAATGTCCTTTTTATATTGTGGCACCCAAAACTGCCCCCAGCACTTGAGGAGAGGCCTCCCTGATGCAGAGCAGAGCAGGACAATCCCCTCCCTTGCCCTGCTGGTGATGCTGTGCCTGATGCACCCCACAACACAGGGGCCCCCCTGGCTGCCAGGGCACTGCTGGCTCGTGTTCAGCTTGCCATTGACCAGGACCCCCAGGGCCCCTTCTAGAACACTGCTCTTCAGCCTCTCCTTTCCCAGTCTGTCTGTACATCCAGGGTTGCCCCATCCCAGGTGCAGAGCCCAGCACTTGCCCTTGTTGAATTTCATACAGTTGGTGCCTGCCCAGTCCTCTCATTTGTCAAGGCCTCTCTGCAGGACCTTCCTGCCTTTGAGGGAGTCAACTGCTCCTCCCAGTTTTGTATCATCTGTGACCTTACTGAGTAACCCTTCCAGTCCTGTGTCCAAGCCATTTATGAAGATGAAGAGGACAGAGCTGAGCATGGAGCCCGGAGGAACTCCCCAGTGACAGGTCACCAGTCTGATGTCACCCCATTCACTGTAACCCCTTGTGCCTGACCTGTGAGCCAGCTGCTCATCTGTTGCATGCTGTGTTTATCCAGCTGAACACTGGATATCTTAGTCAGAAGGATACTCTGAGAGAGATAAAAAGTATCAAAAGCTCTGATGAAATCCAAAAAGACTACCTCCACTGGCTTCCCTTTGTCATCTGGGTGGGTTATCTTGTCATAAAAGGGAATCAGGTTTGAAAAGTAGGACTTTCCTGCCATTGGCTGTGACCAATAAGGTGGCATCTGCTTCCTTTGTACTCCTATTTACAAGGGGAAAAACTGCTTTTACATACTTCTGGTGCAGTCTTATCCTCCCCTTCACAAAGCAGGCAATGACTTGCAGTAATAAGCACTCGTAAGCAGCCTGCAGGACACTGGCCAGGCTGGCACACTGATAGTTTCCTCTGGATGTGGGTTTGTGCATTTTTGTGAATTAAGAAAGGATGGTATAAGCAAGAAAAACAACTCATCTGGTTTATACAATCCGTAATTAAATCAAGTGATTTTAGGATATCCCACCTATAGGTGATATGGCAGGAAAAAGGGTATAGTTAGGACATGGAAAACATGTGACTGAACCAAATTTGCAGTCCGGGTTTTGAATATTGCCATTATTCTGTGTGTGTGTATGCATGACATAAATACCAGATTAAATCCATCTGTAGCACAAACTGGTCTATGTCAGAAAGTTAATCATAGGAGGGTCAAGTCTGCAGTAAGCACAAACCATTTTGCAAAGTCTTAAAAGATTATATTTGTTTAGTGGCAAGTCAGTGGTGACATATCAGGTGCTAATGCTGGTCCTGCTGGTTTCCTATGGACTGAAGTTATAATGGAATTATCAGCTCACTTGCACTTTGCGTATCCCTGAGTGTTTTAGGTTCCCTGTGACAATTCAAACAAATGGGCTTGTATATTTCCATCCTATAACTGCAGTCCTTTCTGAAATTAGGGAAATAAATGTAAAATGTTTTTTTAAAAATTATATATAAAAACTATTAAATATGTATATGCTTTCTATAAGAAAGAAGCACTTAAGGATGAACATAAATCTACTGTTGATATATTTTTCTAACCTAAAAATTAGATACAGATTTCTGAATTGACATTTACTGTCATAATATGTCTACAAAATTGGATGTTTCAGATGCTCCCTGTATTAGTCAGTAAAAAAAAAAAAGTCCTAAACTGTACTAAACCATACAGAATTCCATCAGATCGTTCGAAAATAATCTGTGTCAGTTGCAGGATAATGAAGGTGTGCAAGAAGGACCCCAACCAGGCACTTGTTGTCTGCAAACCTTTGAAAAAAAGCAAGACACCAAAGGTTTTATTCCATCAAATATTTAATCCAAGTCTTAGCCTCACATAGAGATATTTACATATATAATATCTGCAAACATAATCCCTATATCTACAACTAAGGAAAACAATGTACTGTATCATAAATGTTACGTAAAGGGAATCGTTCCGCAGAAGTTGACCTTCTGTGGAGAACATTGTTTGAGATTCTTTCTGTAACCCATATTAAGCAATTTGAAAGTCAATCAGTCTTTGTCCATTGCATATCATAGAATCACATAGAATCATAGAACGGTTGCAGTTAGAAGGGACCTTAAAAATTACTACACTCCAACTGCCTTGTCATGGGCAGGGACAACTCCTGCTAGAACCAGGTTGCTCTGAGACCTGTCCATCCTGGCCTAGAACATTTCCAGAGATGGGGCATCCACAGCTTCTCTGGGCAACTTATCCCCATGCCTCACCAGGTTCACAGTCAAGAATTTCTTCCTAATATCTAATCTAAGTCTATCCTCTTTCAGTTTAAATCCATTCCCCCTTGTCTTGTCACTGCATGTCTTTGCAAAAAGTCCCTCAAGCTTTGACATCCACTGCAGGAGATCATGCAAAAATGCTCAAAACCCTGAGGCTGAGTATTTGTGCAGCATGTCCTGTGTCTTAGGATGTGACTGGGCCCTTGAGTGTGGCAGGAGGTAGCATGGAATATGAGTTCTCAGTCAGTAGCTATGCCGTGACTGAAATTATATGAGAAAGTAATCTGAGAGATATACAATATCCAAAAATGATGATGCAAGGTAATGGATGCTCTGGGTCTCTTGTGACCCCCTGTGAAGCAGAAAACCTGGATACAAAGAGAAGCACTATACCAACACAACAATTTTCATGAAAAGCATCAACATTTGAAAATTACAGCAACCATATTGCTCTAATGACTGCACCAAACTCAACTGCTACCCCATAATACAGTTTCTTGATAATTTTGAGATGTTTAGTATTATACTGCTCAACTTTATGCTTGATATGATGGGGAAATATATAAATTAAATTCTTCCCAACTTCTTAAAAAAAGTGCTGTCTATTCTTTCAATTAATCCCCTTGATCCTTTTGAAATAATTTATGAGTTTTATTGCCCTATTTTTTGAGTGCTCTTCTGATTCATATGAAAGCCCTGGAGGATAGAACACCAGCCATAGCTCTCCTGAAGATAATACAAAATAGTGCATAGGTCAACAGAAATTCCTAACCATCTATCTAAAACAATTCTGTAGAGAAGTGTTAATGGGTCCCATGGTGTGAGTTATTCAGATATATACATTTTATTTCTTTGTACTTTGCTTGAATTAATTTTATAGCCCAAACCTATATCTCTTACAAGAAATTCCCCTTACTCATTAAGTCTGTATTTCACACAAATTAAAAAGCAGTGAAGTAATTTGAAATGGGAGTTTTCTAAAATAAGATCTTTTTTAAAAAGAAAAAGAAGGAAACAAACCAGAATCTGAGTCTAAATATTTCAGCAGAACAAGTGTTTCTTCCCAAGACCTATTTAGTCAAGTCTACTGCAAAGCTGAATAACATTTTAAATGGCATATGCTAACATCAGGGATTTCTCATTCCTTCTTTACACTTGGCAGAATTTGAAGGATTTTAAGAGTACCGTTTACAACTGTTATTTTTCCCAATTAGAATCAACTAACAATAACAGCAACAAAACAAAATTGGCAAAATAATTTACTTAAAATTTCTCAATAAAGAATATGTCAATGGACATTACAGTTTTTGCTGCACAATTCATGGTCATGTAAAAACACAAATTGGCCAGGCCACTTAACAACAGATGTCTCACCTGTTCCTAAGTGAACTTCAAAATATTAAATAGTGTGTGTGTACCAACAGAAGAGTGATAGAATTTAAAAGGAATTTGGCAAACCCCATCTTTAAATCTTTTATTTCTGTCAATACTGATGTCTTAGTGGATTTACTAGGGGGGAGAAAAGAAAGCTTAATTTTTGATAGTTTTTTACGTACTCGGTTAACAAATAACTCTGCACAACAGGAGGCACAAAGTTAGCCTCCTGTATCTACTCACTGAAATGTGAAAAATGTGATCATAGGAAGAGAAATAGCATTTCTATGGCACAGAAATACTATTTCAGTCTTATTAGTTTTGAGTCTTTAAAATGCAATATCTCTGATTTCAGATATGAATGAACCTTTAACTTCAAAGTTGCCTAAAAATCATCCTGACAGAGCATTTAATTTATGAGACAGTTTTACTTCTGTAGTTTCTGGACACCACCTATTTTTTTCTTCCATGGTTGTTTACAGTCAGTTAAATTGGACCATTGACATGCAGTGACAAGTTTTGAATTGTCTGGGGTGGTTCTCCTATGAGTAGCAAAAGAGCAGCAAAGTCAAGGAGCTTTTACCTACACGGTGGCAGTGCCACTAACAGTACAGAGAACAGTACACAAGTACTTCTGTCACTCTCGCTCCAATAACTGTGCCTTTGAAGAAACACTGTAATGTTACAGAGGCTTCAACTGGCAAAATATGTGTGCTCCTCTGGTATTGTAAAGCACATGTATGCATTCGCAAAATCAGAGTATTTGCTGCATTCTAATGTGCAAAGTTATAATGTAATTAGTTACTGTGTTCTATAAAATACTGATGTAACTATTACGTGTATTTTCATAATGCCTGAGTGCTCCAATCGGTGTCAGTGGTGACCAGTACTAATGGTTAGACAGAAATTTTTAATTCAGGCCAGTCCTTTCCCAGACTTGCCTTATGTATTATCAATGTAGATTATTATAAAGGTAGATTATTATCAATATAGATAGGTAAGCCAAGAGCAGAATTAAGATTTAGGTCACCTCTGCACTTTTCAGTATTCACTTCATTTTTATTTTGAATCTCACATTTAGATTTAAAGGTTTGCAAGGCTTAGTCTGTCTTGTGCTTTGCTTCAGATGTACAGCTCATTTAATACACTTCTGCTAATGTTATTTGATTTCTCTATTACTTTTGACTTTAGATAAGTCACCTACTTTTTCTTCTCTTTTTCCACCAAGACTTAGAACATTTTCTTCCCACTTGACTCTCCCTTTGGCTGTTTGGTCTTGTGCAGAATCCTGGCTTTCAAAGCTGTGAACTGAGTTTCTCATTTGATTCAGTGATGTGCTCACTGGACCTTTATTAACTAAACAGAGTTTAACAGTGTTGCTCTAATAGTAGTGTTCTTTCTTCTTTTTTTTTTTTCTTTCTTTGCATATGTAAAGTTTTCCTTACAAAGCATCAACATCCAAATGTTCACTCTAATGGTGAATGCCCTTGTGATTTGGTTTCTGTTTACAGCTTGCTCTTTGAATCAGGTGATTAAAGAATAATCTGAAATTCTTCCTATTTTTACTCTTAGAATTCTAAAATCACAACAAAACCCAGCCAGCACGTAGTGGAATATATCTCTATATATTTTGAAATCCTGGGGTTGTTTTTCAGGCTATACACCTTTAAAAAAGCTGGGTGAGTAATGCTGAGTCTAAGGTAATGTGGACAACATGATGCCTTTAGTACAGCAACTAATACAGAACATGGGAAATAGTACAGTGGGAGGATTTCTGCCACATAATCCAAAAACATCTGCAAACTTCCTTACTTCTTCTCAGGAGAAAGAAAGTCCAATAGATCCAGGTGGAACTTCCTATCCCCATATGAGATAAGCCTTTAATTTCATGACCAAGATATCTCACAGAGCCTTCCTCAGTCAGTGTATATTCTTGTCTTTTTATCTTGAGAACCTTTGATGTATAGTCTGAAAACTGCACTGCAGTTCTTTTATTTCACAGTGACTTTCTAATAATGCTGCTTCTTAACAGTGTTTTTCCAAGCCCTGCATAAATGAACTTGCTTGTCACAAAAGCTGGTTCTTCCCTCATCTTTCTTTTTATACCTGAGCTTTGAACCTGGCAGCACATCTTCAGCACCTTCAGCAGTTGTACCACCTGCCATCCAGAAGCACCAGTTGTTCAGTGAATCTCAGACATATTGTGCTGAAGATTGGCTTCTTTATTCTTCTGCCAAGGATGACTGTCACTGTTCTCAATAGATCTGATTGTGGATGAATGGAGGTTTGAGAAACCTGAGTGGTGGCTCAGCTGGAATGAACCGAATTCCCAGCAATAGAAGCAGAGGGGCAAGAGCAGGAAAGCAGGTAGTTTTCAAGCACACATTCCAGCCTCTTAGTCTGCAGTTCAGATTCATGGGGATGTAAGGAGAGTCCAATTAAGCCATTATTAGTCCAATATATAAGTCAAATTAAGCCTCCAGCTCAAACTGGATGGAAAAAATGGATTTCCTTACAGAGGTAATATAGATGGAGGCAGAACCAGTTGTTACCCACCTCTGAGCTGTACGATAAATATTCAGGAACAACAGGAGACCTTTCCTGCATCTAAAAATTCTCATTTATATATTTCCCTTTGTAACTGTAGTAGGAGGCTCTTTGTGACTTGTTTACAAAAGAAAGAAAGGCTTTTACAATCACTAGGCTGCTTGGTTGTATTTTTCCACCTACTTGAAATAATGGCTCAACTGCTGGCTGTTCAGCAGCAAACTGTGAGAACTTTATAGCAGTTACATGGGATCATTTAGAAACAGGAGAGTTGTCAAGTTAATCAGCTTGAACTCCATCTTGATTTTAAACCAAAAGTTGCTACAGCACAAAAATACTTGGGATGAGCATTCCTTTTTCAGTAATGTCTCTCCTCTGAGGTTTCTCATACAACATAGATCAGGCTCTCCCTACACACAGATGGGAATCAGTGTAGACAAGGCAGTTCATGGCACAGCCAGGACATATACTTGACATGTAGAGTAATGGACTGTTCTGCCAGGAGCAGTTGCAGTACTCATGAATGAGATATGTGTTATTATGATTGTTTTTCCAGCTCTGTGGATGTAGAATAGATAGATTTATTAACAAACATGTCACCCCAAGATGAGATACCAGGGATACTGACTCAACAGTATGATCTAGGATGGTCAGCTCTACTGACCTCCCGTTCCATACAACTGGTCTTTGCTGGTGCTGATGGATGGTGAATTACTAGCAAAATCAAGACAACACTTTTCATCAGTCCTAAACTTACAGCTACTTTAAACAAAGCAGTACTATAATAGAGACAGAAGCAGATTTGGTCTAACTCATTCTCCCACAAGGGTCTCAAGGCCTAAATGTAGACATTTGGTACCAATTCCCTAGCAGAAAATTTTTTAAAAAAAGACTCAGCAAGATAAGCCTCAGGACCATTTGTTTTAAAAAAGAGTGATGTTCAGCATTTTCCTGAAAGGAGACTCAGACCATTCACAGAAGAATCATTCATATTTTAGGCTGCAGGGAATAACAGGGCATCTCTTTTAAACCAAAAGAAAGAAGTATTTTTTCTGCTAGTCACAGTGATTGGATGATGTCAGCAGATTAGCCTGTAAGGCCATCAAGATAATTCTATGTTTTCCAGTATAAACTTCAGTAAAACCTCTACATTATAGAACCAGATTTTAAAGTCAGAGTTTATTGGACTTTTTGTCAATAAGGGAGTGTCTCATTTGTGCATGAGCGTAAATATATCCACAATTATTGCAGTGACAAAAAATTTAGTGGTAGAGCTTTTACTGCTCCTCTCTGTTGTATAATCATCATTACACCTGACAGTACAAACCCATCCAGATTTATCAGCTGATTAATTCCTATCAATTTCCATGTCTCTTTCAAAGAATGAAGAGGGGTTCTCCTATTTCTCAGTCTGAATTAAACATATATTAATAAAAGTCACAGAAGTCATAAGTCAGTAATGATTCCTTCCTTAGTTAGAATCACAGAATCACAGAATCACAGAATTCCTAGGTTGGAAGAGACCTTTAAGATCATTGAGTCCAACCCATGTTCTAACACCTCAACTAGATCATGGCACCAAGTGCCACATTCAGTCTTTTTTTAAACATGTCCAGGGATGGTGACTCCACCACCTCCCTGGGCAGATGATTCCAGTATTTGACCACTCTTTCTGTGAAAAACTTCCTCCTTAGTTCTGGCCTGTATGTCCCTTGGTGCAGCTTGAGACTGTGTCCTCTTGTTCTGTCTGTGGTTGCGTGGAGAAAGAGACCGACCCCCAGCTCACCACAGCCACCCTTCAGGAAGTTGAAGAGAGTGATAAGGTCACCTCTGAGTCTCCTTTTCTCCAGCCTAAACAACCCCAGCTCCCTCAGTCGTTCTTCATACAGCTTGTGTTCCAAGCCCCTCACCAGCCTCGTTGCTCTCCTTTGGACACGCTCAAGCATCTCAACATCTCTCCTAAACTGAGGGGCCCAGAACTGGACACAGCACTCAAGGTGTGGCCTCACCAGTGCTGCGTACAGGGGAAGAAAGACCTCCCTGCTCCTGCTGGCCACGCTATTCCTGATACAGGCCAGGATGCCATTGGCCTTCTTGGCCACCTGGGCTCACTGCTGGCTCATGTTCAGCCGACTGTCAACCAGCACCCCCAGGTCCCTTTCCACCTGAGCACTGTCCAGCTACACCATCCCCAGCCTATAACGTTGCAGGGGGTTATTGTGGCCAAAGTGCAGTACTTGGCACTTGGACTTATTGAACTTCATCCCATTAGATTCTGCCCATCCATCCAACTGTTATTCTCATGTTACTTAATTGATGTTTAAATTTCCGTGATTACATTGGTGAAATATGTAAATCAAACTTCCTGCTTTCTTCACGGCAATTCTTCAGGAGTTCAGGAGTTATGATGTAAGAATTCTCAGGGGAAAAAATAGCCTTAAAATTAATGGGCATGTACTTGAAGTTTTAGTAGATGTATGACTGCTGTGTTGTCAGATACTAAGTTGGAATGTTTGCAAGTGATGATGCTTTAAATCATACATTGGAGACAGCTTCACCACAGTAATCACTCATAATGCCAGGATGAGAAAGAAAGAAGTTTAAGGAAATAAAATGACCAATACTCACCAGCACAATGATATCTTAGCTACCCCAGCTACCCTTCTACTGAGTTATCATAGCATCCTTTGAAATGTTAAATATTGACAAATTATTGGCAACTGGTGTAAGTCAAGGCAGTTTCACAAATATTCTTAATCTACCCAAGGAATTAAAAATATGGTTTAAAAAAAAGCAATCCTGGCAACTGCTAAAAGTACTTTCCTACAACTTGCTCAAACAAGACAGTGTTTTGAAAGTTAGGATTCAATTTCATAGAAGTTTTGAATGCTGATACTTTGTTTAATGCAAGCAGTTTCTGAGCTATGCATGAGAAACTTGAGTACTGTTTTCTTTCAAATTCTACTGTGTTCTGGTATCATGTCATGGCTTTCCAGAGAAAAATTGAGATTGTTTTTCATTGTGAGAGTCCTGAAAGATCATCCAGTTTCAACCCCTAAGATATTTAATCACGAATTGCAAGGTAATCACATATGTGGGACAATAAGATAAAAGTCAAGTCATAGGAGGCCTAAGGCTACACTCACAGTTTTTGGTTTAGTTTTGTACAAATGTGAACTTCCTACAAGTATATCCACTTGTTAATTTCTTTTATTGTTTCCAAGTGTCATTTTGATTTGGCAGCAAACACAAATCATTCATATATATATATATATAATGTGAACTTCCATGAATGGCCTCTGACTTCAGAGCAACTCAGCAGAGATTACAAATTATGGTGTAATACAGATCCAATATTCATTGTAGCCTTTTTTGTCTTACAACTGAGTTTTCATTGAAATTTGCAAGTGCTATCTTGCTTGCTGTTTTAGAATTCATATCTTCATTTGTTGTATTTTTGAGGAATCAGAAGAGTGGTAGCCTCAGAAAGACACTTGAAGGTTAGCCAAGTTCATCAATAATTTCTTGGCCTTATTAACAGTTCCTCAAATGAATATGACAAAGCCAAATTTCAAAATTGTGTGTTGAGCAATACAATCAACAATTGATGTCATTGGAGTTACTCTGGCTACATACTGCTAAAAGCCAAAACTGAATGTGAACCCCAAAAAGAATCACGAGGAAGCCTCCCCTTCTTGCAGGGATGGTGTAATTTAGAGTGCAGCAGTGGAAAGAGGATTAGTATTTGGGGACTGCTGGTTCAGAAGTTGCCCATTCTTTATGTTGGTCACTGTTTCTCCTCACTTTGGAGCTGTCCCCTCATCCCTCATCTCCTCTAGTGGCAGCTGAATGTACACACTCCATGTCAGCTGCAGGGACCCCTTGTGGGAAAGGTGCTGGGTTTGCCGCCATTGCGAAATTTAATGGGGAGGTCATCAATAAGCTGCTGTTGGGAGGTCATCAATAAGCCCTTGGATTTCTGTGGGTCTTCTGACCAAAACCCTGGAAAGACATGTTTTTATGCTGCACATGGCATTCTTCTAATGACTCGCTAAACAGAAACAAACCAACTTTCATAGCATTAATTATTATCAATTATAAATTACCAACTATCAATTATCAATTATCAATTATCAATTATCAATTATCAATTATCAATCAACATGTGTTTTTTTAATTAATAAAACACTGGTTTTATCATTATCCTTTCACTATTGAGTGAGAATATGTTTTGCCTATTTTTAAGCTTAGTGAAATCTACCACACAAAAAGCTGCTTCAAGCTTAAAAAACCAACCAAATAAACAAACAAAAACCCCTGTGGGGCTTAAGCTTAAAAAATACTGATGAAAACTAAAACTGAATAACAGAAGAAGCCAACCAGTACGAAGGATTTATTCCTGAGGCTGAAAGATGCAACCAGGACAGGAGACTAGAAGAAGGACTTCTATCAGTAAAACAGACAGACTTCATTGCATAAGCAAAACTCTCTTCCTTCTAAGATCTAGATCTCTACTTGGAACTTTGTCAAAGGCTTTGCACCTCTTCTACGCATGCTTTCTCAGCTGTGATGCTTGTAAGCTGCTCAGGTTAATATACCCGGTCAGGTTAACACTTCAGCCTCATCTCATGACCATTTTACAAACGGAAGTGCTTTACCAGGGGTGAAAATTCCACCAGTGTCAGTAACAAAATGCTGCTCACTGAATGAAAGAAAGAGAAAGCATTTGTACCAAAAACAAACACTTCAAGTTAAAAACTATTTACCTTAACTACATGCACTTTGCAGAGCCATTTACATATGTGTGAAGAGGTGTTAAACTTTCTATACCATGAGGTACAGAATTTCAAGCCTTTTTTTATATGTGTGCCATTGACGACAAAAACACAGAAAAATAGAAAATTAGTGAAGAAGCACCACTCCCCTAACCTAATTTTCATCCTTCCTTCAAAGGCATTTTATACTAAACTTTTCAAGATTTATTTTGGACTAAGTCTGGATTAAGTCATGCTTTTTTACCATCCACTTTTAAAACAAAATAAAGTACTTATAGTGTCCTAAAATATGGCAGTTCATTCCCAGTTATTACACACAGGCTGCATTGTATTGGGGCTTCAACCTTGACATCAAAAGAATAAGACTGAGGCTTTAACCAGCTTGGCTATGCAACAAAAATTTATCTCAGGTGCAGACTGACTATGGATGAAGAAGAGAGCATTGCTCAATACAGTAGAGGAAAAGTGAGCAGTGACTGCTACAATGGTGTGAAGGGGAAAAAACAGCATTAGGACACTGGTCTGATACATTCTTCCAAATGCATCAGGCATTTTCATTATGGATTTTTTTCTTTTTTCTTCCACCAATACATTGTGCAGCTTCCCTACCAGTAGCACAAAGCCAGGTATTCATTACTGGCATGGCCTCTGTCACTGCTGTTTAAGATCAGCTGTCAGCTCATTTTAGGCATTACAGTTAGAAGAAAACTTTACTGAAATGACAAAGCTTTACCAGTGTTGAAAACTGGAATGGGAAGCGGTCAGTAGTTCAAAAGAAGCTCTTGGATACTCTGAAGTAGTCTGGTGGGTAACCAGTGTGCACAACTGTTATATGAGCAAAGAAATAGGCAAGGGGTGGAAAATAAATATTTGCTTCATAAGGGTTATCTGAAATTTCCATAACTTTCACAACAGCCTTCTGCTGTATACTTCTTGTAGGTTAATTGAAGTTTCAGGGCACAGCGAAGTTTAAATTGCATTCAAAGAGTTTTAGGTCAGAACAGGTTGCCATCAGATGACGTGTGAGATTAGCTATATCAGAAGAAGAAATTTCTCCTAAAGTGTTCTTCTCCTTTGAGAGGTTTTACGAGAGGCTGTCAATCACTGCACTATTCAAACACTGTCCAAGGACACTGTATATTCAAAGCCCTCTGAAAAGTGCCAGCCTTCCCTCTGAACAGTATTTCCAATCTATAATAAAACAATTTATTTAAAGTAAGAGCCACTTCTTCCCACCGCTTCCCACACCAAATTAAAAAAAAAAAAAAGAGTTTTTAAATTTGTTTTCCAAAAGTAAATGCTTTCATGTAAAACAAAACTCCTAACCCTCCCTGTCCTTCTTTTTCAATCCTCTGCCCTTTTCCAAAGTGGCTATGCCTTAGATTTCTTTGCAATTTATTAGTGGGAATAAATTAGTCACAAGAAAATTTAAAAATATAAATAAATATGTAAAATAAATACTAATATATATCTAGCATTGTTGATGAATATACTAAAATAGATAGTGAGTAGGTAAATACTTGTGCAATGTGCTATTATTAATAAATACAAATACACATAAATACACATTAATCAATAATAATAAATCTTAATATTAACAAGTTGGAATTGTTAAACCTTTGTAATTTCTTAGTAGGAATATCATGTACACTTTAAGATATTTTTGCAATTTCCCAGCCATTTTTCCTTACAATCTCCTAGAAGCCCAGAATAATTAGCTTCTGATTACCACTGCTAGTTATAGTTCTCAAGACCTGCCATGGTCACAAAGATCATTTACTGATCCTGTAAACCCATTAATTTATTTTCTGTCTCTTTGGGGCTTCACTTTTCCCACAGAAAAAGCAAAGATTAACAAATTTCACAGCAGTGACTTTTGCCTACCATTTGCACACACCAGTGTTGTGACTACTGTTCCTGTTGTTTTGAAAGAGTCTATAGCTGAAGGAAGCAAGAGAAATTGTCATATTATTGTGCCACATGAATGAGAAACATAGAAATGTCTACCTATAACAGTGTTTGCATCACTGTTTTTATGCCTCTGCCACAGAGAACCTAAACCTAAACCAGATTCTAAACATAAACTCTTGCAGCAGAGAAAAATTCATCTTTTAATAATGGAAAAGGGGACATAAAGGGTTTGAAACAAAAAGTTTGAAACAAAACAGGAGCATGTACAACAGCAGACCAATGTACTGTAATGACTTCTGATACCATATCAACTTGTCTCACCTGGCATACCAGAGCATCAGACCTCTAACCAAAAAACATGGATCAGACATATCATAAAAATGTTGTTTTTAAATTCTTGCAGAGGGACAGTTAACTCTGTCACTCTCAGAATACCATGAGTACTTGACTTAAGGATATCATTCACCCAGGTAACTTAAATGAGTCTATTTTGTTCTGTCATTTTAGATACAATAACACTTAAATCTCTCATACATCAAAATACTTAAATAAAAGTTAATCTTTCATAGCACTGTAGAGTAATTGAGTGAAGGCCATAATTCCTAGTACTGAGTGCTTCTCAGGACACTAAATTTCCTAAAGAAAGACAGCCTTATCTATAGGGGCACAGAATTCTTGGAGCTTCATCAGCATAAGATGTACAGTTTTAAATCATAAAAGAGAAATATGCAAACAATAACGCATCATCTTGATTATAGCTTATGTCATAATGTAGCTTTCAGATGGAAAACAATTATGGCAGTTTTTGCCAAATAGAACTAGAACACACACACATATATAAATAAAACTTAGAAATATAAAAGTCTCATTACTGACAAAATGGACAAAAAAGGCGTGTAAACATTTCAGTCTGCTACAGAAAGGATAAGACGCACATGCAAGAAATTATAATATATTAGGCCAAGTTCAGTGTGTACTGAAGTCAGTAATTTCAGGCAGAAGCAGCATTTTCCAAATTATGAATTCACAATTCCAGCTTAAACAGTCTTGGAAGAGTCAGAGAAATGGGCAGGCAATGTACAATATGGTATGAAAGTAGCCAAGACACTCCAGTTGTGACTGGGAATTATCTTATAGAAGTGATGTTAGAAGCAGATTCTGAGACTGTGGTCTTTGCTTTGTCACCAGATCTTTCAGAGAAGAAGATGGAACACTTTACAGCTCTCAGTAATATATTGCAACAGAGACATTTTAGGACCCAGTATACTAACTATACTCAACCAGTAAATGGCAGAGCTAACTCATTAAATTCTTGCACTTTTTTCTTTAGGATACAGAAAAAAAAAAAAAAGGAAGTTACAAATATCAGACTCCCATGTCCAGCTTTGCAGGCCCCAATAGAGGAAGGACGTGCTTCTGTTTGAGCATGTCCAACTAGGAACATGAAAATTATCCAAGGGCCGGAGTACCTCTGCCCTCAAAGGCAAGCTGAAAGAATTAGGGTTGTTAAGCCTGGAGAGGCAAAGATCCTAGGGATACCTTAGAGCACCTTTCAGTAAGGTGCTAAGGGGGGGGCTACAAGACAGCTGAAGAGAGACTTTTTACAAGGGCATGGTGTGATAGGCCAAGCGGGAATGGCTTTAAACTGGAAGAGGATGGTTTAGATTAGATATTAGGAAGTAATTCTTTACTGTGAGGGTAGTGAGACACTGGAACACATTGCTCAGAGAAGCCGCGGCTGCCCCATCCCTGGAAGTATCCAGGCCAGCCTGGATGGAGCTCTGAGCAACCTGGTCTAGTGCAAAATGTCCATGACAGGCACATTGATACAGGCTGATCTTTAAGGTCCCTTCCAATCCAAACCATTCTATGCAGCAATAAAACACACAGATGAATATGCTCAATAAAACCCACAGATGAATATTCTCAGTTTTCCCTTAGGAAAAATAACAGCCATAATCATCTCTTTGTTTCCACAATACATTTTACATCTTATCAAAGTAAGTGATCTTTACAGAGCCACCGTTCATCATGTGACAGCTCTGGTACGACAGCTGTTTCTTTTGCATCCTCTATCTGAAAGTACTAATGCCTTTAAAAATATTCACCAGATCACATCAAAGGGTCAACAAGATAAATTCTTGCTGCTCAGATTATAGTGAAAATGTCAAAAATTGGCATAATGCAAATGTAAAATAACCTGAAAAAAACAGATACAAAGTGTTGACATTTTAAATTTTCAACACGTTGTTTAATTTCCAAAGCATTTTGCTGTTACTGTTGTAAAGGATGAGACCTATACAATAATTTTAGTTTTAAAAATCCAAAGGGAAATGTGCTTCAGACCACACTCGTGGTTTAAGCCATAAAATAGGTAATATTTGAACTTTGAATATAGATCTTATTCAGTTTTCCTGTATGTATATCCAGTTCTTTTCTGGGACTTTGGCACAGGGCCATTTCTAATATATCAAAATAAAAATTCATTAAAGTTTCAATAAAGGTTTTTGACTGTATAACTATTTGCACTAGAAACAAAATGAATCACTGAATTATTATTTGTATGTATGTGATAATATAAAGAGTTAAAGACAATTCTTCAATTTACTGGATTTCATCTGTCCCTTGCCCTACTATAAAAATTGAAGCAGAGATAAAATTAAAGGTTTGTGTAAAAAAAATATTTGTGTAAAGCAAGTAGGACAAATACTGCATAAGAGGTAGTATAAAATCATATTTTTAAAAAGCTGGAATTCTTAAAAAAGATTGTCCCCCTATGGTGAGAGATATATGCCAAAATACATTGTTTCAATAATACACTGAGAGACAGTTCAAATGTTGTAAAGTGATTCATGCTTACATCATAAAATCCACAGAAGAATACTGAATTAGCAGTAAAAATACATTCTGTCTCCATACGGATATCAGTTATTCTAATGTAGATGTATTTTTACATGGTCAGTAAGCTCAGCCTGTGGCCACTAACAATGGATGACCCCAGTGGATCTTTATTTCCATACTCTGCTTCTAAGAAGAGTGATAACTGAATCACAGGGCATAACTAAGTGTAATGAACTGGTTAGGCAAATGGGCCCTGCCTGTGACTCAGGTCACCAGCCCACCTACAAGGCCATTCATCTCAGAGAAATATTTCTCACTTCAATTATTATTGCATGGCTGATAAAAAATGTATTTATACTAAACAGGGATACCTCATCATCAGCCTGATGGAGCACTGCTGTCCATCAATGAAGTTCTGCGCTCAGTTTATTAAGGAAAAAAAATAATCAGCAAAAAACCTCCCCAACAACTGGACTCTAAAACTGTTTACAGAAACCAAAGTATTTTACTCATTTTCCTCAGGTGAGCCACTAACATTACTGGCTGCCTCTGAGCATCCAGTCCTCTTTCAGCCTCATATTTCACTCTGTTTGTGGACAGGAATCACACTGTTCTCTGGAGGTTTGTTATAATCCAGTGAAAATGTTCTGAAATAGTCAAATATCTGTCTCCACTGTAGGAAATATTTTTTATTTAGCTTTAGCTCACTTGCTGATCTAAGTCTCAAGTATTACCTACTCATTCTGTCTCTGTGACTTGTCTTTTGTCCTCCCTAAAATATTTACACTTCCTACTTTTTATTTCCACAGTGCTGTGTTGAAATTTTTTCTTCATTCTTGCCACAATTAATATTTTTTTCCTAGATATAAATGTCAGCTGCTTTTTTGTAGTTTTCACTTATCCTCATCCAAAGCACATGTAAAGCACTAAAGAATAATATAGTGATATTTTACATTTATATTTATGGTGATATGCAAGAAGTTTGCAAGAAAGTAAAAATGGGTACAGAGGATCCGTGACCGATAAATATTGCTGCTTTTAAGAAATAAACAAAGATGGCAGAACTTTGTCCGTAGTATCCTCTTCTGTGGTGTTCCTGGGGCTGGGTAACTTGATAGGATTTGAAAACCTTGCTCATTTTTGAGGGGGTAAATAATTGGAGATATTAACTAAGAACACATAATGTTTAAGTGGGTAAATTATGAGATACTCTCCTATCTCCTGGCACCTACAACTTATTAACTTGCTGAGCCAGAGGCTGTGTTTGGAACATCATTATTAGAAGGCAAGAAATGTCATCACTTGAATCCATTTCTTTAAATGTATTTTGCCATTAGCTCTTTGGAGCTGTGGCAGCTGCAAGATTCATTGCCTCAACCTGTGGGGAATGAGTATGGTAAAAAGCCATCTACACAGAGAATGAGATTGTTTCATTCAATTACATATTCTAAAACTGATGTATCTGGACTATTTATCTAGACTCTCCCTGTAGTCACCACCCAGAAAAATGTGCCTCCAGGTAATAATTTACAGTGTGTGTTTTCACTGCCTTTCCTCATGTGGGAAAGATCAAACATTTGAATAGCTACTTTCTTACAGTGGATTTTGGGTGTTCACTAGGCTAGAAACTTCCCAGTTTTAGACAGCAGAGTATATGAATTTACTTTCAAGTGAAGTCTCCACAGATCACCTTACACTGACTGCCTTTTCCCATTGTGCAATACAGAGGAATGGGGAAGAACTTGGATCCATTTATATGGGCAATTAATAATTTATATGGCACATTATCTGGTACGTTATGCTAAAGAACAGACCTATCAGGGATAATCTGTTCTCTTTGGCTATATCCAGAGACACAGGAGCAGCAGAATGGCAGTCCTCATTGTACAAAATCCAGAATAATTTATAAGTTTTAAGGACTAGGAAATGACTAACAGGAAAATTAGCATGTAATCAGTGATTTTCACAATGACTAAACCTAAATTTTTGCTCCTGCTGATATTACAGTTATAACCTCCCAGTGTAGTTAAAAGACTGCCTTAAGTGGCCACAACAAAATCAAATTAAAATCATATCACACACCAGCAAAGAAATACGACCAGAAAGTAGAACATAAAAGAGGCACAAACCAATAAACTGCTAACAATGACTGCATTCTACTCTCAGCAAAAGCTGCAGATTTCTGGTCAGCATTCCTCCTGATACTGGTGTGGGAGCAACTTCAACTCCCCTGTTCACCCTAATGTAGCAGTTCTTAGGTGTCATGGTATGAGCCAAGTTCATGACAATTCCAACTGATTTTCAGAAGTCCAGACGGAAATCCAAACATTTAGATGGACATTTGGAGCTACCAACTCAAGCGATGGAAAGCAACAGCCTAGAAAATCTACAAACTTCTACTCTTACAGCATGTGTAAAAAAAAAAAAAAAAAGCAAAAAAAAAAGAGAAATAAACTGTATACAAGTTTTGGAAGTTACTCAATAAAAGGATACCTTAAGTTGATGAGAAGCATATGTTTTATTTCAAGGCGCAAAATACATACATACATACTTTTATACACAGGGATGCACAAACACAAAATACATCCCAAAGAAAATGTTAGGTTGATTTATGATCTATTTATGGCCTAATCCAAGGGTAACTCTGCAGTCAATAGCAAAACCAGTATTTACTCCCAGGACGCAAGTCAGAATTGCACAGGGTGACAGCTGTTATTGTGTGTTTTGTATGCATGGCAGAGTTTTGGTAGCAGAGAGGTACAGGAGCAGCTTCTATAAGAAGCTCCCATAAGTTTCCCCAGTGTCTAATGATTCCAATGCCACCTGGCTCCTAGACAGACTTGCTCTGGCTCAGCCCATCAACAATAGTGGTAGTGCCTACAGGATAACAGATTTAAGAAGGAAAGGAAGTTATTGCACAGAAGCAAATTGTAGCCAGAGAAAAGGGGAGTGAGCATATATGACTGGAAGAGCCACACAGGCACCAAAGCCAGTGAAGGAGAAAGAGGAGGAGGTGCTCAAGGCACTGGAGCAGATTCCCAGTAGCCCAAGGTGCAGTCCATGGCAAGGCAGCTGTGCCCCTGCAGCCCATGGAGAACCCCATGCTGGAGAAGGTGGGGGGGCCTGAAGCAGCATGGGAAGCCTATGCTGGAGCAGGCTCCTGGCAGGACTTGTGGCCCTGTGAAAAGTGGAGTCCACGCTGGAGCAGGTTTCCTGGCAGGAGTTGTGACCCTGTGGGTGTCCCAGGTTGGAGCAGGGCATTCCTAAAGGATTGCACCCTGTGGCATGGAACCACACTGCAGCAGACTGCTCCCGAAGGAGCGGGAGGGACTCATACTGGAGTAGTGCATGAATAATTGCATCCCATGGGAGGGACTGATTCTGGACAAGTTAATGGAGTTCTGTCTCCTGTGGGAGGGACCACACACAGGGGGAGAGTGCGAGAAGTCCTCCCCCTGTGCAGGAAGGATCTGTAGAAACAAAGTGTGATGAAACAACCACAGCCCACCCCACTGTGCCACTGGAGGAGAGGAGGGACTGAACCTGGGATGAAGTTAAGATCAGAAAAGAGGGAGAGATAGCTGAAAGATGTTTTTAAGATTTTATTTCTCATTATTATACTCCAATTTAATTTGTAATAAGTTAAACTAATTTACCAAAGAAGTCTGTTATGACTGTGAAGGTA
This sequence comes from Motacilla alba alba, assembly GCF_015832195.1. Lineage (NCBI taxonomy): Eukaryota > Metazoa > Chordata > Aves > Passeriformes > Motacillidae > Motacilla > Motacilla alba. The sequence continues at coordinate 35,051,492 of NC_052046.1, read as the reverse complement.
ATTGGTGAGTGATCTCTTCCTGTCCTTATGTGCACACATGAGCCTTTGCTGCATTTTCTCTCCCCTGTCCAGCTGAGGATCAGAGCAACAGACACAGTTTTGGCAGACACCCGTCATCCAGCCAGAGCGTTTACCACACCCTGGCACCACTATTCTCAATGTGAATGAAATAACATGCACAGAGACCTGCCAAATCTCTTGCACTGAGTCTGGATTTCAGCCTAACATACCTTTTGACCAGTACCAACACCCAGGGCCGCAAACACGTTTGGCAATATGACATCTTTCTGTGGGAAGCACATGCATTATTCCCCTTCACCTAAAGCTACCAGTGCACTCCAGAGCTTAGCAGGCAAGAACATCAGGAATTAGATAGTGAGAAACCCAGCAAGAAAGACATCCAGCTGCACTATGCACTGTGTGACTGAAAGTACAGGGGACTGAGATTTAGGTCAACCTACACAGATGTGAAATTATCCAAAATCATAGGGGACTTGTGCCATTGGTGTTCATGATTTGAGGCCATAGTATAAATTGGAACATTTGGTGCAACAGTGTATTACTTGTAGACCTAATATAAGAAGCTCTGATTTAAATAGATTTCAAATTGCACATATTAGAATGCATATTAGAACAATTTTTGTTCTACTTATAAGAATAAAACATGAAGAGCCTTGATTTGACACCTCATATCACTGAATTATATAGACTGGAAAACTGAGGGCAACTGTAATGTTTCCTTTCTCTTTTCAAAATAAAAGGGCATTTAAAATTTACAATTACATTTTTCTAGCACGGTCACAAAATTTAAGCAAAGAATCCCACAGCACTAAAACTTCAAAATATTAGATAACAAATCCCTGGTATATTATGGCAATAATATATAACAACTTTATAACAACATTCTGTAATGTATCGTCTAATACTTTCCTCTGACTTCAAGTTCATTAGGCTCTGAATTTTCATTTATAAATGTTTTCAGACATATTTGTTACTGAAAAAAGGGAGATTTATGTGATTTACTGTTGAACCACTCTAATTATAGTGTGCCTGAAGACTGGACAAAAATAAACATATTGTGATAGGTGCGCACTCACACAGAGGTTATCTTAGAAAGCCAAGGCCACTTAAAACATTGGTAAATATAAACATTATATTTCATGTCTATTTTTAAAAACAAGTTAGAAACAAACTTGTCCACATCCCTTTTTGTCCATCACTTGGAGCAAATATATCATCAAATTCAGTGTCACACTGAACACCTTTCGGGACACACAGAGAATTTACCAGCATTGGAGATATTTTGTCTACTTATGATTTTCATTTTGCAATTTGATTAAAAAAGACTCATTTTACCTGGAAGCATTTGCATTAGGTACTCATCTGTCAGGGAGCATTGCACGAGCATTGCACTTCATCTACAGCTACTTGGCACTTCTGACAGTATCTTCAACTAGGTTAAACCTAAATCCCTTTGCAGGTATGTTAAATATGCTATTTATTTGATGTATTATTGGTTATGGAGCACCTAGATACTTTCTGCAAGAAGGAAATACATTATAGTACACTAGAATAGTACACTTGACTGGTGTCAAGTATAAAAACTATTAACACAAAAGGTATTCTGGGCTGCTTATGTGTTTCCTAGAGGAAAGAGAGTCAGAGGAAAAAAGCTGTCTTATGTAAAATATACTCTACTTCAAGGTAAAACATTATGGAAGAAATACTGTAAGATTTGACACTGGATTACAGGAAGGCTGGTCAAAATATTTCCCTATCAATATTAATGTTGCAAAATCTACAATAACTGTTCTCTATGTGTTAGAAGTTTCTAGTTGTAGTTAGGCATTTCTCCTCCCTATCCCAACACAGACTTGAGCATTTCTACTGCGTATGTCCCGAGCATGTTCATAGGCCCCTTTTTGGACATAAAATAAGTTTTTCAACTCCATTTTGACAAATGCACAATTTACCAAATAATTTGCATACCATCTTTTTTGGCAGCCAGAAAGATTTAAAATGAGATTTGGATTAGTATCTCCACAGTAGATAAACAGACAGTAGGGTAAAAATGCATGTTTTCCCAGTCCTCACATGGCAGCTCACAGATCTGAATCAATATTTTCATATCAAGTTAGTAAAACAATTAATTGGACCTCATGAGGCGAGTAATTGCTAAAAATTCTAAGACTTTTTTCCTTATGCCTCCCTCCATTTTACTGTGTGTGAACTGAGTCAACTTTTGTGCACAGTCTTTTTCATCACATCTGTAAAGCACTGTGGACACACATGGATAGATATTAGTCACGGCATTAGTTGTACTATGTGCAAATATGTTCAAAAACCTTTTTGGAAAATTATGTTCATATATGATGAGGCAAGCATCAAGTCACTTTTGCTTTTTTCAATTACATCTCTTAAAATTCCTTGTTTGCCAGTTCTGCAGTAGCTTCACAGATTATATGAGTCATTTACAAAAACTTGCACAGTAAAGGCTTGGCTTCTAATTATAGAAATATTCTGGATTCATCCTTGTCACAAGTTTTAGAGCGATGCTCAGCACACTGCCTGGCCAAAGTATTTTAGGATATCAAAAATATTACCTACCCAGCATTTTTAGAAAGATTCCAGTGGAATACCTTGCAAAAACCCAAAAGAAATCACATTGATTAGCACTCCAAAGCAAGTTATCTGATATTATATCCTTTCAGTAATATTGTTGTCCCAAATGCAGGCTTGTTACCCAGTGCAAAGTGCCAATTCACATTACAGGGAGGTATACTTCTAATTTTTATTCTTGAATGTGCAAAGCAAGGAGCTGGGTGGTAACCCACAAAAGTCTGTGTCCCTGATCAGCAAAATTTTACACTACTTTTACATTTTAACAAAGGCATGAACATTCTCTGGTTACAGATTACAGAACTATTTCATTGGTTAGTACTCAAACCCCTACTTGTTACAACTCTGACTTCTCATGCTAATTAGTCCACTTGAGTAGTTCTTCCCTCCATTTGAGTCTCTTTTGGGAGGTCTGTGTCTTGCTGGACGTGATCTCCCAATCTCTGAATTACCTTAGTCAGCTCAGTTCTGCTGACTTCACTCCTGGTGGCTTTCATCCAGATAGTCCATTCATTTTGGGATTGCCTTCCCTTTTACTTAAAACAAAGGATTAGCCAAGCATAAAATGTTCACAATGGAATTGCTTAGTCATAGCTGTCTAGCTATACCTAGTGATTACCTTAAAAAAAATTGCAAAGTTTGATTCAGGTCTTGAGGGGCTCAAATCTTGAGGGCATCAATGTCAGTGTAACTCCATACAGATTTTCCTAGCTGCCAGTGTTGATATCATTAAAGAAGGTAATATATTTGATGATCTTAAAGTGATATTTCAAGAAGCAAAACTGTTTCAGCCTTGAACCACTGCATTCCTTTCATCTGTTCGTTCAGGGCCTAACTGAGTGTTTCAGCAAAAGTAGGCTACCTGTAGCAAAAAGCATTGCCAGTAAATGAGGAATTTCTGGCATATGGTATCCATCAAGCCATTTCATGAGACCTGAGGGAAACATCCTTAGACAATGTTTCTGAGAAATACTCCCACAGAACATTATCAGGGAGAATTTGATTCTTAAGCTCCACCTTCAAAATTTTAACAAATTATTTTTTGGATAGCAGGACAGATCCTTCATATTGTGTGTTTCTTTATATAGGGATTAAGAAAGAAAATTCTCTTCTTCTCATATGATATTCTCTACCATTGCTACACACACGAACGCTCATACATATAAAAATTGCCTGGTATTCTTGGCCCTAATTTAGTTTAACATCACATAAAATGGATGAAATTTGTGAAGAATCTTACCTCACTGGGGGACACTGTCCCAAAATCTAATCCTAATTCTACCACATTGGGAAGAAAGCAGCGACATCATATCAAAAATAAACTGAAAGTCATAATTAAGTTGCAACCAACTAGAAGTTTTACAAATGTATGAGGTTAATACAAATTACTTCTGGCAAATAGACTCTGCAGTCTGAGTATGAATTATGCTGTTAAGAAGGTAGAAAAGTACAAAGATTTTTGTTTTCACCACTACTATTTCATGGGTAACTGGACTGTAGCTCTGGATTGGATTCAAATGTAAGTGCATAAATGGCACACAAGGAGTAATATTTAGGTTACTACCCTGATCAGTCCCCATCAGAAGAGGGTAAATGTAGAAGTGTACAGTTGCAACAAGAAACTAATTCTCCTGAGAGATGCTCTGATTCAACTTATGAGAAACATGAATGATTCAGTATAGGTTATCATTACATACTGTCTTTTTACAGTAAATAATGAAAATATAATGGACTAGTGATGCCTGAGGATTTTAGCTTCTCTATTTTTCAGATCCTGTACTGCATTAGTGTATAACTCCAAACTCCATATAGAGTGTTAGTAAGCTCTCTTCACTGTTTGCTCAAACAAAACAATCCTTCCAGACCTGAGAGGCAAGGTCACTATCACTGCCTCAGGCCCCAAAAAGTACAAACAAGAGCGAATTGGGGGGAGCAAACAGGCATATGTGACTTCATTACCTGAAGCTGCAATTGGACAATTGACCTCTAACATGCAACCAGACCAAACTTTAATCTGTCTGGAAAACTCATGAGCGCCGTCCATCTTGGGTGTAGCCCCTCTCAGAGGCTTTTGACTCTCCAAGGTGTATCTGCTAAAGGCCTTTAATAAATACCTACTTTATTCTCTTAACCCTGTCTAACATCTCTTCTAGGTAGCCACTACAAGGCATTACTAGAATTCTTTTTCTAACAAAATATTATCCTTCGCAGGCCTCCTTTGCAAACTATTAAAAATAGTATACCATTTCACTGTACATCTAATATTGAAGTGCACAATTTAGTATCAGAAATACAAAGGGATGCTTGACAGTCACAGACTGAGTGAAATCTATTTCACATTTTGAAATAGAGCTTGGACAGTCCTTCATTTAAATCAATCATTGCCTTCCCACTTCTCCTCACATTAGAATTTATCTTTAAATCAGCCCTGATTTTGTTGTAATTCATACAGAAACTGGAGCACTTTATAAATTTCATTTCTCCATTTCCATTTTCATGCTGTAGCTGTATTCCCATTATCATGCCTATCACACTTTTTATCACATGAAATAGAAAGATTCCTATCCCCAAGTAAACTGTATTTACTTACAGTGTATACAATACATGTGGTCTATCTGTGCACACACTGGAAGCACTGCCACTACTTTAGAAACATTTAAAAAACACACTACAGCTCACAGCTACTTTAAAGGAAAAATACTAAATATTTATGGTTTTCAGTAAAGTAAGCTAATCTTCAACAGCAGAAAAACCAGTAATACTCCCTCTTGTTCTACTGAATTCTTCTCTTCAAACTCCAATTCAAAACTGTACTTGTTTTGGTTGTGAAGACAATGTGAGCTTTTTAGGTGCCACTGTTTACAGATTGAGCCTCACCAATCTCATCTTTCTCATTTACTTTGTGGTGTCAGCCTTTTTGCTCTTTGCCTTTGTCTTTCTGTTGGTCTCTTGCACTTTTGGAAATTAGACAGGGAAAATGTTTTAAAAAAATAAAACTTCACGTATCAAAAAGAGCACAACTGACATGAGAATTAACTAGGAGGCAATAACACATGGCATCCTATAACAACGGCTTTTACAGCACTGTTTTTCATGAGCAAAATGTTCCTGACAGTGCGATTTAATAATGCTCAACCATTATCCTTGGAAGTTTCTACCTCAAATTGAACTACTGACCTGACCTGCAAATATGTTGAGGTCAGAATGTTGCCACTGACTTCATAATTAATAAACTACTACTGATAAGGACAAATATCTTTTAGGATATGAAAAACAGAAATCCAAGCTTTCTGAATAGTGACCCAACAAAGCAAATCTTGCCATCATTGAAACTGGAGGCAAATCAGCTCTGGAGGTTACCCAGACAAAGGTTGCAATAGGTGAAGTAGGTGAACTCTCTTGAAGAAAAAACATTAAGGTCTCAAAAGAAACAGACAAAAAAGCATATTCAAAAGACTATATAAAACACACAGAAGGACCCACACAATACTGGGCATTAGACTAGAACTCTGAGTTACAACTGAGATGTAGGAAAAATAAAGCAGAAATTCTCATTATTTTCACTGCTTTTTTTAGCTTTGGGGCTTGCTTGTGCACAAATGTCATAGGAGTTGTTGGCTCACTGAAAGTATTAGGCCATGGTTTTGTACAGATATTTCATGGAATTTTTACTGAACAGTAGTAATTCTGTATTTTTACAAGGACTTCAACAAAATAAATATGTCATATTTAGTAGTGGTTTTCCCAGTGTGGCACACATAAAAATACTCGCTACTGCCATGTCCCACAAATTTTATAATGTCTGATTCCTTATCATCAGAAACATCTGTTAGATACTTCAACTAGGTAGGTTTCTATTGATCTTTTTTTTCTAATTATGCCTTCCTTACAAGCTGGATGACTGCATCAGTAATTTGACCTCAAGTGGAAGTAACTTGGAAAGTACTTGTGACCATTTGCAAGATGAAAAATGCTTTCAATTATTCTTTTGCAGTCCCTTGAGAAACTGACTGCTATCCAACAGCTCTTAAAACTGTATATATTTGTTAGTTTAAGGACACCACATGTGGAAACCCCATGAAAGATAATTTGAGATGCCCCATATATAGCTGGCAAAATTAGTCAGGATATTTGATCATGCACTTTCAAATAATTTTGCTCTAGCTTAGCTTTAGGGCAGTGTGAGGCTCAGGTAAGTCCTAAAAGAAGAGACCCGACACTTGCAATGTATGGGGCAAAGTTACTGTAGTAAGTACACAAGATTATTGTTTATTTAACCTGGGCATTTCAAGTCAGCAACAGAATCTGGGATTTCTCCACAAGTTACAGCTGAGTAGAAATCATTGCTGTAGTCTTACCAGGGCTCTCGTTTGCCAAAGCAAATCAATAATTGTCAGCAGAAGGACAGAAATGATGTAACAGAGATAGGTAGATACAGATTCTTGACTACCAATAATGATGTTCTGGTGGAAAAAAAAAACCTACTTTGAAAAATTTGAGTATCTAATTCTTGATTTGAAACTGGGAACAACAAACAAACAAACAGCTGTGGATTAATTTAATTTTTAACATTTAATATGACACATGTATTAAAGTGAAAGCTATGAATATTTTTGACTACTACTGTATGCAAACATGACTTTAAGCCATTTCAGAGTAAGTGAGCCACACTACACTTATTAAAGGTGTATATTTAATAGGTTTCAGAGAAACAGATTTAGCTGAAGAGAATTAAATATTTATATCAATTTCTTCCTGGTCTTTTGTTTTAAATTGCTATTTAATCATCAAATCTCTTAAAGAAGATAAAAGAAGTGGTACTGATGATTGTGTACAAACAGAAAAGAAGAGGAATTGTTAATTTACTGTGTTCACTGCCTAGCTAAACTGTAAATACTCTTTTCCTTAAGTTTTTGTCTTTAAATTTCTGAACAATATTGAATTTTACCTTAAGGATTGCATTTTGAGAAGGCTAGTAAATAGTCTAAATATTTGAAAAGTCAGGCCCTAGTTCTATCTCTGAGTGTCAATAGTCATACCTAATGACAAGAGGCTTTTCAAACTTTTGGCCAAATCTTCAAGCACAATTCTTAATCAGGTAAGCCTTTTTGTGTCTGGACAACAAATGCTTATTAGCATTTAGGCACCTGGGTCTTTCCATTGAACAAAAAAAGAGAAGACACAAATAATTCTAGTGCGTAAATTATTACTGTTTATATTATTTAGGTTGTGATTCATAATTACTTTGCAAATAAAACCAAAATTCAGAATCTGTACCAAATAGTAGACATACATTCTGTACTAATTAGCTGTCCATACATCCAGAAGTTGTGAATGTCCATTACTGCAAATGTTCAAAGACAGTTTGGATGGGATTTTAATAACCTCATCTAAGGGAAGGTGTCCCTGCCTGTGGCAGGGGGATTAGATTAGGCAATCATTAAAGGTCCTTTTCAGCTCAAACTCTTCTGTGATTCTATGGTGATTCATCTGCTTTAGAGGCAATGTACATATTTCCAAAAACCGTGGAATTGCAGTGTAACTTAAAAATGTATTTCATTTAAAAAACCAAACAAATGAGCAAAAACCAGTGATGATGAATGTACTGGAATAATGCAAATAATATCACTGTCTTGAATATTTTGACAGTTTTCTTCCCTCGCTTACTTAAGATGCAGCTAGAATTCAAGTAATCTATAAAAAGCATATGGTATAGCAACAGACAATATGCCCTGAAAGCGGTCACTAAAGAGTACGAAAAAGCATAGGCACTGTCTATCCTCCAGGAAGATCTCCTGCAGCACACTCATGCAGTTTCTCATAGTTTTTACCTTTGGGACTTAACAAGTCCATAATTTTTGAACTCCTCTAGCACGTTAGTACCTCACTATCCCTCAACAGTAAGTTCCATAGCTCAATAACTGCTTGTGCAAAATATTCTTCTTTAGTTTGTTTAAATTAACTACCTCCTAGCTTTATCTGATGACCCACAGATCTTTCATTGACACTGAAAGTTCTTCCCCTTCAACCACTCCCATCCTTTTCACAGTCTGTCAAACTCTATTGCATTCGTCTCTTAACCGTATTTTTCAGACTACATGCTCAGTCAAGATGTCTTTTTGTTCTAGAAGCATGACCACCCTTCTGTATTGCTTTTCTTTTATCTTATCAAATCTTAATATGCCCTTTAGAGGTAAGGATTGGAGAGAAGGGAATATAAATGTGTATATAGTACTCTACTTATAAACTGCACTGAGTCCTTACAGTGTAACGTAGTTTTCTGGTTTGCTCTCTACTCCTTTTCTAATAATTTTTACTACTAAACCTTTTTTTGCATAAGCACTAGCAAGTTTTAGTTTCCACACATTCCCATTGTGAACTCTAATATGTAACAATGGCTTGCTGTGATTACAAGACGATCTACACACTATTTAAACACCTGTGTTAATCCTTCTTCTCTAAACATATATATGCATACCTGTACTGAGAAATCCAAGTAATACATGACTGTAAAATAAAGATGCATAAATTATTACTTACATAGACTCTAAATATCTGAAAAGTACTGTCTTGTCATGTTCCTGGTAGTGGCATTGCATTTCATTGTAGTCTCTAAGCAAGTATTTTCCTATGCATTGAAATTTGTGAGTTTTTGTTTCCTTTGCATATGGCCCCCAGAGGCGCCTAAAAACCTGACATCCCAACTGAAACCCTTCCCATTGTCAGAGCTTTGACAAGACTTATTCCCTCCTAGATTCCTTTAGCTGTGCTCACAGGCAAGCTCCAATGTTCCCTTTTCTTTTTATTAAAATATTGGCATGGTCTTTCGCTCTACCCAGTTTTCGTTTTAGGAAATTAATATTTTGAGACTCATAGGTCCATGATGAAATCAATTGAAATTCAGCACTTTATAACATAATTCAAACACTTGAAAATTATGTCTCAAAGAAGCTTATTTTTATGGAGTTTTTACAGTTTCCGCTTGAGCTTGGTGACTTAGAGTTTTCTTTTCTTCTTCATGCTGTAGTATTTGAACTGGGACACAAAACCCTTTTGTTTACCTGTAGGCTGCCAGCTAAATGCTTACACAGAAACAGAAGACAACACACTTTTTAATGTATGACCCAAGGGGCCAATTCTCATTAAAGCAAACCACATCATACATCTCTGTGTAACTGGGGCAGAAATCTACTTTTTTACTGTGCGCACCTTTACTAAGATTGAGTGTTTGAATCAGCTGCAAGCATGTTACAGATGAAGACTGATGTGCAGAACAGCTATTCAGATGAAAAGACCCTGGCCAAGTCTGGAAACTAAGCAGGTCACATTTGCTCTCAGTCAGATTATTTAGAAGAATAGGTGGTTTTCACAATACAACAGTGAAGAGGTTATAGCTTCCCTAAAATAAGAGAGATGTGCCCCTCCAGAAGTGGTGATAACAGATGCTGATTTCTAAGCAATGCTTTCTATCTCTGTGAGCAGCATGTTTCCATGAGAATTGCTGTTTTCTTTTGTAGCATATATTTGCCCTGGGTTTTGCAAAATGTTTGTTTTGCAATATTTTTGAAGCCTTTTATGCCTGGTAAAATCCTTATGCCTTATTCACACATACTATCCTTTTCCTGATTTTTATTATTTCTGCAGACATCTCATCAATTTTTTTAGTATTCAAATAGGTTTAAAAATTAAAATTTTATCTTTATTTGTAACCTATGACAAGTTTGCTTAGATTTCTTCTTGCCAATAATATTAACTTGCTAGTCATAATTAAGGATCAAAAGAAACATGGCTGTTTTGCTTTTGAGCAAGCCACATTGTACTTGTTATACTGGAAGATAATATTGGATACTTTCAAAAGACAAAGAAAAATTTTAGAACTCTAACATCTGCAGGTCAAATGTCATACACCAACATTTTGGCAATATTTGCTATGAGTTCTGAATATTTTGTGTTGGATGTTCATCCAAACTTATTTTAATTTTGGAGTTTTCTTGTTTTTCTACTGAGATCTGAAGACAGCCTAACAGCCAACACTTCTCTCTTCATGTCAGCTGGCTGGGGTAGAGATCTGGTATGCTGATATAGTTATTTTGTTGCTCTCAGCTTAGTTTGTTTGGTAAAATTTTTAGTTTTCAGTTTTATATACCTCAGGTAGTAATTTACTTCTGACAACTGCTATATATCAGAGCCAAGACAGTGTAATATGCAGACCTACTTTACTACACAAACTCTTCTGTCACCAAATATTCCTCAAAGCAGCCTTCTCTAGGTCTGTACTCACAGCCACAGAATTGCCCCAGTCACCAAAAATGGTAAAAATGTGACTTTATGGAGAAAAAAAGAAAAAGAAAAAATGGTGACCCAGATGCAAATCTTTCTTGCTTCTTCTGTATCTCATCATTGCAACATAGGCTCATTTAACTAATGCTCAGAATAAGATTGAGAAAAACAAGAGGAAAAGATATGAGAAATCTTAATGTCAGTGTTACAACAGCTTACATTAAACTCCTGAAAGCAGGAAGATAGTCTAATTAAGATGTAGTGGGCAATCTGTGAGAATTGTGTCACTTCTCACGCAGTTATTTTCTTTCATCCAGAGCTATGATATGCATTTGAATATTAGGTCAAAGGACCTGAAGAATTATTTTTAAATTATTTTTCAGCTTTGATAGTAAAATTTCCTGCTTTTTACAGATCTCTTCTGCAAAAGCAGCTTTTAGCAAGTACAGTTAGTTTCTTTTCAAAACATTTATTATTTTCTATCTCCAAAATAAAGATGTCCCACTCCAGTCCTCACTGACACAAAAAGGCAGCTATTGAGCACATGTATATTGATAAGATATTTTTCTCTGCTAATACTACAGTCAAAACATACTCTTCAAGTATTTAATATCTAAGTAGATTTCTGCTTTTCCTGAGGACACTTCTCTGGTTTTGATGAGCAGTCTGAGCTGCATCATCTGCCTTGGTGCTGTCCTGAGCTACAGAAGACGCTTGTCCTTCTTACTCAGTTGGACTCTTTGTCACTTGTCCATATCTTGATTACACAGACTGTGGCCTAAAAAGCAGGAAGTGGAAGAGATTGAGATTAACAACAGTGAACATGAGGTTTGAAATGTATTTAGCAGGCAGGTAATGGGGAAATGGCACAATCATCAGTTCACTGTTCCACCCAACAAACCCACTGCCTACAAGATCATAGCCCTCCAAAGGGCAAGAGAAAAAGAGAAACGTAATCATGAAATATGTTTTCAGAAACCCACCACCAAGGACATCAGACACCATCAGAACAAAATGGAAAAGAAAAATTTTTTTAAAAAAGGAAAAAAACGAAGTAACCATATATATAAATAGACAGTGCATAAGGCAGTCTAGAAGAACCTGTTTCCTCTACACTTACAACCCAGTGCTAAGAAAAATATTAGCAAATTAGAAATTACTTTGCTATTTTAACTGCAACTTAAAACACTAATGTCAAAGTTCCATTTAGACACTAAAATATTATTCAGCAGTTCTAGTGTATTGCACTATCAGATATTGAGAGACCTGAGACAAATCCTCTATCTTTTCCCCAGCTAGGAGACAAGCTTCTGTGTATTCTTCACAAGTTAAATTGAGTACATTCTGCCCCTTGTTGAACTTCTCACATTCAAAACCCCAAGCTTTTTTCATTATCTTGATGACAGAGTTGTTCTCTTTGGTTAGATCAATCACCTGCCCATCCCCACCCCACCCCTTTCAAGGACAGTTGCCGATATGTTTTACTTGTTGTTGCATTTTAAATTAGAAAACCTTAATGGCTTCCAACAACGGTGCAAATAAAGCTAAATAGATCTCTCTCTCTCTGTTTCCTCAGGATGAGTCATCTAAATTGTTAAAACAGCAGTGACATACACAAGTTAGAGTCCTAATGTCCTTCTTGGTGACAATTCAATAAAACAAGCAAATTAGACACTATAGGATGACTTAAGTGGTATATATTTCCTTTTCCTTTAAGGCATTTTTTAAAATTTGATGAGTGTCTCCCCTTTCATTTCATTTCACTAACCTGATTATAATAATTTTGAGTCCAAAACTTCAAGTATTGGGTTGGATATTTGCAGACTGACATATGATCAGATAAATCTGTAATTTAGCTTTATAGGACAGTTATTCCCTCTCAGTGTTTGTACAAAACTATTCTGGTAGGATGCGTCTAGAAAATCTAAGTAAGGAACCAGCGTAAGCTGTAGAAACACATAGACTTGACATAGCCCTTCCACTGCACTAATCTCACCTTTCACTAATGATTTGGCTAGATGCCTACTGCATCTAATAAGCATTTAGATTGAAAATGTTTTCCTGGGTTTGCCCTGCTTTGAAGTACTTCCTTTTCACTCATTTCCTCTGTGCAAGTGTGTTTGCATGCATGTCCCTGCCAGCTTCTGAGCTGGGCGGCTGATTCCAGTCCAAGGTTGTCCAAATAAGGATGCCAAACACTTCTTTTGGTGACTCACAACTCCTTGCGTACAGCCCCTTAACTGGACCAATAAAGTGGCTCCCGTTGCTGATTTAGCTCCCAGACAGACCCTCTTGCTGGGTTGGTTTAAATGCATACTGGTTCCCTGAGCTTGTTAATGCCCCATGCTGTCCTTGCCAGTAGCTGAAGTAGCACAACTAGTCTTGAATGAGTAGTAAGGAGTTGTATAAAAGAATGGAGGGCTGTCAATGTTCTAAATTTCTGCAGTGTTAATGAAATCAGGCAGATGGGTACAGAAGATACAGATGCTTTTAATGTCCCGAACAAAGGAAACAACTCCACATGTGAACAACTCCACATGTGAACATTTCTCACTGGACATGAGAAGTGAAGAAACCCACTTTGTTTCTCAGCCTAGGTATTAATATGGGGTTTTACCTATTCTGAGTTTCAGCACTCAAATTGTTGTTAGCCTGTTAGGACTTTCTTTCAGGTGCATTGCAACTAGAAAACTGAACCTGAATTGGCTTGGTAAATGGGCTAGAAAGGATGATAAAGGTCTTCCAGAAAATTAAAAAAATCATAATTGTTGTCACTGTGATATTTTATGAAAATCTCTTTGCCAGGATTTTTCCTCCTGAGAAGCTGAGAAGCCTCAGAAAAGAAATGTCAACAATAATTATCTGCTGCTGTGGAATGTGGCAGGTGAATCTTTGATTGGTCTCATGTGAATTGTTTTTACTCAATGACCATGGTCCAGCTGTGTTGAGGCTCTGAGCAGTCATGAGTTTTTATTATTCATTCCTTTCTAGCTTTCTGATGAATTCCTTTCTTCTATTCTTTTAGTATAGTTTTAGTATAGCATTTTTAATATCATATCATATCATATCATATCAAATCAGCCTTCTGAAACATGGAGCCAAGATTCTCATCTCTTCTCTCATCCTGGGACCTGCAAACACTGTCACAAATTGTTTCTTTATACCTGCTCAGGAGTTCTGCTGAAAGTTTTCCCAAATGCAGAATCATGTGGATCATCAGATCCAAGTGAGATTCTCTGTTGTCACCTCAGACTGGCAATGAAGTGGTAAAGACTGGCAAACAGAGCTTACACTTAACACATTTCTTGCAAACACTGAGAATTTCCATGCACTTAATGCTTCCTTCCTAGGTATTGCAAGTATTCCCAACCATGTAGAGAGGAAGCTAGGAAGAACCAACAGTGGAAGTCAACCCTGCATTACCTGACTCCCAAGGATAAGTATAGCCTTGCTTAATTTTTGCAGTTCTAAGGGATGTGTTTTTCCATGGCTCTTACCCATTCTTTAGCAGCTGAAACACAGAGTGCAGGTGCCTGGCCAAAACACAAATACCTGAGTCTGAATTTACATTTCATAGGCAAAATGGCTTTCTGGATTCCCTTTTCTTACAGATATATATGAAACATAAACAGTGCTGAGAAAGAGAGCTTGGAAACAAATGAGGAAAAGACCCTCAAACCTCTGCTATTGCAAGTGCACTAAACACACTTCTGAATCAGGCTGACAGCTGCCAGACTCTTGGAGGAGGCACTGGAGCTCTGGGTGTTTGATTCTTCCCATGCTGAAGCAGACAGGAATGTATGCGCACTTGTGAAGAGCAGAAATACAGAGAACAGCCTAACCAAATTACTAAATTTTTCACCTCTTAGGAATACCTTGCAAGACTCTGGGTTTTGCACATTCATCAAAAATAAACCGATTCCAAAGGATAAAGTGATTGTAAGGTTCTCAGACCATGCTGTTTATGGGGAGCCACTGGTTAGCAAATGCCAATCTTGTTACAAGGAAGTTAATAGAAGATTCCAACATTCCTACCAAAAACATAGCAAAGGAAAGTTTCTTGTTTTTATGGTCAAAAAAGTGGCATAACAAAGAAATCTTTTTTCAAAGGTGTTTATTTAGAACAAGAACAATAAAGCAGTGCCTGTTTGTTAGAGGAAGAACAATAGGGCAGTGTCATTGCTACTGTAATTATGAAGTATTCGGGTTTGAGAGAAAAGGTTCCAATGTGGAGAAACCACACATAGCTGTTGGCTGAAACTTTCCAATTCACCCAAAATTGCTTTCAAAAGTCCCCTGATGATAAGGAGTACATCTGTAAATCAACATTGAGCTGATTAATAATAACCACTATGCTCTATAGTTGCATAATTCTCCCATCTGACTTTTTTTACCTTTTTGTTTGTTTTGGGATGAAGGAAGCTTACCAGGACATGCAGCATATGAAATGAGTTTTCAGGTGGCAGTATATACATCACTTCAGAGTGGTAGAGGCTTGGCACATACCGAGGCTGGAGGTTCAGTGAATGGTAGTCTCCATGAATGATTACTGAATGAGTTACCCAAGGGAAAATAAAGTTGGGAACCCCTAGTTTACGTTGTGCTAATGCCATCATGCTATGTGTCTGCAAGACACATTCTTTTCTGTCTCCAAAAGAAAGAAATACAGTCTACAGGCACCCAATAAATTGCTGTTTAGCAGCTGTTTAATATATCCTACACTGCGGCAGGGACTAGATAGTTTCCAATAGGCTACCCCATAGTGATAAACAGTAAAACTTCCTTGTTTTTATCATTTAGTGAGGAAGAATCTGTATCGCAGGATTTGACAGGACATAAGTTCACACACCATTTATCCCACTTTAATTTGTGATGTTGACAGTAAGTTTGGACAGGGCAACAGAAGTTAAGGTTTTATTTTTCCCCTATTAGAACGAGTCTGAAATATTTACAGAGTCAGGGGAGATCTTGATTTCTGGTAAACTATTCAGCATGCCTCTAATTGCATTCAATTTTAATATCAGATCAGCTCACAAAGGAACACTGCCCTTTGATATAGCAAAATGCATGCTGGTAGATGGCCAGAATTTGAATTTTGTGAGATATCATTAGTTATCCTCAGAAGTGCTGTCTTTGTGCTATTCTGAGGTCTGAATATTTAGATGAATTAGAAGGAGATCTCAATTTGCCAAAAGACTATGCAGCTGGAGAGTGAGATTTGTTCATCATTGCCAAAAGACAGAGCAGAGCATGGCTCTTTATATAATAACATGAGGTTTTAATGAGATATACAGAGTTTGCTGATAACATTTTCTAAAATGGATGCTATCAGCTCAACTTGTGACAAGAAAGTAACTGATGGCAACCTCCAGATAGACTTATTGACCGTAAGCATTTTGATTGGAAGCAGTGATGTGCACACAGTTGACTCACAGTGGACTGTGTATGTTAGGCTTCCATTATAGTTGCTGTCTGTGACATCCAGTCAGGCTTTGACTTTGCTCAGGAGACAAACAATTGGAATTTTACAGCTCCTTCTGTGTACTAGCCCTGTATAAATAGAAAATTACAACTATAGATGAATCAGCCAGTCTTCCTGACCCCCAAGTATTCCTGAAAGAATAGATCTCAAGCAGATTGTAACAGGAGAACAGATCATCAGGCTTTCACAAAAGTCTGCATATTCATATAGTAATACTATGGGACATAGCTGCCCAGGGTCTGTGGGCTCAGGAGGCAGACAGACAGTACAGGATATCCAGTACTTGTTACACTCGAGCACAGAGACTGGAAAAAGTAGTTACTGAAGTGGATAGCTGAAAAGTTATGGGCAGATGGATTATGTTCTGTTTGTGGCAATTTTTTTTTTCCAGGGAAACAGCAAGTGTCTGTGCCAAGCATGTTATGAACGCAAAGCTCAGACCAAGGAGATCACTCAAGCAAATCATAGCTATGCAGTGCAAAATTTCTGGAGAAAAGAAGCAAACTTTCTAACCCTGGAATCCTGCAAATATTCAATCAACTGATGAGAAAGGTCAAGGTCTCAGAGATCTAAAGTCACAGGCTGGGCTTCTTTTGAATTTGCCAAATCATGCTTCCCCACTACTCAGCACCTGTTGTGGGACCAGCACAAGTGTCATTTATCTGAATCAGAGTAATTCAGCTGAAATTTTACTCACAAAGGGAAATTGTAACAAAGGAAATATGTTTGAGCACACAGCTGCACTGGCAGAACATTACTTCAAATGCTATGATTCAATTCACAGCTCTTATTTGTGTTTTAAAATCTATGTGCCCTGACTTATGGTCAGGCAAGACTAGTCTTCAGGCCTGACCTCTACTCTTGACATGAGGACCATGGGATACAGGGAAGTTTTGGCAAAGGCAAAGCACACTCTGTAAAGGCTGGCCTGACAGATCCAGAAGTGTCCTACCTTCTCTTCTATTCTTACTTGGTTTACAGAAGAATCTCCCAAATCATTTCTTGACAGCTGCAGTTTGTGATTCTGTTGTGAATACTACTGGTGAATACACAAAATATACAGTCTTTTATATGAAAACTAATCCCACTTAGTTCTTAGTAAAGCAATCTTTTATTGGAAGGTTATTCAGCACAATTTATTACTAACATTCAAACATTCTCATCACTATTACTACAGTTTCAAATTATTTTCTATAAATAGCCACAGAACTGACAATATTTACAACATATGGAGATTTGCATTCCTTGGTACTTTTAAGAATAACTGTTTTTTATCTTTTCAGATTTTAATTTGAGAATGAACTTTGGTTACAGTGATGTTCATTACAATAAATGGCCTTCACATTATTCTATAGTTTTCTGTCTTGCATTTCTGAAACAGTGCCAACACATTTCACCAATAATACCTAGAGTACTGATTTTTAAAAATAGGTGGTTTTGTCCTTTTTGCACTCAAGGCAAATGAAATAGAGAAAACACACCAAAACTGCTACAAATCACTATCCTGAAGTAACTGCGTTGTTGAAACCCTTGCTTCATCCTCTTAAACTTCATGTTCTGTTCTCTCATTTCCACATATACAATCCTCATTTCTTTCTCATACTGTGGTAAATTACTTATGGACTTCACATATCATGAGACATCTAACCATATTTTGAGCTAACAGATATGCAGCTTTTACCACACAGTGGTTCTTAAAATACAGAAAGACAGATAAAGTGGGTGTGACTATAATAGAAGACATTAATAAATACCCCAACATCTTCTGCAGTTGCTAATGACCAAGTGGCATGCAGACTGTAAATCATATAAGCTCCCCATTTTTCTCCAAATGTGAGTACTTGCTGATTGTTGAGGGTCAGAATTTCCCCTTTCAGTTTGATTTTCTTTAGAAAGACAGAGAAAGTGAAACATTCTTCTTTCCTGTACTGTGCACAGAGTTGGAAGCATGGAGGAAACTCCTTCAGTTTGAAGAATACTTTTGTCTTGTGAATTTTAAGTTACATTTCCAAATTTAAAAGTATGCACTAAGTCAGCTTCCTGCAATGCAAGTCTGACTTTTTAAGCAGTTCTCTTGTTCTGTTTTCATCTTGCACTTGTTGCTTCTTAGGCTGCTCCATTGACAATAACGTAACAACACTGATTTCAGGAAGTTGTATGATAGGCAAGTTGCTGACATTAATGTTTAGCCAAAGGAATGATGTTTGGTATTCATTAAGACCTTTTTAATATCCTTATACTGAATAATTTTTGAATATTTGTATGAATCCAAAGTCAAATGGCTTCTTTTGGGTTTTGCGGTTTGTTTTAGTTGGTTGGTTGGGGATTTTTGGTTGGTTTTCTTCCTTTACTGATACATCATCTTACATCACCTGCAATGGGTACATCTGCCTATTATTTTCCACAACAGTAAGACAACTTCAGGGCATCATCAAAAGTATATGGTTGCATTAAAGGCAAGTTCAATGGTGAGAAAAACAGAAGCAGTTATGCAGCTACAAATCATAAACAGAATATTCCTAGTGCTTCTTACTGTGAACACCACAGTCTCCACACAAGACTTCCTTTAAACTTCATGGGCATAGTTCATTTAAGTGGGTGATTTTGTCTGATCAAATATTCTCTTCATAATTTTCTTGAGCCTTTTAAAAGAAGTAATTTCTCTGCAGGTAGTATCATAAAAAACCCCCACATGCTCCCAGGAACTTGGGATGCTCCCAGACAAGATGACCCAGTAGGCCTAGAGGCCCAGTCGAGGCATAAAAGTCCCTCAGAATGTCACCAAGCAGTGTTCAAACAAAGGGTTATAGGGATGCTTTTTATTGTGAACCTCTCTCATTATAGAATGGAAAGTTTAAATACCCAGCAGTATTGTCACTGAGCAGCTCACTGTAATACCTATGGAATTGACCCAAAACAATGTGGACAGTCCTGAAAACATAAGTGAGATAGAGGAATCACAAGAAATTAATGAATCACAAAACTTCAGTGAGATTGAGAAAACATCACGCTCAAGAACCTGACAGCTGTAGGACCTGGAGTATTTATCTAACTTACTTATGGATGACATTTATTTATAGAAAACCAATGCTGTGACAATCAGTCAAGACAATCATTTGGGAACTAGCCAGAAAAACTGAATTTCTGAGATGAAATATGCATGTACAGAAGTTTGTGGCGCAGCAGTATGGCATCATTCCACTCCACACCTTATTTCGTGCTCTAGGTAGTGTATTTGAAGCCTATTTGCCCCAGATGAGCCATGCAGCGGGAATTCTGTGTGAGAAGGGACATCTGTCTTTGTGGTGAATTCCCACTTCAAGTGCTGGCCATTCAGGTTTTGTGAGCTGCGTTGCTATACCTTCACTGACCACGTGGTACAACCTAAATGGGATCCTGATGATTCAAATTAATGCTTTTTTCAGTGCTTAAGTACTGCCATCACATGGCTCAGTGGTAGATCAGTGAGAAATGACCCTTTGGAACAAGACACCTACCAGCAGGTGGAAAGTCTTTGGTTTGCTCAAAAGAACACAGCTTTATCCTGTCAAAACCCAGTGCATTTTTAGCCCTGATACTCGGCAGATAAATGTCAATAGGCATATTATTCAGAAGTGGTTAGTACTCGATTAATGCAGAAGGTAATAGCAGTCCTGACAAAATTAAACCCCTATTTACAAAATTTAATTTTCAAAAGCTGTTCTTTTAAAAAAATAACCATTAGCACAACAATAAAATGCGAGGGTTCCCCACACTGGGGAACACACACACATTAGTGCTCAGCACTAACGAAGCCCCCACAAAGCTCTCCAGGCTCCCAGCTGACCTGGTGGGACAGTATTGTCTGGGCAGCCACTGCAGCAGCCCACTAGCCCTAGAGTGGCCTGCACATACATTTAATAACCAGCAAAGGTCCCCAGCCTTTTCAATGAACACTATTGTGCCTGCTTTGACTCACCAGTGTGCTGAAGAAACTATTATTTACTTACTGTAAAATGCTCTTCTGTATATAACCTGCCTACCACCAGTGGCAGAGAAAAAAGGAGCGAGATCAGGAAGATTACGTGGGAGAAACTGCAAACAGCAGGAAGAAAAAGCAAACAAAGATTGAAAATATCTTATTATTCCAAATTTCTGAGCAATGCTTGAAATTTTTCCTACACTTCTGGGAAACACAGGCTGTCATCACACATATGTCTACGGAAAGTTGATTCTCTGTACAAACATGGCACAACATTCATGTCTAGTGTACAATTCCAGTGCTCTGACCATTTGACTGCTTAGTGCCTGCAGATTTCATAGTGTTTCCCCAATTGCTAACACAGCTGCAAGACAGTCAAGATCCTTTTTTCTCCTTTTGTGATCTCCCTTAAGACTGCAGAACTTCCTTCTCAGAGCAGGTATTTGCTTCTTTCCATTGTTTGGCTTATTACTTTTCCTTAGAGGAAAAATCAGCATTTGAAGGACTTTGTTACTAACTTATTAACCAGCAAAATTGCTCTCTGTTTTTCAGGCAGCAGATCCTGGCTGTTTAGTGGCAATGACTGAAGTAGCTGTCTCTATATACAGAGGAAGCACCGTCATTTTCTTTCCTCTTCCCCCCTGGAGGTATGAGGGACCGTGCTGCCCCAGCCCCTGCCCCTCAGTTTCCCCGGCACCAACAGCTTTCCTCGCTGTCCCCACCCAAGTACACCAATGCAGTCTGGGAGACAGGATCAGAACCCTATTAAACAACATGGCACGACCCTCCCCTTGGGTCTGCTGGACCCTCTGCCCTCTACCCCGTGGGGAAGGCCAGGGCTAGATATAGCCTCCTCAGCCTGGCTGGATTTCCTGGCACCCAGAGGAAGATCTCAGTGTCGTTTTGATTCCTCCTCTGGGTTTTAAAATAGTATAGTTCAGATACTCTGATACATGAATTCATTCATATGGCTTTGCTACCAAGAAGATAATTTATGAGCGCTTTGATTTTGTTAGCTAAAAGCTAATGGCAGTGTCATCTTATCTATCCAAATCCAGTCTTCCAGGGAATCCTAAAGGAGTGTGCCAAAATGCTAAGGTTATGGCTTTTCTCCAGAGGAAGCAAACCTCTGCGGACTGCTGTGTCAGTACCAGAGGATTCACAGAGTGGGGCATGGCTGCTGGGCCAGGCAGAGGAAAGCCCCCTGCTCCCCAGGTCTCACAGGTAGGCAACTGAAAAAAGGCAATGACTGTCTTAACAATCATCCTTGCTCAGGGACATCCCAGTGAAAGTGCAAAGCAGAAAAAAAATACATCTCTACTGCAGCTTTTGGAGGATCATATGTTACAGTGAGGCAAAGGAAGAAAATGTTTGCAATAACTGTCAGCTCGTTACCCTTGGCACTTGTGCCAACTAAACACAACTCTCAGATGTGGGGTGACAAAGCTGTTGGAATGTTAGCACACATCAGTGGTTTCCTTTTTAAACCTACTGTTTTGTGGCAATCAGCCTGGACACAATTAATTGCACAAGCTGCAGTATACCTCCTCAGCAAGGGAAGCTGCTCACCGCAGGTCACCTGCCAGGCCCCCCTGGCGCAGGGCTGCACTGCTGCAAGCTGCAGTTCCCCAACAGGAGCCTGCTCGGAGTCCTCACTTCCCACCCCCGACTGCAGCAATCAGCGGGGGTGTCTGTGCTGCCGAGGAGTGTGGAGATAGCAATCACATTGCTCTGCTCAAGGGTTTGTGCTATCGCATCTCTTGAGCCAGCAGCTCTGCAGCCCCCTTCGCTTTTTCTTTGTCTCAGAGGCTATGTGATAAAAACCACCTTCTCAAGGTTATATAGCTCACTGGTGACAGAGTCAGAGAAATAAATTAGTTTTTTGCAATTGCTGGCCTGCTGGCCTCAAGTTCTTCTGCAGAGAAGCTGTAACAGCCCCTGGAGATGGAGAAAAGCCCACAAGGAAAGGCCAACAGCATTTCAGCTGACAATACAGCAGAAGAGCAGCAAAACATAGGTCTGCATGGACTGTAACGCAAGCATCAGCAAGCACTGCCCTCATCACTTGCAAATACACCATTACTCTGTTAGATCTCAAACCATGAGCACTTTGTATGAATGAGAGTCCATCTTATAGTAAAGTTTGGAGAAAAAAAGCAATTCCATTCACTTTTCAAAGGAAAATGGAAAGCAGCTTTGTCTAAATGCAAATATTTTACTGGTGATTCAAGTTAAACCTCTACTCATAAACTCTTCATATACAGCTTTTCATAATGGAACCAAGATTAACCTTTTATAGTTTATTCTGCAAGACAAATTAAGAACATTTTAATAACTAATACATACCAGCCATTCTTAACACCAGCATGAAAATGTGAACACATTCAGACATATGTCTGCTGTTAATACAATCTGTGAATACATCCTGCTACAACAGTATTTTCCTAGATTCACATCTTCTCTTAATACCCTGTAGCTGTGCAGAGTTGACTGAGATGATCTGTGAGCCAAATAAATGTGTTGCATTACAAAAGCTGTTAACATCCAGAGCATCATTTACAAAATGGTTTTTGTATTTTGCTTTTTGTTTGTCTGACACTAAAACAGCACAGTAACATTGTATCTGTGAGCTTCAGTAACAACACAGTAACTAAAATAATTTATCATATATAGTATATATATGCACTACTGTATTTTCTGTGTGTCTATGATATACAGTGTATATGTTTGTATTATATATGCAGTACTTTTGGTATATTAACTGGTTTCCAACCTAACTGTACACTGAGAAATATTCCATAGTAATATACATGACTTTGCCTTTCAAAGCTAAGGGTCATGCCTCTGTTGCATACACTCTGGCAACTCAGCCCTAATTAACTCACTAGGAGATTCTCAGCCAAGTTCAGAATGCTTAAAAAAACACATGATGTACACTCTAATTAATTTCAATAACACAGATTTAAAAATTATTCCTTTCCAGGTGTACATTTATCATCTTTATGAGATTTCATTAAAAACTTTGTCTTGGCCACTCACTTCAAGAACAACGAAAATGAAACTAGATTGAATCTCACAGGCTAAAAAGAATTTTTCAGGTCAATTATGTGCCTTAGGAAATTTAGCATCTTTTCTACAGATGATTAAAAATATATACGAGAAACTATTTACTACATATGAGAGCTAATTATTAGAAAAAAAATTGACAGTTTCTCTTAAACTTTAATCTGAAAAAAAATATAATATTTGGTACCTTGCCTGTATGCCTGTTATCTATGTTTCCTGTGTGATGATGAAAAAATTGTCTTTTTACTTGGTGTACAGTTTTCTTTGACTTTACTATGCACTGCTTAATATTCAAGGAATTCTTCAGTCATATACAGTACATGTTGTACTGCTGTTGTGATATATGATATACCTTCAACACAGCTAGGAATTGAAGTGGCAACCTTTATCCTTCAAACACTCCCTGAATGTGTCTCTACAGCTTGAACTAAGGAAACAAGCTTCTCAATGAGCAGACTCATATTCGAGATACATCAAGCACATGTCCAACAAATTAGGTAAGTAAAATGTTAGGGAATTTAAAGTGGTAAGAGCTTGTGTTATATCACTTTCATATTTGTTCATGCATTGCCAAGCAACTAGCAATTCCAGTGAGAACTGATGAGAGACAATCCATTGCAGCCTGTGCAACAGAGCCTCTAGCTCCTTTGAGCTCCTGTCAAATTCTCTTCCCTTCTGGTCCTAAAAATAAACTTTGACTGTGTGGTAATACTGACAAGCCAAAAGAAAAGGGTGAAATTGTTCTAGAAACACTCAGTGCTTTCTTGTCAATAACTCTAGTCAAACAGGGAAACAGTAATATGTCTACAAAGAGTAAGTGCAATTATCCAGACAGAAAAGCACCCTAACTGTGGGAGGCCTGAGCCCAGGGATTTTGGCAACAGGTGAAAAGCCTAAGGTGGCTAAAGGTGAAAAGCAGGGTGGCCTAACAAGGCATACAACACATTGTGGCAGATAGCTATGCAACTAAATACCTGTCCTGGTTTCAGCTACAGAGTTTGTCTCAGTAGCTGTTACAGTGCTTGTTTTGGTTTCAGAATGAGAATGGTGATGATAACTCCACTGATTTGTTCATCCGAAGCCAAGGACTGCTTTTTCCCTTGTCTCTCCTGCTCTGCCAGTGAGGAGGCATACAAGAAACCCAACAAACTGGGAGGGAGCATAGCTGGACAGGTGACCTGAGCTGGCCAAAGGGATATTCCACACCACAGAACATCATGCCCAGTACATAAACTGGGGGGACTCACACAGAAGTTCGTCCAGTCTGGGTTCAGGAGAGGCATCTGGCATCAGTCAGTGGGCAGTGAGCAATTGCATTGTGCATCACTTGGTGGTTTGTTGGTTTTTTTCCATAATTATTATAATTATTATCATCCCCTATTATTTTATTTTATTTTATTTTAATTATTAAATTGTTCTTTTCTCAACATACAAGTTTTATGTTAATTCTCCTTCCTGTTCCACTGGGGCAGTGCAGAAGAAATGGAGGAACTTGAGGAGTGGCTGCGTGCTGTTTATTTTCCAGCTGGGCCTAAAACAACAGAAATACGTAAGGTGAGTCTGCCCAGCTACTAATCTGAAAAGCATGTTTTTGTAGTAAAACACAGAAGACACAGAAAGGATGGGCACTTGTAATATTGCTATCAGCAAAATGTCCCTGGCCATACAGAATCATATTGAAGTACAACCGAAGCTCACAGAGCCTGAAATATCCTCCTTCACTCCAAAACAATAAAGAATGAAAATGGGCATGAGAAAGAGAAAAAAATTAAAATACATGTGAAATCCACTGCACTGAAAACCAGCAAAGATAATAAAGCTTTCTGGTGCATTAAAAGCATCTTCTGGTTGTGTGGTGCTGTTGGCAGGACCTCATTACAAGCAGAATAATGAAACTTTTGGTCCTTGAGAAAATAGGTTATTGCCATTATCCTTGCACCCTCTTCCAGGGCTTTTTTTTTTTTTTTAATGCATCAACTGATGACTGTTGCAGACATCCTGAAGCTGAATATAGCCTCGCTGGCTGGAATGAACCCATTTTTATAATGACAGTCCAACTCAGAAGTTAAGAACAACTTCCACTGCAGAATGACTGTTACTGGACCTCTGGCTTCAGCTTTGTTCCTAAGGAAAATTTCATTTAAAAGGTTTAAGAAAAATAATTTATTTTATATTTCATGTGCTTACATTTCCAGAACTTTAATATTCGCAGCCTGATTTAGCTCTTAAAGGAAGCAAGTCACTCAATCAGCAGTATCATTTTCTAAAACCTTCTTTAAGATGTTTTTTGTAAGTTGCCTATACCTGTGCTTAATCCCAGTATTTCAGTTTAAATAGGGGTGATAACTAGTTGTTCAGCAAGAGGCAAATTCCATTCCCAAGGCACAGAACACATTTTCTTCAATTCTCTCTCTTTTCTAGTTCACCACCTCTAGTGGTTTTACAAATGGTCCTCAGTTTTGTTCGGTTGGGCAAGAAAAGAGAGTGCTAAAAATACCTTTTTGTTGGTTTATCTCTTCAAGGAGTTACGGAGTAGTGGAGCGGATTCTCCTTGATACCAGCTTGAATAAATAAATGGACTCAAGTGCCCTCTTGTGTTTCTCTGCCTAAAGCTTTGAGAGGCTTATGAAAATACATAATATTTCAATTGTGAATACCAAAAAGATTGAAAAAATATGCTTAAGAAAATATTTAATAGCATATAGCTCTTAAAACATGAAAGAGATATTCAGAAAATATTTTCTGCCTAGTCTTTCATGCAAGCACTCTCTCATTTCACAGCATGAAAGTTATGCTGAAATACTTCTAGTCTTTGTTGATCCTTTGTCCTGTACTGTACTGCCTCAGCACTGCTGCATTCATATCTAAATACGAGATAAACATAAATCAAGAAAGCATCAGCAGAACAGAGTTATGAAAATAAACATACATGAAACAGTCCAAAATGTGACATTTTTGCTTTAGTCCATTTCCTAAAGTAGCATCTTTTAAAATGGCAATAAAGTAAGGTTTTATGTCAAAATACCCTTTAGAGTAGCAAATATTTAGTATTAAACCGGCATACTTTTTGTCAGGTGAAGGGGATTACTTGTGTTAAGAAGGGATAGGACCTTTTAATCAAGACCGAGGGACAGGCCTGAAATGTTTCTGTGGTTGGCTTATGTTTCACAGTAGGATATGCATGTTATACATGCATTAACAAATGTTAATGTTTATATACTGTTTTAGTGTCCTTTTTTGGGAGAAACAATGTGAATGACAACAACAAATTTATTTTTCATTTGTGAAGAAAGAAAATACCTAAAAAATGAATTCACTTTGGAAGAATCAATGACAGTTTGAATGTAATACTTTGCAAAGTAGACTCTCAAACTTTCACATCTTTTACTAGGCATATTCCCGACACATTTTGCTTGTTGAGCAGTGTTGTGGTTTAGGAATGGTGTTCTCCAATTTCATTCTCCCACTAAAACCACGCTGTCACCCACTTGCTACCCCTCTCCCTTCTTCTCCCTCTGCAGGTGACTGGGGAGAAGAAATGGAGGCACAAAAGGTGAAGATCACAGGTTGAGATAAGAACAATTTACTGGAAACAGCAATGAGATAACAATACAAATGGTAACAGCAACAATATTAATAACAAAAGTGTTAAACAAAAGAGAGAGTGACTCACATGCAAAATTCTCAGTTTAGAGCCTACCTGCCTCACTCTCCTGGCAGAAACCCCTTCTCCTCAAAACACACTCCCTTTCCCCTCCCTCACCACAATGATGTGAGGTGGTAAAGAATAACCTCCAGGTCCTGGCTGTTCCCGCTCATGGCTACTGCAAAAATTAAGACTGTCCTGGCCAGAACCAGGACAATGAGATAAAAATCAAAAGCTGTATACGAAGTCCATTAAGTAAATTCAGATAACTGCAGCAGGAACAGGCACCTACCACCTGTCCTGGGCTGGCAGAGACATCAGGCACTGTTCATCACCTGGGTTTTTCTGCTCACAGCACAGCATTCCTGTTTAATTACTGCTTTGTTCTGTATCCTCATTTTTGCCTGGGAGATCCCTGGAGATATCTCTTTTAATATATAACAGTTTTAATGGAGCAGTTGTTCAAGAAAAGAAGCAGAGGTTCTAGGATCTTGGAAATTTTGCCCGGAGACGAATAATTCTCTCATTGAAGTGGCTGGCTTACAGTTGCAAAGATTTAAATGTTCATTTTTATGCTGCAGTTTTGGTCTTTTTTCCCCAGCCATAAAGGCTCACTCTGAAATGAAAGATTGAGTTCTGTTCCATTCCTATTTGATGCCCATCAAATTATAAGCTAAATGGGCCTCTAACCACAAATATTAATCTAAAGCAGACAATGGGATGGAGTTGGGCTGGTTTGGGATCTGTCAAAATTCAAAGCCTGATATGCGTGCAGAACCGGGCTGTCTATAGAGCATTGCTGTTTTATTTCTCACAACTCTGCTATAATTTGCCACATCTATGTTTTAGGCATAATCTAATGCAGATTCCTCCTTGCCTGCAATGCTCCACACAGCCATACACTGACACGGCCTCTCCTGAGGAGAGTGGAGCAATTTTTTTGGCTGCCAAATCTCCCAGAGGACTATGAGCTCTGCAACAATCTACCTGGGGGTATCTCAAAACCCACAGTCCTGTCCCATCCCTTCCTTCCTCTGCCTCTCCCTCTGCTGTAATGGAATGTTTTTTGAAAACTCAGATTTTTACAGACTCCTATTTTTCTCCTTCCTCCTCTAATAACACTTTTATAAGCCAAGACTTGACAAATCAATATATATTTCACCACCACCAGGTAAAAATTCAGGAACCCTGAACAGGGTTCAACGGTTACTGTCTCACTGATACCACCCTACAATATCTGAATACTAATCTAGTCTTTGATGACAGAAAACCCTTTCTAAAAGATAGTCTGACTTACAGATGCAGCTATTTGGGTTTATTAATATTCATAACTACAGCCATGAATAATAGCAGTGAACAACTGCATCTGCTATGATAGTATTAATCTATTATTTTTCATTTATTACTGCATTATAGTCTTTTATATTTGGATGTGGTTTTTATTTTATGTGTTAAATTTTGTCTTTATTTGTTTCAGCTGCTCATGAATTGTGTATACACCCTAGATAAAAAGCTGTGTGAAACTCCAGAAAGCATGAAAGAGCAATTCTCATCAGATAGATGACTAGCATGACCTAGTAACCTGCTTTCTTCACTCAAAGCTAGAACTAGTATGCCATTTCTCTTTTCTTGCCATTCCCCTCACTGAAGATTCAACCCAAGACTTCTGGGTTCAGCACAGCTCTTCCCAGTGGCTTTTTTTCATTTGGGCTGTCCATCAGGACCTGACTGTGATACACATGTAGATCACTGACAACTGCAAGTTCTTTTCACAGTTTTGAAGAATTAAAACATACCTCTGAACTAAGCATTGAACTCACTGGCTGAAAGACCATGACTGCTAGCCATGACAAGCAAGCAAGTGTGTTTTCAGGAGAAAAGAGCACAGAAGCCTTGTGCAATCACTCTGTGGGGAACTGAATGATAAATCTCTCCTGTTTGTGGTGTCCTCTTCTCTCTGTAAACACAGACACTGATCTGAATAAGTAGATAGTATAACTATTCACAAGAAGTGCTCAGATGCAAAATATGTTCTGAGTTAGAAAATTATCATAATGAAATCAGACACTCTCCTGAGTACAAGGAATGAAGATGCATCTTGCAAGACTGACTAGTGATAATGCATGTAATGATCTTAGAAGTGTATAATTTTATCTTCTAAGTAAACTATTACTAAATTTTATGATAGTGTGATTACACAGAATTTTCTACTTTTGCTTTTCTTTTTGTTTAGAGAAATGAATATGCATTTTGCATATCTACTCAATACAGGTAAAAAATTCAGACTATAATTTATTAAACAGACTCAGCTAGCAGTTCTTTGTTACTGCAGCATGAGATTACAGGGAGTAAAAATAAGAAAGGATTTAGAGATGCTGAACAGTGGTCAGTGTCCTGATAAGGCACACAATTTTCCACATAATATTTTGCTATGGATGCAATACCAGCAAAAAATCTTATAGACCCTTGATTTGGTTGGCTATTTCTATTCAGATATGTTTTCAAATAAATTTGTAGTCAGCAAAACTTCTAGGCATGTGCTTATTTCTTACTGCCTTAAAAACTGTAGTCAATATATCAGCCCTATCAGTATTTACAGGAAACTCACTGGAATATAGCGCTTCTCATGCTCTAGGATAGATGTTGCAAGTTGCACTTCCAAAAGGATTATTCTTTCAAATAGTTGTATCTTCTGTGTGTTTTTACTCCTCTGTCTGTGTCAAATATTGACCTTGTGGAGCTGACAGAACAGCTGACTGTCCTCACATGTCTTTGTTTCTATTCTATACTAAAGCATTAGGTATAGTCAGTTTTGAATAACACTTTGGAGGATTAGGGCATAACAAAGGTTATTTATTTCTCTTTTGTCATGTTTGGATTTGAACATTGAATTACCAGGGCACATGACAAATAAATCTAGTCAGCCACATTATGAAACAAGAATTGAATCGTTTACTGAAGTTAGTGGGAAGCCAAGGATTTTTTTTGTTCCCCAGAGATGACATGTCTGCTTTTAAAAAATTTTTCATTTGATGCTCAATACAGATACCAGAGATAAGTGAATTTCAAATGCTTGCCTTGAAATGACATGGATTGGCATCTCATAAGCAAAATCAAACTGGTGTTAATGACTGTAGCCTCAGATAAGCTAATGGTGTTAAATAAAACCTTAACACCTGAGGATCTAACATAATGCATATCTTAGTATGAGCTTAAACATTTTAGTCAAGAATCACACCTGAGAAGATGAGTTCTTCTGTAATTACTGGTGGGTGCTTACTGCTGTAGGTTTGATCAATTCGTAAGTCAATTCAAGTCAAAAATAGCAGAAGCTATGAAAGGACACCAAGTATCTTCTGCCAGAAACCTAAAAATTTAGGCCAATCTACATACATCCTGGAGAAAGACACCAGCCAACTGGCATACTCCTCATAAAATACTGACCTTTTATTTACCCTAACCCTTGGTAGGATTATTCAAAGGATACATTTTCTCACTTTGACTCTTTTGCTCTCTCATTATGATTTTCATGAATAGATTATAAGAAAATAAACAGTTAGATACTGTGGATGTGACAGCCTGATCAGAGAGCAAGAAAACTAGGTAAGTTTTCCCAGAATTGGCCTGAGAGACTTTAGGGAGTTGAAGATAACCAATGATAGCTTATTATTATAAAAAACCTGCAAGTGCTATTTACACATGCTATGTTTTCTGGTTTTTAATCAAAGATTGTTTATAAGAAAGGCATCTTGTTAATTAGACAATCAGGTGAAATGTTTGATTAATTGACCAACCAGGTCTATCTGTATCGGACCAATATATAAAAAAAGGATCTGAAGAAAAGACATGTGTTCTATACCAACCAGCCTTCTGGTGAGTCTGTGTCGTTTTCTATAGCAACAAGATACAATACCCCAGAAAGGACTTTTATACCATGAAAGTAATCTAGATACCAAGTTGATAAATCTCCCTTGGTAGGGCCATTGACCAGACCCCAAAATGGTCTCATGGTGCTTTCCTAAACCTCACATATTGTCACCATCCATTTCATTGTTATAGCACCTAAATTCAGTGTAACCTGAGTCACCAGAACAACCAATATGAGTAACTGCATCCACACCAGATGATAGAAGAATATACCACAATGTCATTAGTAATAGTTGCAAAAGAAAAGTTTGCTGTTATTTGCTGTACTCCAAAGGGCTGCCCAGCTAGCCTTGGCTCTCAGGGAAGGCAGCTGTGACTTACAGGCAAGGCTGCCCTCTCAGCTGCATGCCAAGGCACAGGCAGCTGCAAATAAAGGCTAGTAAACTACAGACAATACCTGAAATCTCCACAAAATCCTAAAGCAGACAATGGTCAAGACTGTGGAAGCAACATAGCAGACTGTGATGTGTCCAAAAAAGTGAAGTCCAAGAAAACCAGTATACTTCTAATCAATCAAATCCGTGATCTAAAGCAATTAAATGAGTACATATGACAAACCCTGTTTTATTTTAAGCCCTATTGACTGTCATTAATTCTGCTTCAATCTTTTAAACGTCCCATCTTCTGGCCACAAATCAATGCAAGACTGACCTAAAATTACTCAGGTCATTTCACTTACCTTTCTAAAAATATTATCATGGTTTTCATACTCTCCCTTCCCCTGGAACACACGCAGTTATAACTTTACAAGAAATTGCAGACACAGCTCTGATATGTCTACTACAAATACAAGCATTTTCTTGTCATCTTGGTACCCTTGTTGGATGGGAGACTGGCGGAACTCAGGCCTCCAACCTGTGTTGTCTGATACAGATGGAGGTGGTATCTCATATAATCCCTACTATTCTCATACATACCACTTGACCATTCTCTCCTCAAAATCTTAATGCACATTAGGACACAGTCAGTCCTTTGCTAAGGAATTTGTATCCTGCACTTCTGCAAAATTCCTCAGGCTCGTCACTTGTCCCTGTGAAGAAGACTGCAATCATCAGGAAAGCAGAGAGAATCAATATACTCTGCTGGGGGAAGAGGATTTGTCCCTTAGGATGTGCTACGGATTAGGAAAAAGTAATACCACTGAGTAAAATAAGCAAGTCTCTCAAATATAATTGGCCATGACTCTGGATTCTATACTGCTTACATCATATTACTCTTCTGAACCAACACTTGAATCTTAACATCTTATAGCATTATCAGGCTGTTTCTTCTTGAATTTACCTCTCTCCACACATCTTCCTTCTGGCTGAAGTAGTACTAATTCAAATTTCTTCTAAGATAGGGCTTTCTTGGCTTGATTTTGAACACCATCTCATTTCTTTTAAAAGAGCCTTTCTTCTAATGAATACTTCAACAACCACTGGCATCAAAACTATCCTTTTTCCAGATTTACTAGTGATGACAGCATTAATAGTAAAAAAAATCAGTGTATCAGGAAGAGTATTGGGAAGGGAAAAACAAACTGGGGCAGCAACTAGTCCCTTTAAAATAATTAGCACTTATGACAAAATGCATGTCAGAAGGCTTCAAAATCTCAACCATTAAATGAGAGTGACTGAAAGTGAGGGATGTAGGTATACTCAGGTATGCCTAGCTGCTATATTTTCCTATGCAGTGATTCCTCATGTTAGACTTATCTCTAACTTTCAGGACAGTCCAGAAAACTGAGCATGTTACCGACATGTTCAGAGGGCATTTCACAAGTCAAACTCGCTTTGTTACATAACATGAAAGCAAAACTACACATAGTCATGCAGCATTTCCAGCAAAAACATGCTAAGATATGAATTAAGCCCTGCACCAAGGTCCCAAGGCCATGGTCTGGTATGTCTCATTTCATCCAGTAAGGCCAGAGGGAGAACAGTGAGGAACATTTCAATCACAGTGAAGTCAAAGCCGAAACTCTCTGCTGAGGCCTTTAAGGCCCAAACTTCATGTTTATTTTGTCAGTTTGTGGTAAGTGCAAATAAATGTATTTTTCATGGTAAATCATTGCTTGCTGCCTGCTCAGCACTTTCTCCTTCATGCTCCAGCATCTTTGTCAATGGCACCCTTTGCCGACAGCAGCTGGTTCAATGGTTTTATTTTTATTTAGTTTTCAATCTCTGTTTAAAGACATGGACAGTATTGACTACAATGCACTAAACATCTATTTAAACATCATGGTACAGGCAAACTTTCAGACTGCGGAGGTTCTCTCTTCAAGTGGTCTGAATGGCTGAACATTGCTTTTTAACTTCTTTTTAGTTTATCTAATAGGCCACTATGCTGTTCATCTAGTTTGTAGGACAGTGGACATGTGTACAGTAGGACTGGGCCTTGAAAAATATCTATTTCCACCTTCCATCAATCTTTAAGAACAATCCTAACAATATAGGGAGACCTGAAAGGTAAAACACTAGTGATTGGTTCTGCCTGCTAACTTAATGGCTGTGATCCCAGCTGCAGGAGGACTTCTCCTTCCTTAGTTAATAATCATTCCTACATTCTCAAACATCAAGGAAATGTATATGGACTGCCAGGATAATGAATTTCACATACTCAGACTGTGCCAGAAAGAAAACTAAAGAGCAAAAGTATTGAATTTGGTCAGGTTGGCTGTTCAGACAGACATGCTTGTGGTGCCAGTTGAATTTTGACAAGATTGTTTGAGGGAAATTACATTTGCTGATAATGGATTAACCAAGTCCCTAAATTCAGAAATAGGAGACATGAGCAGGGAATTTCACATTAGGCAGAACAAGGAGTAAGAGAAGAACCTCATTTTTTTCTGCATTTAGAAAAGAGCCCCAGGAGTACTGACAAATCTAAAAAGAACACCAGCACCCAGGCTGAAGATCTGCCATGCAGAGGTGCAGTCATCAACAAAACAGGGACAAGTTAACTGTTGCTGTTAATAGACAGAACCCTTTAAATCTCATGGAATTTTCTTTTAACCATCAAAGAAAACAGTACTTCTCAGTGTCACAGCACAAATACCCAGCTTACAAAACTGCCATTGCCCCAAGGACACTTTGTGTGGTCAAATTATTTTCCAGAGAGTAGTCAAAGTAAACAAATTAGGGTGTCTTCACTCAAATGGAGAGGGTGACTCATCTGTGCGCACTGGTGAACTCTGCCTCTTCTAACAGGAGCGTCAAGCCAATCCTTTGGTCTCACCCCTTAACTAACCCCTTCTGGCTGACAGGCCTGCTGCTGGACCTGAGCCCTGAGCTCCCTGGAACTCCTGGACTATATCAAGAGCAATAGGGAGCACTTCCCTTCCTCACTACAGTACTCTCTACTTCTAGGGCAGAATTTCCTCCACAGTTAGCAGTAAAAACTCAGGTGAATTGGAGACTTACCATCATCAGATGAATTTGGCCATTATGAATGCAGGTACCGAATTTGAGGCCTATTCTGAATATTACAGAAATCTCTGTAGATCAGTCTTAAGTCAGGACATCCCTATTGGAGCTGCACAATGACCTGAGTAAGCACTGCATGGACAGCTACTAGCAACAAGAAAGAAAGAGTTTATGTCACTTCCACTGCCAGGGGAACCTTACTGTGGAATGATATCACAGGACCCTACAAGGTGGGGAAATAAAGGAACAAGCCTGCTCATGAAAGTACAGCAATTTTTTCCATCACTCCTCAAGAAGAAGGCCATGACATTAGTTAGGGCCATGACAGACAGAGAACCTTATATAGTTATTATCCAAGCTGGAAGTATAGCAAGATGAAGAAGCACTTCAGCCTCCAGAACAGTTTTTTACTAAGAAAAATCATCCCAGGACACTAAATACTTAAAAGACAGCTTAGCAAAGCAAGTGTCCCCATCCCCTGCATCTTGCTTTATCCATACTTTTATTAAAAAGGCCTAACTAAAAAGGCCTTGCTAAGTTCATCAGCAAAACACTAAGTGGGTAAGATACAGTGATTGAAAAGCACTGAAGCAATCTATTTCTGAGCACAACTAGGCAGCTGCCTAGCACACAGGTACTTGATCATGGGATTACAAATTAGTATTTGTGTAACCTGAAATACATCATCTTGTATTTGGACTGTGAATATACTCATTAAGAAACTGATTGGAATCAGTTATGTGTTAGTCCTTCAAAAAACGCAACAGCTTCATGAAATCATTTTTCTGTGGAAACAACCCTAACTGATGCTAAAACACTTAACTGCAATTCAAGCAAAGACCAAAGTTCCACAATACAAGAACTTTTAAGAATATATCCATCTTTATTTCTCTTACCAGCTACCTTCACAGAGCAGTAAATGAGATAATATCAAATCCCAAAGCAGAGAAATAATGTAATTTTTTTTAAGTTTCCTTTGCCTCTCAGTCTGGAATTAGAATTTTCCAAAGGTAAGTGAATGATAACAAACAGCTCTAATTGCTAACGGAGAGATTTATTTTTAAAGGACCATTATGAAGGTATCTTTATAAACATCCAAGAAAAACTATATCTCATAGAATGAGATGTATTAAATGATATGTTCTTGCCCTCACACAAAAGTGTATATTAAACATCTGCATTTATGTACAACCTCTGCAATGTGTTAGCTAATGTGGAACCTGAGCAGCATTTTGTTGTTTCCTGCTGTTTTCTGGCTGCAAGGTCCCATTTGTGTGATTCATGCATGTAAAAATATGTGGATCTCAGAACTGCCCTGAAAAACAAACCCCACATTTGTATGCAAAGTCAGACTGGGATGTTAGAGGTCAAGTTGACTGGATTTTTCTGTTGTTTACCCCTCCATCACATACACGCACACTAAACGAACCTCCCTCTCCATGAAAAGTGAAAAATCTCTGCTGTACGACATTGACTATCACTGCCAGGTTCCCTAGAGCCCTTCTACATGACTGTCACTGCCTTGTGCTTCCTGACAGGGTGGCCTCCTGAAGCCACACTTGACCAGCCAGGACTCACACAGCCACTCCACTACAGCTGCTCCCAGGAAGCAACTGCCACACTTTACCAGTATGTCCATGGACAGGCAGGATTCCTTATGGAGAAGCTTGCAGAGGCTTGTTTGCTCTCTTGCTATCCTATCGGGCTTATTTTAGTTGTGCTTCCCAACACAAAATAACTACTCAGCCATCTGTGGAGGCAATCCTCTGCTGCACCCTGATTCAGAGGCAGGCACAAAACTGCAACCAAGCCTTCCACTGTTTTATGGGCTGGCATCAGCAGAACAAAAGAGTAAGTAACGCATTGCTAAAAATCACTGCCAGAGGAAACTTTCAAAGCACCTATCAAATCAGTTTTGGTAATAAAATTATTCCCTGTCAATATAAAAATTGAGCAATATAGAAATACCTATTTTTAATAAAATAAGGCTTCCAGACTTTAGAGGGGACTCTACTCTGGAAGTCAGTACTGATCACTAGTGTTCAGACTCCCAGGAGGCTTCCTAGTGTGACTATCAGAAAACTGCATATCTAGTTAAATTACAGCATAGTAACAGAGAGAATTCCGCCAACCTGACAGTGTTGTTTATCATCAAAGAAAACCAGAAGAGATCTGAATAAAAATAAATTATACAGTGAAAAAAATTAAAAAGAAATCACTGTATGCCTCTTCCGGTTCTTGGTTACAGAGTATCTAGCTCATTATTGCATTTTCATAATGTGGTTTAATTGCCAAAGATGTTCACCCTTTCCCATGGCATGTTGCTCATTCTCACCCATGCGTATCAGTCACTGCCCTTTTAAAAAATATCTGCTGGAGGTGTGAAAAAAGCAGTCAGGCAGCTGGTGGCAGTGTGGTCAGAAGCATCTTAAATCAGCTTTGCTGCTTAAAACTGTAATACAGAATTACATCACTGCTCTTTACAGAAAATGTGACTTAGAAACCTAGGCCTGAAGCAGATCCTTTCTTCATTTACTTATGACACAGCACTGATG
Organism: Motacilla alba alba; assembly: GCF_015832195.1. Taxonomy (NCBI): domain Eukaryota; kingdom Metazoa; phylum Chordata; class Aves; order Passeriformes; family Motacillidae; genus Motacilla; species Motacilla alba. Next base: position 35,014,549 of record NC_052046.1, on the reverse strand, counting down.
GCATAAGCATAGCACTGTGCCCTTAAGCAGGGTGCACATGATTCAGAGAAATCAGTGTCCATGGGTCAGAGAGAAGAAAATTATTACAATTTTTGGACTAATTGTAGAATAAACTCCTGATGCTACTAAATGAGGCTGAGGTAATAAGCCATGAAAAAAAAGCACAAAGACGCAAACAGCAGATAAAACACACAAGAAAGAGAGAATCAGGATGCTGGATCTCTTGGAACTATGAGCCAGGAAATACTCAGGGACACCGCAGTAGCTGAACATGCCAAAACAATTCATTCCTCTCCCAGGGCCATCTTTGAGCACACAGTTTATAAAACCAGCAGATATCAAGCCCTAGATGTTGTTAAACTAGCTTAGTAATGCCAGGTGAACAGTCTTCTGGTTGACATCTTCAAAAACAATAGTTTTACAACTTTCATGTTTAATTAGAGAGAAGGTTTCTGGACTACCCTAGAGAAGGAGGGTCCTTCTTAAATTAATTTTTTTTCCTCTTTGAGAAAGGCAAGAAGCTATTAACAGAGTGAGAAAACAGATATATGTAATTCAGACTCTACATGGCATGCTTGCAAAATATGAGATGTGAAGCATTTGCCTGCTCTCCCTGACTCTGTACTCAGTTTTGGACCTGTCTTTCCATAAAAACAGGAGCCGCTTGAGAGGAACTAGAAGCATGGTGAGGGTGGAGAAAGCAATCAGCAAGCTAGAAAGCATGACTTTTGGAGCCAGATTAAAGAATTTAGCAGAAAGTTTGTACTTAAAAAGAAAGGATAAAAAAGGAAGTAGTGTAATAAGGATATTTAAAACTTTGAGAAACTTCTGCCTAGGAAAGAGGGTGATTTGTTGAGCTCCATCATACAAAAATTCAATCAGGCAAGCTATGCAGCTACAGGAGAGGGGGACACTACCAGTACCATCTTGGGAATCTGTGGAAACTCCCATGTGGGGAATGGGTAAGGACATGTTAGGTGACTCTATGACAGGACATAATCATCAGTGGACTACTCACACCATGGCTGAGATCCTTCTGCATCAATTATTCTGGTATTTGGCTTTTTATTATGAAGGAATTATTTACTGAGCTGATCATTAGAAAAATTATCTCCTATGTGTTGCATAAAAAATGCAAAAAAAGTCAAAGATATTTTTTCTGATATACTTGTCAGTAGAGAGCCTTTCCAAAGCTGAATAGTTGCATTGCTTAGTAGGAGATCCAGATATTCAGATACCCAAGAAACTGCTTTAGATGGCTAGAGCCCCATCTGGACAACTGTCTTGGTTTGAAAGACAGGTGTCTGCTAAGGAAGGCAGGAGCCCCCTTGGAATGGAGAATGTAACCCCCTTCCCTGCGAATTATAGTAATTTTGAAATTAAGGGGTTCTCAGGCAAAGGTATGACAATAGGACTAGCAGTTCCTTACCAGGGTGTGTAATAAAGCAAACAAACATCACCAACTTTGGCACCGGCACCAAACAGAACCAGGAACTCGCTCCCCGCCTTCCCGGCCACGGCGCTCTCCCCTCTGCTGCAGTTCCGGGCGCGGCCGGCAGGGGCGCTGCTGCTCGCGGCGGGCGGGGCAGGTGCGGTGACTCCCCCGCGCCTGCAGGGGGCGCTGTGGCGCGGGCCCGGGCAGCACGCGGCAATGGCGGCTGGGCCCAGACGGGAAGGGACGGAGGAGAGGCTGCGCTTCACAGCCCTGGGGCAGCCGGTCCCGGTGCCCCAGCAGGACTCTCGGGAGCACCAGGCTGGGACGGCAGGACGTATCGGTAGACAAGGGGTGCAGTGAAAGCTCGGAGCAGTGCCAAAGAAGCGGCGGGGATGGGGCAGCGGCAGCCTGGCTCCCAGCAGGGCAGGGAGAGGCGAGCTCAGGATCCCGGGCACCCGAGCAGATGGGGACAGGTCCCTCTTTTAGTGAGGTCGGTGTTAATCAGGTCCCAGTCCAGTGGCTGCTCTCACGAGCAGAGGCTCACCCTACGGCAGAAGAAGCAGCTCTGGGCTGGGGTCTGGCGGCAGCAGCGAATTCCCTTCACCAAGCAGCAACTCTGACAGTCCTCCTCCAAAGCTGAGAGAGAGGGAGAAACAGAGAGAGACAGACAGCCAGCAGCTGTCCCAGCCTATCCTTTACCTGCCCAATTCCCGCAGTATCTCTGCCCCTCAGAGGGAAACTCCCAGATAAGAAAAGTGCAACCAGATACTCTCCTCCTTTGAGTTTGGCCACTTCTTTTGTTTTTCTTAAGTACTCGGTTGTTAAGAGTTTCCTAGCAGTTTATGAGAAAAATTTCTATATGTAAAAAGGACAAAAGGAAAGAAACCTAACCCCCAACAACAACTAATTTTTTTAAATGTCCTCTAGACTAAAAAGCCGGTTGTGTAAATGGGCATTGCGTCCTCTTCCCACCTGTGGAAAGAGAATCATTACCAGATTAAGAAATAGTAGTGTGATCTTCTCCAAGTCCCTTGGTTTTAAAATAATTTATAGTCTCAGGCGCAGAGTGCCTGCAAATTGAGTGTTCAGTATTAGAACAAGCTGTATGTCCTTCTGGGAATGTAGTGAACATATGCCAAGAACAGCCTCCAGCTGAGACAACTAGAGCTCAGCCAGAGGAAGGCTCTGCTTCACCTCACCTGGGGCGACTTCCTGCCCACAGACCATATTGTTCCCCTGCACAGGGCCAGGTGAGCAACAGCAGTGTGTAGGTGTTGCCTAGGCACTCTGAACAGGACACTGCCACTCAACTACAAGTGTGGGAAGGATGTAAAAGGGAAGGTAGTTGGAATCTATTCAAATTTAATCCTGAGTGAAAAAAAGAAATGGTGTTTCAAAAGCAAGCCTGGAACTTGGCACTCTTTCGGGAAGTGAAAAGGTGTGTAATCTTTTTGGTTAGCACATGATCTCACACAAGCAACCCCTGACCACCTGCTGATCCAGCAGTCAAGAAAACAGACCTAGTGCCCAGTACAGAGCTCCATTTTAGTTGTTCCTGCGAAGCTGAGTGCTTCTGGAATTTCTAAAGAGAACAGAACTGTAAGTCAGAAACATATTTGATAAATGCATTAACCAAGCAGATAAAAATGTCTTTTTGTGTACATAGGCCTGATTCTCAGCACTACCAATGAACACATACACTTTTTCCTCAATTTTACTTCACTACATCTGTCTTAGGTTTTTGCCTGTTGGCCAGCCTTTGAATTCTCTTATTTATGTCAACTAGTAGGGCACAGCAGATTTTTACCACTGTAAGACGTATGCCTAATGTATATATTCTGCCTAGTACCTAATGCATACCTAGTGCACGCATCCTACAATTTGTTCTTGCACTTTGCCGCAGTTGTCCTAGCACCAGTGCAACAAAAGCAGACACGGTGCACAGGTGGGTAATCCTGCACCTACTGTCTCACCTAGATGGCCCACAGATGGCCAGACCACGACAGTGCCCAGCTCTGCCAGCGACACAGATCATAGACTCACCTTTCCCACTTCTGCATGGGGAACCCGGCTAAGCAACGACTCGGCAGCTCTTTGGCAATCTACTTGGCCTTAGCTGTCTTCTGCTCTGGGAACCTACTGCCAAAGCATTCCTCCTCTATTTCTCAGCTCTTCGAGGGGCTGCAGGACTCCCAGGTGCTTCCTACAGGGCTGGGGATCTCCCCAGGCACCCGGCCACGGCAGTCAGTGAGCACACAGGTGAAACTTGGCAAGCCAGCGCCTCTGCTGCCGCTCGCTAGCACCCTGCAGCTGCTCTGCGGGCTCAGCCGCTGGGGTGCCCCGGCCGTATCCCTGGGAAGTGAAGGCACCTATTTCGCGGTGACAGAGCAGCCCGCGGGAGCGCTCCGCGTTCCCAGCCCTGAAGCTGATCCCGGCTCCGCGTTGCCGCCGCAGCCGCGGAGCTCCGCGGGCCCGCCGGCGCCGGCTCGGGGCACTGCTGCCCTCTGCCGGCAGCGCCGCGCCACAGCGCGCCGGGCCCGGCCGCTTTGAGGTCCGCTCATTTATTTTGTTTGGTTTGCTTGTTTATGTTTTGGACGGCGTTTGTTGCTTGGGGGTTTCGTTGGGTTTGGTTTATTTTGTTTTCGTTTGGTTTGGTTGGGTTGGGTTCGTGTTGTGCTTTGCTTTGCTTTGCTTTGCTTTGCTTTGTTTTGCTTTGCTTTGGTTGAGTTGGGTTGAGTTCATGTTGTGGTTTGGACGGTGGGAGTTTTTTGGGAATGGGTGTTTGAGTCAATAGGTACGGCTGCTAGCCCTTGTTGCTACACAGGAGTTCCTGCTGCACTTAGAGACCTGCTATTGGGTGTTCCTGATCTTTGGCTGGGTCCCTTGAATCACAGTTTGGAACAGCTGGCTCTGGTTATGGTAGGATTTCATTTCAGGTGCTCCTCAGCAAGAGCTGTTTGGGGCCACAAGCTTTGTTTACGTGACTCCTTCTAAGGTCACTGGAAGGGCGACATCCCTAAAACCCCATGTCTCATCCAAATGGATGGCCAAACACAGTGAAGTTGAAGCAAATAGCTTCTGCTGTAAAGCAACAGTTTTTAACTGACTGCTACTGTGGGTGCTTAAGACCGGACATTTTTTGGCATGCACTATTCAGATAGTCAGTTTTGACCTTCTAAGTACTTTTTTCTTTTTTTCCTCACTGAGATTTCAAAATGTTTTGCCTTTATAGCAGCAAATTTATATTTGTCTTCATTGAAATACACCCTAACAGAGAGCTTCCTCTCTTCCTACAGTACAAATAAATACATCTGTATTTCTACCACCTGCAGCAATCCCATAACTCACTTTGAGCAGTATATTAATTTCAGCTGTAGGTTTTACGTTTCAACAGGTATCCTATTTCCAACTTCCTCTTTCTTATTCCATTTTTCTTGCTTTTCATGGCACTCCAAATAGAAATACATGTTCCTTGGCATTTACAGATTTCTGTTTGCGGCATTATGGTCTGCCATCAGGTCAAGCAGAAAGAAGACACATCTAAACCTCAGCTGCTTGTCTGCAAAAACCCACAACCTTCCTAGCCCCAGTCCAGCAGTGCCCCATAGCTGCTGGTCATCCATGTCATGGCCAGGACACAGGCAGGGCCCCACTGGTACAGTTGCAGAAGAGCTTCCCATATACTCTTGCCTAATCTTTCTCTCATAATTCATTCCAGGCATCTGCTCCATAGACACTCTGGAAGGGCACCCACTATTATCCATCTTGCCCACCATGGACAGCTCTGCCCCCTACCAGCTTCAGCCCGGTAGTGAAAATGGTAGTGACAGACCAACCAGGCAAAGGTCTGCAACTTTTGTTGCAACGTGCAGTAAGCAACAACCCTGCCAATAGCCCAGAAAATGAACTCTGGTCCTCCTGTAGCATGCTTCGCTGCTTGCTTCCCTCAGGAAAAGTGCAGGGCACTACCTTACAGAAATAGGGGAAGGCACTACCTTACAGCTTCTACCTATTTCTTCACAGTATTTAATGAAAATATAACCGTTTTGAAGAGTAAGGGACTAAATACTTCACTAAAAACGCTGTTTGAGAAGGGTTCTCTCTGGGCTGTACCCAGTAGTTCACAGGAGTTGCTGTGTTCAGCACGCAGATCGTTTAATGACAACAATTTAATGGAACTAGCTCACTACTAAATTATATTAATTGTCAGACCTGGAAGACTGCAAAGAGTACAGTGCCAAGCTTCTGGGCTGAAGGAATACCTATTTAAAACTGAACCTGAGTATTTCAGTAGAAGCAGAGATGATCATGCTAACTGCTGTGATTTCAGAGGTTAAAACTCCAGCCATGTGTTGTAACTGTGTGTAAAAATAGTCATGCTATGAAAAGTAAAACATGCAGGTGAGGCAGAAGGGAAACAGCAAAGATTTTTTTTTTTTTAAACACCAAGAAACCCAAGACTATTTATTTGCAAGAACCTAGGTTTTCTTCTTAATATGATATGCTTTCCTGTCTGTTGTTAAGATCTTCACCATTCTGTGACATCCATGTGGGCATACACTTGCATCTCTCCAGCAGAAAACTAGTTTGGAGTTTAACGAATTGTGTTGTTCTTGTGCTCTTTTGGGGTCTGTTCAGGAATTTATGAAGCTATGAAAGCTCAGTGGTAAGATCTTGAAACTAATATAGTCAAGATGGGTTTAAATTACTTTCTCAAAGCTGTTACTGTTCCATTTGCTTGGCTTTGTTTTTGACAGCCTTGCTGTGTGGAGCAGTTTTTGCAAAAAGAAATGATCAGTCAGTATTCTGTCAATAGAGTACTTTCTTAAGTAAAGACTTTACTTTTGAAACACAGCTGTGTTTCAAAATGAGAAAGATCATTTGGTATTTCACTGTCAAGGCTCAACACATGGTTTTTTTTCTTTCTTCTGTTGAATCCAGCAATGGTTTTTTTAATAATTAAATATTTTAAAAATGTAACACAAAACTTAAATAATTGGAAGCTTATTGATGGTAACTGTGTCAAATGAACTGCCCAAGGATCAAATCAGAGCTTGTTAATGAGGTGTAAAACAGGGTTGTTCTTTCTCTTCAACAGTTCGGTAACTTGCAATATTGTAGTCTCAGCACTTTGGTAAGATAGAAAGCCCTAGCTGTTAAACGAAGCAAACTAACATTAATTACCCGTTAAGTATTTCTACTGCTATTTGTGTCAATATATACAATATTTTGAAGGCTAAAAAAGATTTAGACTAAATCTTTTAGAAGAAGAGGAAGGGCAGAGAGATAAAAATGTTCTGGTAACTTAATTTCAGAAAAGAGGAGAATTGGCAGGTTCTTGTATTACAAAGTTATAACATTACCTAATCTTTTTGCAATATTAATAATCATATCCTTTATTCATTTTTCAGTATCTTGGCTTAAAGCTGTTTTATTCTGATCTATTACTTGCTTCAGCAAGCCATGGAACAAAGCCCATTTTAGAGTTTCAGCCAGTTTTGGACTGAACATGTTAGTCACACACAAAGTAAATGTGTGAATGAAACCTAAACTTACTTTGGAAACTGAGAAGATTCAGGCCGGAAGGACAGATATGCTGGATTGAAGAACATGGTTAAAATCCTGTCTGCACTGAAAAGGAGAAATAATTATTTCTGCATCAGATATCTACTTCCTTAGTCTCAGCTCAGGGAGATGCAATTAATAGATCACTTAAGAGTTTTGTCCTTTTTAAAATAAAATATAATTTTGTTTTGAAATGAGAAAAAATTGTACATTTGTCCATTTGTTTTTTTCTCAATAAAACCTGCTTTTCTTTTTGTTATCCTTAACAAATGAGGGAATCACAGGGAGAAAAAAGTACTGTACCATTTTAAAAAGAAATAATCAAGTATAAAAAAAATCACTTTTTGCTAATTCCACAGCAAGAACAAATGGCAACTAAGAAATCGACTTAGTGACTAAGAAATCTTTCTCGTATTGATATAGAGTATTATTCTCAAATTCCCCATAAAGACTTCGAGCAGATTTCTCAGTGTAGAAGCCAAACCTAAATTTTTTCTGGCAAAAACATTGCAAATGGGAACAATATTGATGTGAATAGAGAAACACATTCAGTGTATTTCTGTACAGTACACAGTACAATCATCCATTGAGTCACTCGGGGGAAGGGCAAGATTTTAACTTGATTTTCAACAAGTTGGTCTCTGCAAACCTACTTGTTGAACTCTATTTCAACAAGATGAGTGTTGCTTAGCATAATAGCTGTGGAAAATAAGAATATGACTTCTCTCTTCCTTTGCTTCTTAAAACCTTTTGACAGTCACTCTCTAGAATACATTTGCATTGTATTGTGCCATATCAAAGGGAGCAGAGAGTCACTGGAGCAATGGCTTTGCCATTGGGTTTGCATTTCAAAGGAGAAGAACAATTTCCCAGATTTACTTCAAAGCAGCCAGCCCTTGTGCCTTTGCTTTTCTTGTGTGGTCTGTTGAGGACAGCCCAGTGCTACCAGCAGCACTGGAAAATACACGAAAGCCTCGTTTGGTCCCAAGTCAAAGAGCACTTCACACAGCTCTAAATCTTTCCTGTTTCCCTTGAGAAGTGGGTACTTTTGAGATTGCAGATTGTACAAAGCAAAGCCAGCGCTGACTGTACATGAAGCAGAACAAAGAAGGGTCAGCCTGTCTCCCAGGAAAAGCTGCCGATGGCTGCTGTGAAAACAGATAGCCCATCTCTCCTAATGACTTTTGTTTCTGCTTATCCATCAATATGTTTTGACTATGCATTCTAAAAAATATATCAGCATTTCTTCCTTGCTGCCCTATTATGTGTTCCAGGCTCACCAATACACACAATTTGTTTTATTAGGGTGAACTTAGAGCTAGCCTAGGCAGGCATGTCTTGGAGTAGAGGATCACACCAGGGCACCTTGAGGAGTTTTCATAAACTTGGCAAAACCTCAGTGTTAGTACCAACAGAGGTATCCCAGATCCTCTTTTCAGCAGGGAGATCTGAAACTCTGAGGGACAGTGGCCATTCCCCCACATGGACAACAACACAGCACAAACCACTATAAGAGGACAGGGCATCTGCTCACTCTGCTCCAAAATCAGCATCCAAGACCCAACAAAAAAACATGGCAGGGCCCCATGGAAAGGCTTAACAAGACAATGTGTCCTGTTGTACTTACTGTCACAGCAAGTCCCAAAAGGGGTGCTGGAAGATAAACTCATACTCAGTTACTCTTGAATGGATTTACACCACAAATCTGTGTGCTGGGTGTTATTGCCCCTTGATTCAGAGCAGTAAGGCACCATTGTGGCTGCTGTGCCTCTGTGCCTGCCAGGTGCACACGTGCCTGGCTAGTGCATGGGAACTGGATGGGACTTACAGCTGGCCAGCCTGCCTCCATACAGCCTCACAAAATACAAACTGCCTAAAGTTTAAAAAAAAAAAAATCTGAGTTTGCAAGAGATTTGCGGTATTTGGACAACAAATAGAATTTACATAGAAAAATCTTACTTTTCTCTCTAGTGTCTTGAAAATACATTTCTCATCCTTTTTTATGTCTGGAAAAAAATGAAGGGCTCTGAAATAAAATTAAAATAGTACAAACCTGGTACTATATGTGATTTTTTTTCTCATCATAAGTCCCAGTCTTATCATTTTTCATCCTTATTTTTCTGTCTCAATGAGTCTCTAAAATGATCTCTATTGTAATTTTAAAAGAAGATAAATCAATACTTTAGGTTACATGTACTTTGTGTAAGGGTTTGTTTTCCAGTTTCCCTGTGGAAGCAGGAAAAAGTCACAATGAAACAGACATGAATGAATTCACACCTGCATAAATACCCGGAGTATCAGGAGGCACCTGATTTATAGCATCTTCTAAATAGGGAAAGAAGTGACAAATTCAGCTCAAGTCTGGAATGCCTGTGGGAAACCTGTTTCCTTTGCTAGTTAGCACCCAGGCAGTCCACAAAAAAAGTTTCTTCCAGACCCTGAATGGGCATCCTGTGGACATGGCCATAGAGAATTTCTGCCAGGTTACAGATACACAGGAATTGGGTTTGAAAGGTGCTCCCTAACATCATTCCCAACTCTAGAGTCTTATTACTCCCAAGAAATGGCAGGGAGAGAGCTGAAAGTGTCTGTGTTATCTACAGGTTTGGTGAGGAAAAAAGTGAGAAAAAGTAATCCTGTCAGTTCCACTGGGGTACAAGGCCACATCTTCACATCTTCTTTTGGCTTAATGTTCACAGGTGGAAGGGATGCAATGACCCAGGTCCTTCTTTCTCAAGTAAACTGTCCCTTCACCCTGTTCACTCCCAGGTGAGGAAAGAAAAGGGCCATCCTCTGCCATCTTGATAAATACCTGGCTGCAGTGAGCACACCTTAGCCCAACAATATGCACAGTTCTGAGTAAAATGGGCCTAAGAATAATTATCAGGATTATTTGAATAAGTCCCTCTGTCTTCTAACTTTCCTAAAAAATGTTGTCAAGTAACTGAGTAGTTACTTGACTAATGAGTAGTCAAGTAACGGTCCAGAAAAATAGATGCATGCGCTTAAGCACAAATATAAGCACATTTACCCGAGATATATATAGAGGTAGGTTCTATGAGAAATGAAATTACCTTTTCCTAGCCAAGTACTTAGTTCAAATCCCTGCAATTCTGTTATGAAATGACTTCTCAAGTGAATTCTCATTTTTCAACCTTCATTTATTGCTTACCTTGGTTTTGAAGGAGTATTTACAAGATTATTTCTCAAGCTTTTTTCTCCCACCAGTTTAGTTATGGTGGTTTTGTGGCACGATATATAGAAAAGCATGATGTCTCACCTAAATTAGATTGCTATAAATACTACTCTTAAAAGTTATACCACAGTTCTCTTTTTAAGAAAGGATGGATAGATATGGAGACAATGTTTTTGTTGGAGCTGAACATCTTTTAAATCAACTAACATGGACAGTCTAAATATATTCTTTTTATTCAAGTTCAGACGGAAGCAAAGCCACTTGCACATTATACCATATAGGAAGAAACTGAGTGTTCCCCTGTTTTAGCCCACCAAGTTGCAGTGGCTTACCAACCCCAGAAGCAGTTCTGGACAGTATGCCAAGCTGTTCTGTGGATTGTCTGTGTTTAGCAGCCTGTGGGAGCTGGTGGGAGCCTCCTCTGCCTGCCTGATTCCCTTCCCTGCTCAACCACATGTGCAGAATGGTCACTCATAAAATCCAAGGAAGAAAACAATTACTTTTCCTGTTTTCTGAAAATACTTTATTTCCTTTTTTTTTCCCTACAAAATTGAAAGTTTTCTATTCTACCTAGGGCACTTTCTCTCCACCTTCATCTCATTTAAATACAGCTCTGTATTTTTTTTTTCCTTTCTTCGTCAGTCAGAGTGAACAGAGAGCAGAATACTGCTGCTTCGAGTTGTTTTCTGGTCTGAGAAAAGAGCAGGAAATTAGCTATGATAGAGCAAAAGAGAGGAAGAATTCAACAAACAGACAAGAAAAAAAATTTTTTTGAGAAAAGTATTTTTATAGTGTTTAAGCTCCCCACTTCTCTCATGCAAATGTCTTATGGGAGACAGGAGGAATAAAAGGGTTAAGGACAAAGCCTTTCAAACCAGGCAGGCTTGCTAAAACAAATGGATCCTTTCAGGCTAACTTGGATTTTCTCAGTGCAATGTTTATCGTTGGGCAATAAATACACAAAAAGCCTTACTATTTTGCCAAGGAGCTGGAAATATCCTTCAGGCCGAATCACAGCCATTTCTTTCTAATTTGAGACTCCAGTGCAAACTGAAATTCTCTCTCACACAGATGCACCATTTGTTTTTCTGAACCTCAAAATAAGCTTTCAGACACTTGGTTCTGAGCCGGAACTGAGCCAAAGACCACAAACCATCTCAGGTTTCCCTTGATGGCAAACACCCTGAAAAGCACCAGACAGCTCTGCATTCATATGCTGGTGGGGTACTCAAAATATTCTTCACAGCCTTTTTCAAGTGCTTCCTCAGACACCCTTCTGTCTGTTTTACTACATTTCAGTCAAAAAACAAACCTGTCATTTACACTTTTGAACACCATACTGGAGAATGGCAGCCAAATCAAAAGCTTACTTAGAGTGGGCAGCTCTCTATTAAGGGGCACTGCAGGCCCCATCTGCCAGCCTGATGGAGAAGCAGAAGATCTGTGCTGCCTACTAGGGGCTAAGATCCGTGATGTTGCCTAGAGAGCAGCCCAGCTTGCCAAGTAGCCGCTGGTACTATTTCATGTGGGTGCAAATGACACTGCATGCCAAAAAATAGGTAGGATCAAGGAAGACTGTAAAGTCCTTGTGAGGCAGGGGGAAAATATCAGTGCCCGAGTCCTCTTCTCATCTATCCTACCAGTTGGAAAAATACAGACAGAAGAGAAATAAATAGAAAAGAGAAAGAAAATAGAGACAGAGAAGCAGATCCATAGTGCAGACAAAGATCTGTCTTCATGACTGGTGCCATCGAGGAGTTTTTGGCTTTTATGACAATGGGTTGTACTTTAATGATGACAGCCTATCAAGGAGAAACAGGAACCACCTGTCTAAAATGGGCAAGAGAATCTTTGGCAGCAGCCTGGCCAGTTTGGTGAGACAGGCTTTAAATGGAAGGACTGAGGGCAGAAGATGTGTTGTGTCTGAAGTGGCAATGCTCCTGCCACTGCTTCCTCCTGGGGAGCCTGTGCAGTGACAAATCTCCCTTGGCTGCCTCTCAAGATGACAACCATATGGCTAACCACATCAAGGTGTGTACGGCTTTGGTAAATCCTTTCTAGGGAAACTCGATACTGCATCACATCTCTGAAAAGCCTGTACCTAAATGCACACAGCATGAGGAACAAAAAAGAACTAGAAACCTAAACAGGGCCTTGATCTCATTGCTCACATTACTGGAATGTTGTCGTGGATTGCTGTGTACTTCATAGAAATGACAGCTCAGTGTGGCGAGGTGATGGCATTGCTCCTTAAGTGAGGGAGCACCGGGAATTTATTGAGCACTTTCCAAGGACAGATGAAAGAGTTGAGAATTTATAGGTAAAAATTAAGGGACAGGCTGACAAGGGTGACGCTGTTGTGGGTGGTTGCTGCAGGCGACCTGATCAGGAGAAGGAAGCTGATGAGGCTTTCTGTGGGCAGCTGGAAGCAGCCTCACAGTCATAAACTCTGGTTTTCCTGGGAGACTTTAAACACATTGATACTGTTGGAGAGACAACATGGCTCAGCACACCCAGTCCAGGAAGTTGACATTGGCAGTAACTTTTTGACGGAAGTGAAAAAGGAAGAGTATGTTGCTGGATGTTGTACTAACAAACCAAGAGGGACTGGTCACAGGTAAGAAGGCTGGGAACAGTCTTGGTTATAGTGACCATGATATGGTGGAACTCAGTATACTTCATGCAGGAAACAAAGCACTAAGAAGTAGAACCCTGAACTTCTAGAGAGCTAACTTCAGCCCCTTCAAAAAGGAGCATGGATTAGGGCTCTAGAAAATAAGGGGGTCCAAAAGAACTGGTCAATATTCAAGCATCATTTCCTTCAAGCTGAAGACCACTGTATCCCCATGATAAAAAATTCAAGCAAAGTAGGCAAGAGACCTGAATAGATGTGCAAGAAATTTCTAGTTATCTCAAACAGAAGAAAGCAGTTTAAGTGTTGCAGTGCACTCAGTATTATGCCCTTGAAGGAGGTGCAACACCTCCTGAGCACCCCCCACCTCCTAAGCAGTTTCCAAAGACTCAACATAGAAAAGCGAGATGGGCCTTGCTTGTTTATCCAAGGATCAGTTTATTAAACCATAAGGGTGAAAACAAAAACACCCATAACTCAAATCTAGAACAGAGGCAAGAACCACAAACAAGGCCAGTGGGTTTTAAGGCACAGGACAGGGGTGGAATTTAGCGTAGGGAACCAATAACAAAGGGACTTGGGTGGAACACAATGCAGGGATTACAATGTTTAAACCAATAGGGAGTTATGGGGGAGGGGAATGGTTTAACTAAACCAATGAGGCATTGAAGGATACAAAATTGACAGGGAAATCACTGGAAAAAGGGGTAGGTATGAGGGAGGACTGACAGCTGGGACTGAACCAATGCTTGCGGGGGGGGGGGGGGGGGGTACAAAACCAACTATTGCAATAATATAACAAAAACACGCCACATATCTATGGGATGTAAAAAAAGGGACAGGTCACATGGGAGAACTATAGGAACATCATTAGATTGTGCAGGGATGCAATAAGAAAAGGTCCACTTGAAATTGAATCTGGCAAGGAATATCAAGGACAACCAGAAGGGCTTCTGCAAGTACATCAGCAGCAAAAAGAGCAGTATGGAAAATGTGGGGCCACTGCTGAACAAGATGGGTGTCTTAGTGACAGAAGATACAGGTCAGGAAGAATTACTGCATGTCTTCTTTGCCTCCACCTTTACTGCTGAGGCCAGCTCTCAGGAATCCCAGATCTCAGAGTTAAGAGAGGAATGCTGGAAAATGGAAGATTTCCCCATGGTCAAAGAGGGCTGGGAGCTGAGGGAGCTGGCAGATATCAGAGTATCTGTTAAGATACTCTCCATCATCTTTGAAAAATTATAGAGAGCAAGAATGGTCTTTCTCCACTTATTAGGAACCAATGTTACCCCATCTTCAAAAAGGGAGTACACAGGAAACTACCAGCCAGTCAGCTTCACCTCCCTCCCTGAAAAGATCATGGAACAGATCTCTCTAGAAGTCATCACCAAGCATGTAAAAGAAAAGGTGATGAAGAGTAGTCAGTTTGGATATGCCAAGGGGAAATCATGCTTGACCAGTCTGATGGCCTTCTGTGATGCCATGGCAGGATGGCTTGGTGAGGGGAGCCATGGAGTTTGTCTACCTTGGCTTCAGGGCTTTTGACACTGTCTCCTATAACATCCTTGTAGTTAAGCTCAAGAAATGTGCATGAGGGGAATGGACAGTGAAGCAGATCAAAAACTGGCTGAGTGTCAGAGCTCAGAAGGTCAGTGTAGTAGAATCCAGGTGGAGGCCTGTGGTCTGTAGCATTCCCCAGGGATCAGTACTGGATTCAGCCTTGTTCAACTTGTTTATCAATGATCTGGACAAAGGTGTATATGTGTTGAGGTGCACCCTCAACAATTTTGCTGATAATATGAAACTGGGGCTGATGTATCAGAAGGCTGTGCTGCCATTCAGTGAGTCCTTGGTAGGCTGGAGAGTTGGGTGGAGAGAAACCTAGTGAGGTTCAGCAAGTGCAAGTGTACTACAACAGGGGAGGAATAACCCCTAGTACCAGCACAGGTCAAGGGCTGACCTACTGGAGAGTAGCTCTGTGGAGAAAAACCTGGGAGTCTTCGTGAATGACTGACCATGAGCCAGCAGTGGCCTTGTGGTCTGGAGGGCTAATGGGATCCTGCATCAGGAAGAGCACTGCCAGCAGGTCAATACAGAGGTGATCCCACCCCTCTACTCAATCGACACAGGGCGACCCCCATGCAGCAAGTAATGTGCTCTGACTCTGATTTCAGAAGGCTGAACAATTGCTTTATTAACCTATATACTATGTTACACTAATACTGTACTATATAAAAGAGGTACTATACTAAAGAGATGCGATACTAAAAAAAATACAAAAAAATTGCCATGACTCTTTCCAGACAGTCACGACACAGCTTTGATGTATCCAAACAACCATCAGGAGAGTTCAATTAACAAATCACTTTCAGTAAACAATCTCCATAACACATTCCATATGTGCCAAACTACAGGAGCAGCAAGTAGAGGTAAGAATTGTTTTCTCTTCTTCTCTGAGCTTCTCACTCCCTTCCCCAGGAAAAGTCCTGGGAGAGAGAATTATGTCTCTGTCTGCTCAAAGAATGTGAATACCGCACTACTCAGCCCTCATGAGGCCACATCTGCAGTGCTGTGTCCAGTACAAGAACAACAAGGAGCTAGTGGAGAGTGTTCAGCAGGAGCTACAAAGGTGATTAGAGTCCGGAGCATCTCTCTCACAAGGAAAGACTGCAGGAGCTGGGCCTGTTTAATCCAGAGCAGAGAAGACTGAGAGAGGACCTCATAAATACAAACATCTCTGATGTGGGAGGCTAAAGGATGGTGCCAGACTCTTTTCAGTGGTGCCCAGTGACAGGACAAGGAATAATGGCCATAAAATCAAACACAAGAAGTTCCATGTTAACATGAAGAAGAACTTCGGCTGAGACTGGGAAAGCACTGGAACAGGCTGCCCAGGGAGGTTGTGGAGTCTCCATCACTGGAGACCTGGAAGTGCTCCCATTCTCCTTGACTCTGGGTGAATGTCCTAGTTCCATCCAGAGCAGAGTTAACTTTTGCAGCAGCCATCAGTGACACAGCCAGGTTATGCCCTGTGCAGTGGGGCCAGAGGGGTGTGGGGTTTTTCACTGAGATGTGCCTGGTGTGCCCTCAGGGGGCACCGGGTTTCGTGTGCTGAGTGATCCCATGTCATTTACTTGCCTGTTTGTATACTCTGTTATTAGTAATGCAGTTGTTGCTGTTAATTTTCTTAGTTTATTTTTTTTTTAATAAATTCTCCTTATCTCAACCCATGATCTTTACTTCTTTGTGCCTCCAGTTCTCCTCTCCATCCTGCCACAGTGGGAAAGGAAGGGAGAAAGCAGCACATGTATGGGCTGTTTCCATGGGAACACTTAACTGAGGAACACCATTCCTAAACCATGACAGTGACTCTGCCTTGACAGAGGTGTTGGGCTAGATGATCTCCAGAGGTCTCTTCGTACCTTAACTGTTCTGTGATTCTGTGAAAATTCAGGAGAATACTGCTCTTGGTTTCAATACTCCTGCTTTCACAGAAGCATCAGTCTGCCTCTCCTAGAGCATACCCATCTAAATATTGGCTGCTTTAACTGCACTGGCACAGCTCACATGAGATTCCCTGTGGATACAGCCTCTCTTGCTTCCATATGCACACACAGCTGGCCTAAAGGCAGCAACCACCGGAAGCTGGAACTTTAAAATGGCCCGCAAACAACAGCATCAACTAGTGTAAACACTGAATGAAACAAGGAATGCAGATTTAAGCAGTGGCACCAATTTTCAGAACTGAAGAGCCAGGCAGGTCTACCCAACCTGAGGTCTTTTGGCAGAGCTGTACAGGTTGAAGAGCTAAGCAGTATCCTCTTCCTCTGCTAGGGAAGGGATAGGTTCCCTTGAAAATGCTCAGGAGCCACGTTCCTTCTGGATGCACATTTTCCTTCCCAGAATAGGGAGGGAGGCTCAGGCAGTCAAGTTCCTAACATCAGCATCTTAAGTAAAAGCCTGGCAGTCAGTCCAAACTACTCTTTAGTCCTCCTGAAATCAGAGGTACTGGTATATGAGCACACTTGAGAACCAAAGCACTGCTTTCTCCCTGCAACTCACCTATTGTCATGTTTTGTAGGAAAAATTATTTCAAGCTGGATACTCAGGAGCTGGGGTGTAATAATGTGAATGACTAAGATACTGCATTTCAGCTTTTATTTGAAAAAACCCAAGACATCACTTTTACATTTCAGAATATTTTCAAACAAGGCCTTTCTGTTAAAGCTTTAGGTATCTAAAAAGTGTCTACATGATTCACACCTGTATGAAGCTTTGCAAGTCACACCATAGTCACCAAACAGCTATATTGCACAAAGATCCACACATTACCACACCATTTTTAGCTTAGTCTACATTGTAAAGTGCTGTTTCATAGGAAGAAACTTGAAAAAATAATTATCTGGATAGGCAAGTACTGCTAAACTGTATTTCTGAAAGTTGACATTTCCACGGTAGTGGAAAAATATCACAGCATGTTGTCAGTGCCTCTTGACAGTGTGTTTTTTTATTTAATAAGCTGGAGTAAGCACCAAAGAGTACTGTCTGGAATGCATACTAAGTATTCAAGTAATACACCAAAAGCCAAATTAATTTTTAAACTCAGAATGAGATAAATACAAACAGATATATCAAAAGGTAGATAAATGTTTAAAGTACTTAATGTAGTTTCTGTCCAGTAGAGTAATTGCATAGCAGAACACATGTTAAATGAATTCGAAACTCTAGTAGAAAAAGCCCCTAGATTTTGAATTTCTTACTTCTTCAGCCTCAAAACAATAATCTTTTTAGATCATTGAGTCTGAGACACTGTCTTCATATCTGCAATAGAGTGTTCCATTTACAAATATTTTCATAAAGTAAAAAAAGGTCCGGTGATACAAATCCAGATGATTATAAAAAATCTAAATGTGGAAATGTGGAGTGCTAACTATGACGTAAAGACTCTAATTTAGACCAGTTTCTGAAACAGAGGAATCAAAAATGAAACATTTGTCTATGGAAGGAGATTTAGTCTGGAAAAGAAAGTTCAGCCCTACAACCTACAGCTCTAAGACGATTTTTGGTGTGGTAGAGGAACCATTGCCAGTTATACAAGGGGAGAAGTCACAGCTACTGAAGTGAGAATCCTTTCTCCTGGGTCTCTCTGACTGCTGCACTCACATGTAAGATCATGACTCACATACTCAACAGAGTATACTAATGTAAGAATTTTCAGTGCTTGACTTGAGCTTTAATAAATATTGAAGGGGGAAAAGAAGTGGAAGGAACAAAAAATCTTAACAGAGAGATCTTCTGAGTCTCACTACAACTTAGTTTGCTCCAAGACCTGGAAAAGCAAACAAACAAAAACATGGGCATGTCTGTGTTCCCAATTAAGCTAGCTACTCAGAACATCCAAGTCTGGAAGTGACTGAAGAACTGCAGAAGGCCCTCAAAACTTAGTGACTAGGTAAACAAGCATTATCAACATAAACAAATGCAAAACAGCACACCAGGTGGTGAAAACCCTGCATGCACAGCTAACCATCAGGACTGAAGAAAGAACACTGCAGAAGAAGCTTCATCATGAGCATGGTATTGGGTATCAACCAAATAAAAGGCAATTATGGTTTTAGGACTACAAGAAGAAGGAAAACACAAAACTTTGTCATCCTTCACAGCAACAGAGTGTCTTATGGACCGACTGTTCAGTCAGCCTCAGCAGGCAAGAGAGCAATGGCTTCAATCCAGTAAGAGGGACGATGAAAGGGAGGGAATGACAGAAATTAAAGGCTATAATGATAACCATCTAAAACAGGATAAATTACTAAAAAGGCTAACTAGTAAGAGACAGTTTGTCTTTTCTCCTACAGGAGAAAATTCCAAAAGGTACCCCATACTTCACACCTGCTGCTGGGACATCAAAGTGTTTCTCACACAACTCACACTGAATCTATGGAGTGTACTTTCACACAGCCTTATCAAGACAGAACATTTGCAGGTGAGATGCAGACAAGAAGTTTTGCTTGCTCGGCCTTTCTGGCTGTCATGCTTGTGCTGGCACAGACAACTGTTTCTGACAGTTTTTTCCAACAGTGGCCACAGTCAGAGGCTTAGGAGAGAAGACACTGGGAGAGGTGGACTCCAGGTCAGATCAGTTCAAACAGCAAAGCCTGAAAAAATTTGCATTATGACCTACATTCACTTAACTAACTGTATTGTGGTTTTCAGGTTCCATTTCACAGCTCTACAGCTGTATGCATGTACTTAGTAAACATACTTCACACACATTCATCAAGATGCAACATTATCCCCAAATTAGAAAGCATATCCCCAAATTAGAAAGCATATCCCCAAATTAGAAAGCACCAAGTACTTACTAGAAACATCCTTCACTTTAGATCCATATTTTTCCACAAGTGCACAGCACACGCACCCTACTTTTTTCCTTTTTTTTTTTATACAGGGGTTTCTATAAAGAGAGGCAGTCCACCTCCATTCTCAGTAAGATCATGGAACAGATCCTCCTGGAAGATAGGTCAAAACTTATGGAAGACAAGAAAGTGATCAGAGACAGACAGATGAGTTCACCAAGGGCAAGAACTGCCTGACTCCCCCAGTGGTCTTCTGTGACCCAGCGACTGCAGCAGTGGATAAGGGAAGAACTAAGAGATACCATGTACCTGGACTTCTCTAAGGCCTTTGATAAGATCCCCCACATTATTCTTATCTCTAAACTTGAAAGAGAAGGGTTTAAGTGGATGGACTGTTCAGTGAATAAGGAATTGGCTGGATAGCTATACCCAAAGAATCACAGTCAACAGCTCAATGTCCAAGCAGAAACCAGTATTGAGCAGTATCCCTCAAGGATCTGTCCTGACACCGGTGTTGATGTGGATCTCATGGTGTTCACCAACCACAGGGTACTGCACCTGGATCCAGGAAATTTCCACTATCAGTACAGACTGGGGGATGGAGAGCAGCTCTGCAGAGAAGGACTGGGGCATCCTGATGGATCAAAAATTGGCCATGAACCAGCAATGTGTGCTTGCACACACTGCATTCAGCTCTGGGGCCCCCAGTACAGAGTAGTTCCAGAGGAGAGGCACAAAAATTGTCAGAGGGCTGTAACACCTCTCCTGTGAAGATGTTGTAAGAGATGGAGTTATTCAGCATGGAGAAGGCTCCAGAAAGACCTTATTATGGCCTTTTAATATATAAAAAGGATTTAAAAAAATGATGGAGGAAGTCTTTTTACCAAGGCCTGGAGAGACAGGACAAAGGGCAATGGTTTTAAACTAAAAGATGATAGATTTAGGTTGGAGATAAGGAAGAAATTTCTGACAATAAGGGTGGTGAGACTTTGGAGAAGTTTTCTCAGAGAAGCGGTGGATGCCCCATCCCTGGAAGTGTTCAAGGTCAGGTTGGATGCAGCTTTGAGCAACCTGGCTAGTGGAAGATGTCCCTGCCCATGGCAAGGGGAGCTGGAACTAGATGGCCTTTAAAGGTCCCTTCCAATTCAAGCTGTTCCCATGGTTCTGTGATTCTGCAAAATGTGATACAGTTTTTAACGTTAGAGGAACTGAAATTTGAAGGGAGCCATCCTTTAAGGCAGAAATTAGGTCTCAAAACTTAACCAGTGCATTTTTAACATTCTTACTAAGAAAAATCCAAGCTGCTACTAGATAAAAAAAAATCAGGTATTTCTTTAATACTTGCTTTTATAGGTTAATTTTTAAATTCATGTATAATTACTTATGTCAGCAACTCACTTGCTTTTGCCTAAATACCAGGTACCATTACTCACACATGCAAACATTTCTGATTTTTGACTCCAAAATCTGACATATAAGGTACAATTGCACTTTATTTTAGATAGCTTATAGTAAAAGCCTGGAAGAATAAAGAAACTTACCATTATGCCACCAACTATATGACACTGAGTTTCAGAACTTAAGTTTTAACTTACAATCACATTAAGGGTATACAACATGCAAACAGATTCAAGTTTACTTTCATCATTCCAAGTATAAATTAAACATTCAACACCATTTCTAATGTCTTCCATTTTCATATTATATTTTTTATATGCTATTCTGTGCTGAAAGGCCCAACTGGCACTCAGGGGTTAACTGGAAAGCATTTAACCCTGCAGAGGCATTCAGGCAGATTTCTTAAAAGGAGAATGGCAATCACACACTGCCAGCTTTGACTTCATTAAATACAAAACTGACTATGTAAGGATTTAAGTTAAATAAAAGGCAGATTTCTACCCCGAAGAGTAAGTTTTGGTTGCTAGTCCTGAAAAGTAAATTTTGGTTGCTAGTCAGACTTCTTCCCTGCTTCCCCCAGGAAAAGAAGTCTGTAGAGAACAGCATTGCACAGATCACAAGAAAGGCAGGAGAATTCCTCTGGTGCAGGAAGTGCCTGGACCATTTATTTTTAAAAAAATCACAGGCCAGAGGCTTGTGAGCAACATGTAGGTAGAATATAATTTATCAGGACTAAAAGCTAAGGTAGAATTCTTCTGCTTTCATTTTCTGTCTCAGAACAGCAGTGGGAAGAGATTACTGCACTAGATGTCGTCGTGGTACTCTCTGTCGTTGGCAGTGACAGTTTCCTCAAGGTGCACTGCCGCACCGCCCATTAAAGCGAACGCTGGGTACATTAAGCCAGAGCAATCCACCTCACATTCATACAGGCACTTCATACGGCCTGCATCGTAAAACCCTACCCTGCCTCTGTCACAGTCAAGGCAAATGCCCAAGCACGATGGCAGGGGAAGGATTCTGCTGGCTGGATCCTTGGGAGCAGCAGCTGTAGCAGGGATAAAGAACTTCTTCATGCCTAAAGTGACCAGTGTGCAAGGCTGCGATGAGTCAAAGAAGGCATCTTCACTCCCACTGTCATGACCGCTGTCTTGCTCGTATCTGGAACACAAAAAAAACTCCATGTGCTTTTGTCAAATGCTGAAGTGGGATCAGTGATGTGAACAGGAGAAGAACATTTCTGTAAGACAGGCAACACCATATGATCACCCAAAAATCTTGGGTGGTAAAAAAAATCATAGACTATCCCGAATTAGAAGGAAAACACAAAAAACATTGTATTCCAAGTCCTGGCCCAGCACAGGACAACCCCAAGAGTTACACAATGTGCCTGAGAGCATTGTCCCAATGCCTCTCAAGCTCTGGCAGGTTTGGTGCTGGGACCACTACCCTGGGGAACCGGCTCTAGAGTCCAACCACCTAGGGTGAAAAAAGTAAGCAGCCTAATATACAGCCTAGGCCTCCCATGACACAGTTTTATGTCATTCTCTTGGGTCCTGTCAATGGTCACCTAAAAGATGAGATCAGTGTCTGCCTCTCTGCTCCCCTCAATCGCCTCTTCCCCAGGCTGCACAAGCCAAGTGACTTCAGTCGGTCCTTGTAAGCTTTCCCTCCAGACCCTTCAAAATCTTTATGGCCCTCCTCTGGACACTCTCTAACAACTCAATGTCCTTTTTATATTGTGGCACCCAAAACTGCCCCCAGCACTCGAGGTGAGGCTGCCCCAGTGCAGAGCAGAGCAGGACAATCCCCTCCCTTGCCCTGCTGGCGATGCTGTGCCTGATGCACCCCACGACACGGGGGCCCCCCTGGCTGCCAGGGCACTGCTGGCTCATGTTCAACTTTAACCAGGATCCCCAGGGCCCTTTCCTGCACTCATTTCTGCTTTCCAGCCTGTCATTCATTTGTCTGTCTGTACATCCAGAGTTGCCCCATCCCAGGTGCAGAGCCCAGCACTTGCCCTTGTTGAATTTCATACAGTTGGTGCCTGCCCAGTCCTCTCATTTGTCAAGGCCTCTCTGCAGGGCCTTCCTGAATTTGAGGGAGTCAACTGCTCCTCCCAGTTTTGTATCATCTGTGACCTTACTGAGTAACCCTTCCAGTCCTGTGTCCAAGCCATTTATGAAGATGAAGAGGACAGAGCTGAGCATGGAGCCCTGTGGAACCCCCCAGTGACAGGTCACCAGTCTGATGTCACCCCATTCACTGTAACCCCTTGTGCCTGACCCTGAGCCAGTTGCTCACCCATCACATGATGTGTTTATCCAGCCACATGCTGGAAAGTTTGTCCAGAAGGATCCTGGGAGACACAGCATCAAAAGCTTTACCGAAATCAAAAGAGGTTACACCAACTGGCTTCCCTTGGTCAGCTCAGTGGAGCTGACATGTGTCATGAAAGGAAAGTAAGTTTTTCAAGCAGGACTTTCTCCTGATGACTGCACTGTCCTTCAGGTGTTGTTCAGTAATTCCCAGAATAATCTTCTCCATAAATTTACCAGTCACTGAAGTGAGACTGACAGGCCTGTAGTTACCAGGGTCATCTTTCCTGCCAGTCTTAAAAAATGGGACAATATTTGCCAGTTTCCAGGTGACTGGCACCTCCAAAGACCATTAAAACATCAGAGAGGTCTCACAATGACATCAGCCAGCTCAGTACTCTCGGATGAATCCCATCAAGCCCCACAGACTTAAGGAGATTTGAGTGGAACAGCAAATCCTGCACAAATTTGGGGTTGGCTGGGATTTTATCATTCTCACAGTCATGGTCCTTGAGTTCTGGGACCCCCAAAGCCCACCACTGGTGTTGAAAACCGAGGTCAATAAAGCATTAAACATCCCTTTCTTGTCTCTGTCCCCTTTAGTGAGGTGACCCTCCTCCTCCTATAACAGGCAAATGGTATTTTTGACTCCCTTTTGCTATTAATGTATTTTTTTAAAAAAAACTGATTTTATTGTTCCCCACAGTTCTGGCCAGCTTCAACTCCAGTTAGGCTGTGACCACATGAATTTTCTCCCTAAAATGTCAAGCAGCATCTCTTTATTTCTCCCACGCTGCCCAACCTTGCTGCTATTGCCCATACCCTTTTTTTGTTTGTTTTAGCTCTAGAAGTTCTCTGCTCACCCTAGGCAGCCTTCTGTCTCACCTGCTTGACTTATGACATTTTGGAGTTGCCTTCTCCTGTGCCCTTAGGAGGTGGTCCTTAAAAAGTGACCAGCACTGACGGACCTTAGCACGTTCAACAGTGGTCTCTCAGGGGACTTTCCTGACTAGTACCCTCAGCAGCCTGAAGTTTGTTCTCCTCATGTCCAGAGTTGAAGTTTTGCTGGCACTTCTCCTCCTGACAACAGAGATTTTAAACTCAATTGCTTCATGGTTGCTGTGGCCAAGACAGCTGCTCATCTCCACTTCACTCACAAGATTCTCTCTGTTGACATGGAAAAAATCAAGGAGAGCACCTTTCTCAGCTGGCTCCCTTAGTACCTATACCAAGAAGTTATCATCCAGATGCTTTAGGACTCCTCTGGACCTGTTTGTATCATCTATGCGGTGCTCCCAGTTAACATCTGCCAAGCTGAAGTGCTCTACAAAGACAAGGGTGGTTGATGTAGAGATATTCCTTAGTTCCTTAAGGAATAATCAATCAGTGTTGTCATCTTGGCTCTGTAGCCTGTAGTAGATTCGCACAGTGACATCCACTTTGTTTGTGCCTTAATCCTTACCCAGAGGCTCTCAACTGCAGCATTGCCAGCTGCAGGCTCCATACAATCCAGACACTATGTTACAGACAGTGCCACCCCTGCCTCATCTGTCCCCCTGTCCCTCTGAAGAGCCTGTAACCAACAGGGCACTCCAGTGACAGCACTCATCCCACCAGGCTTTGCTTACACCAGTGATACATACCTTAGCCAGGAAAGAAGAGGCATTTAGTAGATGGGATTTCACTTAGGTTACTTCAAACAATTAGTAACAGCTGAACTCCAATAAAGACAAGACCACAAAAGGCTTTCCTAAGGAGTGGATGTATCTAAATATACTTATGCTAGGCAATCATTAATGAACCTACAGGTACAGTAAATTAGTTAACTTCAGAAGTAACTTAGCAAATATGACAGTCCTTACAGACAAGAACATGTCCTGTGAGTTTTCCATGATGCTGCTATGTTACAGTACCTGTAAAATTCACAAAACTAAAGGTAGTGTTTTAGTGGTTTAAGTTTGGGGGCTTTTTTTCAAGTCCTCTGTCTGAAGACTTCCCTGAACAGTTTCCCAGACGGTTACTGGAGAGTCTGCAGACATATTTGGTCAGTCTACATGCTTTTCTCTCCACCTCTGTCCTCAGATAAAGACACATGGAGAAGCCCACATTCTTCAGTAGAGACATTCCCTACTTAGGATTTCAATTTTGGGATGCTTGTGGGGGCAGTTGTTTCTGTGTCAGCTAAAATTTTGCAGATATCTATGCAGAGAAGGAAAAAGAAATCAGGAAATATAGATCTAATTTTTCACTTTGTAAATGGCTCCATCTGGCTTTAAGCAGCTCAAGAGTGTGCTGACACATTTTCCATGTGTTATATAGGAAGAAGCCAAACATTTGTTAAATTTTTGAATAAGAGTCCCCAAGAGATAGCCTGCCTGCCTGCAGTTTCCACATATGTCCAGGCTTGCTACAACTGTAATTGTGAGATGGAAATCTTTTTATTGGTTTGTCCACTGTACTTTGGCTTGTGCTCAGTAGCGCTCCAATACAGTATGCAAGCATGTAGCCTGGGGAAAGCCAGTGACTTGGAATGCACTGTCACACAGCTACTACAAAAACATACAAATATGTACAGAGAACACTGTTCCTCTGAAAGGCTGCCAAACCTTGTATGCCAAGGGAGTTAAGGCAGAGCCTTACTACTGATAATCAAGCATTGCTTCAGTCTTAAAACTTACACTTATTTTTAACCTTCTTGCTTTAACGGACATTCCTTGGCATCCTCAGGAACCTGACTTCTTTCCCAAAAGGAAAGAAAATAGGACTCTGGATAATCAGAACATCTTTCTGCTAATAACAGGACACCCTGCTTACACCATAACCTTCAAATTTTTCACTGGTTAGGTTCACCTTGTGTACTTACTAAGAATAGACCTGCTCTTCATTTACTTTTTAAAAAAACCATCTCCTTGTGTAAAACATGCATTAAAGCAAGAGTATGCAATTTACCTTGGACTGATAACATCAGGGGTATTGTGGAACAATTTCTGTATCTTGCTGCTAGGAACAACTCCCACTTTCACCAGGTATGAATAGGCTTCCACATTAAAAGCCCAGAAGTGCTTCCCTTTGGCAATCCCAGTGTCACCAATGATGTAATCCAGGGTTGTGAAGCATCCAACCTGCAAGCGCTCAGATCCCAGAAGCAGAGGAAATCCAGCTCTACTCTCCACAGAAGTTCTTCTTGGGTTCAGCTGGAGATGTTCATTGTTGTACCCACATTTGTCATCAAAAAGAAAACTGAAAACTGAAAAACAGTATTCCAAAAAAAATTCTGCTTAGTTATGTATTTGGCCTTCTCTACTTATAAACTACATTTTAAGTCATACAGGCATTAGAATTTGCCACTTTTAAAGGCTACCAGGAATGTCAAGCAAGCTAACAGTTTCTGTATATTACAGTGCTGTCGGGTCTCACCCCCAGACTGGGGTGACCCCAAAAGATGGAAAAGTCCCTCTTCCAACCCGTGCCTTCGAAGAACGACTCAGTAGTCTTCTGTTGTCTGTTCTCAAGGTAGTTTATTGTTGGTTATCTAAAAGATTCTTCTCCTGAACTGCTGTGGCCCGTTCAGCAGGTCAAAGGCACACTGCCCTCCCAGGGGGCTGGTGCCATCTTTTATATCATACATTACGTGTTACATGTTTATACTTTTTCCCCAATACCTACTATCTATATTGAATGGTGACTTTCTACTCTAAACCAATCTGTGAGTGCCAACATCACCAAAGACATGGGGGCTAGGAAGGAGAAAGAAAGGGGACAGGGCACACCCAAATCCCTCCATCTTAGAACTCCTGACCCCATGTACAAAACTTGGACCCCTGCGTACAAGGCTTAAAACCCCCTTGTACAGCACTCAAAAATCCTTCCTTTCACTTTGTGACTACTTCTACTACAATACCTAAACTTTTGTGACTTCTTGTTCTTCCTGCAAAGTTGGTAAACTGTTCCATGGGTCAGATTCAAAGCCACAGGGGTCTCTGGCTGCATGCCAGGGTCTTAGATGCTTTTGACCTGGGTCTGGAACATCCGAGAATGTCTGTGGGACATTCTGAGTTCTGACACAGCGCTGTTTACAGCAGTGCTTCTAAACATTTATGAAATTTGTAACAGTGCAGGAGACATCTGGGAGCTACTGGAAACTACTTTCAGCTCTTAACACTGACGGACATAAGAAAACCCCATACCTGGAGCTGGAGGAGTACGCATAATAACTTCTCGGCTCCAAGGGCTACAGATGGACCCTTTGTAACCTCGAACTCTAAAGGCATAGCTGCTGTCATCATCAAGATCAGACAATACTTTGCTCTTGCCACAAACTTCAGTCTTCTGCCATGTCACACTCTCCTCTTCTTTATTAAGTTTATGATACTCAAGGACATAGATATCAGCTGAATCTGTCTTCCCAGGGCATTCCCAGCTGATCAGAGCTCTGTTGTACATTCTGCTCTGCTCTTCGTTGATTTCTGGTATTTCTAGACCTGAAACACATGAGAAAAAAAAAAAGAACTCAGAAATTTAGATACATGTTGTTTTGAAGTAAACCATACAACCAGTCCTGGGTAACCCAAGTTGTTACTGTATTCCTAATCTAGCTGTGCCCCTGTGAGATTTCAGCCACTTTGTAACTAGGGACTATTACAGTTATTTTCAGCCCATTGCTATTTTCTTTTTTAGTAAACATTTTTTTTTCCACTTCTATCTACTCATATTTGTTTTTCCTTCTTGGTAGAAAGGGATTGATTAAAACTATATTGGGAGGAAACTCATTTTAAAGCATCCACCTCTTAAAACTGTCTTAAACCAAGAGATAAACCCTTTGTTGAGCTACAGCACTGTTCAAGAGAAGAATCTGACTCTTTCAGGTAAAAGGAGTAGATAAGGATGGTTCTCAGTTCATACACTTAAATAAATCTCCTATTTTCTCTTTTTAGTTTGAAAGGCTTGAGCCTTTTTTTTTCCTGGCAGCTTTAAAAACTATTACTTTCTGTCATGCAATAAAAAGCTTTTAGAAAGACTGAGTGTGATGTAAATACAGTATTTTGGAAGCCAGTGCAAACTGGTACTGAAAGAAATGTAATTTTAGCTTCTTTATGAAAGCTGAAACTAACAGTGCTGCCAGATAATGCCTTCTGAATCATGGAGACAGAAGGAACAATGCAAGTCACAACACTGAGCTCTGCAACTGCTGCCCTGTGCAAGTTCTGCCTTTCTCCAGAGAAGCCCTTAAAGCTAAAACTTGAGAAAGACCTAATGTTCTCAGAATTTACCATTGGAATGGAAGGACAAATCACCAAGGATGTCTTCTTGCTTGGCAGTGTCCACCACAAAGTCTTCAAAAGTAGTTTCAGCTGCTGGCCTAAAGCTCTTCAGAGACTCAGTAGCTTTTTGAATTCTGAAAACACAAAAGTAGGATAGCACAAGAAAAAAAAAAAAAACAAACAAAAAAACCCCCAAACAATTCAAGTTGGACATTCCTTAAAGTAAAAATGCTAGGTTTTGCTTTAAAAAAAGTTCTGCTTTCATGTACTTACTGATATGTCCCAGAAATCTTCTCTAGAATCTGTAGAAAGATTCTCAAATGCCAAATTTAAAGGCCTTTTGTACATCAGTGTAAAGATAATGAACAGGTAGTCATTCAGTTGGTAAAGCATTTAAACAATTTGTAGCATTACGTTCAAAGAACAAAACTGATGTGGGACACTAGTAGGGGATCACACAAAGATCAAAGAGCCTAAAGCCAGAAGAGACCTGTTAGATTAACTTGCAAATATCTGATAAAATCTCTGAGACAAGGAATTTGTCAGGGAGCTAAACAGAATACCCTCCCACTGCAGTCCCACTGAACATGGCTAGACATCATGGCAGGACAAGAGCACTCCTCTCCTGAGTGTTGTTTCTTAAGGCACACGCTAATGCAGGAATTCCAGCTGAACATGGCCAGGACCATCTCCCAAGAATACAACTGCACAGACACCCTGGAACAGTACTTACACCTCAAACAGAAGATATTTAAGATACCTGACATGAAGTTGTTTCGCTGTTTGAACAAAACAGGAGGGATCTGTTTCCTTAAGCACTTCTTGAGCATATCCTACAAGGCCATTATTTTCCAGGAGGCCTTGGTATTCTTCCACTTGTGTTTGTAATTTTTCCAACCTTATATTCTTAGAAGTTTCAATTGCCCTAAGAGCTGCAGATTTCTTCTCTTCCAGGACACAATATAATTTCTCAAAACTCTGAGACGCTTCTTGTTTAGCTCTTTCACTGTTGCACTAGGAGCAAACAAAAGACATTTCAGACAGATTCTACATCACTGTGACTCTGTACAGAAACATACTTAAGGTTGCTCAAGACATCACAGTAATCTAGTCATCCATTTGATAAGTAAGACTAATGAGCTTTGTTATGCTTTTCAGCACTGAAAATGAGATCAGCACACCACCCAAGCTAGTCAGCATTTGTGGTCTTTATCAGAGAATGAAGAGTAGGAATGTATTCCTCTGATTACGCCTTGAGTTATGCTTTACATTTGTCTAGATAGCTCATGAAAAAGCACTGTAAAAGCATGTCAGTCTCTGAAGTCTTCATGCCCAAGAGCTAGATGCTCTTCCATCTTCCCCAACCACCCTGACCTGAGGGTCCAGCTCAGCTTCTCGTGTATGCCTGCCGAACCATAGTGCCACCTCTGAATACTGCCCTGGATGAAAGGAACTGCAAAACACAGAGACAGTCTGTAATCAAGACACACCAGTACAAGGAGCTTCTTCAATTTCTGCCTTTGTGTTTTTCAGCTTGTATGTGACTCTTCTGCAGGGAGATTTTGCCCTTAATTATGCCTTTCTCAAGGCAAACAGGCAGTGTAAATAGTGCACCATCATAAATACACAAATACCCTATGTTTAACTCACTTTGGTTAAGGTATCAAGTAAGCTTTATTTTATTTACATTTACACAAAAATAAACTTCCATTTGTCTCCTTCCCACACTGGCAGGCCTAGGTCTTACCATGTGTGATTCAGTCTACCACAAACTGTTCAAAAAATTGTTTTACTACTTAACTAAAAAACTCAAAGTTTGAAACATTTCACTAAAAACAGTTTTGAATCCTTCCTGTGTCTGTACAAAGGCCAACCCTAGATGACCTTCAAGCCACTCTTACCTCGGTTTCTTTCAGCAGCAGATCCAGCTGTGTAATGTGAGCTTTCACCTGGCTCTCCTTACTGATGAGGTACTCGATATCTTTTGAAAGTTTCTCCTGTTGAGGTAAAACAGCAAGAATAGGGCATCTCACACAAAGTGACAACCAGCACAGGCAGGTCATCCTGTTTTGTCCTCAGTTTATCTAGCCACAAGGACGACAGCATGACACCAGTTATGAGCAGCAGTCCTGTGGAGAATGGTTTGGTGACCTGCAGTGACTGCAAAGCAACTGTGAGTGAGACTGCTGGCACAGGCTCTAAGGATCAGAGGTAACAGTGTCAGCTGGCTCCCAAACACCCAGGAATCACCCTCTGTTAGATTGGGAAAATAGCCATCAGGACATTAAACTTCCGGAAAGGAGCTGATAGTTATTAACTCATTTGTAGTAAGAGCTAGAAAAATTAGTAGTTCAAATCACAGATTTGTCCCAGTGCTTCCTTAGCTGCAAGAATTAGCAGCTGTACAGGAAAAGCTTTACAAACTGAAGAGAAGGCCACATAGCACAAGGCAGGCTAATCTGGTCTTTTTTTCTTTTTTTTCCTTTTTTTTTTTACTCCTGAGAGGAAGAGTGGAAGAAAAGGAAGAAGAGGAAGTAGGTGCTGTCTTCAATAACAATCTGATGCTTGCAAGTCTTTACTGTTGTGCTTTGCTTAGGAAATTAACAGCTATGCAACTTCAGAAACATAGAAAGATGCATACAAAGATATCAACAGATACTTCACATGCGAGTTTCTCAGATGGGCTTCTCAGGTATCCTCTACCACAAGCTACCTGAATACTTATATTAAAAAAAAAATTGATTTTAAAGTTGATTAACTACTTAAACCTTCTGCATTGTCTGTACTGCTGTACAATTAGCTGAAATAAGATGACAGCACTTTTCTGGGGTTATGTTTCAAGCATCATAGCAAACAGTTTAATTTCTAAAACATACCCTATATCACATTAATATATATATTAACACATGTTGCACAATGACATGGCTCAAAACTAGTTCAGGGTCTCCTAAACACACATCCTGGCTTCTATGCAGTGGGATTTTGCCCTACATCAGAAGTACTCTTTCCCTTCTTAAGGCCATGTCCAATGATATTTTCTTTTACCTTAAGGGTTTTGTATGCAGTGCTCATGGTTGTTACTCTATGGTTTGCATGACCTCCACCCAGTTTGCAAAGATGACAAACAGGCCTTCTGCAGATTTCACAGTACATGTTTACTCTCTCCATTTCATGTTCTGGACACATCAAAATCTGTGGGGAAAAAAAAAAGAGCAGTGACAGTACAGGTGTACTTCCAAAAATGGAGGTTCTCAACAAAAAAATCAAAACACCCAATGAAGCCAAAGCAGCATGCAACTTCATTAATTTTTTATAGTCAGTTTCTTCTATCTTTTATATTTGTCAATGCTGTTGAAAGCCAGCAGATGAACAAACACAGTTTCACAAGGTTTACAGTAAGTAAACCTCTAGCAGTGTCTGTGTAGCCTCCATATAGCAACCAATCTTTTGCTAAACCCTGCCCATGGTTTTTGCCATGCCTCCCTACACTCCAGCTCAGAGCTGTCTGTCCAGCCTGTCAAACTTAACCATGGTCATGCCAGCATCTCTTGCAAGAGCTATGAACTGCAAGAGCTGACATAACATTGTAGCAATTTAAGTCCAAGATAGATTTTGATAAACTACATAGCCATTGCTCTTGGAGCTACGAAGTGCAGCCACCACCACCTACAGCTACAGTCATTTTAAAGACAAAAGACTCCAGTGTTTCAGTCTTTCTGTCTGACTCCAGTTACAAGCTGTTCACACTGGCTGCTACTTCCAGGATTAGCTCAAATAGCATTGCAATAAAGGTGGTGTTTGCTAAAAATCACCTTTCAAAACCAGAACTTGTTGAAATAAATGCTCAAAGAGTTTAAAAAGTGCTGCTCAAGTCCAAGCTCAGGCAACAGATTAAACCATATAAAGCATGTGTGTTTGTTTGTGTGTGTGGGTGTGTGTGTGGGTGTGTGTGTGGGTGAGTTTGTTTAAAAAAAGAAACAATGTTTGCTTTGCCTCATTCTAGAGCACTGAAAGACAACATTTGGGTCATCTATATCACAGAAGTTACCAAAGAGGAACTTTTGAGGAAGCTTTTCAGTTTCAATATGCCCCCACACAAGAAAAGTCAGAAAAGGCCATAAAAATAGAAAATTGTGAGCAGCACAAATATGGACACAATAAGCTAAAACCCAAAACCAGCTTTCAAGTCTCAAAAGTTACCTTAAGGTATGATGAAAAGCCCAAAGGCACCAGTCTCACCAACACCTTAAGACTATCATTAAACCAAATACGCAATTAGAGATCTCATTTGGATCAACTACTGGAAGGAAATAAAAAAGGGAAAAAAGGAAGCTGCTAAGAAAATCAGCTGTGCAGGCAAACATCTCCAAAAGCTACAGTCATTCAGTTAGTCTGTGGAAGTAATTTTTCCAGAGCAGCGTATAGCCACACCTCACAGAAAATCCTTATTTTTATTCATCTCCTCATATAAGCAAGAACTTATTGCTTGCCTGCAAGCAAGAGACAGCAGAGGTCAGCAGACTGCCTTGTCTTCTCTCAAAACTCAAGAACAATCAGCCCAGTATGTGCTTCTCCCATCCCCACCACACACGCTATAAAGTGCTCTCCAGCCTGGTTGTAAATTAAAGTGGTGACTGAGGACATTGTTTAGGAAATCAACAAACACTTCATGCTTTCAGCTCAGATCTTAAAATTGTAGTGCAATGAAAAATGCACTTTACTTTTTTTATATTAAGCTCAAACAGTCCTCAGAAAAGTTTCTATAAGAGCATAGTAAAGATCAGCTTACTGCAGTTGGGAAGTTTTTCAAAACAAGTAGACATATCTAAAGTTAACTACACTATGCTTCTTTCCTTTTTTCCCATCTTCCTGTCTTCACATATAATTAGAAATTCTAAATCCCACATGCGCACACATACTCAATACATCAGTGTCAGAATCATCTAAACCACTTCAACCCATTTTGCTCTGCTCCAAAGGAATTCAACTACTGGCTTTTAATCCTGAATTCAGTCTGCATGCAGTGTAACACCACAGGGCACTTTTAGGAGTGCACAGGGATCACAAGATGCCTTTGGTATTTTCCAAAAACAACACTGCAGCTGTGAGGGTTTAGATTCCATAGAAGAGAAGTTTTTAAGGAGCTGTATAGCATTTTAAAGCAAGAGCTAGAAGATAGTATGCAAACTTTCACCTTTCTCATTTATCCAATAGAGGGACATTTCACAGAACGAAATCTGAAAGCATATGAAGCACGTGCTCACTTTTAACTGGAATTAATGTTTTAGACTCAAGAAAAACACCACCAAGTGGACTTCTGGATGTTCACTATCTCCCAGCCTGCTAACTTTAGAGGCTCAAATTTTTCCAGTCTCAGAAGGAAAGTAAACCAGCAGTCAAGAGTTTCTTACACATTGCACATTAACCAAATTTACTTAATTTAATCATAATTAATCAGGACTCCTTGACCATCAGCATTTCTGGCACCTGTGGGATGTCCAGCAAGGAGGTACAGGCACACTTTAATGTCCCCACATGTGCTGGGACATTAAGGCCATTATTGCAGTCCCTGGAACTGCCACGTACTGCACCATGCTCAACAGGAGACACAAGGTAGTGGCATTTTGTTATCACTGTTTTGTCTGAATTCAGTAACAGCAGCACCAGTGTATAAAGGAGAAATTTTGCCATAACATTTTTATCTCTTCTGCTATAGATAAAAAAAATAATGGTGCAAAAACAATGGAGACCATAACTCCACCTTTTGCTCTTGTTAGATGCAAGGAAGGAGAGAAAGAAGATGCTTGATGATGGATCAAATTCAAGCACAAAGCATCCAAAGGGGATGTACCTAAAGGGGGCATAGAAGAGGCCAGGTGTGCCGGGGTTTTTAAGTTTACCACACACAGGCATCCTCCCTCAGCAGCCCGTTCTAGATGCTCAAGACCAAGGTGCCAAAAACACCAAGGGTACGGATTCAATCCCTGTATGAATCGTTCACTTAAAAGCTGGACTTGATGATCCTTGTGGGTCCCTTCCAACTTAGAATATTCTGTTATTTTTAATCAATAAGCCTTAAAAAAGAAAAAAAGAATGAAAATAAAAGAAAGACTCAAATCACAAGTAACACAATTCATTCCACAAAGTAAAAACCTTCATTTTTATGGGACCCTTCAAGTATGTTCTCAATGTCCCCTTCAATGACAGCAAGAAGAAGCAAAAGCTTGTGGTTCACTCAATAAATAACAGCAATTGTCAATAAAGCAATCACGGTCCTTAAAAGCAACTATCGTTGCACAGATATGTCTGCAGCTACATGAGAATGCTGCAACCTGAATTCTGTAAGGTACAGTATATTTACCTTGGGTCTGAAGTTGGTGGTTGGTCCTACGTATTCATGCTGGGCTTTTACAGTTCCCCAAGGATGGTGTATTTTGAAACATTCATTGCAATAGCTTGCACTGCAGTCCATGCAACTCTTTGTGGACTCCTGAGGTGGAGGTTTGCAGAAATCACACATAATAGCAATGGCTGCCCTGGCTGCCTGTCTGTATCTTTCCACAATGGTTTCCAAAGTGAAGTTGCGGAATAAGCCATTGATGCCACGCTCCCCAAGATCAATATCCCGCTGGCAACTCGGACAAGGAAACAGAGTCGATCTAGGAGTCAGTGAATTGCGTTTTCTGCCTGTGTAGACACCAAAACTCAATTGAGGATGAGTGTAAACCAAACTGGTTTAGATTTTAAAAGAAGCACAGGAATTTACAAACCAATTCCAGACTGTAGCACATCATCCAAACCAGTACAACACCAATTCATATGCAGTCTGCCAAGCCAAAGAGAATACAATTGCCCTGACAAGGTAGTGTAATGTCTGACTCCAAAGAACATTACAAACTACTACTCGAAAACTTAATTTTATGTTAAGATAAATTTATCTCTTCCAATTCCATTTTCTTTGTCTAGTTTTGGATGCACTCAAGCTGTAACCTTTTGAAACAATAAACACAAAACTTTGTGGAAGCCAAGTGGTTTTAGACTAACTGGTTACCCATGTAGAGAGCAACAGGTTCCTAACATGTTGAAGTGAAAGATGCTTACTCCCAGAGCAACAGAAACACATAGCCAACCTTGAGCTCCCTGAAATTTGCTTTGGCTGAGTTCAAACTTACTTTACTCATCCCAAGAGGCATCACAAAAAAACCCCAGGAAAACGAGGGAACAGTGTGATATCTTGTGGACGTGACAGTCTGGTCAGAGAGCAAGAAAACTAGGTAAGTTTTCCCATAATTGGCTTGTGAGACTTCAGGGAGTTGAAGATTAACAATGATAGCTTATTATTATAAAAAACCTGCAGGTGTTGCTTTCCTACTCTCTGTTTTCTTGATTTTCTCAAAGATTGTATATAAGAAAGGCATTTTGTTACAATTAGCCAGTCAGGTGAAATGTGTTGATTATTGACCAATCAGGTCTGTCTGTATTGGAACAATGTATGGAAAGGAGGATCCAAAGTAAAGCTGCTGTGCTGTGCAAATCAGCCTTCTGGTGAGCCTCTGACATTTCTTACTCAACAGCAACATCATCTCAGCCAAATAATTTAGTCAAAAAATGCTGAGGCTCACTTGTCCCCTCCTGAAAGGCCTCGATAAAGGAGGACTGCTAAATAAGCTCTACACACCAAAGGGGAATCTGAGGTACTTATATCTTCAAGTTACTCTACCCTGAACTGAGGAACCACAGATCTCCACAGGGATGTTAAACAGCATACATCTACCTCTATTAATTTCTAAAGGGGGAGCTGCAGAGAAGCTGCACTCCTCCCAAACAGCTACACACAAATTTCCCCCTCTCTCCAAAGTAAAATCACGGACTCAAGAAAAGCCACTAACTTAAGAAGCCTTTTGAGTCTGTAAGGAGATGGCTCACACAGACTCAGAGGTTATTCACAAGGTAATATTCCTGATGTTATCAAATCAGGAGTCCATCCTGTCTCGCTCATGAACCCACAGGCTGCAACTACCAGAAAGAATCCTTTATGTATTTCAAAAGCAGGCTAAGCCAGTCTTTAGGCTTAACTTGTATTCTCTCAGCTTCCCCTTACAAAGAAACCAAAAAACCCTGTATTCTGTAGTGCTGGTGTATTGCTTTAAGATCTCTTTGAGAGCACTGCATATTGGTATAACTAACTGTCCTGATTTCATCTGGGTTAGAGATCATTTTCTTAGTAGCTGGTACAGTGCAGTGGTTTGGATTCAGTATGAGGTTATTACACACTAATGTTTTAGCTGTTGCTAAATAGTGCTTACCCTGAATCCAGAACTTTCCAATTTTCCATGCTTCACCAGAGACCAGGTGCATGAAAAACTGGGAGGGAAAACAGCCAGGACAGCTGACCCAAACAGCCAAAGGGATATTCCAAACCATAACATGTCCTGGACATGACATAAACTAGGGGCAGTCAGATGTGACAGGGTGGGCACTGGGTGAACAATTGTATTGTGCATCACTTGTTTTTCTTGGATTTTATTCCTCTGTCTTTTGTATTACTATTGTTTTGGTTTTTTTATCCCTCCAACATATACTCCAGTATATAATTAGCTCTATTTCAGCTGAAACCAGGACACTAACCAATTTGTAAATGGAGGTATGACTTAAAACTGAATTCTTAGTGTTGAAATTGGCCCTTCTTCAGAAAGGGAAATTTGTTCTTCTCTGTATTTAATTGGTATTTTCCCATCAAAATTGCTAATGCTTTTTTTCTTTCTGAAGTGTCCTGTGATGCTACGCATACATTTGCCTTGAGCTGCTCTCCTGTTGCTCCTTCACCTAACAATTCAAAACCTCCATTCCTATCATGCCCTTTCCAGTCTCCTCAAATAAAACACCAAAGCAACATTCCTATGAGGAATAGTTCCTTTAAATATCTTTGAAATTTAACCCATGGTAGTTATGCATGACTGTCAGCTAAGAAGTCACCCACCCATGGATAAGTGTGCATGCACTGACAGTCTCCCACCTAGCTTGGTCCCATGCTTTTCTGTAAGTTCTGAGCAGAACAACTAGGCTGCATTTACAGAACAGGCGCAGGTATGCAACACTCTACCTAGAGGAGCAGAGATTGTTGCCTGATTTCACTTTTTTTTCATATTTACTTGAAATGAATTAATTACTGCACATTCTGCAGTACCTATAACTTGGCATACACAGCAACACACACATGCAAGGCACAGCAACAACAGTGAAACACAAACTGTATTTTCAGTGTATGCTCCAAGCTAGCACTGCACACAGGAACACAGAAAAATCTTCTATACAGACTTCTACAATGTCCTAGACAAAAGGATGACTTCACATGCAGTGCCATGCAGACAACAGCTACAAAAAGTGATCTAGAATACACACATTTGCTGAAACTAAGAAAATAATCATACAGTGTGGGACATATTGTGACTGCCTACAAGTAGTATGCTAGAGCAGAGAGCGAACAATGACAAAGCAAGATAACAAGGAAAAAAAAAACATGGTGCAGTGGTCAAGTTTAAAAATACAATCTGAAATTCTTATCCATCCCAATGGAGGCCTTTCATTCTGCCTGTGGTGGACCGAAATGAGACTGTCATCATGAGCCATGCTCTGCAAAGACTGGTGACATTCTTTACAGAAAGCAATCCAGTATCAAGGAAGTCCTGCACACCTTCAGATGTCTCATCCCTTTTCATTGACTGCACTCTAAGACTTTAGGTTGGGGTTTTTTCCTGTTTTAAATCCTGGAAATTTATTTACTAAGCTGCCTGGCATGTTCTGCCACTTCTCAATATATTTGCCACTTCTCAATATATTTGCCAATACTCAAAAATAAGGAGATGCATCTTCTTTTTCCCTAGTGAGCGTTGAAATACTAACACTCTAGTTTGCTTTCTCATTAAAGGATTTCTACACTCATATTTTAAGAAGAAAGCACTGATGAAGTGATGAATTACTTTGGACATTGTCTTTCCTATCTTTATTGTGTCCAACTTGCTGAAACTAAATTCTGGTTATATTTTAAAAGATCCAAACAAAAAAAAGCACACAAAAAAAAAAAAAAAAAAAAAAAAAAAAAAAAAAACCAAAAAAAAAACAGAGCAAAAGTCCCTTTGGATTTTGTAGACATATTTAGACGTGCAGCTCAGAGAAACTTAGCTCCTACCACATTCTCTTTTACACTTTGTGAATTCAGTTTACAACAAGCAAATATGTATTTTGTGAAATACTAGAAATCATCATACAAAATTTTCCACTGTGATTTGTAAACTGATTGCTCCACTTGCAATAAGTTGCTCAATCAGTTACAAAAAAAAAAATTCACAACATACACTCAGGCTCACAAATATTACCATACAGATTGCAAAGACTCAAGTCAAAAAGCAATTTTAAGTATGTCCTTTAAAGACAATGTTTAAATGTCATCTTCCCAAGGGGAGGTACCAACACTTAAAATGTTGAAAAGTCCAAGCTGCAGTGAATGGTTTGCAAAGGGATAAGACATCTTAAAGCCGTGTTTTTCAAGTAAACAGTATTACCAGAATTCTATGGTTGTGGAAGACATGGACATTAAATGTGTGAAAGTCTAATAAAAAAAGATTTAAAAGTCAACTGGATTCTCTTGCAAGGTTGGGTTTTTTTTTAAATGGAAATGTATATGCCACCCCATAACTCAGTTAATGTTTTCGGATGGGCTTTTAGGGGGAAGGAAAAAGGGAAGGGAAAAACGGGGATAGGGATAGCAAGGAGAAGGGGTAAAGAGAGAAGTGGGAGACAAAGAGGGAGGGAAAGGGGAGAGGGGAGAGGCCTCCTAAGAGAAGCCAGCAGAGCTAAAATGTTACTTTCAGATACTTTAGTCTTTCACAATCAAAAGAGCTTTCTGCAAAAAGAGCAGACACGGACAGCTTTCCAAGATGTCTGATGGTATTATATGGTATCTCTGTTTAATGACACTTTCAGCCTTCAACTGAGGCAATTTAAACTTCCTCTTTCGATCAGCTGCTTTGTCCTCCACTGAGTGTGAAATTCAGATTTGTGTTTAGCTCAGTTCACATCTTTCTTGAAGGACACCATATTCTATGGATTACTCATGTGTCTGCCAATACTGTGGCTGCAAGGAATTTGGGGACTTTTTCTCCCATTTTTTACCAACAATTACATTAAAAAAATGTAATCAGTATTAAAAAAAGTGCACACAGTAGCTGAGCTGTTCATATGAAGCTGAAAGTAGACGTAATTAAAAGACTGACTATCTTTCAATCTGATTGTGTCATTAGACACACCAAATACTACAAGTTTAAGTGTGAAATGTTTCATTTTCCTCACATATTCATGTGCTGTGATAAACTGTGAGATTCATAGCTGCCTACTCATATCAACATGGTGCAAATTTCAATCTGTTCTTCATCAAATTAAGCAGGCTTAAACATAATAATGAGCCAATATTACATTCCATTTAGGAGTGATAGCCGAACACGACCTGTAAACATTAGGAAGAGCAATCCAATAATCACACTTCATTACCAGTAAGACAGTTTCACTGAAACTTGAGCATTTAAACTCCTGAAAATTAAAAAGCAGGGGATGGAGGAGGCAGTGTGGTGATTGCTGGGGTTCTGTGTGCATTTTTGTACCCACCAATGTATATTCAGTCATATACACACAAGGAAAAAAATACAATCCAATCCTTAACTGAACTCCAGTCCAGTTGACCTTTAAATCAGTCTTGCACAGAATGAAAAGCTGTCCTTTTAGAACTTCTTTGCTGTACCTTTGCTCACTGCAAAAGAATTTTTGTGGACTTGACCACTGACAAGAAGCTATATGCTAATTGACAATATTTAACTCAAGATCTAAATGCTAGACTATCTCTAGCCAACACAAGAAGTGAAGCATTTCTACCTCTGCACCCAAAAGACCTCCTCTGTGAGGCTGCGAACAATGAACAGAGAGCTGTTTAGACATCAAAAAATGAGATATGCCATTGGTTTACAATGGTTCAAATGAAAAGCACCAACTCTTTTCTCTCCTGTGGCTGTTTAACTCCTGCAGGGTTGAAAGGCAAGAATGTTTAATTTCCTAGCATATCAAACAACAGTAAGATTTAAGCAGAACAGGAAAAGGGAGAAAGAAGGCACTGGGCGGGGAGGGGGTAAGGGGCACAGGGAAAGATATTTCAAACATTCACACGAGTGTCAACATAACCACATTACACGCTTTAATTGCACCAACACTGTAATTACAGTAACATTAGAGATAATTGAACAGCAATAAGAAATAGCCTTCATTTTCATGTTATATGCAGCAAGACTTTGCTAATTAAAATTATTTTAAATACAATACAAACAGAGGAGTATTTTTAAACCAGCACACCGGTTTTTAAGCAGCACATACACTCCATTTCCATGAGTTCTGTCGTTTTTACATTAAGATAAATTGTACTTGTATATGCAAGCTGTGTGTGCACAACAAATACAGAACATGACCAAATACAGACCAGTTCCTTCTGGTATACCAAGAATTTAAATGCCAACCCATTTAAAATAGATTATATTCCTTCCAGAGACATCAGGGATTCTTTAAGTGGGGAGGGGGGGTGTGAGGGGGGGGAACCATAGTGGGAATAAGGTGTCATATGCATTTTGAAATGTGACACTAAGATCTTGACAATGACATGCCCTGCACAAGCCTCCCAGAAGTTCTAATGGATTTTTGTTATGCATGTGAGACCCCACTTTGGATGTTTTCCTTGCATTGTCTCTCTTATGAAGCTGTTTTCTTGCAAATTCCCCTACCGATCGCAAAGCCAATTTAGCAAGGCAATGCACAGTATGAGTACTTCAGATGCAAGACAACAATTATGCAAATGTAAATTGCAAGCTGGCGACCAATGATGGTACCAAACTGGTCTGAGAGCAAATCTCACACTCAATATAGCAATGGAGCTATAATGCCTGTAACATTAGAAGCAAAGGCAGTAGTATAATCTGAATTTAAACATCTATTCTTTAATGCTTCAATTTCCATATGCTTTTCATTCTGTAAATTTGAACTGTCTGAGATGATAGTTTTCCTGGGATGTGCATCTGCCCAACGCTCTTTGAGGTAAGAGGGGGCAAGCTCATTATCTCCAAATCTCAACCCTCTCTTGCTACTCATCAAACAGGTCTTTAGGAAAGCCATCTTAGGAAAGCCATCACCTCTCTGTTAGCAGGTCAGATGAGAAGATATATTCCCATCAGTTTGCTGAGATGGTGGCAGACCACACTGGATTTAAAGATTTACAGCTCCTGCAACAACTTGTGTACATGTATCTCAGGTCAGGGTGCTGGTGGCAGAAGTACCAAGAACTATTGGCTTTTTGCTTAACAAACTGATTTGAAAGAGTACCAGTACTAACAATTCAGTACTAAACAGTACTAAATAGTTGTTTAAAAGAAGCTGGTAAAATTGTACATTTGATCTGCGAAAACTGGGAAGGATGAACTTTAGTAACAGGAAATACAAGATAAAGCTTTAGGGTTTGTCTTGTTGGTAACTCCTCATAAGCACAGAGGAGTGCGGTTTTAAAGTGGATAATTATGTCAGAAAAAAACCTGAAAGCCAAGATCAGATATCTTTCAAGAAGTAAAGCATGCACATGGCTCTTTCAGTGCATCTGTCGGAGAGCAGACCAACTCATCCATAGATTACAAAGACTGCAAGAATCTTTCTAGCAGGATACCACAAAGAGCAAGAGGAGTCCTAAAGCTAAGCACTCCTTAAATCTTCAAGCAGACCACAATGAAGGAGGCTGTTAGGGCTGTCTGCTTCCAGTCATCTGCCCTTCAAATCTGCAACTGTGCAATAATCATAACCAATGGAAAATTATTTTCTGTATGCATAATGAAGTGGGCAGGACAAAACTAGCTTGCAAAGTCTACACAGGCTCAGAAGGAAGTCAGAACTACTGCATTGGGGCTGGCTGAAACCAGAGCAAACCACGGCAGGCAATGAAATCGCCAAAACCTACACCTCCATGCTACTGGACATGATGCTACTACATCGCCATGTAACTGAAATACAGAAATAAACAAACACAATGGTTATAAAGATTTATAGAATGCCACAAAGATGAATCTATTGTAGATGGAACAGAATGCATTGTCCTCAAAAATATTCCTATTGTTCTTGACACATAATTAACAAAAGTAGCACTATCCCTAAGTTATCTCTATAATCGCATCAGGAGTACCAGGAAGACATTTTACCAATGCAGACACCATTCAGCTCAAGCCAGTCTAATAATAAAACCAGGAAAACATGCACAATTTCTGATACATACCTGATCTATTCATCCTGTCGATTCTGTCCATGCTAGAAGCAGAGAATCTAATTCGAGGACTGCTCTGATTAGAGGATTCAGAGCCTCCATCAGCAAAGGAGTCTTCAAATGCAAAAAGTATTTCTTTCACACATTTGTGACAGACATTGTGCTGGCAGGGGAGGATCAGTGGATGGGTAAACAATTCCTTGCATGCTGGGCAGATAAGCTCTCTTTCAATACCCTTAATGGCAACCTTCATGATAGAAAGAGGGAGAAACAAGTCTAAGTGCAGGAAAACATGAGCCACCAAGACTTATGGCACTGCTCTATGTCACCAAACCCCAGGTCTGCAGAACAAATACACACAATTTTATCTGGTTTGAGGCACTTCTTTGGCTAAAACAAATATCAATTAACATTTATGAAAGCACTGACAGCATTCATTTCAACTGAAGTGAACATTGCCACTAGGCAAACTCAGTTCATCTTTAGGTCATGTCTGCATTGCAGGGGAGGAAAGCAGGGGAGTAGTCTTAATTCCACTCAAGGACCTACTGAAATGCAACCGAACGCAACCATACTTCTTAACAATAGGAGTCCATATGTTTAGCTTGCTCGCTGGCTTACGAAGAGGGAGAAGGAAAAAAAAAAAAAAGCGAAATTAAGTGTCAGACTGGTTAAACAACAGGCTTTCCTGACGTGTAATTCACGTTTAAGGGCTGAAACTGTCTTGACTTCATTAGGATAATAGTTCCGAGTCAGGAACATCATTTATTTATTTATTTATATGTTTATTTCCGTCTTTTATCTGTCGCACAAAGAGCCGCCTGTGGATCGGTGCGGCTCTTCAGTAATTCCGCGACCCCCGCGGCCGCCCGTGGCAGCGCGCCCCGCCAAGCAGCGGGTGTCGGGCGGGCGCAGGCAGCGGCAGCGGCAGCGGCAGCGCAGTGCCCGCTCCGCCCGGCGCCCTCCGGGAGCGCTTCCCCTCCGCGCACCGCCCGTCGGAGCTCCCTGCGAGCCCTGCCCGCCGTCCCGGCTGCGCCGACA
Organism: Motacilla alba alba; assembly: GCF_015832195.1. Lineage (NCBI taxonomy): Eukaryota > Metazoa > Chordata > Aves > Passeriformes > Motacillidae > Motacilla > Motacilla alba. Next base: position 34,971,015 of record NC_052046.1, on the reverse strand, counting down.
GCCGCGCAAGGACGAACCTGTCGGCGCACACCGCGGGGGGGGCTGACGGACTGACTGCGGACTGACAGACAGACAGACAGACAGGCACACACCCTACAGCCCCCCGCAGCGCAAGAAGAGGAACGACGCGCCCCGCCCCGGCGGCCGCGCCCCGCCGGTTCCCCCCGCGCTCACCGGGCTCTCCGGCCGATCGCTCTCCATCCCTGCGCCTCTTCCTCCCCCTCCTCCTCCTCCTGCGCCGGGGCGCCGTCAGCCCGGGCGGGCGGCCGGGACACGGACTGTGCAGCGCCCGCGGCGGCCCCCGGCGCAAAATGGCGAGCGGGCGGGCGGGCGGGCGGGCGCGGGGCAGCGCGGGCGGGGCGGGGCGGCCGCGCCCGCGGCAGCAGCCGCACAGAGGAGCTGTCCAGCCGCCCCCGCCGCGCAGCTCCCCGCGGGACGCTGGCTATCGCTCTGCTATTGTTTTGGTGCTTTTCTTTGGCCAAGCGGCACCGGAAATGCCGCCCGTCCCGGCGGCCGGCAGTATTGGGTGCTTTCCCGCTCAGCCCCTGCCGCTGATCACCCCCCGTGGTACCCGTGTGACTGAATCACTGAGTCGTACAACGGTCTGGGTTGGAAGGGACGTCGATGATCACAGATTCACTGAATCAATCAGGTTGGAAAAGACCTCTGAGACCATCGAGTCCACTCTGTGTCCTAGAGCCATCTTGACAACTAGACCTTGGTACTAAGAGCCACATTCAGTCTTTCCTGAAATACCTTCACCACCTCCCTGGGTTTTGAAGAAATTCTCTCTCATGTCCAACCTAAATTTCCCCTGATGCAGGTTCAGATAGTGTCCTCTCATCCTAAACATCTAATTCCAATGCCCCCCACTGTGGCCTGGGACACCTTTCAGAACGGATTGCTCAAGCCTTCTTCAACCTGCCCTTACTCCAGGGTTGGAGCACCAACAGTTTCTCTGGGCAACCTGTTCCAGCATCTCATCACCCTCTCAGTGAAGAATTTCTTCCTGATATATAATCTAAACCTGCCCTCTTTAAGTTTAAATTCAGTATGCCTTTTTACACTACCTGGCCCTGTAATAGCTCTCTCTCCCTCTTTTTCATAAGCACCCTTTATGTACTGAAAGACCTCAATAAGGTCTCCATGGAGCCTTCTCTTCTCCATGCTCCCAACCCTCTCAGCCTGTCTTCACACGAGAGGTACTATAGCCCTCTGATCATTTTTATGGCCCTCTTTTGCACTCACTCCAACAGATCTGTGTCCGTCTTGTGCTGCGAATCGCAGACCTGGATGCAGCACTCCGGGTGGACAGAGTAAGGGCAGAGTAGAGGGGGATAATCTCCTCCCTCAAGCTGCTGGCCACACTTCTTCTGATGCAGCCCAGGATACAATTGGCCCTCTGGGCTGCAAGTGCACACTGTTGCCTGATAGCCAACTTTTCATCCATGAGAACCCCCAAGTCCTTCTCCTCAGGGCTGCTCTCAATGACTCCTTCTCCCAGTCTATCCTCACATTTGGAATTGCCTCGATCCAGGTGCAGCTCCTTGCACTTGCACTTGCTGAACGGCACAAGATTCTGATGGGCCCACTTCTCTGGTTTGTCCAGGTCCCCCCGGATGGCATCCCTTCCTTCTTCTGTGTCAGCTGCCCTGCTCAGCTTTGTGCCATCTGCAGATTTGCTGAGGGTGCCCTGGGTCTTACTGCCCGTGTCATTAATAAAGATACTGAAGAGCACCAGTCCTAAGACGGAGCCCTGAGGAAAACCACTTATCACTGGCCTTCACCTGGACACAGAACCATTGACCACAACTCTCTGGCCAATTCCTTATCCACTCAATAGTTCATCTACCAAATCCATGTCTCTCCAATTTGGAGATAAGAATGTCATGTGGAACTGTGTCAAACACCTTACAGACGTCATCTCTCAGTTGTGCCTTGTCAACTTTTGCAGTCACCCCATCACAGAAGGTAACCAGTTTGGTCAGGCACAATTTGCCCTTTCTGAAGCTGTGCTGGCTGTCTCAGACCACCTCCTTGTTTTTCACGTGCCTTAACATTTTTCCATGAGGACCCATGTCATAATCTTCCCAGGCGCTGAGGTAAGGCTCACAAGTCTGTAATTACCCAGACCTTTCTTCATCCCTAATTAAAATTAGGTATGGTGTCCTGTCCCTGAGGGCTTTGCCTGACTGCCATGAGTTCTCAAATATCATGCAGGGTGCATGCACCAGGCAGCTTTTGTGGCAGCTAGGATGAAAAAGTGGTGGGGAAATGGTTACGATGGCCAGCACCTCCTACCTTTCCCTTACAGCACGTTTCCATTGGAAAAGGGGTAGTAAATACCCTTCTCACCATCCACCGGAACAAACTAAAAATACTTCTAAATTTCCAGCACCATCAGGTTTTGGCAAGGGTGCACACACAACCATTGCAGTGGCAGTAGCTAACATAGCTTAAGCTAAGGGAGAAAGAACCAGTTAGCAAGCTTCAAGTGAAAGCATGCATTGTCCTCACATTACACAGGGGAAGGAGGTTTAGTTAATTAAAATACATGAAGCCCGGATTATGTGAATGATGAAATGTTGTCAGTTTGACAAACACCAAATTTGACCTACTTGCCTATTTGAAGAAAAACATCAGGATAAGGAGTTCCCTTTTCCCCTGAAAACTACTTTTCATATGAGTCAATAAAACAAACACTGTTGAAATTCCTTGCTTGGGCATTATTTACACCAGGGTCTCAGGGCCTGGATGTGAAACTTGAATGGAAACTTACACACAGAAATCATGAAGATAGAGGTGATATTTTACATGTCCAGTACAAGAAAGAAGAACTTTCTACAGAAGACTTATAAAGATATTATTTAGCATTTATTTTAGTAACCAGTGTCATAAAAATACAGACTGCTCTGGTAGAAATTATTCTCATAATCCCAGTAAATGTACAGTATGTGTATTCAAACTGAAATATGTCACTTAACTGGGCGTGGGGAGAACAGGTTGGTAAGGTCATATGTTGTCAGCCTTCCAACTATGTTTTGAATAATGATTTGCAAGCCTCTGAATAAGGATATTATCTCTTACCCACCTCTACTATTCCCCAGCTTTCCTGATTCCAGCTTTCCTTACCAGCAGGCATTTTTAATAAGCACTTGTCTGCACTAGCACGCTACCCACCACTGACGCTGGATTGTGGTTGATGCAGGGCCAGATAAACAATCAGCCTCAGACCAGAACAAAGACCCATGAGCTCTAAGGCTGCTCTTGAAACAGTAGGAAGAACTTTTGTCTTCGGTGCCTCAGAAAGGAAGGCATTCTGCAGCACATGCCAAAGGTGTAGATGCCAGTGCAGGTGGATGTTGCTAGTGCAGACAAACATGGAGCACACATTTTCCCCTGTCCTCCTGAAGTCTTCACATGGACCGCAGTGCCAGCTACTGTTAATGCCAGGGCTTCTGAATTATTCTTTGTTCAATCTCTTAATAGGTCTTTAAGGTATTATCTTGTTTGTGTACCTGTTTGCTCTGGCTTCAGGGCAGTTTAGAGCAAGATTTTCATTACCACCTCCATCACATTAAGATATAACATGGAAGAAAATATCCTTGAAGGTCTTTTGCCAAAGGTCAAAATTCCCTCTTCTGCACTCACACCTTTTTACTAGCCTTTTGATCTTCCCCCTACTCAGGACTACTAAATTTGCAGTTCCAAAATTCTCATTAGCTTCAGGTACTGGGAGGAAAAGCAACAGCTAGGAATGACTGATACATTAAAAAGATAAGCACAAACCAATGTCAGAAAAGACTCCTGTCCTTGGCTTCTGAAAAGGGGGTTAATAAGATTAGCATGACTACAGAAGTCAGACCTACCTTTCTGCTTTGTTTCCAGCCAAAGATGTGCGTCAACTGGACACCCATTCTGCTCACAAGGGACTCTTTTTGCATGGATTAATGCCTGGGTAGTGTTTAAGTAGCTCTACACATCCTTCAAAATTCAGCCCAGTTGCTTCGGCAGACAGGGTCTGACCAGGATTTACAGCATGCTGTGAACTCCCAAGACAGCAGAAGAAAACAGTAACTAGGATGGGTGGGCATTGCCATCCTCTTTTCCGCCCTACCTCAGGTTAAATATGCTTGTTAATTAAATAATTGATATGCAGAAATCTCCCAAGTGCTCATTTGCATTAACTATTAAGATAGTTTCAAGAAGGACGCAGCACTGCTTTCCAACAAGCTGTAAAAATCCAACACTTGTTAAACAGTGCACCTGGAGTCCTACTGCAGGAAAAAACACAAGCCTGTCCCAAAGCACCAGAAAGGTTCTGCCAACACCTCCCCTGCCTTCAGTAGGTTCTCAAACCAAAGCTTTTCAAGACATTTTCATGCTGGTTTTGCAACCACAGCTTGTGACTGAATCAGTTTCCTGCTGTCTGCCTTCCTCTGACTGAAGACAGTAGAGCCAGTGCGTCACAGTGGAGATACGCAGGATGAGAACAGAATTTTTCCTGAGCTAGTATGACTGACCTGGGGACTGAGCTATCACACAAACATTTTTCTCCCTGTGCAATGTGTTTTCTTCCAGGAGGAATTCAGAGGGTCATTAGCCTTCATCCCACTCTCTGTAAATTATCAGTGATGTAGTTTGCTTCTCTACTTACTTCTCTTCTCCTGAACAGTTGACTAATGAAGATGACCCACAGGATTCTTCCAGTCATGCAGGTTTAAAAATAAGGCAGGAATTTATGCTGCCCAAGAGAAATGTGCCTGTTTTGGCTCAGGAATAGAGGCTCAGTTTTGTCTTCACAATGGCTGCCCTTCAACTGTGTGACCTTGAAGACCTAGCAAGGATCTGTAGACCTTGGGTGTTTCAAAGTGAACATAACTGTGGCCTGAGTATCTCATCATAGAAAAAAAAATATCAGTCCCTAATCCCTTGGTTCAGGGTTGTTTGTCTTCTCTGCACAGAAGTGCCCCACGTCCATAATCCTCAAGGCTGGACAGGTTTCCTAATAGATCCCATAACCTGATCAGCAGCACTGGACAAGTTCAGAAGGTCCCATGTGCCACTGCTGTGCACAGAGCACTGAGTCAATAAAGACTGCACTCATTGATCTGCCAGAATACTGGGTCTGCAATTAGCTTTGGGTAGGATTTGTAGCTAGCATGTTTCAAAGTGTGCCAAACTAGTTCAGCGTGTCTTAACTTTTTAACTTACTGCCAAATGTACAGTACTCTGCTTCAGCTCCAGGATGCCTGGAAAGCAGCAGAGGATTCAAGGGGCAGCTACATACAATAGTCCACACAGAGGACTCTGCTCTTTCCCTCCATATCTTGCAATCACTTGCCAAGCAAATTAAAGAATTCTAATGAAAAAGCTTTCCAAAAATACAATACATTAAAATCAAAATATCTCTGAGCCCTGAATTGAGAGTCCTACCTCTAGAGAAATTATTACTATTTAGCAGAAAGAAAATGTAAGGTTATTTTGAAAAGGGTTTAGAATATAAACCATTTACATGAAAAAAAAATACAAGAAAATCAGTCACAGGCTCAGTTTCTGACACTATAAAGATATGACACAATAAATAGTACAGTACACATGGAACACATGGGGAGCTTCTCTCCTTCACTTCAGACTTCAGCTACTCCTGTCACGGAAGAAAAAGCTTGCAGCTCACCCCTGCCATGTGGGAAGTGCATCCCATGTGCTTCTAGGTGCTTCAGGAAAGCTGCTGGAGTGATAAGGACATGTATTAGATGTGGAAACACACCTTTGTCACACAGGCTGACTAACCCAGCCAAGTAACTGATTAAAAGCTGTGAAGACAGGCAAATTGGATTTTAACTGCTCTTGACTGTTAGATTTCCATCTCAGACCCCTCTGAAGTATCGAACTTAATGCTGCTGCCTGACACTGAACTCCAAGTTATCTTCACACACTCTTTCAACCAGAGTCACTTCTTTGTGCAAATACCCCTCGCAATATACACGTATTCTGGCATGCTTTTGAATACTCTGTAAAAGGAAGAAAATTGCTGTTAGAGGAGAATTCTTGTCATGGGGACCCAAACCCCAAAGAAGCACTTTCCTGCACAGGAGCAAGAGATATGTAAAGCCTTATCTTCTTTCATATGAGGAGCAGTGCTCCAATTTGGCTGAGTCAGGCAGCCCAGAGCCACCAGCAAATTGTGGGGTTTCACCCCTGGATTGGGGTGACCCCAAAAGATGGAAAAGTCTCTCCTCCAACCCGTGCCTTCAAAGAAAGACTCAGTAGTCCTCTGTTGTCTGGTCTCAAGGTAGTTTATTGTTGGTTATCTAAAAGATTCTTCTCCTGAACTGCTGTGGCCTGTTCAGCAGGTCAAAGGCACACTGCCCTCCCAGGGGGCTGGTGCCATCTTTTATATCATACATTATGTGTTACATGTTTATACTTTTCCCCCAATGCCTACTATCTATATTGAATAGTGACTTTCTACTCTAAACCAATCTGTGAGTGCCAACATCACCAAAGACATGGGGGCTAGGAAGGAGAAAGAAAGAGGACAGGGCACACCCAAATCCCTCCATCTTAGAACTCTTGACCCCCATGTACAAAACTTGGATCCCTGCGTACAAGGCTTAAAACCCCCTTGTACAGCACTAAAAAAATCCTTCCTTTCACTTAGTGACTACTTCTACTACAATACCTAAACTTTTGTGTGTGGCTTGTAATTCTTCATACAGAGTTGGTAATTTGCTCCACGGGCTAAGATCAAAACCCCACTTTGTCTTTGGCTGCATGCCAGGGTCTCAGAGCCCCCTGCCAGCGGCTCTGGCCATCCAGGGCACCCAGAGGGATGCCCTGGGTTCCCGCAGCAAATGTTGCATTTCTCCTGTCCAGGTCCTCATTGTGATTTTAGTTTGAACCCCTGAATAGCTCTATCCCTTTTTGTCACCTGGACAAAAGTTGAAATGCTACCACAAGAGAATTTACATTAGTCATTACATGAAACCAGGCAGAAGGCAGGGACAAGAATCAGTGTCACCTGCAGGTTGCAGGTAGAAAGCATGCAGAACTTGAAATGCTCTTAAAATTATTTTATATATTTCTCATGTTCATATCATATGGGGTTTAGAGCTTGTTTTCAGTAGTATCTATTTCTCTTATTTTTTTTTTCCCGGAGAATAGCTTTTAAAGCTGTTTCTTATAAACCACAAACTGTTGGTTTCTGCAAACCATGCAGAGTGTAGGAATAGATGGTAAAACAAAGCAAGCAAGTGAGGAAAAAAAGAGAGAGTGAGAACCTTGATTAAAAAATAGAGCACGCCAAGATCCTTATTTCAATTAAATAAAGGGATCTCAGGGACAGTGTTGGCGTTGTCCACTTCCCTCTGAAACTCCCATTGGTTTATATCAGTTTATTGATTGTATTCTGCTTACAGAAAAATGCTCAAAAATGGTTTTATGGAACATTTCTTTGCAACATCTAAAAATTCTTTGGAGTTAATACTAGAAGAGAATCCTATGTATTTCAAAAGAAGAAAACATACACCTATGAAAGTAAAACAATTCGAGTTTGCTTGAATTGCTGGGGTAGGTGTATGTGTTTTGGCTACTGCAAAAGTAAACTCACAGGGAATAACTTGGGGGAGGGGTGGGGAAGAGGCAGAGTTGGAAGAAGCCTGAGACCATTTCTGGAATTATATATTGTTTTGAGAGAGATGAGTGTCCTTGCTGTGGTTTGAACTAAGATTTCAGAGTCCTGAAAGAGGGTCATACAACCTCCTTCTGCACTGTGCCTCTGATACAAAATGCAGTTAGTTGTTAATCTGTCTCTCAGGGGTATTTTGGAGTTCTCAGATGCTACTGTGACATTTGTGACAGGTGCCACAGAGGCCCAGAATATCTCATAGAGTATTGCAGTGAGCCTGAACAGATGTTGTGGATATATGGATTACACAAGGAGTGTCTTATTGGAACTAAAAGTGCTACACGCATCTTTCTGTTCTAGGTACGATGTGCAAGTTGTATGTGTGAAGGGGAGTCATAGGAGAATAACAAGTACAGATCATTAAAAGAGATAACAGGTTTTTGAAGTGACATTCCCCCAGGGAAAAGTGATATAGAATGATTTGCCCTGTTTGAGAGGTCTGATGGAGGTTGATGGAGGTTGCCAGCTAAGTGGAAAAACAGCATGCTTGCCAAAAGAGGTCATGTGCCCAGGGTTCAAGAGCTGATGCATCGTACCTGCAGGGACCCTGTGTATTGAGAGGTGAGTGTGCAAGTGTAAAGTATACTTATTGTGTCCTGATTTTCTAATAGGTCTTTGTTCAGTGAAAGCCAGATGCTTAGCGGTTAACTCAGAGAATGTTAATGCTTCCAGACTTTACTGAAAAAGCTTTATTGATGGGGGAAGTGGGAACAGGAAGACTGGAGTGCTGAAACCTCTAAACAGCAATACCCTGACCCCAAGCAAATACAGTTTAGCATGTAGAAGAGTCCTTTCGCTGGCATGATTTATGTCATCTGAGAAAGCAGTTTAATTATCCCAGCAGAATACCTCCAAGCTGCTGGATAACATCAATACAGTACCAAGAGGCTGTAATCTAAAACTCTGGTCTGAAGGTTCAAAAAATGTGAAAGGAAAATGTGGAGAGCAAAAGGTCTCAGAGTGGGGAGCTGGAGAAGCTCAAGCAGTGACCACCACCATGGGAAGTCTGTGGCAGTCACACAACTAGTGTTGCTCCCTTTTTCTTCATGTACTTCAAGTGTCTGTGATGATGGGACTTGGCAATGTCATTGTCTATGTATAAACAACAGCATTGTTTGTAATAAACATGCTTATTTCACACTACTCTGCCAACTCTGCTGTCTATCAAGCCATATGCTCTTGCAGAGGGTGTCTGAATCAAGTACAAACTGCTTGACTGTGAAATAAGGGACAGATGTAGCACACCATTACTGGGACATTCCAGGCACAAGGAGTTTCTGGACTGAAACACTTTATGATTTTCTTCAGTGTGTAAAATGGACCAAACAAGACTGAATTTTCCTTTACGGCCCTGACGTGATTATACTCAGGCAGAAGGAGAAGGAGAAAGGAGAAGGAGAAGCAGAAAATCACCCTGGAAACTCCTCATTCACCCACTCTAAAGGTTCTTCCAGAACTTTTAGGAGAGGGTGTGAAGGAGAGGGAGGAGGAGATGGCTGTGAAGACAGCCTTTGGAGATATGCTGGAAAGCCATTAGGATGAGTCCGGAACAAGCAATATTTCTGATAGCACCATTGCTTGCCACAATTATTTTTAAGTTTAAAAATATTGTGGCTGCTTCATTTTTTGAAAAAAAACCACTACGCCTGAATCTTTGGTACTCCCTGGTTTTCACACATATCAGCAGCTCAACAGTACAAGAAGTTGGATTTCCTCCTTTTTTAAAAAATTTTCTTTCCTATAAAATGTGCGCGCAAGTTTTCCTCAAAATACTTGCCAACTCTGAATCAGTGCCTGGGGAAGACGGTTCTCTCTCCAGCATTGCCCGCAGCCTGTGGCTAGCAGCAGCAGTCCCCCGGGCGGGCAGGGCGCATCCCATCCCCGCGCTGGAGCGGGGCATTCCGCCGCACACGGAGCAGGAGCAGGGCTGCAAACGCGACAGATGCGCGCCCAGCTGTGCTGGGCTGAGGCACACTTCGCGTGGAAATTAATTTTGAACTTTTTCACCGCGTGGCCTCGGAAGTGTGTGGCAAACACTCGAACCTCCAGAGTACATCAGCTGTTAAGACGAATCATTCCTGCCCCAACATTCCCCTAAAAATACCCGACAAACCACTTGCGAAGGTCTCTCCCCGCGGGCCCTGCCTGCCCCGCCTCGCCTTCCCTACCTTGTCCCGCTTCAGCAGCTCCAAGATGTAGCCGAACCGGGTGCTGTCCCCGGCTGCCTCCATGGCCCCGCGCTCCAGGCGGGATCCAGGGAACACGCCGCTCCTGCGCTCCCTCTGTGCCCGCCGCGCAACCCCGGTCCCGGCGCTCTCCGGGGGAGGGCTGCCGTGTGCGACAGATGCTCTGCCCGCCCACCCGCTCACGGGACTCGGGATGCTCATGAGAACGTCTCATCCCGGAGCGTCGCGGCAGGACTGCCAGGCACCTGGAGGTGCCCGGGAGCACCGCCTCTGCTCAGGTGCCACGGCCGCGGGAGCTGAGTTAAAGCAGACAAAGCAGACACCTACTGGTGGTCTCATCAAAAGTGAGTGATGCTGCATCAATCACTGAGCCTGTGGCAATGGGCTGGTGCCTGTGCATGCCCCCCAGAGTGGGACATGCCCAAGGTGGGCATGCCTCCTTTCAAAGCACAGCTTGTAGTGGATGTATGCTGAGGAACAGCATGATGTGTTTGTACTCAGGGTCCATCTGGCTTTCTTAAATTCTAAGCTTTAGTTTAAATCATGAATCGCGTCTCAACAGAGAACACCTGCTAATATGCATAATTGCATACATGATCTCCCTTGTGTGTTTGCACTTGACTGGTGATGTGTTCGTGGGGTAACTCAAACAGGAGGAAATCCTCCTATAATCTCTTTTTCCAGGCCTGATGAAACTTTTAGGGATGAGATGGATCCAACATGCCTGTATACAACTGTGGCAGAAAAACTGGTCCCAGCAACCCAAGTACCCTCCTCTGCTTGATGAAGGCAACCATCAGCCCCACTGAAATGTTCACACCAGGCATGAGGATCAGCTATCAGGTGAGGCACTGCGCAACCACCCAGACACAGCGGGGTTTCCACAGGACAGCTGGGGAATGGTGTTTGACATGTGGCAGACATCATGTTTCCTCTCATTGCCTGTCCCCACTCCATGCCTTATTATATACACCTTCCTTCTGGTAGAGGAACTGCAGTCTGCTTCAGCCAGCAGTGACTTATTTCTTCCTGTTCTGGAGTCAAACTTCCCCAAACACAAAGGTCGCAGCTGCCTGCAAGACCTGGAGGAGAAGCACAGGTGAATGGCCAGCCCACTGCTGTCTCACCAGTCCTCTTCCTAGCTGAGAGGTGGAAGGTGACAAGCCTTTCTTACCCTGTAGCTATCAGGTAGCCTATGGAGCACATCACCCCTGTGTGGAGAAAACACACCAAAGAGTATTTTATAACAGTATAATGTATCCCCTCAGAGGCTGCATTTCCTAAGATATTGATATAGTAGTAATGTTATCTCAAATTCTCTCTACAAGTTACTCACTGAAATAGTATATCCTTCCTTTCTCAGGGAACGGGACTCATGAATAGCTCGAGACTTTTCTGTTACTAGATATTGCACAATTATGTATATCAAATTACTCATTATTCAAATAGCTCATTATTATGATATAGACAGGCTTTCAGTGCACTTCTTGCTTTTGTGCAAACAGCCCAGGAATAAACAATGGACAGTGGCACTGGGGACAGTCAGATATCATCAGCCACACAGCTGAGAAGTCCTCCATATATAATTGAACTCAGTGTGAGATATTTTGCTTCCTGGTTTGATTTCAGCTCACCAAATGGCAGTCATGTAGGAAATTTTCGCCACTGTAATTTCTTTGTCTCAGTGTGGAGTGCTGGTAGAGAGCAGAACTGGCTGAGGCTGGGACAAAGGACTGTCTGAAGGAGTACCTTGCTTCTCCCACACTGCTCAAGTCCAGTAGCCGTCTGCAGGAAACCATGCTGGCAGTGGCCTCAGCAACAGTGCCACTCCTGCATCAAGGAGGGTTGTACCACAGTATCAGTGTGAATCTCCAAACAATAACCAGCACCAAGAGCAAACATACCTTTGACCCCATGGCTCCTTAATGACAGGCTGTGTGAAAAGCCAGGCAATTTACAACCCTTTGTGCTCCACAGCATAAGCTGTTTACTCCACTGGAACCCTTTCAGTTGAAGGCATGCCTGCACCTGAATCTCACTGCAGCTTTGTCATGTCTTGGTCAAGCAACTCCCAACAGCCACCAGCCAAAGCATGTGAGACAAGAGTCTCCTCCCATGCATGCACCATGGATCTGCTCCAAATCAGAGTTCTGTCTTGTGTTCCTCAGCCACAAACCACACCACTATTGTGAACTACGTGCTGTGAATTTCTGGCTGCTGTCTCATGATTTTTCTTCCTCAACAGTTGGATTTGGGTCGTGTGTTTTTTTCTCTATTTCTCCAAAACCTTGTAGGTTATGGCCAGCCTGGGCTGCAATTCTAGGACTTAGGACAAAAAAAAGGACGTTTCCTTATTCCCCTTCCTTCAACTCCACATGTCCCACTTCCATAAATTGATAAATGTAAATGTAAATGTAAATGTAAAGAGATGTAAATGTAGCTCAAGTCATGAAATCAGTCAGGGTAAGAAGGATACAGGAGAAGATGGAAGAAGCTGATGGTTCTTTCATGATCTCTTCCTGGAGTGGTTTTGTTTCAGGATTAGCTCTGTTAGCACTCCAGGTTCAGATGGCTGCCAGTGATAGTTAAGCATGAGGAAGCCCCAACCACTTTTGCATTGATTTCACAGCTTCAGCAATGACATCTTCTCAAACAGCTCTAGCCAGGATGATCCTGGCCCCTGCATGACAGGACTTTCTGCCATCTGGCCTGCAGGAAAGTGTTTTTCTCCGAGTCCAGCAAGCCTGAGCAGAGCCCTGTGGACAGATCAGCTTCATTTACACAAGCTCTCTCCATATATCCAGACTAGCTAGGAATTTGGGACTATCCTCTGCAGAAGATATTGATTCCTGTAGCCATTCTGAGGGCTCCTGCTTACTTCTCCTTGGACAGCAGACAGTTTGTGCCAGCCTTTGCCTTGAGTGGCAGAAGGCTGACAGGGGAATGCACACTTGGAAGGCCATAGACAGACGGAGAAGCTTCACATTGCAGCTGGTGGCTCGGGGGCTTTCAGCCCTTTTGGTAACTGATGGCTGTGTTTTACACAACCTTTACTGAGGTGGGCTGTATGTTGAAAACAGCTGGGAGCTCCTCACCTGTTCTACATAAATACAAGATATGAAATTGCTTTTCATACTTTTCCTTCTTTGGTTTTGTGTTTTACATCAGTTCTTTTCTAAGGAACCAGGATCAATTCATTCTGTTATGAAATTATCTAAGAGTATGTCATATTATGTTAAAGTGAAACATACAGGATCATATTTGTTTTCTGTTACTTAAACTTGAAGCAGGTCTCCAAAAATAATGATACCAGTCAGATTACCAAATTATATAAACTATTGGTATAATTTTATATCAGTGGAAAAACTGGTCCTGTATTTCAATCCTGAAATGCCATGCAGCACAGGGTTCTGTTGTGGTTGGTACACAAATTAAAACACAAAGGAAATTTGTATTTCCTGACCTGTGAATTATGTTGATTCTCCCAGGACAATGACGACAGCTCTAGATTTTCTCTTTGATCTCCTTTCTCCTTTTTCTAAGTTGACTTCTAAACTAAATCTGAATGGTGAAGCTTACTCAGATGCTTTTGTCTTTCTGTTCCCGTAGGACTGTGAGGTATTTTCCCATTGCTATGGCACAGAATCCATTCAAGCACACACCTTCAGTAGCTGTCTAGCACCATGGTGAGGTTGGTCTTTCCCCATTGCCATCCTGTAAATACACTTGAACTTGTTGGCCATCATCACCTGAGGAAATCTGCTTAAAGGGTGTTTGAAACCAGTTGCAGGTGGTATGGTTAAGGGCTAGTACAAATAATTCAGTATTAAGGAGAGAAAGAGCACTTCAGGTGCAAGGGGCAAATAGATCTGTGTAGATGTACTTTCATCTCAGACAACTCCTATGTCACTGAACAAAGGAGATGCAAGAAAGATGATGTTAAAGATAGTGGAAAACTGTGCTAGTGTTCGGCATGAAATGCTTCACTGTTGAATTGTCCGTGTGAGCAAACATCTGAAATCATGGAAGAAACACCCCTGAAATGTGAGTGTGCATGTCTCTGGTAAAGACTGTGACCTGGTTTTATTCTCTGAACAGCTTTCAGAGGCCTGCATCCTGCTTGAGTAATAGGAAAGAGAATCCATGTGAATAGTTTATGAATTTTATATAAACTCATTCCTTCTGCAGGGAGTGATGTAGATGTGAACTGTCACTGGCAGAAAAAAATTTGCCATGAAACAGATGAGACCTTATGATGGCTGGAAATGTGTTGCAAGCAGGACAAATGAGGCCAAACTATTTCAAAGAGCAGAGTACTTGCATGTGGACCTAAATCTCTCCCTACAATAAACCCCATCTCTAGTTTTTCTAGGCACCACAGGGACATTTTTTTCTGCCATTTTTTCCCCACCTGTGCTGCTCTCCGGTAAACAGAGGAGCGAAAGTTTCCAAATTCTCTTGACAAGCAGTCAGAAAACTGTCTGCTTCTGCATCTCTTCCACATTTCAACTGATGTTGTTTTCAAGGTGGCCAACTCCTGCACCTTCACCCTGACAGCCATGGTAACGAACACCACTCAGGATTCAGATTTAGCCTGGGATCCCCAGATCCCTGGCACGATGCAGCTGCCAAATCACATCTTCACTTTCTGCTGGAGTTTGATTTTTACCCTTTCAATGTCTCTAAACTTCCTTAGTGAACTTATTTTTATCCCTGATCACCACAGACTGAAACAGGGTTTTATTTATTTTCACGTACTTTAATAGAAAACAGCAAAATATGCAGGTCACTAAACCCATGGGACTTAATATGGCAAATAAACAACAGGAGATACTGAAGCAGTGGCTAACACAACATGCTTGGTTGCTAATGGCCAGAAGAAAATTCTCACCCTTTGCCTGTACCTCTAGTTTCTTTTACTTCTTGCTGTAACTGCTTGGCAAATGTAATAAAATTAAAAAGTGAATTCTAAATCCATGATATATTGGAGCCAAATAATTTGTTCTACTGTGCTCAGACTTTTTTGACACTGGAGATACCTATCTCTAGGCTTTTTGTCTTTCTCCCTTTAAAGACCTCTGTTCAAGTTCCATTAATACATTCATTCGGTATTTTTGAGACACAAACACACAAAATAAAGTACAGACAGGAAACTGCATCTGCACTGTTTGAAAAATTATCTTTATGTATGATTTCCTCCTAGCCTGCTCCATGTGACACTAGCAGAGTATCACATGCCCCTGGGAACAAGCTCATTTAAAAAATATGGGTTAAGTATGTAGACCACTATTAATATTTAATGTATTGAGTATGTTATTAGATATTTATGAGGAATAAGGTACATAATTATGCATACTATGAATATATCATGTAATTGCCATTTTTTGTTGCAACTACTGTTAATCAAGTTTGACAATACAAGGAGAATTTGGGCTATCTAGAGTTTTAACAAATATTATTTGAGCAAAACACAGCAAGCTTGAGTCTATTAATTTACTGACTCTATTCAGTTACTTAAAACAATGTGTCTAATGAAGAAATCAGAGACATGCAAATCAGAGGAAGATAAGGGAAAGACGATCACTGCTGAGATCTGCATGCAAATGTTGTCATGTATGTTTTAGTAATTTTGTGTGTTTTGCAAAAGGGGCAGGTCTGTAATTGTGAAGGCTCTGAAGAATGAAGCCTAGACATGAAAGCTTTTTAGACTCAGCTGGCCTCCAGAGACTATTACACCCTTCTACAAGGCCTGTCCAATTCATTCCTTCAAGGTTTAAGTGTGTCAGCTGGGCTCCTACACTTTTCTTTCAGCTTAACTATACCAGGATTAGGTTTGAATTAACTTTCCTTTTTCAAAATGGCATGCTGTGCTCCTACAATGAAATTCATCCCCTGCATTTACCCATGGGTTAATAAGGTCTTTAATCCCCTCTAAAGGTGGATTTAGCTTCCTACAGATTGACTTTGCACAGAGCAAGGCGGATACACACCCTGCTGTGCCCAAGGCTGACCCTCCAGTGTCACACAGCACCAGAGCAAGCCTGCCCCTTTACCTGGATGCCTGCTGGGCATGTGAGGCTCTCCAGAACCCCCACATCAATAACTCCATTTAACACCGGTATCCAGCTGGGACCAGCATTTAGGCACACTGCTGGAGTAGCTGCCTGCAGGAGTACTGACTCTGCGGCCTCTGGTCAGGCAGCACTGCACTGCTGAGAGCTCCTGTGCCTCCTTCCCCCTCAGAAGGGTAACAGAGGCACTGGTGACCTGTCAAAGAACAAGTGGCTCAAACAAAATTGGCTTATGTATATAAAGGGATGTGCATCACAGAGCAAAAGGTCACAAATGTCACTTGAAGGACTTTGTCTGAAATCACTGCAAAGAGAATTGCTCCTTTTAGTGCTAATAAAAAGCCAGGGGGGAGTACAGTGACACTCTTGCTCCCTGGCCCTGTTGTGTGGAGTGTGGAGAGGATGTGGGGCACACATTTGTTCCTGGCCAGCAGTATTTGGGGTCCAAACCCCCAAATCATGGCTCTGCCTGGTTCCCCATGTGTGCTGCTCTGCAGGGCAAGCAAAGCATCATGAGGTGCAGAGCCAGGCAGAGGGTACAGAAGCAGAGAGCCATGGCTCCAGGTATTGTCCCACAGATATCACTGAGCAAAGTGAGCTGTTGCCAACATTGCTGTGTGGCCTTGGTTGCCTTCCTCTCATGGGTCACAGGCAGAAGCACAGTCCCCCATGATGTGAGTCCCTGCCATGGGCCCACAACTACTTACACACTTTTCTGGAGTTTCTAGGAAATGAAATCTCCCTGGATTCCCAAAAAATTTATTTTCATTCTTTTGACTTCTACAGACTGCTTGACAAGTACAGCAGTTCTCATCAGGCCTGCCTGATGCAGCAGCCTAACTGAGCAGAACAGACTTCCCTCCAATTCAGTTACAACACACTAAATCCACAGAGGCACACTCACTTTGCCCTGCTGTGGAGAGGAAAGTCAAATGCGTGTTAGTGTGCCAAGGGTGACCCCTCCCCAAATAACTTGTCAGGCAAGGATTTTGAAGAGGTTAAAGATAGATAAACTCATACTAGTTTGGAATATTGTATTATTTATTACAATTTTACTGCATTTATGTTGAACTGAGGTGTGTAAAATGTTGGCAAAATGGAACATTTTAGCCTGGTTAAATTTTTTATTTTTACCATTAGTTTAAAGCAAACAAGAATAATCTGTTCCTGAGTGACAGCAGTAGATGAGCAAAAGTGTTTAGGCTAGAGCTGTCTCAACCTGTAAGACAAGGCACATCTAAAGTGCCTGAATCTTCATTTGCCAGTGTTTCCAGAGCAAAAAACTTCACTGAAGGGACTGAGATGGGAGTGTTTACTTGTTAAAAAAAAAAAAAAAGTCTTGCTTTATGTCCCTGTTGACCCTAAATCTAGCTAGCATCAAAAAGCACCAGAAAGATCAATTTGTTCTGACAGGACAAGCAGCCTGTGGGTAGCAGGAGTAGTCTGGGAAGCCAGTAAGGGGATGGGAGGGGGGTCCAGTCCAGACTGGCTATCATATCAACAGCTGCTGAAGAATTTAATTTCCTTTTATAGAAGGGAAACTGTGGGAACTGTTGCTCTCCAAAGTCAGTGGAGCCTTTGGTTTAAAAAACTGCCCTCCCTGGGGAACAGACTCTGCGTAACATCTCAAATGCCTGCGTGTTTGTTCAGGTTTCTGCTGCAGCCAAAACCAGTGAGCTTGTGTTTGCTTCATGCAGGAACCGGTGATGCCTGCCTTTTCTGTGGTTTCTGGATCATGACTTGGAGTCACAGGAGATGAGAAAGCCTGCGACAGCCCCAAGAGGTTACAGGTAGAGGCCAAGAGAAATGCAGTGTTAGGACGATCCAGGGGCAGAAGGAGAAATGTGCCAGGAGCATTCCTGCTGCTCTGCACGAGGCCCGTGGGGCACAGCCTAGGCTGGGATGCCTGGCCAGGTCTGTGCTGGTGGCCACTGAGCTCAGAAGCTATTACAAGGCTGGGGAACAGCTTTCCCACTGTTGGTTGCCATTCCCAACTCATGCTCAGAGCTGGCAACGCCCCTCAGCAGGGAGAAGTGTGCATCCTGGGCAGAGTAAACATGTGCCTCTGCTGTTCCCTCATTCCTGTATTTAATAAAAACTAGGATAAACCAGGGCTGGCAGAAGGGAAAGGGACAGGACTTGTCTTATGGCCAGGGAAGCTCACCTTGTTAACAAAGTTAACACCTTTTCTTCAGATGCCCACCAACACAGCTCTTGCTTGTACCAGCAGCTCCTCATTCTGTAGAATGAAGTTGTTGGAGACTGGAGTTTTTACACTGAAAACAGATGTCAAGGCATGGAGGCATCAGAAAAAAATTGGTGTTAGTAGCAGTTTGCATGGTGTGCACAGGAAGCTATCTATAGAAACTGGGAAGCCACAGAGGGCATGCTATCACTGCCCTGCAGTACTCATTCTGGCCACATACAGGGAGTTATATATAGAGCTGTATACAAAAATACAGAAGAGCCCTGTGCCTGTGTTGGAAAGCCTCATCAGGACTTCTCTTGAGCAGACTCCTTGACCTCACCAGAGAACTACATATTTCAGAGGATATTTTGGAAAGATGCTAGACAGCAAGTACCTCCTGAGGACAGCTGATCTGTAAAGCACAAGTGTACAGACCAGAGTGCATGTATGCCCAATCTAACTAAGATTTCTGATTTCTTTCTGAAGTATTTTTGTGCTATTTAGAGAAACCTTCCCCCTGTCTCACCTTCCCATCTATGTACCTCACAGATTGGCTCCACAATAAACTGTCCCAACAGAGCACAGCTCTCTTTGGTTTAAAAATCCACAGGTTCAGGGGTGGTAAAAAAAAAAAAAAGAAATTAAAGTGGAATCTAAATAACTGGAAGAAATAGTCCACCAGAGCGCCCCAAGACAGGATAAACTGTCCCTACCCCATGCCAAACAGTTCTTAGTCTAACCTTCTGTGAAAGAGCACCTCTGACAAATGCTCCCTGGGCAACAGGTTTTCATGTATGATCCCTTCCCCCATTGTAGGGTCTGAATTCAAAGGAGGTTTTAGTGATAAAATAAGCAGAATGGATGTTGAGACAAAGTTGAAAATGCAATTTGGTCAAGTGAGCTTATTTTAGTAAGGCTTGGCTGTAATTTAAAGAAGGTTGTTAAACAAAGACTTCTGGACAGCACAAGAGCAAAAAAATATAGCTCTGTGCTTAGGGAAACCTTTAAATTAAACAAAGGCAGCATGCAATTTCAACAGCAGTCTTACATATTTAGCTTTCTAGGCAGCATAAGCACCTGTCCCACAAGCACTCACGAAGGGCAATAAACCACAGAAAATCTTGACTCATTTTCACTTCAAATTTTTCTTTTGCAGATTTCACATAAAACGACAAGGGGGGGGGTCCCCCCTCCCAGGGTGAGGCAGAGCCTTTGTCTCATGTCTGGAGCAAAGGGAACACAGGGAGAGCTCTGGATGGAAGCCCAGGCTGGATCTTGCAGAAATAACCTCATGAAAGCCTCCATGCTCTCCCAGATTGAGCATCCAAAGCAGTCATTTCAGTGGTGCACAGGTGTGGTGGGTTGACCTAGGCTGGGCACCAGATGCCTACCAAACCACTCTATCACCTCCTTCCCAGCTGAAAAGGAGAGAGAAAATAAGATTGAAAAGGACTCACATGTTCAGATAAAGCAGCTTACTAAAGCAAAAGTGAAAGTTTGCACATGCATGAGCAAAGAGAAAGAAGGTTTATTCTCTACTTCCCATTGTTGGCGAGCAATGTTCAGCCACTTCCCAGGAACAAGGCTTCAGCACCTCGAGTGATTGCTCCAGAAGGCAAGCATTGTAAATAAAAAACGTCCCACTTCCTCCTCCTTTCCTTAGCTTTTATATCTGAGCTAATGTCGTATGCTACGAAATATTCCTTGGGTGAGTTTGGATCAGCTGGCCTGGTTGTGTGTTCTCCCAGTACAGTGCCCAGCCACAGCCTACTGATGGGGTAGGCAAGAATGCTGGGGAGACAGTGCTGACACTGTGCCAGCACTGCCCAGCAGCAACCAAAGCACCCCTGTGTTATCAGCACCTTTCCAGCTCCCAGTGCAAAGCACTGCACTGTGAGGGGTGCTGAGGTAAAATGAACTCAGCCAGACTCAAAACAACAGATTAGCTCCTGGTCCTTGTACTGGGGCTTGGTTATCATCACTGTTAGGAGTTAACATGGAAGCCACTTTCACAAGCAGGATAAAATTGTCAAAACTCAGCTGTTACATTCGTATCTCCCTCCTTGCATTTGTGAATTTAATATAAACAACTTGCATGGCAAATTCAAAGCTCTTTCCTAAACATTTTTAATTCTCAAGTGAGAGCACATGCGGATTGTTTTCACACAGATTTCCTCTTCCTCAATGAACTTTCTTTTTTTACTGCAAGTCAGGACCACATTCTTCCTCAGAATCCTACTTGTTCTCCAGTGATAGCAGCCTGTCCAGTCCCATTCCCAAGTACAGAACCTCTATCCGCAGATAAACATTTTAAAGGATGCCAGTCTCACCTTAGCAGAAGGCAAGATCACGGAGCAAATCCTCCTAGAAATTACGGTAAGGCATGTGGAAAATAAGTAGGTGATTTGTGACAGCCAGCACGGCTTCACTAAGGGCAAATAGTGCCTGACAATTTTGGTGGCCTTCAAAAACAGCCACTGATGGACGTGGAAAGGACAACTGACATATATGTGGACCTGTGTAAAGCCTTTGACTCTGTACCACATGACATCCTTGCTTTAAACTGGAGATGGTGGACCACTCAATGGATAAGGAATGGGCTGTATGGTCTCACTCAAAAGAATTGTGGTCAACACCATAGGTACAAGCAGAGACCAGTGATGAGAGGCCTTTTGCAGGGCCTGGTGTTGGGACTGGCACTGTTCCACATCCCTGTGGGCAGCAGGAACAGTAGGACTGAGTGCACCCTCAGCAAGTGAGCCAATGACTCTGAGCTGCTTGGTGCTATTCACACACCAGAAGGAAGGAATAGCATCCAGAGGGACCTGGACGGGCTTGAGAAGGGGGGTCGTGTGAACCTCATGGAGTTTGGTACAGCCAAGTGCAAGTGCAAGGCCCTGCAGACAGGAGTACAGGCTGGGCAACAAATGGATTGAGAGCACCTGTTCTGAGAAGGACTTGGGGGTGCTGGTGGGTGAGAGGCTGGACATGACCCAGCCATGAGCACTCACAGCCCAGAAAGTCAAATGTGTCCTGGGCTGCATCCAGAGCAGCGTGGCCAGCAGGGGAGGGAGGGGATTCCACCCCTCTGCTCTGCTCTGGTGAGATCCTATTTGGAGTGCTGCATCCATCTCTGGGATCCTCAACATAAGAAGGACAGGGACCTTTTGGAGTACATCCAGAGGAGGCCACGAAGATGATTAGAGGGCTGGAACACCCCTCCTGTGAAGACAGACTGAGAAGGGGCTGTTTGACCTGAGACAGAGAAGCCTCCGGAGAGACCTATAGCACTTTCCAGTACATGAAGGGACCCTATAAAAAAGTTGGAGAGGGACTTTTTAGAAGGACATGTAGTGACAGGACAAGGAGGAATGGATTAAAACTGAGAAAGTAGGTATTAGGAAAAAATCCTTCACTGTGAGGGTAGTGAGGCACTAGGAAAAGGTTTGCCCAGAGAAGCTGCGGTTACCCCATCCCTGGAAGTGTTCAAATACAGGTTGGATTGGGCTTTGAGCAAGATGATCTGGTGGGAGGTCTCCCTGCCCTTGGCAGAGGAGTTGGAAGAGATGATTTTTAAAGTCACTTCCAACCCAAACTATTTCATGATTCTATGTTCTTACAATGTAGTTATCAAACAAGGCATCTTTCCAGTGCTTCAAAAATAAAGCAGTAGTGACAGGGTTTGCTGTCTTTGATGGGTTCAGCTTGAAAACCTTTGGAGGCTGTCATGCTCTGTGCTCTTGGGAAGACAGATCCTCACCTAGAACATGTAACTTAGGAAAAAAACACATGACAAGAGCTACAGGTAAAAAGAAATTGCAGTTTTCCCTCATTTTCTCAACAGCTCATTGATTTTTATTAAACTCAGAAACTAATCAGGCAAATAGAGACCAGGAACACAAAAGCTTAAAAATGGTGAACAGAAAGTGTAAAGCTACAACACATTGTAACGACTCAGTGGAGTAATTTAATAACCATTTAGTATAAAGATGTTGAGACTATCTTCTTTTTCACCCAGTGTCACCTGAAGTGAGGAAAACTTAAATGGTCTTTTCTTGCAACAGCAAAAAAAAGAGCTTTTCAGAATCACCACAGTATTTAGCATCAACATAAACAGACCAATAATCTCATTCAACTGATGAATTTTGGAGATGTCTCATATTTAGTTGCAACAATAGCATCTTCTTACTTAGGGTCTCTCTGCTTCTTGTGCATGTCCTGACATCTCTTTGACTTCCACAGGGACACTGATAGCAAGTTTCTCCAAAATGCCAGGAGATGGGCTGTCCATAAAAGGCTTTGACTTTGGAAATCACTGTTTCTTCCCTTCTATATTAGGCAACCCCATACTAAATGGCTCACTCGGCACAAAGTTGAAATGTATTTTTTTTAGGGAACAGAACAGTTTCTATTGAATATTTAATTTCTATACTGACATCCACGGAGAAAGCAAATTTGGTGCAGCTTCTTCAGCTCCTCTCAGGTTGTCTTTTACCTTGGGCAATAGAGCATAGAGCATGTTACTCTTAAATATGTGCTTCAGCATATGCATTTCAGGTATTCCTGCAATACCAAATTTACTTGCTAGTTTTTTTCAGTGATGATGATTGTTCCATTTAGAAAAAACAGTTCTCAGTATGAAAATTCATAAATACAAACATGCTTGGAAGCAGCCTTCCAAAATGGTGTTACCACATCTGTCAGCAGCTATGTACAATTAAGTGGGCCTGAAAAGCCTAGTGACAATGTTATAAATCCCCAGTCCTCAGATCCTACAGAAAAGATACATTTGACTTCCTTTGTTCAACATACAATTTTAAAGCTGTTTTTCTGGAAGAGAAATTTGGGTCATACATAGAGTTCTGGAGTGTTTCAGATAGGATAGAGGCACTCACATTTGTCAGCCTGATAGCCAAGAGGTTTTACAAACTCAAGCACATGGTAAAGCCATTCAATGCATGAATTTCTTATGTAGGTTCAGTCTCAGCAATGTAAAGCTGTGGTTAACACAAAATTATTAGAGGTAGGTAATAATCACATGGTTTGCTTTTTCTAGCTACATTTAAACTTCACAGTTCACATTTAAGTTTTAGCTCTATTTTGATGTATCCCCTTTAAAAGTAATTTTAGGTTATGGACTTCTGTGAAACTCTTGTCCACTGATTTCTCATTTAACATTTTTCTAGTTAAAAGACATAATAAACCACAAAAATCAGAGAGACAATTCAGTACAGTCAGAATCCAGATGTCTGCTACACAGGAACATTCAATGTTCATAATTTGTTTGCCTGACATAAATTGGGACATTCAGAATGGCAAATCACATATGCGGAGTTGGTTATTAGTACTGATTTTTGTCAACCTAAAAAAGACTAAAGACTTCAAAAGAATTAAAGAAATTAGATACTCAGTGTGAGATGAAAGCATAGGTATTTTGCTGCCTTCATCAAACTTTGGGTTAATGAGAAACAAATATACCTTGTGCAACCTTAGGAAGGGCTAGCTCTGCAGTCAACATGCAGCCTGAAAAGATGTTGTAGAATAACTGAGGGCCAAGGAGAAAAGAAATGTAAAATCCATATAAAGAAGCCAGGGGAGCTTACAGAAAACATAGCAAGAAATGTTACCTGTTTTTTGAGACAGAAAACTGTTAAACTACTTGCCATGAGAATTTTTCTTATTCACTTAGTATGATTTTTCATACTTTCTGCTGAGGGACCCCAATGTCCCTCACAGATGAGAATGTGCTCACACACAGGACAACTTAGGAACCATAGCTCAGGATTTTGCAAGTATGCATTTGCCTTACGATAATCAAATACAGAATTTTTCACTAAGCTAAGTAAGAACAAATATTTAGACTGTTTCCCAGCAGAAACTAAGAACGCCTTATTCAACTCTTCTGAAACTCAAAGCTACTCCACCTACCAGGGTATGTAGTAAATGCTAAAAACTCAGAGATGGTTCACCAGCAAGGCAGAGAAGCAGTGGTGGAGATGGATAGCTAAAATTACATCTCATCTTCATTGTAACTACACCATGTCCCAGAAACCCATCCTATCGTACCATGAAGTCACTTGTTGTCACTATCTGATGTAATGACAAGAAAATACCATGCTTTTTTGATCAAGTTTTACTTCAAGATTTTTGTTGTTTGGTTTCAAATGGGTTTTCATCTAGGTAGACCCCCATGACCTTAGAGACTTCTGTTCAGGGAAGCTACTTCAGCCTTTGCTAACCAACATTCCATTAAGCCTATCCAGGAAAATGGGATTCCCACAGGAACTGCAGTAGTGAGCCCCCTGCCTGGGAGATGCTCTCTTTTAGGTATCTTGCTAGTTCTTTTTACATGTGGCTGGATTTCTGGTCATCTCAGCATGTGGGCAATAAAACTAATTCCCAAGCTCTATCTTGGCCCCTTAACTCCTCTATGTTCCTTGAGTCAGGACCTTTCTTTTGCTCCCTAATCCTACCCTAGACAGCTCAAATCCCTTCCATCAGATTGGTTCCATTACTACTCCACATTCTTTGCTCCTGCATCCAGCCTCAGTATCATCCAGTTTTCATTTCTCTTACTCTGCAACAGTCCTACTCAGTCCTACTTCATTCCCCCTCTCCAGTACTGGCCTCACAGTTCTCTTGGTTCCACCCCTCCGGACCTCCCAGTTTTTACAACTATTGAGTCCCTCCTCCTCCAAGTAAAATGTCTACTGGGACATGTCTAGATCACACACACCCTACTCTGCTCTTCCTCTGCTTTTCCAAGCAGACAACTATCACTAGTTATGCTCCTAATGCTGCCATGAAAATTAATCTGCTATAGAAATAAAACGTATCTATTTAGGTAGGAAGGCTGCTACAGGTTTGGACAATGGGATTGTTCTGGTAGCCTAAAGATACCTATTGGACCTCTCTGACATGTGTGCCAGGGGTACAACTACACTACTGTTTTCACTTGCCCTGCATTGCAAAACAGGAATCATGTTTATCCCCAAAAGCTCTTTTTGCTGGCCAAAAAGATCTACATCCTGTTTCTTTGAGCTCAGCAGTGGCAAATGGTGCACCTAATCTGTTTTAGGAAGTCTTCAGTTATCTTTGGAACTTTTAGGAAAAAAAAGTGCTGCTAATGACTGGCAAGCAGAAAGATGTTGTGGTGTCTGCTGAATGCACAAACTGACCTGCCACAAACACACCAGCTGCAAAGTTACTTCCTTCAACTCTGAACAGCACTTCAAGCACACAAAGTAAGGCACTAGTAAAGCACTAAAGAAGCTGAGAATGTTCATCATTACTGTAGTTCAAATAACTTCAATGTATTGCAAAGGTTTGTCTTTGGAAGCAGGTTCTAATGCTACTCTTGCATACAGGTACGCTTCCAAAAGACTGGGCTGAATATCTCTTAATGATGTGCATCAGTATGCCACACTCTTAGTGAACTTCACATGAAGAAACTATTTCAGATGAAAACTGTTTGTCTGGCTAACAATCCACTGCATCTGTGTAAAACCTACTCAGTAGAATTATGAGATCCATTTAGTAAGGCCACACAACCTTAAAAGTTCAGTATATTGAATAAAATATTTTTATTTGTATTTAATTAATTTGTTTGTGAAAAACAAAGTTTATGGAATCTGAAAGTTGATGATAATAGGTAATTTTTAACTGAGACTTAATATGAGAGATTCTCTACCCAAAAATATGTCAAACAGTAAGATTATAAAGAACTTCAACGTTCTGTGCTATACTGTATGATATGTAAACAATTTTGAAAATATTTCCCCATTATATATTTTGACACAGTATGCACAAATTTAAAAAAATAAAATTAAAATGAAGTTTAAATGCCTCAAGGGATTTCTTAGAAGTAAAGCCATCTGAAAAGCCATTTACAGTCTGCGGTGACAAACTTCTGTATAATCAAAATATTCCCCATTTCACAATGCAGAATAACCTGCTGAAGGCAACTCCCTATCAAAGTGATGCCAGCAACACAGATCTGATTGTATGACTCCAGCACTTAAAAGAGCACATTGGTTATACATGGCTTTTAACCCTGGGCTACAATTATGCTACCAGAACTAAATTCAAGTCTAAATCAGTCATGTAGAGAGGTGTGTGTTGTCTGAACGCTGTTTAAAGTCCGTGTTTTCCAGATCTGATGAAGGTGGTGAAGACGCTCTGATGCTCTTGTGCTTACATTTAGGGCGGGATGAACTTTGCAAATACCAGATTCTCCAATTAATGACAAACCACAGATCCCAAAGTAGGCATGTAAAGCATCTAAAAGAAAGACAGAAAAGGAAAAAAAATTATTTCAGGCTGTAACAGCCAATATTCAGCCCATATTCAATCACCTCAGAGTAATTACAACCAAGGAAAACAAATATCAGGTGCATATATCAGATTAGCAGGTGATCCCCCAATCCTCAGGGAAGAATCATACATTTGACTCCACTGATTCAGAAGGCTAATTAATTACTTTATTATACTATACTATATAAATAGGAACATACTATACTACATCATACTTTTAAACTGAAAACTCGTGACTGTCAGCCGACAGTCCTGACACACACACATGGATTCAATTGGTCAATGAATCAAAACACCATCACCAGAATCCAATCATCAAATTCCTTCAGGTAAATAATCTTCCAACACATTCCACACATTCAGAAAACAACAGGAGCAGCAAATGAGATAAGAATTGTTTTCTCTCTGTGCTTCTACAGGAAAAAACCTGAGAGAGAGAATTATGTCTCTCTCTGTTCAGAGGGCATGTGAATACCACAGCCGTATTTTAAACTTGAATTTTGATGGAAGGAAAACATTTCTGCCTAGAGCTACCAGCATAAATTAAAGTCCAGATTTCTTTTATAACAACTTGTGCACTACTTAATTTTTTCTGAGTGCCACAGCCAAAAAGCAAAAGGATTTAAGTATCTGAAAATAACCAGTTCCAGAAAGCAATTTTTTTTTTCTTGCAAGCATTTTTTGGCTGGTTACTTTATGAGCAGCTAACTATTGAAACAACAAAATTAGTGCAAATAGCTGCCAACAGCAAGCCTTAGAGAAACTGAAGAAACCATTAATTTTCCTAGCTTCCCATTTTCCTGAGAGATTATCCTAAGGATAGGAATTCATGCAGCTTGATCAAGAGATGACTGCCACCAAAAAGTCTTACTCTCCTGTTCCATGCTGCTCTTCATGTCCACCTTATACCAGGGTCGCCGCTTGCCAGGTAGCAGCAAGCTATCAGATTGGATTATCTGCCCATGAAATCACAGGTGAAAGATAGAAAGACAATGGGAATTTCATGTGCCCCTTGAAAAAGCTCAACATGTAGCACTTTGTGTAGGTGTCAATAATTTAGTATCTCACTAAAATGATCACAGAATCATTTAGGCTGGAAAAGACCTCTAAGACCAGACTCCAAACCTTAACCTAACATTGGCAAGACCAGCAGTAAGCCCCGCCCCTAAGTGTCATATTGTATCCCCAGGGATGGTGACTCACACATTGACTTGAGTAGCCTGTTCCAATGTTTTACAACCCTTCTGGTGAAGAAATGTTTCCTACAATTCAATCTACATCTCCTCTAGTGTAACCTGAGGCTGTTTCTTCTTGTCCTATCAGTCCTTTGCTAAATAATGCTAGTGGCCTCCACAACCAACAATATTTTGATGTCTGTTAGCATGGGAACACAGCAAGACTACAAAGTATTATTTCCCTGAATAATCAGCTGGAAACAGTTACTTTTTAACATTGCAAGTCCATATAACATATAGATTATCATCAGCAGTTGATTGTCTTCTGAAATTTCTTCTAGTCTTCTTAAAAACATTATTGTACAGCAAGGACAGCTTGAGTCCCCAAATTTAAACAGAGCTTTTATAAAGTAGGAGCCACAGAAGTTAAAATCGAATTGTGATTAAGTCTTAGTAATCTTTATAGTGTTAACATGATTGAAAGACAACGTGCCTTTCAGATATGGGACTGAGCTTGCAGGAAGCTCAGTTGTGTATCTATAACAATGAAAACACAGCAGCAATCTTTGCAATGTTGCATTTATAGTCCTTCTTTGTATGAGAACTGCACTAACTTTTTACTTTTTCCTTCAAAACATGACTACAGACTTATGCCACCATCTGCCTGAGGAAAAAATGCTACAGTTAGCCTAGAAAATACAGAATCGTGCACACACAGAGCAAAGAAAAACAATTATTATTTGTCTTGCCTTTTTAAAATCTTATCTCGAACAGTCACCACTATACTAAATGACAGAATCACAGACTCATAAAATAGCCTGAGTTGGAAGGACCCCCCCAAAGGCAATCCAAGTCTGACTCCTGGCTCTGCATAGCAGACACCAAGAGTTACACCACATGCCCAAGAACATTGTCCAAAAATTTCTTGAACTCTGTCAGGTTGGTGCTATGACCACTTTCCTGAAAAGCCTGTTCCATGGCCCAACCACCCTCTGGGTGAAGAATCTTTTTCTAATATCCAAACTAAACCTCCCTGAATGCAACTTCAGGCCACTCCCTCGTGTCCTGTCACTGTCACCAGAAAGCAAAGAACAGTGCCTGCCCCTCCTCTTCTCCTCACAAGGAAGTTGTAGCTGCAGTGAGGTCTCCCCTCTGTCTCCTCTTCTCCAGGCTGAACAGACCAAGTCACCTCAGCCACTCCTCACATGGCTTCACCCCAAGGCCCTTCACCTTCACCATCCTCGTGGCCTCCTCTGGACACTCTCTAATGTCTTTTTTGTGTTGTGGTAACCAAAACTGCCCCCAGAACTTGAGATGCCATGGACTGGATAGTTTGTCCAGAAGGACCTCGGAAGGGACACTATTGAAAGCCTTAGATTACATCAAATGGCTTCCCTTGGTCATCTAGGGGGACAACCTTGTCATAAAAGGAAATTAAGTTTAAGAAAAGGTTAACATATGATGGGTATTTGAAACAGACTTTTCTAATCTCTGACTCACAAGGTAAATCTTTCATTAAGATAAACCAAAACAATCCCTCCAAATGATACTGTTAAATCTATATGATGAGGAGGAAATGCATCTAAATTCCTCAGAAATCCTAAACTGGTTTTCAGGGAAGAGGCAGAAGCAAATCTATCACAAGCACTGTATTCTCAGTGTGGGTTCACCTTGAAAAATTGTGAACTGTTGTTCAAAATGAAATTATCAACAGATTAAATACCAGGGCACAGATTCTAAACAGACTCTTCCCTTATTATGACTAAATTTTTATCTTATTTGGTCAGTTTATTTGGACTGTTTCTCTTCCCTGTACAAAATGCCATGGGCTGTGAAAACACTACTGGCACAAGCTTTTTTTCAGAAGCTTGCAATACCTTAATTGAATTCTAACAACTTTTAAAATTAAAAGATTTTAGCAGACTTTTGAATTTTTTCACTACTTCAAATTACCCACTTCTGAAAGCATAACTGTCAGACACACTTGTATAAACACAATCTGTACATCATAGTACATAACTGCATAAACTTTGACTATTTTTACTTATATCAATGACTTCTGAATAAGCTTAAATTATTAATTTACTAAAGAAACAAATATTTTGATTTATTAAACTCAATTTACAGAGATTCCTACAACACAATATATCCTTTAAGCAGAACAGTTAAACACATACTAAATAGACAGTGATACTCTTTTAACAGTAATCTAAACAACAACAGCTCACTTCCTCTGTGGCTGAACAAGGAAAAACTTCATCTCCCTCTTTCCACTTCAAGAATGAAAACCCTTCTATATTTTGAGTTTTTTTTGTTTATGGTTGTTTGTTTGTTTTGTTTTTCTGTTTTGTTGTTTGTTTTTTTTTTTGGAAGGGTATGGTTTCCCTTACACCTTTCAGGTGTCTGACTGCTGGAAATTATTTCTTACTTAGAACATACTCATTGCAATTTTGAAAGGTTACTTTACCTGGATGGCTGTCTGGCCACTTGGCGAATCCACCAACAAGGCGATCTTGAGTTGACAGGATGTAATTTCGGTTTTTCTCAAAATTTGTATATTGGAATATGTTCAAGAGCTGAAAAGAAATTAGATTGTAACAGTAATATAAGTCTTAGTATACTTCTTACACTAAGTTTTAACTAAGTCTTAGTACATTTTTAACGCTAGACTACAGTGCCTATTTTTGAGATAAGCAGTAACAGCAGAGATAGCACTAATCTGGTAAACCTCCATTTCCTGCATTTTTTTGCAAGATGAAAGACATTTATAGTCATTGGTGCATATTGGTGCACTTGTGTCAAATATCTAACTCTTTCAAGCAAAGAAAATAGTGCTTAAGGACATCAAAACAAGTCAATAACTACCCCTACACCTGTTCTGTACACTACCTTCAATGTTGCTCCCACCCAAAAGGAATAGCAAGTGTCCACAGGTTTGTTGGGTCGTCCATGGTAGCCATTCTGTTGCCTCATTATACACCATCTTCTTATTCTGTTCAATTCTTTTTCTGAAAAAACTTCCTCCAATTTGCCCATCAAACACAGTGATGCTATACCACAAAATGTAGAGCCCCCTGTGAAGAGAGAGCAGGGTTTGCTGTGCTTTGATACATAGATTTTTTGAAGCCTGCATGATCTCAGAACTTTAGTTTAGTTAGAACTTTAACTGAAGTCAGAACTTTAACTAAACTATTAGCAATGAAATCAATAGACTTTTAAAGTATGAAAAAGTTAACTTTGAATCTAAAATCCAAATAAATAAGAACACTCTAAGTTTGGAGGGTATTTCAAAGGGGGAGGGGAAAATCCCTCAACCCAGCTCTTGTAGAAATAAACCAGCTCATTTTCTTAAAGCTGTTTCTTCTCACAATGCT
This sequence comes from Motacilla alba alba, assembly GCF_015832195.1. Taxonomy (NCBI): domain Eukaryota; kingdom Metazoa; phylum Chordata; class Aves; order Passeriformes; family Motacillidae; genus Motacilla; species Motacilla alba. Next base: position 34,940,018 of record NC_052046.1, on the reverse strand, counting down.
GCACAATTTACATTACACTGCAGTCCAGAAACAAGTACATGGAATTGCAACAGAAATATTTCTTCACTTGTAACTTAAAAAAGAAAGCTATCGGAATGCCAGCAATCGGATTGAAGCAGAGATGCCAAAGCCAGCCTCAGACACAGTCCCCCAGAGGATATAAACAGACAGAAGTGTCTGGAGAGCAGAAGGAAAAAAAATTCAAAGTAAAATTATTTAAAAAAAAAAAAGTGCACAGTTAATATGGTGAAGACTCCTGGATTCTCATGGTTGTAACACATAAAAATTGTGCTTCTAAGGAATTTTTTGCTGTCAAGGAAACTGCATGGTAAAAAAGATAAATTCATGTTCTTTGTGTAGCCCAGCCACCACTTTTTAAAGTCCATCAAAGTTTATTTTGAGTCTGATACAATAAAATCAGAGGCTGGGAAAGACCACAAGCAAGCTGCTGAGAGAAGACCTGGGCTATTTTAAGTTCCTTACAATATCCTGGTGCTGGGGTCCTGGGAAGACCCCAGGAGCTGTAAGATTATTTTCACTCTGATGCTGAAATGCAGTGCTCAAGTACTGCTATTTGTTATCACTAACATTTTACAGAAAGTTAATTAACTAATTGCTTTAATACCTAGGGGTATAATTTAAATTTTTCAGCTTTATTTATCCAGCAAGAAGGAAACAGATAAAACCCAATCAAAGCTCAATACTAAGGCTAAACATTTGATAGGATCACAGAACCATTTAGGTTGGAAAAGACCTTCAAGATCATCAAGTCCAGTCTTGGACCAGTAAGTCCAAGAGACTACAGCACTAGATTTAGAATCAGTCGCCAAAAACTCCTCTGTCACAAGCAGACTGCAACTTCATGGCACAGAAACATTTTGCTTAAAAATAGCAGTCTCTTAGGGATTCCTATCTTCAGATCTACCAACTCGTCACAAAAATTAACTGTTGCTTCAAGATTTGAACCCACAACAGATGCTGTATCTATCAGAGGAAATGTTTCTATGTTTTACCAAAGCTGTTGAAATTGGAAATGATCAGTTACGTTGCACAAAATCTCTTGCAGACAGAATAGTCAGAGTAACAATGGCACATGTGGAAAAAGTTTGCTCTGTCAATAACAGCTGAGAACTACAAGCAACACTTTTCAACAAAACACTTACGAGATAAGATTGATGGGAGTGATTAAAAAAAGCCTGTCTGTTCAGATATCAAGCTAGATCTAAAGGAAGAAGTGATATTTGGAGGCATGTTTTGGATTTGCTCCTCCTCACACAACTTCCTTAAAAATCAGAAAAGAAGGAAAGGTATGGCATACCCTGCACCTCCTACAGCATTCTCAATACCACTCTGAAAGGTGTAGAACACTTTGACATTCTTACCATGAGATTCCAGTCCAGCTCCCTGCGCCAGGCCATTATCATAAGACTGAAGAAAATAAAATCCCACAAAGCAGTTACTTTAGAACCACAGCACTTTGACAGACATTGCAATTTCTTAGTTTACCAGCAAAATTATCATCAGATCATTGTCATGATTTAACCTCATTAAATTCTGAGCCTCCAAAAGTTCTTGCCACAACACAGTTAACACATCAGCTCTTTTTCAATGTAGAAAGTTTTTATGACTTTCATGGAGTTAATTTCAGTTGTGACATATGTTAGAAACCTGAAAAAGGGTAAGTCACAAAGAAAAAAATCATGTATAAAATGAAAAAAAATTGGATATGTATATATATAATATGGATATGTATATACGTATATATGTGTATATGTATGTGTATATATATATATATACACATATATATATCAAAACAAAACAGAATTAAATAGATAACTTAATGTGTTTCTAATCCAAGAGTAGTTTAACATTAAAAAAGGAGGCAAAATGCAAAGTAGAATACTCAATGCATGTGTAGAATACTCAAACCCAATCAATTTTTTAGGAAGAAGCAAGTACATCAGGCTTTAAAAAACAATGAGAAAGGAACCAGAAGCAAGAAGAAAATTATAACATGCATTGGAATAAACTTAAATTGGCCTATAAAATATTACTTTTAAAAAATACCAGTACACTGCTGAAAAATCACTCTGTTAATGGCAACAATAGGGGAAACTCAAGTCTGACAAAGCACCAAGAATGCACAGTTCATGTCTGTCATGAGCAATCTAAGAACACATGTATATATAAGCATAATAATCTTTCTTCCCTAAAAATCCATTAAATCATTTTACTTGAAAAGAAACAAAATATTATGTAAGAAATTATTCATAAATGGAAAATATTTATTTTACAAGAGTTCATAGAATACTTAATGAATTATTTCTGAACAAATACCAAATTGCTTAGTAGGAAAAATGAGGTGTAACTCTTAAAGTTAAATTACATAGGCCCTACATATTCTACATCAACTGCTCGATTAATGATTCGATCAGTATCTGATCAGACACAAAGCACCAAAAACCTTTCCCCCACATCCTCCAGGTGCTGACTGTGAATTTCTCACGTTTTCTCTAAAACAGTGGCTAGTAGATACAGGACACCTTGACAAATCAATAATGACTCCCATAGTCCTAACCAAAGAATGGCTACAGGACTACCATATCTTTAGAAATTACCTAAGGATTATTTTGTGCATCTACTTTTAAAGCTGACACTGAGAAGAAAAAAGTAAACAGAAGAAGACACAGAAGCTACACTAAAACTGTATTCCTAGTTTTGAATTGTTGCTGCAAGCTGAAGCAACTAAAAATAGATATCTGATACATACACTTCAAGTTGCAGCTTGATTTCTCAGGTTTGAACCAGTAAATTTTAGTAATCTCTATGAAATTCTGAATGTTAAAGCACACAGTGTGAACTCTTCCTTTTCCACTGCCTTTTGAGAATGCAATACAAATGTGCTACCACACTCCACAGATGCATTAATTGCAAAGTAAAGGCAAGCTGATTAGCAAAACTGTGCTGGCAAAGCGAATTAACTCTACAAACAGCAATTTTAAGAGGAGGGGTCTTGCTTTATGTATAACAAAGAAATTAGCTCTGGAAAAAAGCTGTTAAGTGTGCATCCTGGACACTACTATGTTGGGCTGTACAATTAGCTTTAAACTAACAGACAATAACTGACCCTTGGCTAACTAACACCTATTTATTTACAGACAGCAGCTGCTCTCTGGGGACTTGTGTGCCTTAAAGAGCTAGGGAATAATTTCATTTCTTGGATCTTTTGAAAAGACTCCAGAAATTGTATGCAAAAGGAGCTCTTGATTACTGCAACATGACAAATGCATTATTAAATACTATCCTAAGGAAATGTGTAAATCTAATTTGGTAAAATCTTCACTTCAAAGTCTACAAGTTTTACAACCAGCTTAACTATATCAACAGACCAATACAAGTGCATTTTAAGAAGACTATACTAGAAGAAGAAGATGATATTTTTAAAGCTTCTTGCAATATCTCCACTCAAAAAAAAAAACAAAACCAAAAATGTGTTGTTGCAAAGACCAGTGTTATTGAGTCTCTGGAAGTCATTCAAAATCTCAGCATGCTAGTATTTGTTGTCTTTTGATTAAAAGATCAAAATGATTAATGATATATCTAAGTTTTGAATGTGAAAGACAAGAGTCAATCTACACTGCTAAAAATTGTGTGTTGAAATCTGATTTTTTTACTGACAATAAAACTATGTCACAGTTCTTATACTGCATCACTATAGACAACAAATTCCAATGAATAAGCTAAAAAATCTTCAAGCTTACTACAAAGAATACTGTGGTTAACCAGTTACATTACTCTCAATCCAGATGAGTTGTACTTCACAAATATTGCAATTTGAAAAACTGAAAGAAGTTCTGTTAACTGTCACGTGCTCCATCTAGGTGCACACAAGTGACGTACAACAGTAAATCAAAACCACACCTTTGTGTCAAAGCAGTTTGGTACTGAGCAATGCAATTCCTTTTTTTCTATAACTGAAGAAAGTGACAGAATGAGATGACATTGTAACAAAACAGGAATAAGCATTTACAAAAAAGCCTATAGTTATTAATTGTATAGTTAGTTACACAAGGAGTAACAAATTAAATAACCTCTAACAGAATTTACTTTTAATTGTTCCATATTATAGGTTAGTTTTAGCACCATCTACAAATCTATAATGAAAGAAATCAAGCTAACATTCCTTGGATGCCACATTTCATAGTCATTGTGTTTATTTATGAGATACACTTTAAATACATGGCTCCTGTGAGATGCAATTAAACTGAAATACATCTCAAGTGGTGGAAAGAGATGAATGAATGAAAGGAAAAAACAACCACTGCTGTGAAATGATCTTCACAATAGGCTACTCCCTGAATGTCTGAGACTTCTTCAGACACATTCACTGCTCTATATGTGACCAAGCAGATGCAAAGTTTTGTGTCTTTTCCTAGAAATTGCCAGACATCTTGCAACAGAATTAATTCACAGAAATACTGGTGGGCCAAGGAGAAAATGCAGTAAACACAGACAGAACTAATGTACATATGCATACCAGTTCTACAGTGAATTCACAGCACACAAAAGTCCTACTGAACCTACCAATTCACAGTAAAACTGGACAAAAAATACAGCACGTCTTGCTGCACATTTCTACACGCTAGAATGATTGCTCCGTACAGAGCACTGCTTATAGGATCTCTCTAAGTTACTCTCTGAGCTAGCCAGGAAAAGACACAATCTTTGTGATAAGACACAGTGTCTTCTGAACTTTGACCACACCAAGACTTAGCTCTACTTTACTGGTAGTATTAGTAGGATGTTTTGCCATGGTAAGGCTTCAATTATTAGAGGTTTTTTTTTTTTTAATGGTATCTATTTTTCCAATAGGTTTTTTTTTTTAATGGTATCTATTTTTCCAATAGGAACATAATGACTGGAATTTTGCAGGTGCAACAATTAACGCTAAACTCTAGAAGCAAAGTTTAGATTTGGTTCAAGATCACACTATACAGTAAATCTCCAGTACCACTTCAAAGATCTAAACTTTCAAAAAATCTCCACTTGCCGGCTTTGTTAATGGCCTCATCTGATGCTCTCTGTCTGTTCTGTCTTAGAAAGAAATAGTTGCTTCTCCCTCTCTTTATTATTTCAGTGCTGCCTGTTACATTACATATCTCTGTCACACTCCAGTTAACAATCTCAAAGGTTAACTAACAGACAATGTGATGTACAGAAATACAATGAGGATTTTGCTCTTTTGTAACACTTGATTCTCCTATTGTAACTCTGCTAAGCTATTTGACTAAATACTGATCTCAGTAAACATTAAGGTCCAGAAATGATCAGAGGAGGAAGAATGCTCCCAACCTAATCAGTAAGAGCAAGCACCCTGCCTCTAAGCTCCTCTCTCAGACTGTGAAAGGAGAATGGATAAATCATTGTCCTTGGGTGAAACCCACTGAAATGATTCAGCAGGGATATTCTCATGCTGCGAACCCATGCTAACTAAGGCAAGCTACCAACTATGGGAGAAGAGCTCTTATGGGATGCAGGGGAGGAAGATTCCAGGATTGTACAGAAACTCCCTTATCATGGACTGTTTTCTGGGGAATGCAGGGGTGAGCATAACTTACTATGGGATGGCTACGGAAAGGGCCAATGGTAAGAAACAGAAATATCAAAGCAGACTGGAGAAGAATCAAGTAAGAGGAAACAGAGGGGAAAATGGGATAAAAGGTGCTACTAGGGTGTGAATAGACTGCAGATCGATATCCTCGTATGGCTGAGCCCTGGCCTTGATCATCTCTGCCTGTTCAGGACTATGGCAGTGTGCCAGAAAGCTTCTTGAGGTGTACAGTAAGAAATACCAGGACATCCAACTACCTCCTCTAAAAATAAACAACAAATAAAAAACAACTTGGTCTGGAAGCAGGAGATTTTGAAATCTTTTTTTAAACTTGTTTCTCACATAAATTTTACAATCTTGCTACTGACAGCAACTACTGAAAATAGTCATTTACAACAGAAGTTGTGTGTCATCATAAATTTGGGTCTTCTTTGTGGATCACAGGAGTTTAATCTGTGTTTACTCACACTAAGGGAGCTGCAATTTTCAAGCTTGCTCAGCTTCCTTAAAAATTGTGTTTCAATCTTTGAAAATGTAACTCAGTTAAACTAATGAAACAACATGAAAAAAATGGAAATCTCCTTTACTCCAATCGAATATGAAGACAATTTGCACAAACACAGAAAAAAAATGTGTACGTACTCAGGAATATATTTTTTCATTCCAAGTATCTAATAAATAAATTATGGAGTGCATGACTGGAAACACTTAAGCATGAACTGATGTCAATAATTAGTTTATTTGAATCTGTGTATCTTTTAAAAAGCAGTACTACAGCTCAATGAAATATGAGGATTTTATTGGTACACTTTTCCAAAGTGCTTTATGCACTTTTTCTAAGTTATACAAACATCACACCTTAGTTTTCAAAAACTTACTTTCACTTGTTTAATTATTTTAAATAAAGAGGCTTTTTAATACAACTTGCAGTGAACAAACACAGCAAATAAAATTATCTTGCTAGAACACACATTTTAATGAAAATACAAATGCAAAAAAAAAAGTACTTTGTAATTCTCAACTCGCTAGAGCAGGAAGAAAAAATAAAGAAATTACTGTAATACAGTTTGGACAGACTATTTTTTAGCCAAAGTTAAGAAAAAAAGCATAGGAAGAAGTAACATTTTGCGAACACTCACCATACTTCTTCTAATGTAGTCTATTGCTTTTTTCATATCCATGCCTGACCAGTTATCGAGCATGTAACAGATACAGGAAGCACAGTACACAAACCTCATATCATTCTCACTTCCTTCCAGCACTGCACAGAAACTGAAAGAAACATTTCTGTCTTTAAACACTGTTTCACCTGTTACAGCAGAAAACATGAAATGCGGTTCAAAGAATTGCACAGTGTTTTCTTTAAAGATTAGTTTACAGTAGTCTCATAAATATAACCCAAAGCTACACTAGACTTTCTTTTTAGAAGATGTGATTCTAAGCCAAGGAAAATGCATAGAACTCTAAACATTTAGGAGCCTAAGTAACTATTTCCAGCAACATAATGACACTGGTGTTTATTTATTCCAAGATGTTTATGCTTGCAGTCTTTCACCTATTACAGTATATACAGATACATGATTTACCATTTTAGCTGCTTTGGGCAGAATTCTTTGACTTCCTAGGAATCCTAATAGCTCACAAGGCTTGCTTTTCCTTACTACAACTTGAGGACCAGCTTCCCAGGTATGCATAAAGGTAATTGGTAATACTACCATTTCTAATACAAATGGTGAATCAGTTTTTCATTAGTTTTTGTTACAATCACACCAAACTATATGAACATTTTAAAATTTTTGTATCTGGGTTATTTTGGCACAATCTCAGGGACTCTTAAGATGATGATGGATGCCCTGATTTGGATGTTTGTATCAGAAAGTGGCCAACAGAACCAGGGCAGTAACCATCCCCCTGTACTGGGCACTGGTGAGGCCACACCTCAAGCTTTGTGTTCTGTTTTGGCCCCTCAAGACAAGGAAGTCCATTGAACTGCTAAAGTGTGTCCAGGGAAGGGCAGTGGAGCTGGGAAGCATTTGGAGCACAAATCTGACCAGGAGCAGCTGAAGGAGCTGGGGCTGTTCAGCCTGGAGAAAAGAACACCGAGAGGACACCTTATCATTCAACTACCTGAAAGGTGGCAAGGTGGGGGTTGGTCTCCTCTCCCAAGTGGGACAGAGGAAAAGGCTTCAAGTTGTACCAGGTGAGGTTTAGATTAGGTATTAGAAAAAATTTCTTCATCAGAAGGGTTGTCTAGCACTGGAACAGGCTGCCCAGGGAAATGGTGGAGTCACTATCCCTGAACATATTTAAAAGACATGTAGATGTGGCACTTAAGGACATGGTTTTGTGTGGACTTCATGATCTCAAAGGTCTTTTACAATCTAAATGCTTCCATGATATACAAAAATAGGTATATGGCTGAATTACCTGTGACAATAAAGAAACCTTTAATTGTTTCTTCTAGGATTTGTGGCTTGGAAAGCCTCCATTTGGTTCGAAGAGCTAGTTAATATTCTCTGATGACTTAACTACTCCCAAGGAGCCAGCATATGTTCTTATGACTTATATGACTACCAATTAAACTATTTTTTTAATAGAACAAAAAGATTATAGCTACTTCTATAAAAAACATGTTTCTTATGTTTCATTCCACATGTGGGTAGTAGGAATTGCAGCATAAAAAATGTCTTTTACCTTCCATCCTCCAGCTGGAGTGCTCTCAGTCCTGCTAGTATGGCATCTTTATTTACTCGACTTAAATCATCTCCAAGAATAACCAGACATGATAGTCCTGTGTAAGTCATTGCTATGTGCCCACTATCATAGGGATGAGATATACCTGGACCCTAAACAAAGAGGAAAAAAAATAGAAATATTGAAACATCACAAGAGCTTACACTACAGCAATTTTTTTTTTAAGGTAAGAGGTAACAAATTACTTTTCCCTTTACTCATTATAGTTAAACTGAAGGTATCCTGCTCAGCTTTCCTCATCAAACTCTGCTCAGCCTTCCTTATCAAACTAAGCTACTGCATAACTCTGCTGCTCTTGTAAATACCTGGTCAGTAGGAAGCTTTGGAAAAAGCTTTATCAAAAGCTCCATTTGTGAAACAATTAAGAAAAAATGGGATGTCCTCAACTGTACCTAAGTTTGTCCTGACACACCACTGGGCATATAACTTCCTGGCAGCTGGGTAAGCACTCTTTAAACAGCCAAACTCTGGAGGCCCCTCAGCAGAGACTTTACAACATAATGATCTACAAGAAAGCAGTGTGAGAGATTATTAGTAATGTCACTGTCAACTGAAGCAATACCAAATTAGCCACTTACCTACTTTCATCTCTATTTTAAAATAATAATCAGAGATCAAACAAAGTGTTTATATACCAAATAATCACAGAAACATAGAATATCCTGAGTTGGAAGGGACTCACAAGGATCACTGACTGTCAACTGAGAAGCAAAAATTATAGTTAAAGGCTGACTAGTCCCATAATACAAGTCACAGAAATGGGAAAGGGATTGATAGAGCTGTGCTAAAACTACTGTTTTTCTTTATGGTATTTTATAGGCCCATCCTGGACTGTACCACTTCATGGAAACAGAGGCTACATGTAATGAGATGACTGTGGATACTTGGGATGGTTTAGTTTGGAGCAACTGGAAGATAACTATTTTAAACACAATAAAAGCTATTTCAATCCTGAGTAGTAGAGATACAGATTTTAAAATTATATTTTACTAGCATTGTTGCCTAATCAGTTGCAATTCTTATTTTGCAATTAATCCTAAAAACACAAGGAAAAAGCAGTATAAAACTAAATTTAATATTATGTTATGCGTAATTGGTATTTTTCAGGCAAGTCATGCGTATTTCCAAAGCCAAAAGGCTTTGCTTCTAGTCAGAAACTGGGAGAAAAATTGTTATTACCCACTAGATAGCAAGAGACTGCTTTCATACAAGGGAACCAAAGACAATTGGGAAAGGGAGGCAGAAAACAGGGTGAAATGGGTTCAGCAGCACTGAAAAAGCTATGTATCAGAGAAGGAGAACAGGAGTTTATGTGCGGAGAGCTGCACTTCCTCTCCCTTATTTTCAGTCCTGAACCCTCTCTTGAAGTGGCATCACAAATCCCAACAGCTCCCACTCCCATCCCTGCACTGCCAGTGCCCCCATCACTGTCTCCTACCCTACACATTAAACAGACATATAGGGCACATTAAATTGCTTTTGTTAAGTGGTCTCTACTGACCTGAGCTAATGCACTGGTGCACACATACTCTGAGAAGACAACAAAGGGGGTATGGCCAGGGTCTGTTCTCCATGCACTTTGCCAATTTTAAGAATTAGTTTGTAGGTTCCACAGGAAAGAGATTTAATTGGATCTCAGAGATGGAGTGAACAGTTCTGTTCTGTTGGAATTACCATCATGTTCTTCACAATCTCAGCCTTCTTTAAAAGAATTAATACATAAAAGATTTAAGTTGGGGGGAAGCTTTCAAACATTTAAACTTGGCTCAGTGATGTGACAGTGTTCCCTAGTATATCAGTTGGAAAAGCTATTAAAACATAACTCATGGCCACCAAGAATTCCTAGCGACCACTGCAGAGCCAAGAAACTCTCTCTGCTGCAGAAGCATGGGCAAGATCTCTTCAAAGACTAATAAAGAAAGCTACTAAACATGCACTTGCACTGGCACAGTCCCACTTTCAAGACAGGGTTCCTTCCCGTAGGTGCCAATCCGCACACGGAGCTAAGTGGTTTTGACATGTTTTTACAGAGGTGTGTGCTGAGTGCTAGGTCCACCAGGCCAACACACCTAGCTACAGCCAAGAAGCATAATTATGCTTTCAAAATACACAAGTATGCAATTATCTAATTTCTAAATAAATGCCTACTTAATAGCTATTTGACAATCTATCTTTTGCATGCTTTGATGTATTTCACAACACATTTTGCAGGGGTTCAGTTGGTACGGTCTTTACCTGGACATGGGTAGCCTCAGCTTTAGAGGTGTCTTTTTTACGTTATAATGATTTAAGTTCATCTAAAGCACGATTTTAGCTGGTTTAGCTAATTTGAGTAAAACCTACAGTACATTGCCAAATGCAGTATCTACCCACCAATTCAAGGTGTCTCTGCTTCTGTAATCTCTTTAATAATTTCAAAACTATTCTGCAAGACCTTGGCTTCTCACTTCATGGAACCACAAGATGGTCTGGGTTGGAAGGGACCTTAAGATCATCTTGTTGCAACTCCCCTGACATGGACAGTAGACCACGTTGCACAGGCCCTCTAAAAATAATACAGAGATGTTTCCTTAAAATAAAAAAATATGTAGTACAGAGGTATTTTGGCTCAGGCTTACCTGAGTGTTTACAGTATTTATTTTTATCTTACATTTACTTTTATGTTCTATTTATTGTTTTCTTTTTTGTGATTCACTCTGCAAAATATTTATAACTATTAATCTTTCACCAGTATCAGTCTTGCAGCCTTGAGAAAATACAATGTTGTATCAGGAACACAAAAGATATTTTTTTCCCCCCAAGGTGAAAGCATGTGCTCATTACCACTATCTTACATAAAAGTCGCAGCTATTGAAAACTAGATTCTGATTCACAACACTTTCAACAAACTGAAAAGACCTAGACCTACCTGAAACTTTGAGGAGACTGTTTACCCCTAAATTAAAAAGCCAGATTAAACTGCAGTAACAGCAAATCTGAGGCACTTCAAAATCTGGAGCCACTTCAGTATACAATTATTTTCTAATTCTAAAAATAATCATGTTTTGAACGTGAAGATAGAGGAGTCACTCTAAGCCTTCATTCACAGTTAAGATTGTCACAGTTGGTGAGGGCTGTGTTGTGAGTTGGTGAAGTGGATATGCTTCTGTTTCACTTTTGCTTCTATCCCAAAAAGCTGCAAAGACACTACTGTCAAGCACCTCAAAAGCAACAGCTAAAATACCACAGCTCCCAAATCAAACCCAAAAGGTCATGCTCTTGAGAGATTTAGTAATGCTGGATATTCTAACATAACCCTCGCTTTTTTAATATTATTTTGAAGGGCGCCTAGTAACTGAATAGATTTGGCTATTACTTCCTTACAGTTCAAGAATGAAATCACTGTAGTGGCATGTAATAGATAGCAAATGTCAATGCAAATCCAAAATGCTTACAGGCTTTAAAAAAAATATTTTTCACAGCAGACTTAACAGAACACTTTCAAATAATGAAAAAAGAAAAATGATGTGACCGTAAACATATCCCAGAGTCATGGGAGTGAATTACCAACTCTTTTTTTCTGAGTTATTTCAGAACATTTCAGGCAACAGTGCTGGAAATGGTTTAAACCTTTCTTTGCTAATAAATCAAACAGCTGCAATCCCTCAAATGCAGATACAATGAAGAAAGTACTGCAATACTTGAATAAAAACCACATCCATGTGCAAGCAGTTTTCTAGAGATAGTGACCTTGTAGCTAATTTCTACAGGTAACTTGATTCCATCCCTTTATCTCATATGTATAGTGGCCAACACATTCTACTGGACGGCAACATATTTCCAATAAAGGTAATATTTCACTATGACGCATTTACCATTGAAAGGTGAGAATTAAATTAAAACACCAGAAAGTGCTGGGAGAGGAAAACAATATTCTGCCAATCTTACAGACTTCTTGTGCTCATGGCCCTTTACAAGATTTCAGAACTATATCCAGAATAAACTCTTCTAGCTTCGTATGAAACTGGGGAGGATTTGAAAAAGGTTTCCAAAAGTATGCACTACTACTACTACTACTATTAAAATACTACACTGGAGGACTGCTAAAGGTGTGATACAGTTGGAAAATGAAAAGTAGAGGCCAGTGTGCAGGAAGGACTGCAAAAGAAGTACAGTAGATCTGTCCAGTGTTTGAGACAGAAAAATCAAATAATACTGAAAAGTGGATGAAAAATCTGTGAGAGCACCAAACTAGCCTCTGCTAACCTCACTTCTGTCTTTTATTAAAGGCATTTTCTTTTCATATGGAAGTTTAACTCTCTTGAACCTCAGTTCCCTGGGCTTCAAAGCACCCGTTCTTATTGTCATGACAGGCATGGATGAACAGACCTGCCTAAGTCTGGGTGGGTATCAGGTGCAGTCAAATATGCATGAATCAATACAGGAAGAGAAATACCATTTGCAGAGATTGACACTTGCAGTTGCAGACATTCACTTTGGAAGAAACAGTCAGGCCCAATACATGCCTCCCTGGCTGGTGTCACTGCCAAGATTTTAGGTGTTTTTTTGACAATGGGATGGCCTACATGACACCAGACACATTGGCATCAGATGGGATTCACTTTTCTCAAAGGACCTGGACAACCTCCAGAAGTGGGTCATGAGAACCTCATGAGATTTAACAAGACCGAGTGCAAAGTGCTACACCCAGGTCAGGACAGCCCTGGACTGGGAGGGTACAGATGGGGAGAAGAAGAGAAGTCATCGAGAGCAAAGGGCTTGGGGGCCCTGGTGGGTGAAAGGCTGGACATGACCTAGCCATGAGCACTCACAGCCCAGAAAGCCAAACATGTCCTGGGCTGCATCCAAAGCAGCGTGGCTAGCAGGGGAGGGAGGGGATTCTGCTCCACTCTGGTGAGACCCCATGTCCAGCCCTGGGGTCTTCAGCACAGGGAGCATGGGAACCTGTTGGAACACATTCAGAAGAGGCCACTAGGTTCATTAGAGGGCTAGGGCACCTCTCCTCTAAGAAAAGGCTACGAGAGCTGGGATTTGTCAGCCTGGAAAAGAGAAGGCTTTGAGGTAACTTAATTGTGGCCTTCCAGTTCCTGAAGGGACTTTACAAGAATGATGGACAGAGACTTTTTACCAAAGCATGAAGAGACAGGACAAGTGGGATGGCTTCAAACTGAAAGAGGGCAGGTTTAGATTATGTATTTCGAAGAAATTCTTTACTGTGAGGGTGGTGAGGCATTGGAACAGATTGTCCAGAGCTGTGGAATCCCTGTCCCTGGAAGCATCCAAGGCCAGGCTGAATGAGATCCTGAGCTATCTGGTGTAGTGGAAGGTGTCCCTGCCTGCAGCAAGGGGATAGGAGCTAGATGATCTTAAGGGCCCTTTCCAGCCTGAACCTTTCTATGATACCAAAGAACAGCACGTTCTGCATCACTGAATTAGGGCTATTCTGCCCAGCTTCTCTACCTCATGACAAATCTTCAGCTAGAGAAGTTGTCCTTTGTTAGGAGAAGAGAAGACCAGAGAAGGAGGAGACTGTACTGAGATAAGCCACAATTTGTGTGTCAGTTTCTTCACTACTGTGAGAATTTAAGTTCTAGGTATCATTTTAGTATGTTTCTTACGCACATTTTTTAAAAGTTCTGCAAACATTTCAGTATTAACAGTACAAAATTCCCTGCCTTCCAGACATTCTGCAATTATAAAAAAAGACACAAGATCACTTATTGCCTAATTGAAAACATTCACGTATACATTCTTAACTGACCTTGGAGGGATTGAATGGCATCCCTAAATATGAAGAACCTCTGAATCCACAGCGATTCATATTTGATCCTGGAAAAGATTAAAACAATACTCAACTAACTTGTTTTGTTGAAACATTTATTATAAACCATAATTCTTTAATGAGATCAAGACCCATTAGTTCAAGACCCATTATAAACCATAACTCTCTAATGAGATCAAGACCCACTATTCACAGCCTTAACAAAGTGTGCACGTGTCTCTCAGTTCCCAACCTTAGTTTGGTATCTCTCTGATTAACAAAAAAAATAAAGAAAACCACAAGGAAACTTAACTTACTTATTGCTGTAGTGACAAAACACGAAGCATCAGATTTTTAATTTTTTTTTTTTTAAATTTGGTGGAAATACAGTTTGTGTCATGGCAGAGTTGTCATCCATGCTCACAAGAAAAAAGAGAAAAGGACTGCTCCCCTGGGAAAATGGCCAGAGTTAACATATTTTTTTATTGCTCTCTGGATTCTTGCCTGGTAATACCATCTGTTCCCAAGCAGAACTGTTTCAAGATACTTTGCAACACGTTCAAGGATAAAAAATTCACAATTTTAAGCACATTGTAGCTATCAAACATTTCTGTTGGTGATACAGTGTAATTTGTTTCAAACCCGTCACAATACCTGTGCATGTGACACATAGAACCATGAACCATACACACTCTCAAGAGTTGAAGTACAGCTTTGCAGGGCTCAAACTTGCTTTTGCATGGCGAAACCTGTTGCTCACTGCTCAATGTCTGAAACTAAAAACTTAATGAATGCCACAGTCAAACAGCAGCTGGCTGTTCTTAAATACTATCAACCTCTTTTAAGCTATTCAGCTTTAAGCTAAAAACCCCCCATGGATACTAGAGAAAACTGCACCAGAATAAATAAGAATGAATAGTTATAAAGCTGAAAGCTCTAAGCAATGTCACTATGCAATGTGGCCTACAAGCTCTGGTGTAATTTAGCAGCATATTACCTTTCAATTCTAAATATACCTTGTATATATGCAAAATTTAAACTACAAAGGTTTTATCAGCTTAAGAATTTCAACTTGGCCTGAAGTATGCAAGTTTCTCTGCCAGACAAGTCTTTGGAGCTAAGTGACATGGATCGAAACACCTGCAATTCTCCATTTCCTCCACAGGAATGATTCTACACATGTAACATGATTCTTCTTAATGATTCTACACATGTAACAAAAGCACCTTCAGCCTGCTTTAAAGCTGGTGTGCCATAGTCTGATCCACACAGAGGAAACAAAAGGAAAAAAAAATTAATAACTGTTTTATTTATTATAATATAAACATTCTCAGCAGAGAACATTTGTCTGTTCACTTGCAGAGTCAAAAACTTGCATTTCATGTTGCCTCAGCCTCTGGAAAGCGCAAAAAATTAAATGAGTCTTAAAGACTAAGGTCCTAAAGGACACTGCCCAAAAAAGCACCAAAATTTCAAAAATTACACAACGTGAACAAATCAGTAAGAGAAGATCTAGAATTCCTGCCTGTGTAAGTCCCAGATTTCCTAGGCGACATCATGGAGGAGAAAAAAAAAAATCACCACTCACATTCATTTTCAGTAAAAATGAACCTGTGTCTAAAGTGCTTAAGCAAACTAGAATACTCACTTTGAAATTATACTGGTGTGGAAACCCTTTACCTAGAAAAGAGTTATTATGCTACTAACACAGCTGTTCTGGCCTGCTGCAAAGGATACATGCTACAATTAAGACAGCTCTGCAGTTGAACAGAACTCGGCTGACAGTTCCTGGATGGAAGGATTCACCCCAGAAATATCTATCCCCATCACTGGCCTTTTGGAGTGTAGTTTATAACTCATTATCAAGGTAGAAATGGCAGCATGAAACCCAAGTTTGCTGTTAGTGGGTCACTCTGATCACCTTCTGAGTTCACAGATGCTATAGAAATAGATTAAAGATAAAGTACATTAATGAAATCATGATCTATTATTCCCTTTAGATGTTCAATTTTCATGTAGTATTTTAAAACCTTTCTTGAACAACTAAACTTCTATCAACTAGAAAACATCATTTGCAATTTTAAAATTGGATTTAAAATTGGATTTTTAACTGTATTGCTACGAACTTAAAATCTATTTTGACGCTTTTTGTCAATACTTCTCATTTACCACTCCAAACTTCACACACTGGCTCCTAGGAAAAAGAGAAGACCAGCATGCCCTTTAAGGAAAACTTTAGGTTAAACTTTGCAGGTAATTTTATCCTGTTCTCAAATACATAATGTGCTTGCAACAGATGCTTCCTAGACCTTCCTAGACTATTACAAGGGAGTTGCTAAATCTCTACTTCACAATACGTGAAGTAATAAATAGAATTCTGAGTTGATAAAGGAAGCATTAAAACAGGAAGTGAAAACAGCTTGTTTTTAACCACATGACTCTGGAACACTGATGTAGTGTCTCAAAATGGTTTTTTAGCATCCTGTAAGCACACAAGTTGAAAATCAAGTGAGAACAAAAGGCCAGTTACAGGAAATGACTGTCTTTCAGTTTATGAAAGAA